>NC_142210.1:16802100-17435671 GCF_049639895.1 Pseudopodoces humilis
AGTCAAGCCAGGAAAGGAGCACACACAGGGAGGCCTGGGTGATGGAGGCAGCCCAGTGTTGGTACCTACCGCCCTCAGCAGTTGTCTGAAACTCCGTGGGGAGGCTGTAGCGGCCGTATCCTGCCACGGTGCGTGCCCGGACCTGCACCATGTACCGAGCATTGGCCTTCAGCCCGTCCAGCCGCACCGAGTTCTTCTGGCTGGTGACTGTGTTGGCGATGCCATCACTCTGGCCTTGCTGTAGGGGAGACATGGGTGTCACCTTCGTGAAGCCACCCTCCATTTGCTGGCTCCCACATCCCCCAAGCACCAAGTCTGCAGGGACCCCCTATACCATGGTGCAGATGGCCAGCTAGAGGGGCTGGAGGAGGGAGAAGGCTGTTCCTGCTTTACCTTCTCCGAGTACTTGATCTCATAGTCCAGAATGATGCCGTTGGGTCTCTCTGGGGGAGTCCAAGACAGCGTCATGCTGTTCCCAGTGCTGCTGTGCAGGTGCATCGTTGGCACGGCAGACGGAGCTAGGAAGGAAGGGAAGGAATGAGCTACCTGTGCCAGGTTTCCCCCTCCACCACCCCACACAGTGTAGGGGATGCTCTGCCTGTGACCTGCTTGGATAATCTTGGTGGAAAGGCATGGAAAAGCTTTGAGACTGGTCTCCCCCAAGTCTCTATAAGGAAGTGTGATCTCAGCACCAAGGGGAGCCTCAGAAATAACACTGAGGTCATGCTTCACCCCATGCCTAACTGCAAACTGGTCTGGGGAAGGGCCCTACCAGCCCAAACTGGGGCTCCCTCCCCTCCTCCACTCACCAGCACTCTGTGCTCCACCCCAGCAGCAAGACCCGTGAAATCAGATCAGAGCGCAGTGGTTGGAGATTACCAGTACGCTGGAGCAGGGCCAGAGTGGGAGGAAGGAGGGAATGGCAGAGCACTTGGCTGCCTGCAAAGGCTTGGGCTGGTGCTGAGCCTTCCCAGGCACACAGGAGAGAAATCTCATTTCCTTCCTCCTCCCCTCGCAGCAGGCACAGCATCTCTGGGGTAGGTCTAGGAGATCCAGAGCTCTCTGGAGCATCTGCCAGCCCTAGTCTTCTCCACTTGCATGCATTCTGATCTCATCTCCTCTAGGGACATGCTTTAAACAGAGAGGACAGTTTACCCAGGGGATTAGATGCAGGCCCAGGGAGCCGGTTAGGCAGCACCACAAAGGACTACAGCCTCCCAGGCTGTCAGAAAGAAATCTCTGCTCCGCTGCACTCTGAGGAGGAGATACAGCCCCTGCTCCCTGGTGGCTGCACTGACCTGCCTGGTTGGTGGTGATGTTGACAGAGGCAAAATGGGGAGGGTAGGGACTCTTGTTGGAGATGCCGTTCACAGCCTGAATCTCGAAGGTGTACTGGGTGTGGGCCATCAGGTTGCTGATGTAGATGCGTCGCTCAGTGAGGCCGAGCTGGCGCGGCACGAACTCCACGTTGTCGTCGCAGCGGGTGCACAGGCGCCGCTCCACGCTGCACTTCTTGCAGATGACGTTGTAGAGCAGGTCATCCCGCCCGCCCGTGTCCTGCGGCTCGCTCCACTCCAGCACCAGCGACGTCTCGTTCACGTTGGAGATGACATTGCGGGGGGCTGAGGGGACACCTGTAGGGAAGTGTGAGGGGCAGGGGTGGCGTCTTCATGTCCAACTCACCCCTGGCATGGGCACGGCACATATCCCTGTCCCAGACAGAGGATCCCCATCACCTCCACAGCTTCCCTTGCCTCCCCTCCTTGCCCAGAGCAGGACTCACTGGTGCAGGCGCTGTCTGCGGGGTCCGTGTCTGCCCGGAAAAAGCCGTTTCGACAAGTGCAGACCATTGCTGCTCCAGAGGTGGTCCGGCTATTGGGAGGGCAGGGAGAGCAGGGACCTTCCCCCTGCTTAGACTTGAAGGTTCCTGGGCCGCATGCTGGAGGAAAGAAAAACAGACCTGAGTTATAAAGTGAAAGTGAACCCAAAAAACATTCACTGCTCCCACCACAGCTGGGCAGACTCTTCCTCGCTGCCCTGCCAAATCTTTGATCAGCAGCTTGAAGACCTCAGGCTTCCTATGGGCCTTTCCACCACCATCAGCCATGCCCAGGGACACATGGCTGGGAAGGGTGAGAAGAGTGGGCTGCTGGAAGCACCACATGGCTCAGGCACAGCTCTGCCAGGAAATGCTGTGCTCCAGCTGCAGGCTGGAGGTAATTGGAGGTGGGATGAGTTGGTCACCACCAGCAGTATGAGGGGACAGGGCGGGTCCATCCAGGAGCTCCATTCCTCAGTTCTGTTTCTTCACTGCCCTTTTGAAGGGTATTACCATGCTTCCTTCCATGGCGAATGGCCATGCTCGTTTCCAGGCCTGGCAACCTTCACAGTGCCAGGTCCATCCTCTGGGGAAATAAGGCTGGGAAAGCAAGAATTCCTCAGCCCTGTCGGCAGCAGCCCCTCCACCACACAAAATCAGCCACTCAGCCCCAAACCTTCCGCCTCAGGCTCTTGAGCCACTTCTCAGTCCCGGGGCGGCGGCACCTCATGAGGTTGACTCAAGTGGAGCGCTGAGCAAGATGAAAACATTCCTGCAGGTCCTTGGCTGAAGAGCTGCTTCAGCATCACTGCCACCTCCCTCCTCCACTTCCGATCAGGGTCCTCCAAGGAGCCACAAGTCCTGGGATACAGCCCGATTGGCACCACAAGGTGTTTATTTGTAATGAGGGGCACGTGAAAGGATTAACAGCACTTGAGCCAAGGAGCAGAGTGGCCTTGGGAACCTGACCCACACCTCAAAATAGCCCAATTTATCACATTGCTGCCCAAGGAAGCAGATTCTGTGCTCTGTGTTTGCAGCTGGATGAGGTGAGAGACCCACTGGCGCCAGCTCTGCTTTGGCATCACCCCGTTTGCCACAGCTGGGGCAGCATCAGCACCGATGGCCCCAAAGGAGGGCACATCCTCCTCACTCCACCACGTTAGGGAAGCTCTGAGGGCACATAACCCTTCCACCTCCCACGCCTGTCACACATCACAGTGAAAACAGGGGGATGTTTTCTGGTGCTTCACCAGGCTGTGGCAAGTGGAAGTTTCCTGCTATGAGGCATCTCCCAACACCCTCTGTGGAAGTTTTCTGGCTGGTTGCAGCCCCACACGGGGCGTGGAGTGCTGTGAGTCACACGCAGCCAGGCCGGCCCCACAGGGACCTGCACGCAGCTCCAGGTGCTGTCTTGGGTCTCTGGTTTGTCCAGGCACCAGGAACCTCAAGGAAGAAGCCCTGCTCCAGTGCAGTGCTGCTGGCCAGGGGAACGTGAGATCAGCCCCTCGCAGAGACAACTGCCTGCTCTCCAGCCCCTCTGCCTGGACGGGTGTCAGGAGCTGCTTCCTGCTCCCAGGGTGCGAGCCTTCCGGCAATGAGACTCTTCTTTGGTCAAAACAGGACTGACTACATGGCTCAACTGACTCCAGCTCCTTGACCTGAGTTCACCCAGCCTCTGGGCCTTCCCATTGGAAAGGAAAGCTTTGCCCGTCCTGGCTGTGCAGGCTGGAAGGCAAAGGAGTGCACAGATCTACTCCTTGGCAAGCAATGGGAAGCCAGCAGGTCCAGGGCTTTTATCTTCCCAGCCTGGGACAATCGGGCCACCAGAAAATGTGTCTTTACGTGGACAGCAGAGGCCCAGAGGTTGCAGAGCAGCCTTGGCATAGGCAGACCCACCCCGGCTGGAGTCCCGGGCGGCTCAAACTGGGTGGATGCAGATTCACACATAAGGAACCAGATTGTTGAGGAATGAGAGATGACTGAAACCTCTTGGACAGGAATGCTCTGGGCTCAGAAAGCTGCCAAACATGCTTTGGTTATGGAGAGGAGCCCAGATCCATCAGGGACAAAACCCCCTGAACAGGCTTGTTGCGGGGAGAGCGAAGCCGGAGCAAGCAGAGCTTGTGTGAAGGTGACAGCCCAAGCATGGCATGGCAGCCGAGGACAGCCAGGTGCTTGCAAAGGATGCAGGAGGGATGAGGGCACTTGGTCTCCCACACACGAGGTGCCAGCTGGTGCCCAGTGGGTTATGGGCACAGAGGTGATCGTGGCCTCCCAGACACAGGAGGAAGGGACAGGCAGAGCTGTCCTTCAGCTACTGCCTGCCATCCCTAAGTAGTGCCCAGTGCAGGCACAAGGGACGAAGGCTTTTTCCTTGCATCCTCATGCCACCCTGGCAGGAGGTGGACGAGCCATGAACCAGCTCTGTTAAGAAGGGGAAGAGCAGCAGAGGGACCGAGGCCCAGATGCACTCCAGTGTTTAAGTTTCCAACTCTGCTTAATAAATCAGAGCATAAAGACCTCGGTGGCAGCGTGACAGCTCTCAGCCGCCACATTTGAAGGCTGTAACCGAGCTGAAAGCTGATCCCAGGTCCCTGGTGGATAAGCCGCTGTGTCATCTCTTCTCTGCAAGAAACTGCCTGTACAACAACCACTGTCTTGGCCGGCACGCTGCGGAACGAGCCTGGGAGCTCTGGAGTGGGAACGTGACTCCATCCAGCCGGAGCGGGGAAGCCAGGCTCCCTTCTCCCTGCCGAGAGCTTTGCATAAGCACTTTTCCTGCTGAAGTGTCCTCAAATAAAATAACAACTCTGAACCTCTGCACACAGATCACATCTCCTGGTGCTGTGTTGCGGTCACTTCTGGGGAGAACATGACAGTCAGTGACAGCCACAGGATAACAGGTCAGGGAACCGAAGCGGAGCTCCCTGGTCTGAAGAAGAGCTGATGGGAGGGAGAGGCAGTCTGGCCTGACAGCAGGGATCAGCCACAGAGGGGATTTGTGTGGGGCGTGGGAGGGAGTAGGACAGTAACAGAGCCCTGCTGTAAAGCTGCCCCTGCACCCTCTATGGGGCATGGCACACCCAGCCACCCGGCTGCTTCTGGCAGCCCCTCCAGGATTTTCATCAGCTGCCCACCTCCAGGGCCTGGTCCTGTCTCAAAGAGCTGCAGCACAGAGCTGGGGGAAGAGGAGGATACTATTCCCAAATACAATCCCCACCCTGGTGAACAAAGTTCAAGGAAGGGAGCTGAAAAAAACACCGAAATAAAACCCTTCTGGCAGCAGCAGAGAGCAATGACTCATCCCGTAGGCAGCCTCCATTATTGCATGGGATGCAGGCAAGCAGCAATGAACCACGCATGCATCCCCAAAACTTTGGGGTCCCCTCCCTTGGGGAAGGCAGGGATACCTGTGACACATTGGGAAAAAACAGCCCCAAACTACCATGTTTCATGTTTCGACTGTTTTCCATTCACACTACAATATTCCAGCATCCTTCCAGTTATTTCTCTCCCTGTAGGACTGAAGCAGGATGCCTCGCCTGAACCTAGATAAATTAAACTGATCATATCCCCTTGCCCATCAACCCTGTAATTTCTTTAGAGGCAGCAGTCAGGTTTGTTCAGGACGATCTGTGCTTTATGAACCTGCACAGCTCGCTCCCTTCTCGCTGTTGTAAGTGGCTACAGATGGAGCAGAGCTGTGGAAGCAACAGCCTGGCTACAGCTGAGGCGGTAACTCTGTTTTTAAGTCTCTCTTAAAAGGCAGTTATTTAAAAAAAAAGTAAAATAATCACCCTTTGGGTGAAAATATTTCGCACTAGCGCAGTCCAAAAGTGAATGGAGTAAATCTGAAGGGAGAGAAGGGAAAGAGCCCTTGGGGGTTTGAAGTGGCATCCAAGGAAAAGGCAGGAAAACAATTTTTTTCCTTTTTTTTTTTAAGAAAAGAAAAAAAAATTCAATAAGTAAAGCTGCCTCTTGAGCCACAGCGGGTCACAGGCAGGACGGCAGGGGCAGATTTCCTCGACTGTGTTACAAGTAACCCATTGTGGAGCTGCCTGGCTGTAAACCGGCAGCTCTCCCTGCCTTCCCTGCTGCTGCCTTTGATCTGGAATCCCGGGCAATTAATCCCAGGCAGTTTCACTTCCTGGGTTTCATGCAGCAAGCCCATGTTGCAATGCAAAGCTGCAAACAGTTGGCAAGTGCAATGCTTGCTTGGCAATTTTTTTTTTATTTAATTCAGGGTGATGTTTTCATTAGTCACTGATTGCAAGGGAATTTTATTTTTGCAAAAGTTCTGATTTCGGCCCCAGCCTGACCTGCACTCACCTACTGATCGTGCCCAAATGTTCAGTGCCTGGTGCCACAAGGAAAGAAACATCAAGAAGACTGAGAAATGGGTCACAGGAAGGTGTGCTGTCATGCTGGACACTATCATTTCCAATGCTCCTAGCTCCTATGGTTTGGGTGTCCATGGACTGTGCCACGCTGACTCAGTTTCCCTCCCAAGCGGGCTGCAGGCTCTGGGGGCACTGTGGTCCTCCTCCAGGGCTCCCCCATGAGCAGAGGGGACATGCAAGGAGGGGGCTCACTGCCCACCTCGGCACATCAGCCTTTCTGTCTTTGTGTGAAGCCAACAACACAAGGGGTGCAAATCCCAACAATCCATCATGGAGCACATGCCCAGGAGCATTTTTGGGGAGCCCCTTGACACCAAATCCCCTGAACAGTTTGGGTGCCTCCTAACCAAAAGGAGAAGGGATGGGGCTGGGGGAAAGGCTAAACCCCAGGGGCTGCAGGGCTTGGGGTGTGAAGGCAGTGCACCCCAGCCCATGGAGGCATGTGGGAGCCTTTGGCCCCCTCCCTGGCCAGCAGCTCCTCCTTGTCCTCCAAGAGCTTCCTCTGCAGCTCTGCGTGGTAGGGAGTGTGTGGGAAGCGGCACAACCCCCAGAAGGGCTATGTGCTAATTAAATAAAGATAATGAGGCTGAGAATGAGATGCCAAATCAATGCTGTGGCAACTCAGGAGTAGAGCGCCAGGTACCAGCCTGGCATATCGCCTTACAAAGCATGCCAAAGAAACTGCCTTCAGTCAGGCAGGATGAGCCCTCTGCTCCCGAGGGACCTGGATACAAACTGCATTGTAACAGGTCTGAATGCGAGCTCTAATCTTGGCTCTGGATGGAGATAAAGAGGAGGAGGAGGAGGAGGAGGAGGAGGAGGAGGAGGAGGAGGAGGAGGAGGAGGAGGTCTTCAAAGGCCACTAGAAGTCTGGGAAAAGGGGGAGATTTACAACAGGGCTTATCCCTTCTAAGCAGTAACTGGGTATTGTTATTTATTAAAATGCCATCTGGCACTCTGGAGCGTTGCTCGCCCGCACGGTGAAGCCCCTGTGAGCTCCCTGGGGCGGGAGTGATGAAACCCTGGCTTTGGGGGGCTGCATCCACACTGCTGCCCATGACACGGGCTCAGAGACTTCTTGGTGGCGCTGGACTGTGGAAATGGGGTAAGCGAACATCCAGTCAAGAGGAGAAAAGGAGCTACAGCTACAGCTCCGGCTTCTCCCAGCCCTTCTTCAGCTGTTTCCACTTAAAACACACGATCATATGGCGGAAAATCTGATCCTACAAGCGTAGCGCAACTTTCCCAGAGAAACGTGAGGACACCGCCGCTTCTGCCTAGCAAGAAGGCAGGCTGCCGGATGGAGACGTGCCCATGGCCCAGCGTGGCTTCCCTGCCTGTTGCAGCAGAAGCCGGGGCTTGGTGGGAAATCAAAGGCGCTGGGAAAACCGCCACATGGGGGTCTGTCCAGCTTGGGGATGTGGAGATGGGACCTTGCCCCAGGCTCCTGAGCCTAATCTGAGGAGCTCTGTCCTGCCTTGGGATGCCTCCTCTCAGTAAAGTCCTGGTACTGGCTGGTAACTGTGTCACCTTGTGTCCAAACCCCACTCTGTTGGGAAAGAGCCAACATTGTGCATGGTCTAAGATCTCCCAGTCCAAGCAAGAAGGAAAGCAGCTCCCCAGGAGCATGGACCTCAGTGCAGCTTGAAGTGCGGATGGATGCCTGGCACTGGTGTCCATCTGCTCAAGAGGAGCCAGACTGGCTGCTCACAAGACTGATGCAGGGGGCCATGGCACTGATGAGCTGTGCTGGCACTGATGGTGCTGGAGGCTCTGGAACTCGGCAGAGCTGTGGCCCTATGGAGACTGACCTCTCCCTAACTAGGCACAGCAGCATGGCTGTCAGCTGCTCCCAAAGCCAACGGGGCAGCCAGCCTGACCCGAGCCCCACATCACAGGCCATCCCAAATCATATGGCCCCTGCCAAGAGCAAAGGGCCGGCGCCAAGCATCCCGTCATTGGCGAGGACAAGGCATCCAGTGCTGGGGGCCCAGCCAGCATCCCACTTCCTGTACAATGCCTGCAGCCAAGGGGAATGGCAACCTTTCTGCCCTAAACCCCAGCCACCCCCGGGCAGGGTCCTGCTTGCCAGAGACAGCTCCCAAGAAAAAAATCACCCCAAGGGAGTGCAACATTCATCCAAACAGATTTTTCCTTATCAACACACCCGAACTGGGGTTAAACAGCAACACCAAAGCTATCGTGGGAGAACATGGCAGCTGCAGGACCCACGCAGAGCTATCCTGCTCCTATGGTGGCTCTCCATCCCCAGTATCTCCATTTGCACGATATGTTTCTTTCCCTTCCAGCAAGAACAAGGAGCTTCAGATCCCTTGCCTTTGTGCTGTTCCCTACCATCCCTGCTGCAAGCTTCCAGCACTGGGGAACATGCATCAGCAGGGGGAACATGCACCAGCATGGCTTCTCCCACAGTGGAGCCCTGCTCACCACCAGGGCTTCCGAGTGCCTCCGCACAAGCAGCGTGAAATCACACTTGCCAAGAACAATCCCTCGCCCCAGCCATGAGCACTGCAGGAGGGAGAGAGGGAAGATGCTGGATATGGCAGCAGTGATGAGAGAACTTGGTAATTCTCAAGGGCTTAAATGTGTTGGATCCCTGCTGACGACCATGCCTTGAGCTGCAGCTCCGTTCAAGGAGATGCATCCCACAGAGGGTAGCACTGGTGGTTGCTCACCAGTGTGTCCCAGCAGACACTGCATGAGTCCAGACCACAAAGGTTTTAAGGTTTCGGAGTCAAACTGTAGACCAGACCTCTGAGATAACACCCTCCTCACTCATCAGGGAAAAGCCTCCAAAACCAGACTGAGCTCAACACAAAACCACCTCCTTCACATCAACTTATCCATGGGGGCAAAAGCCACGATCGCTCTGCCATGCACATACCTTGGCACTGGGTATCCTTCATGGTGGGCTCATATCCAGCAGCACACGTACACGCTCCCACAGGTACCATCCACTCTCCATCGCCGTTGCAGTACAGCTTTAGGGGCACAGACACCTCCACCGCATTGGGGATGCAGGTGCCTGGTGCGATGACCAGGGAAGTGGGCTCAGCCCCCGTTAAAGTCTCCGGGAAGACAGCAAAGCCAGCAATGGTGTTGGAGCATTTCTTGTAGAAAGCCCGGACAGAGATAAGGGACATGCAGGCTCCCAGGTCTTGGAAGGCAAGGTAAAAACCATTCTTGGAGAGAGGGCCAAAGCTGCGCACCTTGGTGTTCACGCGGCCAGACTCCAGCTTGGAGAAGCTCTCATCTGGGGCAATTGTATCCACTTTGATATAGGGGTTCTCCATCCAGAAAGGGCTGTTTGCAGAGGCAGAATCCGTATCTGACTCATAATAGAAGAGGTTGAAGGTCTCTTTGCAGGAGCCAGGGATGTTTGGGATGCTGTTGCAGTCCCGCACAGTGAACTTCAGCTCCACATAGACACGCTGGACATCTTGGCGCTGGATGAATTTGGTACGAAGCCAGTTGTTCTGGTTGGCCTCCCGTACATTGCAGACCTGGTACGTGCGGATAGGGTTCATGGCCTCGTCATAACCACTGACTTCTTCCCACTGTGATTGAGAGGGAAAGGGTTAGATCTCCAGCCAGGGACATCACTGCCATGGACACATTGTGAATGGCACAGGGGCAGGGGGAACAGGCACCAGTCAACAGGGAAGAGCAGCAGCTGCACCTCCACCCGTCACAACCCTCCTGGTTATCAAGGTGACTAAGAGCAACCCAGGCCAGGGACCATGGCACTCCCACTCCACTGGCATGGAGTCAAGAGGAGATCGTTCCATGAGGCAAGGATATGTACAGAAGGGAAGGAGAAAGATGCAGCCAGCTTCACAAAGGCACTGGTGAGCAACCATGATTCCCATGGGGCCAGGGCCAGCTCTGCCCTTTGGAGGTTAGGACCAGGGCTGGTTCAGAACTTACCCCTGTCTCCGGATGAGTTGTCCATGACAACTCAGAGGTCACCCACTTCGTGTCCATCAGGGTCTCTGTAGAGAAAGGAAGGAGAGAAAGAAGTAATTGGAGATGAAGGCCAAGATTAGAGGGGAAAAAAAACAGGAGGAGTGGGGGAGAGGAGAGCTGAGCCTGACATTTCTGTGGAAAACAGCAACCTGGGGGGTGAGACATGGTGGGAGGAGGGGGGAGCGGCGCAGACAGACTCCAGATTTCTCTTCTCCTGTCAAGAGAACAGGAAGAGCGAGGCGTCCCTGGAGAGCTGTGCTGGAGCAGGCAAGCAGCAGGACGAAGAGCTGGCCAGGTGGCAAGGGGGAGATGGGGACAGGCTGCCATCCCCAGCCACTAACACAGCCAAACTTGGCCCCCAGGCAGTGCAGGGGGTGCCAAAGGAGGAAGACGGGGTGCCCCTGTCCGCACACTCCCCCTCTGCTTTGGCAGGGCGCGTATTTACTGTGGCTGGGGTTGAAAGGGCCTGTTCCCATGACAGGGTGGTGCGGGCCAGGCAGGTTTATCCAGAGGAGGAGGGACTGGCAGGCTGCTCTCCCAGAGACGCCCCACATCACTCATTTTACAAGAGGGGAGAAGAATTTGACCGTCTGGCCAACATTCCTGGAGCAGACTACAAGACAAACCACCCCGGCAGCATTCCCCAAACAGCCCCAGCCCCAGCCTTGGGGGAGCGAGACGCTTGTCTGGGAAGAGCTGCAATTGCAGGCAGCTGTCGCTAATCCCAGGCAGAGCCGCGTGGCTCCGCGAGAGCACCACACACAAAAACCAGGAGTGAAACACAAGGATGAGAGCACACCAACATGCTCAGGGGCCAATGGCCCCTCTGTGAGCAGCTGGCCCTGTGAGCCCTGCTCCAGGGATGGTCCTTAGGCTGTTTGGAGGGGAACAGGCATCCCGGCATCCTCTGGACCTTCTTCTGCCTAGGTGGGGTTTGGAAGAAAAGGGGTGCAGATGCCTGGAGACCCTGGTGTGCTCAGGGGGGCTTTGCTGCCTGCACTGAGCAGGATCCAGGACCAGCACCAAAACACCTCCCTGATGAGGGCCTGTCCCTCCCCAGCTGCAAGTATGGCCCCATCCCAAACCTTATGCAGCTCCCCAAGGACATCCATCTGTCCACTTCTCAGCCCACCCAGGCTCAAGACTAAGGGCAGGGAGCCATGGCTCTCCTAGTCCCAGCAGCGGGCTGGGAACTGCTCACTCTCGCCAGCTGGGGCACAAGGATGTGCCAGGGCAGCTGAGTTGTACCAGCACCATGGCTCAGCACCACAGCAAGAGGCAGTTTCAGCTTCTTTCCTTCCACCCCAGGAAAACCCCAGGCTGACCCAGCCAGGGAGGAAGTGTGGAGGAGGAAGGAAGCATTCACGCATTGCAGGGTTTTGGATGAAGCCTGACTGGAGGTAAACACCTTCTTCCCGCGTCCCACCCTGGGGAGACCCGCCAGCAGCTCCCAGGCCAGCACCCACAGGCAGGCTGGGAGCACAGGCTGTGGGTGCCACTGCGGCACAGATAAACAAGCACATTTGAGGACACGTGGGCTCTCTGACCTGCCTCGTGGCTCGCCAGGTTCCTAGCTGGGCCAGCATGCCAGCTTCTTGCCCAAGCTGTTTGCCTAAAGCAAACACACAGTCCCACTGTGGGCTGGTGGCACTAGCAGTGGACATGGCACTGAAGACAGAGGGAGGAAAACCTCTCATGGTGCCAGCTCCCCATCGGGAGAGATGCAGAGGGGCAGCATCTACAACAGACACCAGTGCAGAGATGATTACTGGGCAGTGGTTATTTGCTGTTTCTCAAGAACACAAACTAGGGGCATCTGGCAAAAACAGAGGGAGAGAAGGAAGAAGTCCTCTGTCACACAGGTAATGCAGGAGGGGTGGGACACAGGATGGGCATTGTGCACCTACAAGGCAGCCTCTGTTTGGTCCCATGGCAGTACCTGCCCAGGGAACACAGCAAGTTGCTCTTTCCCTTCCCATTTCCCACACCATCACTTACTGAACCCCGGCGGGATCCCAAGCACGGCTCTGCACAACCACAAGACCAGTCACTGGAGATGCTGCTGTGCTTCCAGACCCCTGCATGGGGTAGCTGCCAGGGCGGGCAGGCAGTGCCAGATGACAGGGGAGCAGGTTCCAGAAGGGGGCTGCCCACACCTCTTTGAGGGACAGGCCCTGTACTGGCTGCCCTAATAAGGGCACAGCGGTGCTGTGAGGGCCCAGACACGCCGTGCTGGCGGTGAGCAGAGCCAAGCGTGCGCTCACAGTGCGGGGCTGCCAACTCCCGGTGCAGATACTCTGTGCAGGTCCAGCCAGTGCAGGGCCCTGCTGCCAGCATGGCCAGCTGGGGGTGTTTCTGCAGGAGGAGCGGGGAAGGGATGCCCCGTGTTCTCAGGGCTGGGGCTGCTGATGGATGAGCGGCTGTGGCAGTGAGTCAGGCTGGGGAGATGGGGATCTGGGTGGCAGGGTGTGCCCGCAAATAGAACGACACAAGGATGCTGTGGCAAGCCACAGCATAGCTTGGACTGACCAGACCACAGTGGGTGTTTGCTTCCCAAACCTGTCCAGGGTATGCGGGAACTCTCCTGCATGGCAGCAGGCCCCATGCAGGAAGCCCTTGCCAAGGCAGTTGTCCCCTCCGGCAGCGTCCTTCTCCTCGAGTGCTGGCCGTGGGCAGAACCTCAGCTTGGACAGGAGGCTTGCTGCCTGCATCCTAATTTGGCAGCATCTGCCATCTGACCAGCAGAGGAGAAAAAAAACTGACAGAGCCAAGCTGGCTGTTGGTGTGAGAGCCACGTAAACCACACAGAGAGAGTGGGGAGGGGAAATAATAATAAAAAAAAAAAAAAATCACTGAGCAACTCAGCTAAAGGAAACAGGCTGAGCACAGAGGGCAGAGGGGGTTTCCTGCAGCCACGGGAGTGATCCATGTGAGGTCAGTGGAGCCTCCCAGACCCTTGCAGCCTTCCATTGTGAACCTGGTCTTCTCTCCCAAAACCACTGGGGCACACCAAGCACTGGCTCTCCATGAAAGGGCATGTGAGAGCATCCTGGGCTGGGGAGCCCAAGCACTGGGCTTCAGTGGTTCAGGATCAGGCAGCCACTCTCTCCCTCTGGCCCATGGTGCCAGAGGCGGGTTGAGAGGTGTCACTGGTGATTTCCCGGTGCGGTTCAGGTTTACAGGTGCTGTGGAGGGACGTGAACGGCGTCAGGGCTGGCTGAACAGTGAGTCAAAGCCACTTCAATCCCGCACACCACAGCAAGAGCCTGGTTCCATTAGTCAACGGGAAATTGGCTCCCAATTTCGCCAGCTTGGGGAAGTCACCCTAAGGCTTGCTTTATCACTGTCTGCAGCTCTGGGAGTTGTCCTCTCCTTACCTTCAGCTGGGCAAAAGCAAGGGATGGAGCAGGAGCCTCGCTATGCTCAGCAAGTGCAGCTGGCCAGGGTTGACTCCACACAGAAGCAGGAGTTCCATGGCAGAGTGGGACCTCAGAACAGGGAAGATTCTTACTCCTTGGACAGGGCTGTGAGCATCATTCTGGCTGTCTCCTCCCTTCCCTGCATTTCTCCTTCCAAGCACACCCTGAGCTTCAAAGATGAGCATTCCCCTACCAGCAGCCCTCCCATCACCTCCACGGAGTCCCCAGCAGTTCACTAGGTGTTTGAAGCCCTGGCAAGGACCCATCTGGAGCCGGGGACCTCTTTCTCCCGGTGCTGAGGCGCAGGAATGCAGCATGCATGGTCTGAGGCCAGTGAAAACGTTTGAACTCCCCCCTTAAGAGGCCCAGAGAGCCCGTCTCGCGCTGTTGAGCGGCAGACGCGCGCGGCAGTGATGGCTGAGCCAGAAAAGGGGGGGAAATATCAAAATTCTTTCAAGATGAAGCCACTGGGGAAGACTCAATCGTCTCCACCAATAAGCTCCACTTTGAACACTCTCTCCTTTGAATACATGGACTGATGGCTTTTATCAGGATACACTGGCAATATAGGACGCCAACTCTTTTCCCCGATGAGAAGGCAGCTCATGCAAGTCCAGAGCATCCTGGAAGAAGGCAAGGGAGAAAAGTTAGTAAAGACACCCACGCAGCCTCGCTGCAAACAGAGGAACCTGTTCTGCAACGTGCCCATGCTCTCCATAAGCTATGCACACCATGGCACCATGTCTGCAGGAGCTCAGCATGGGGCAAGTGGCCTAGACCAAATTTATGTGGCCACTTGCCCCACACTTAGCTCCTGCAGACACCATCAATGGTCATTTGCTCCAGGACATGGCTTGGCTTCCACCATGGTGGCTGCTAACAGTGGCGCCAGATGCCTCTTCCTCTCACTGCCATGCTTTTTTCTTCTGGAAGGAAAGCTACCTTGTTTAGAGATGCACTTCTAATTTTGGAGACTGCCTGCTAGTCAAAAAGCCACCAAAAGGGGCATCTCTGCATATTTTAATTTCTTTCTCAGTTTTGAAGATAATTACACCAGGAGTGAGTGGCCTTGCGTGCTCCCCATTCAAGTACCTATCGGTACAATTAATCCCAGCACTGTTCTGAGCAGCGGCACAAAGGGCCTTTGGTGTAAGGTCCTTTATCTGGGAACAAAGAGCTGCCTGTGGGAGAGAACCTGAGGTTGCACTTTTCCTGCTGACAAGCGTTCTGTACACAAAAGCTGAGCTACAGGAGAGCCCTGTGAGCGTGTCAGGTCTGGGAGACCCCGCAACACGTTTTCTTGAAGTGTGCAGCTCACCCAGATCCTTCCTCCTCCAGGAGGATTCTTCCCCCTCTGGCCCCAGCTAAACCCTGTAGCCATCCTCCTCCCAGGCAGGGAATGTCCCTGCTAGGGGACTCCACATGCTGCCTGCATTTAGGAAGCTCTCTCATCCCGCTCAGCCCATGTGCTCCGTGGATGGAGCACACCACAGACAGCAGCTTTGGAGCACAGGAGATGGCGTGCTGGGAGGTTTCGGCACTTGGCAGTCCCTTGTGCCGGAGCTGCACTGCAGGGAGGAGAGGCTCTTGCTGATGCAGTCAAGAGCCAGGAGAGCAGGGAGGCTGCAGCCAGCGTGGGAGGCATTAGGCAGAACACCAGCAGGCACCCTCAGTGGTCAGGGGCTACCCAAGGTGGAGGTGCCAGGCATGGGGTTGGGAGCCTGGGGAAGGTTCAGGCAGGCACTCTCTGCTAGTTCTCTCTGCAGAGATGGGGCTCGCAGCACTGCCAGCATGCTGCACAACTCACATGCCCTCATCCTCCTTCATGAATCCCATCTCTTCCAGGGACCCCCTGCACACCCAGCTACCCCAGTGCCCGGTGCAAGGCCAGGGGCCTGTGCTGGTCCCACCCTTGTTCTCCCCGACTGTCAGGCTGGGCAGGCCAGGCCGTGTGGTTCAGCCCAAGGGAAGGGCTGGAGCACTCCCTATCACCGCCCACGCTGGGAACCTTATGACGAGCAGGGCGCCTGCTGCTCCCCAGCGCCGAGGGGAGAGACGTGAGGCTGCCATGGGAGCTGGCCCCCCACCTCATCCCTCTCCAGGGAGGCACAGGGGCTCTGACCGCTCATGACCACCAACGTCCTGGCCACTTGTCCCAGGTCCAAGGCAAGCCAGCAACTTGTCAATGAACTGGGAACAAAGGGAAGAGAGGAGGGGAAGAAAGAAAAAAAAAAAAAGGGGCCTGTATCACAGCTGTGGCCCTTCATGCCAAGGGCGTTTGGCCCATCATCAAAGGGGATCGGATTTGCTGAGGCAAATGATGACACATCCACTTCAAGCGGGGCAGGTTCTGCCTGCTGCTGGAGGCGAGCCACCGGAGTGAAGAAGTACTGTGGGCACTTAATAATAGACTCATTATTTCTGCATTATGGCAGGGCCCAGAGGCCCCAACTGAGATTAAGGCCCCTCTGCGCACACAGGGTGCATGCACACACCAAGCCAGGCAGTCTCTGCACAGAGAACCCAGCCAGTGGTGGGCAGCACTGCCAGACTTGGCATCATTCACCACTGCCAGTTCCAGCCTTGCCAGCATCATGGTAAGCTCACAGCAGGGCCCAAAACTCCAATTCCAATGATGCTCCAAGGATGCATCCTTCATTTCCCAATCCCACACCTACATTGGAGTATTAACCTCAAGCCAGGAGACAGTCCCATGGCTCTGAGCCACTGGCCTACTGCATCTCTCTCACAGCCTTCCTCATCCGATCCCAATGTCCTGCACCTTCTGCATTGGCCAGATCCAGATCCCAGATGACTGGGAGCTGCGGAGGGGGAGAGGAATGCTCCCTCCATCCAGCCCTGCCCTGTTGCTCACCCACCATCCGCTAACTGGCTGAAGAGGGTTTTCCGGCCACGTGCTCCTCACCAGGAGCTGTTTCCTGACGGCTGCGAGACAGACTGAAGCATGTGAGAGAGGACAGGTGCCAGCTCTGCAAAAGGCAGATCAAGTGGCAGCGGCTGGGATGCAGGGAGGGATGGGTGCTCCTTCCCGCCTGGTCACACACTGGATCAAGGCAGGAAGGGCATATTTCTGCCATTTTATGAGCAGAGCCATGCCAAGCTGGGCTTTAGCGCTCACCAGCATCACACCGTGTGCACCCCCTTCTACAGCACAGAACTTGGAGCCTCGGACTTTAGGAGGACAGCAGCTTCTGCCCTCCAGCTGCACGCTACGGACACGTGCAGCCTGCTGTCCAAAGCCTGCCAGGTCCTGCTGCCAGGCCCTGGTCCTGCAGAAAGGCTGTACCGACACTGAGAGAGGATGGGAGCCAGCTGCCCGAGCCCAGCCCTGCACTGCAATTACTGTTCTATTAATACCACGGGGATTTCGGATGTCAGAGCCCAGTGTGCTACGCCAGGGTCAGCTTGGCCAAGGAAGAGCTGCCATCCCTGCCCGTGTGGTGGATGTGCCCCGGTACTTGCTGCTTCAGCTTGTCCAGGGGGAAAAGATGCTTTTGCTGTGCCAGGCTGTGTGCAAAGGGGAATGGACATTTCCCACAGACAGACTCTCATCCTTGCCTGCTGCCAGACTGCCCACTTGGGACAGGAATGTCCCTGCCTGGCCCAGGGGAAGGGGTTGCCCATTGCAGCTCTCTGCCATACGGACAACGTGACCAACCGTGCCAGGCAGGCAGGAGCTCTATGGCCAGCAGGCAGGACAGATTTATAGGTCGCCGTTCCCAGCAGGAATGGCCATGCCACCGTCCTCTGCTGCCACAGAAATAACTCATCTGATCAGGAGACACCAGACCTGTTAAGAGCCACAAATGCCATTGACTAGGACATAGGCAGCAAATCAGCAAAGCCACGCTTGTTTCCAGGACATGTTATGATGGGGACACTCCTGCCCCCTCTCTCTTGTGACCCCACTGTCCTGTGGCCATGGTTTCATGGGGCAAGAGTCCCCATGGGGCCACCAAGCTGAGCTGGGCGGGTGGATGAAGAGCCCCAAAGTCCCCAGGGGAAGGAAGAAAAGGCGGTGGGTACTGCAGACTTGCCTCCGCAGGGCAACTGTTTGCGTCAGGCTGAGATCCAAAAGGCCCCTCTCCCCCTCCAGCTCCATTTTTTTCCAGGTTGTACTTTTGGAAAGTGCCCAGAGAAGGAGTAATGATATTTAAAAGAAAAAAAAAAAAACAAAACAACCCACCCCTTCCCCAAAAAAGGTTACTCCGTGCACATCCAAAGGCTCGCCCCACAGACGGGTAGCTTGGCTGCCAAGCTCCATCCCATCCCGGCAGCGCAGAGTGGGAGCTTCTGCCAAGATATCCCTCCTCTCTACTGCCTGGGGCAGTTACCCAAATCTCCACGCTGCTCTCTGCTCGCTTCCTCAGCTCTCCGAGAGCACCAAGCCCATCTGGAACTGCTTAAACCCAAATATTGCCCCCCCGTCCCTCCTCCACCTCCCCCACCCCCAAACTCAGATTCTTCCAAAGTTAAAACAAGCACAGAGTCAGGAGGGGGTGCCGGGCCGGGCTGACTCGCTCCTTCATTTCGGTTTAATTTCTGGGGAACTAGAATAAATCTGTTCCTGGCGATCGTTCAAGCCCTGCACATTTTTCTCATTAATAAAAAAAAGGCCTTGGATAGCACGCCGTGTGTGTGCCCCCCCCTCCCTGCGGGGTCCCCCTGCGCCCCAGCCCTTGCTGGGCAGGCACTCAGCACCCGAGAGATGCTGGACTGGGTGCAGGGGACATGGGGACAGCAGTGTCCCTTCCCGGGGACAGGGATGGATTTTGGCAGCCCTGCGCAACAGCCACACCTCACAGAGGAACAGCAAGGCTCAAATCCCCCCGCAGCTGCTGCTGGGCAGGAGAATCCTGGGGGAGGGCTCCCCTAGGAGGGGACATCCCTGCTGCCCACCCCTGCAGCACCGCAGCCCCCGCAGGGCCCCCGGGGCATTCCTGGGGAGGGAGCTGAGAAACAGGTGTTTGTCAACAGCTCCTGCCACATGCATGAGAAACGCCAGGCCCCGCAGCGCAGCAGGGCTTAGCAATGGGCAAAAATAAAATAAAGAGAACCCCCCAGCAAAATTCTCCCCCGTCCCAGCCTGGGACCCTCAGCCAGCACATGCTGGCACGTGCATGGAGAGCGGCCATGGGGCCGGTGCTCAGCCCTGCTGCTGCGCTCCAGCCTCCTCTCAAGATGGCTCCCGTTCCTCTTCAGCGGGTGGCCATGCGAAGACAGCACTGGGATCGCTACCTCCTGACTCAGGGAGCACAGACTGGAAGGCTGAGCTGCACCGAGGGGAAAGCAGGCACCGGGGGAGGCATGCAGCCCCTCTGAGAGTGGTGGCACTGTAGGAAAGGGACGCGGCTCTGCGGAAAGGGGACATTGCCCCACTCCCAAGCTCAGGTCCATGACTCCTCTGCGACCATGCTGAGTGGGGGTGATAATGGTCCCCAAGCACAGGAGGATGAGGCTTCACCAGAGTGCCAAGCCTGTCCCTTCACAGGCAGGATGCCCACCTGCCCTCCCTACAAAATGGCTCCCACTTGGGGCTCAGCTCTGCGAGGGAACGGCCCATGCCCCGCTGCCAGCACCGCCCAGCCAGAGCACAGGGCTGGGTTTGGAGCCACAACAACAACAACAAAAATGCAATAAAAAAACCAGAACATGACTTCAAATGGGACGTCCCAGTCGGGTGGGAGTGTCACTACAACAGGCTGCCTGGACTTCAAGATGGCAGTCCATCCCCTGGGGCATGGGGCTCTGCCTGGCTCTGCAAGGAGATTCCTGCCTGTGGAGGGACACCCCCATCTCCACCATCCCCCAAATGCTTCATGGGAACATGCTGGACCCAGAAACAACAGCAGCTCATTATGGTTTCAACCACTGAGAAGCTTGTGGCAATGGAAACCACCAGCTCCACCGCAGCCCTTGGGTATAGTCCCCCTTTCCCAGGGTTCTCCTCCGGGGGAGGCTGACACCCACCCTGTGGTCTGCACCAGCTGGGAATGGGGATTCCGACCCCGGGGCCACCCCAGCACCCTTCCCCCAGCGCGGCTCCCAGGCGGAGACGCTTAATCCTGACAAACCAGTTTGACTCAGCACAACAGGAACAGCTACAATTTTAAAAACATGCAAGTCTGTGATTCAGATTGCTGGGGCTGTTTTAATTAAACGCCAAGCTCCCCTGCTCCAGCAGCAGCAGCAAACGGCTCACGGAAAGAAAATGCAACAAACTGGTTTCCCCAAATATCTCTTGCAGTAAGTCATCATAACAAAACAAGGAGTTTCGGTTCATTCCTTAAAAACCAGAGGCCGCTATTTCCAATTGCAAGGTCTGGGCAGGCATGGCCTGGCAGCCACAACCTCGCTGTACGCTGAGGGAGAAATGTGGGGCTGCAAATGGCCCCTGGTACTCTAAATTCTCCCTCACGCCAGCTCTCCGCATGCTCTGCTTGACACAAAGGAAAGCCCTTCTCCTCCCCTCCTCAGACCATGGACAGGAAGACTTCCTCGAATGCAGCGTTTACCAAGGAAAGGAAGATTTAATGAATCCAGCGAGCATTGTGGAGCCCCACAATCCACTTTCCTTCACAGCCATACCCCAAGCATCCATAAAACAGCAGGGCCAACTTCACTTGTTGCCCCACCAAGAAACACGCCATTTCTGTGAAAAGTAATTAAACAGAAAGCAGATCTCTCTGCCAAGAAAATACCTGGCAGTTCCAGCACAGGGTCAATTAAGCAGGGGTTTGCTGGTACAGAACGGAGTGTAGTCAATCTGTGTAACACCCAGCTGGGGTCTGGGAGGTGCCACTGGGCAGAGCCCAGATTAAGAAAATCCCCCCTAGAAATCTTGCAGTATTGCGGGGTTTGGCTATGTCACTAGAGCCTAAGTCTGCTCAGGACTACGTGCAGCAAACTAAAGTGCTTCAGCATGGGAGTTCACGGGGAAGCACATGGGAAACTCCAAGTTTAAATGGAGTCCTGAATCCAGAGAGGCAGCTCAGGACAGAAACAGCCTGGGAGAGTGGCTCCTAGGGAGAGCAGGTCCTTGTCCCAGTCTACCCGCACCCCCAGGGTGACAGGCAGATCCAGTCTGTGGCTGTCCATGCTCCCTTGGGACAAGGTGTTTTGAAGCCTGGGATTTTACCCCTGGATGGTCGGCAAGGGCCTGGAACGCAGCACATTCCCCATGCTGTTCCACTGCATCCACTCCCCACAGGGCCTCTGCTCCCACAGCCCCGCTGGAACAAACTTCTCGGCTCAAACCCCTGCGCTGGAGAAAGGATCCGCTGTTGCCCCCGGATAGAGCATTCCTTTTGCAGCCGGCCCAGGGACTGCTGAACCGGAGAAGAAAAACACATTGTGACTTCAAACAGACCCAGCGCACTTACAGGATCTGGAGAGAAACCATTTTCTCCTCGGCAGCACAAAGCCCTCACTGAGCTGCTGCTGAGCGCGGCTTTTCTCCTCCACCCCCGTGGGGCCTTGTAAAGAAACCCAACTCCCTGCCATCCCCTCGGGAATGGGGAGCGCCATCCACCCCCAAAGCCCCCTGCCCTTCTAGCCCGGCACCAGCCGCAAGCCCAGCCCGTTGCACCTCGGAGGGGACGGTAAAGTGGCCGGGTCTGGGGACTGCTTGCTGCCGTTGTCTGCAGGACGTGCATACAGCTTTATGGCCATGCCAGATTTATGATCAGCACTAAAATATCCAAACAAACGTGCACATGAGATTTACAGTAACCTCTGGAACGCGCCAGTCCCCGTCAGGAAGCAGCATTGAGCGCGGACAGAAATGCCAAACGTAGCAGAAGAGCGGGAGCTCACTGATCCTGATGTGAGCAGTGGCTTCCCTAAGCTGGGCAAGGCAGAAGCTTCTCCAGGCCAGCTGCAACTTTCTCTCCAGCTCCAGCAAGAGCAAAGGGAAAACAAAAAGGAATTAAAAAAAAAAAGAGGAAAAAAAAACCGAAAAAAAAGAAAAAAAAAAAAGAGAGAGAGAGAGAATCCCACGGGGAATTGGGGCCAGCCCAAAAACTGCTGGGCAGCTGCCAGCCGGCCCCGAAGTGGTCCCACTGGGCTGGCACCCAGCTGGGCCCTGACCTCTCAGACAGCGTGTTCAGCCCCTGACCCCTCCACACATTCGGGAAGCTGAAAAAACCCAGCAGGGGCTGTTTATTTTCTCTCCATCTGACACTTCGCACTGCTCCATCCTCGGATGGTAGTGGGGGAGATGTTGGGGCTCCCTGTCTCCCCGAGGACTGGAAGGACTATACCCAGGTGACACTGGTGCTGCCAACCCCCACGCCAGCTATCCTTCCCAAATTCCTAAAGCGCTGATGGGAAGCAGGTTGCGAGGGGCTACCCACAAGCGTGGGGCCCCACCGGGCTCCCTGCCCACAACTTCGTCCTCCGGCAGCTCTCCAAAAGGCAGGGATCCCCGGGCGGGTGCTCGGGAGCCTCCATCCTGCGACGGCTGAGTGCCGATGGCTTCTCCCTTTCCCTCCTGCTGCGGGGTTCCCGCTTAGCCGGGAGTTCCCAGACCCGGCAGGCCCACAGCTCTGAATCCTACAGCGTACAAAGGGCGAGGGGTTTAAATTTTTTTTTTCCTTTTAAAGAAAAAACCAAAACGTCGCACGGAGAAAGGATGAAAAGGTACGCGGACAACAAGCACCCCCCAAAACTTTCTACAAAGCCCAAAGCTAAAGGAAAGACGTCCCCCAGCCACCGCAGCGGGGGAGGGCTCCTGCCCACGACCACCCCCGGCGCCGCGGCCCGAACCTCGCAACGCTGGGCGACGGCAGCAGAGCCCGAAGCACGACACCGCCTGCGAGCAGCCCCCGCCGCCCCCTGCCCGGGCGGGGGCACCCACAGCTCCGCTCTGCTGGGGGATCTCCCTTCCCTTTCGTCCCTCCCGCCCTCCCCAGCCCCCTCCCGCCCTCCCAGCCCCCTCCCGCCGCTCCGGCAGCGGGTTCGGTTACCGGACACCGGAACGCCGCCGCCCCTGGCACTCCGGCTGGAGCCCCGCACACTTTGTGCAGAGACAAAAACCCGTCCGGGCCCTCTTCTCCTTCTTCTCTCCGGTGAGACCCGCCTTGCCCGCCCGGGAAACCCCGGTACCCCAGCGGGGCCAAAAGCCTCTTTCCTCGCTCAAAGCTGGGGGTGCAACGGCGCTGCCCCGCGGACCTGGGTTCTCTCTCCAAGGGGAAGAGAATTACTCTCCGTTCTATTCCCAACTCCATCGGAGCTCGAGGGTGGGTGAGCCGCGGAGCGCAGACCCGATCGGGGGTAGATGCGGCACGCGTGGCCACTCGCCCCGGAGGTCCCACGCTGGAGCCTCGGGGGTTAAGGCAGCGGGCGCGGCGAGCCCTGCCGGGGAAGGGATGGAGCCGGACACGGCACACGGACACTCCTTCCGCGGCCCCACCAGTTCTGGCACGCCGTGAGCTTCCACTGAAAGAAATATTAATTTTCCAGCCCTCTCGGTCGTGGCGAAAAGCCTCGAAACGTGAACCGAGTATCCAAAGAGGCGCCGCTCCCTGCCAGCAGCCGCCGGCCGCGGATGCCGCGGCTCTGCCGCGCCGGGCTCGGTTCCACGGGGCGTTGACTCTGAAACCTACTGAGGGCGGCTGAGCGCTGGGAGCGGGGCTGCGGCGGCGAGCTCTCCGCGGGTACAACCGGGCATCCGCGGCGCGACGACGAGTCGCGCTGAGCCACGACGGGCCTGGGACATCCTGGAGGATGCGTGCACCCGTGCGCGGTCGCCCGGGCCCCGGTGCGGCGGACGGGCACGCCCGCCCGGTACTCACCCTCCAGAGCACGGCGGCCACCGGGGAGCAGCAGGAGCAGCAGGGGGGGGAGCAGCGGCGGCGGCGGCGGGGGGGCCCCCGGGCGGGCCGCGGCCATGGCGGGGGCGGTGCGGGCGGCCCCGCCGGGCAGTCCCGAGCTCGGCGCCACGCGCGGCTCCTCTCGCCGCCGCGCCACGCTCGCGCTCTGGCGCCGCCGCCGCCGCCGCCGCTGCTGAGCCGGGCGGGGCGGGGCCCGTCCGCCAATCACCCCGCCCCTGGCAACCCGGCGCCCCTGGCGACGGCGAGCGCGGCTCCGATTGGGCGGTGCTGCATCGGGGGGCGGAGCCTCCGCGGAAAGATGAATTGGAGGGGGCGGGCACTTTCCGGCGCGCCCCCCGTGGCCCCGCCCCCTGGCGCGGGAGGCGCAGGGCGAGGAGCGCGCCCCACCCAGCGGCCGCCCGCGGAACTGGGCTCTTAAAGGGGCCGCGCTCCCGACCTGCCCCGCAGACCCCCGGCCCGCGCTGCCCTGTCCCCCGCCCCTCCGGGTGTTGGTGAGTGCGTGAGCCTGGTAGCGTGTGTGATGACGGGACCGTGAGCCACTCCGTGTCACACTACTGGCAGCCTGGTTTACTTGGCCACTCATTGCCATCCCGTTCTCTACAGTCACATCCTGTCTCTCATGCATCCCACCCTTTGCCAACCCATCTCACCTCATGCTCCCCCAGCCCATCCCATACATCCCATCCTACCTCACTCGTTCCATCTCTTTGTATCCTAAGCCTCCCTATGCTATCCACACCACACCATGATTCCCACCACACACACAGAGATGAATGCTGTGATCCTGGCCAAGCTGAAATCATACAGAGAGAAGTGACCTCTCCCAGGACCCCTACACCTACCCCGCAAGGTGCCTTCCCCATCACATTCCTTGTGGGAGAAGGTGCTGGTTGCCGTGCATGCAGCCACAGCTTCCAAGCTTGTGGGTAGCTCAGTCTTCTTTCCCCTCAGTCCTGACTTTGCTATGGGAAGGTTTTGGGGCCCTGTCTGGCACAGACTCTGCTCCCTTGGGATGGTGTATCCACACACACTGTCCTGGTGGTTGGAGCTGGCACTTCCACATCCTTCAGGACAGACACATATCTGCAGTGATGTGTGTGGGACATGAGCTGTGACCTGTCCTGGACCTCTGCGCGGCATCTGCCCCTCAGATACCTGGGGAGGCTTTACCTTAAAAGATTAGCAAAATCCCCCAAGTCCCTGATGTTGGGTAATGCTGATATCCCTGGTCCCTGGGAGTGGCTGGAACTCTAGCAGGTCCAGGGGCAGTGGGGTGCATGGCTGCTTGCTTCACCCTGGGGCAGCCTCGTCACCCTGGCAGAGCCATCTGGGCTGTCCCCGCAGACACCTGCCATCTGCAAGTGGCACCTCCCCACAGTGCTCCTGCCCCAGAAACCTGAACCAGAAACTCCCTTGCTGTACAGCCCCAGCCCTGGTCCTGCACTGGTGCAGCGGGGAGGCTGCAGGATCACACTCTTGGCCACCTTCCCCACGGCTGCTGGCACGAGCAGGAATTTGGAAGGTTATCAGGGCTGGCTATGGTTGACCTCTGTTCTGTGAGGACAGACGCAGAGCATATCCATATCCTCTCTGCCTTCTGCTGTACAGTCCCACCACGGCTGTGGATGGGTATTTTCCTTCCATGTCCTGGAAGGATTTGGCTTCCCAAGTCTTGGCTGGAGAGGCTGGCATAGACCTGAGCTCTGCCTGGGCAGTTGAAAATTTGGAGATGACCGATTCCTACTGCAGTAATGCTGGCATCCTCCAGGAGCTGTGGGGAGCCTTGGCAGGATGCTGTGCCCTGAGGACTGCCACAGTGCCTCAGCACTTATTTCCTGATGGAAAATTCATGCCCAAGAGAGCCAGGGTGCTAATTTAAGACAGGACATATGACATATGACTGTGATAAATTTCTGTGAGGGACAGGAGGTGCAGCAAGTGGGGCATTGCACTCTCCAGGTAAAGGGAAGTGGCCAGGGAGCAAAGCAGCAGTAAGGGGATTGCACTTGTGGAAAACACCAAAGTTTGAGCAAAGCAGAAGAAGTTGTTGGTTTGGACTTGCTGCCACTCAAGGAGATAAGCAGCAGAGAAGTGAGTGATGAAGCTGGCATTGTTAACACGTGCATGGGGATATAATGCAGCATCAGTGGGGAAGGAGAGGGATAGGGACTGATGCAAATGCTGAGAATCTTAACCAAAGGCCAGGCTCAGGGTGGGAAGATTTGCTGTCTCCCTGTGAAGTCACTCCCGGGAAATCCCTCCCTGCTGGCTTAGTGAGATGCAGAAACCTCGTTTATTCTGCAATTCCAGAGGTTTGAGTTACCCAAGCACAAAATTTCTGAACGGAGCACATGGAGAAATTGCTTATTCACACTTGAATAACTCAAAAATGGCTGAACCAATTTTACTTAAACTTTCTCCAAGAATTCCCCTTGGAGCCAAGCCATGCCTGGCAAATTTCAGCCCAAAAGGAATTTATTTCAGAATAGGATGAGAAATTGGAGCAGGCAGCGGGGGTTCGCGGGCCGGGGGAGGATGCTCCATACGATCGTGTAGCTCCCCACGTGCTGTAATTAATGAGCCTCCACTCGCTCCCATGGGCTGGTGCTGCCAGCCGGCCTCTGCCCAGGACCTCAGGCTCCCTGGTGCCGGTGGCTGCAGCGCCGCGCTCCTGGCTGGTGGCTGAGGATTTCAGGGCAGCTCGCTGGCCAGGGAGCCCCGGTCGCTGCCTGTGTGTTGCAGCTGGTGGGCAGCCTGGGGAGCAGTGCTGGCAGGGCTCCGATGCCTGCACAATACCAAATAACTGTGGTAACTGCGTGGTATTTGCTGGCAGGGGCTGGGTGTTTAGTGCCAACCCGCCTACTTGGGCACGGACTCGATGCTGAGGATGGCGCTGCTGTGGCCCCCGAGGGACGGGGTGATGGCGTGGCCGGGGAATAGGCATGTCTGTGTAAACACAGACAGCTCCCAGTCACACAATGTCCCTGCACACACACTCAGCCCTGATGCCCTCCCTGGAACCTCGGGGTGACAGCTGGAGACGAACAGGGCTGCAACGAGCAGTGTTGGCAAGATGTGGACAGGGATGGGCTGAGAGATGAAATGTGGGGCTGTGGGATAGGCAGGGGAGTTTTTCGTTTGCAGCACTGAGCTGAGTTAGTGATGCTCTGCCTTAGAATAGCCTCCAGCCTGCACGGCAAAGCTGCGGTGCCCACGGTGTCCCTGGGAGGCATTCCTGTGCAGACAGGGAGTGGCAGACATGAAAGGAAAACCTCGAAAAGCAGCAACGGCCATAGAAGGTTCAGAGGACAAACCTCCCAGCCCAGCCCTCTTTCCGTAGGAAATTTCTCACCCAGAGATTCCATCCTGCTGGAGCAAGCCTGACTTTCACTCCCCATTTCCAAACACAGCCCTGATGTGCGCCAGTGGCGGGTCCGTGTCGCACAGGCACACGCACGGTGTGTGTCAGACCATGGCCCCGCACACGGATGCACCCACACACCCTGCCTGCTGCGCCAGCCACCGCCCCTCACCTCCTTTGCATGTGGCAACCTCAGCTGCAATTTCATAAGGAAGGGTGATTAGGGAAGACTTATTCCTATTTTCTCAGAAGATCTAAGGGGCATCAAATGAAATTACCCAGCAAGAGTCTAAAAACAAACAGAAGGGAGTACATTCCTCACCAGGCAGCCAGTCCCAGGAGTGCATTGCCATAAGGTATGTATGGGGACTTGTGTTTGAAGGGTGGAACTGGATGAATGCAAGAAAAAGCCCTGCAAAAGGCCTCTGTTGTCTGCTCACCTGGAGCACAGCTGTGCTGGGGATGTGGGAAGCTGAGTGGGAATTTCCCCATGTTTCTGGGCTGGATACCATTGTAGTAGGGGCCATCATGGCATCAAGTGACATCTCCAAGTCCTCTGTCCAAAGGGCTGCGCTCGGAGGGGCGACACTGAGCAGGCACCTGGGTCAGCCATGTGGCTGCTGGGGGGTCCCTTGTGCCATTTCCAGTGCATTGGGAGCCCCGCGGGGCCCCGTTCTCAGGGCAGGGAGCACTGCCGGGTGCCAGCTCGCCTAGCCGGCGTGTTCCCCGCCAGACCAGCACCGGCTCCAGCCTGTCTCCTTCCCAGGCTTCCTGGGCGCTTGCCCCTGCGGGAGCTCCTCCCTGTGCTCCCAAGAGTTTGGCGCTGCCAGCGGGTCGGGGCGGCCGGCAGCACTCGTGCTAGCCCGGTTGGGCCCAGCAAGGAAGCCACCTTGTGCTGCTCATGGTCCCTACTTCAAAACCTTCTCCTGTCCCACCCACATCCACCACCCCTCACCTCTGGCAGCTTCAGGATGCAGTTAAACACTTCAGCACTTAAAATTTCAGGTGCTAATTGCTTAGTAATGAAAACTTTAATCACAGGGCAATTAAAACCTTAAGTAGCTGTGGGAGATCCATTCCACGTCAACAAAAAAAGTGCCGTCACTACCCCAGCACCGCCCTGGCACGGAGAGGCAAGGAATGGCCGAGAGAACCCATCCTGCAGCCCCCACTGCCCCCTGCTCCGGGAATCTGGGGAGCCCCCCCTTCCCACGCTGAGCGGGAGGTGGCCGAGGAATGATCAGCTACTGCTGTAAAACTTAAAACCCAGCTAATTTCGGATTAAGTGCCATATGAAAGGGTTTTGTTATTTTAAATCTCCTACTTTCCAAATTCCCAGGATTAAAATTCTCTGCATTTATTTTAACCACATAACATTTGCAGACAAATCACTTCTCCCAGTGCAAAGTTTGAAGCAGGCTTAGCAGATCTAAAGCCCAGCCACAAGCTCCAGGGTGGAATCGCTGGAAGCGGCTGCCAGCGGCCGCCAGCCCCTTTCGCTGGCGCACGCTTGCAGCAGAACTCATCCACTGTTTCTGCAGGGGGAAAGGGCCTGCTAAGTGCAGGAGCCCTGGGAGGCAGCATGAGAAGGAAGGGTGGCTGTCATCCTGGCTTCTGGGCTCATTCCTAAACCAGGGATGTGCCCTTGGGAAAATCTGATGAGGCTTGTGTGTTTGCAGAGCAAGCCCTGTCCTTGTGCTGCAGGGTGCATGTTGCAACTATACTGATGCTGTCCAAGTGACACTGTCCAGTTCAGCCCTTTCTCATCCAGGTGCTGACAAATATCACACAAAAAATAAATAAAAATCATGATTTTTGCCTTTTCTTCCCTGCTCTGCAGTCCATTGGGGCTGAAAGGGAAAGGAAGGCATCCAGCCTCGCGTGACTCTGGCTCTGTGGGAGGCAAAGGCTCCAGAGCTGGGGGACGAGGTTTGTCCCGCAGCTGCTGGGAGGTGTGGGAAACACGGGTGCCTGTGGGCAGCAAAGTGCCCCCTGCTCTTTATCAAAAGCAGCATCAGTGTCTGGCAAATGTCACTCTCCCGCATGCCTCCCAGCTGGGAGGTCCGTTTCCTCCTCCCATCGCCCCCTTCCCCTCTCTGCCTCCCAGCCCTGCAGCAGGACGGGGCCGTCAGGATGGGGACATGCTGGTGAGTGGGTGGCCATGGGACTGGGGGGACAAGGCAGGTGATGCAGCACCTTCATCCAGCCCACTGCTCTCTCAGGCACCTTTGCTAACAGGGCTATTAACCTGTTAGTCCCTGTATGTGTCTCCCATTAGGGAAATTTTAGGGGACTGCAGCTGAAATGCCAGTGCAGAAGCTCTTTGCATGCTCAGCCCTGAGCTGGGGTCAGCTGGGTGCCCGCCTTAGTCACAGGAAGCAGATAATCTCCAAACCCAGAGATTTAGGGGCTGAAACTGCTTTGTGCCACAGCCTGACCCCAGAGAGACATTCCCAGGTGGGGAGTAGTGACCCCCAAATGGGGTGACAAGATATTTGGGGTTCATGCTCATAATAAGAGATGCTGGCAGACCTCCTGGCTGCAAAAATCGAAGAGGCCTTTCCTGACCCTGCATGCCCTGCAAAGATGGTTGTTCCTCTGGGCTGAACAGGAACTATCACTATGTCCTTCTGAGGCTGCCTGGGAACAGCCAGAGGTGATGGTCGCAGTGAGCACAATGGGATCACAGCAGGGCCAAGCACAGAGCCTGAACCCCAGCAGCTTCCACCTGCCCACCCTCACCAGGCACTGTGGGCCAGGGGAAGCCCTCAGAGCAGAGCAGCTTTCCTGGACTCTAAGGTGAGGCTTTGGCCTTCCCCAACCTTGGGGCAGTGCCCTGATCCTGCTTCCCATCCCACCTGGAACATCCCTTGCCCAAAGCCAGCTCCGGATGCTGTGCCTCTCATTGCCATGGCAACCCCCATCATTGCTGGGTTGCCATGGCTCCCTGGGCCCCAGCCGCAGCCACATCCTCAGCATCAAGAGGACCCAGTGAGTTGGGTCCTTGGAGGCTGTCACCATGGGAGAAGCCACACAGGGCCTGGGAGGGAGGAGGACTGATGGCTTGCTGGCATCTCCACATCACACTGAGGTTTGGGCTCTGGACCACCTGGGACCTTGGGAGGCTGGTGGGAACATCATTGATGGCATGGGGATGGCATCACTTTGCAGACCACCCTCGTGCTTTCCAAACCTGCCTCCTTCCAGCCTAGAGTCTCTCTGCTTGGCGGAGCTGCCACAGCCCCACTGGGTTGTGTTGGTGGGCAGGCAGGCAGGTGCTGGAGCCCTTTGGTGTGGCTGCATGCCGGCAGCATCAACAGTGGCAAGCATATGTGACCTCGCTCTTGTCCGCTGTCCCCTCCAAACACTGTCCCATCCAGTTGCAAACACCCCACCAGGCCCTTGGGAGAAACTTTAGCTTGGGGTTGCTGTCGTGGCACTTGCTGCACCCGGGTTATGGCTGCGCTCGGCAGCAGCACGAGCCCGGCGGGCTCCAGGCCTGGTGTGTTAAATAAACACAGCCACCGTGAGAAAAAGGCAGCCAGGAATAAATAGTCAAATAAAATAATAAGTCAAAGGAATAAACAAAGTGGGGACGTGCCCAGGCATGGCACAAGCCTCCGACGTAGCACTTCCAAGCCGGGCTCTGGCCCAGCCCCGGTGCCTGCAGGTGGTGGAGCCCGGCCTGCTGGCAGCGCCCTGGCCGGCCGCACCCCCGCCCCAGTTTCCCCCCTGGCTGCAGGAATCCCCTCTCCCCGTCACACCACATTCCTAGGGTGCCCGAGGATGGAGGTGCAAACACCCTGGGAGAGGTGCCAGGCAATTCCTGGCCTGCCTGGGATTTGCATCCGCTGCCCTGGCGCTTGGCTTGGGAGGGATAAGCCCAGGCTTAGCTGTTGCTTCCCCTGGGGCTTGCTGCCAGTTCCTAACCAGTTTTGCCGTAGCCCTTTCCCACACTAACTGGGGTCAAGGGAGCTGTGTGGCCTCCATCCCACCTCTTCCCTCCAGCGCTCAGGAGCTTTCATGGTTTAAACAACTTGCTGCAAAGGAGATGGTGTGAGGGTGGGAGAGGGGCAGTCCTGAGGGCAGGGGTCTGAAGTGGGTGGCTTCAGACACTGTGAGGAGTCCATAGGGGATGTCTGCAGGCTGCAAAGCTGGGATGCAGACCCACGGCTGCCCTCTTGGAACCTGCATGAAGTTTGGGTGGTGGCAGACAGGGGGGCAGCTGAGAACCTGCAACCTCAGTGCTTCCCTGGGAAATCCCACAACACATGAGCCTGCTGGTAACAAGGGAGAGAGCAGCTCAGAGGACTCAGGGTGTAACACACTGTCCCCATCACCACAAACCTCCTTTAAAACTCTCCACAGGGCCCTGACACTTCACCTCACTCTCTCTCCAGCTGGCAGCCAGCGGTGCTCAGCCAGGGAACAAAGGAGCATGGTTTAAAGTAGCCAGTTATTTTAAGAGCCTGCACTGGCAGTGACAAGCGGAAAATAGAAAGAAAACCAGAATAAGCAACAAAAGAGCATTCCCTGATACATACTTTCTCAGCAGTGCTTCCACGCTTTTGGTGTAGAATTTACTGCGGGAAAAAAAATTGGAATAAAAGGAAAATTGCCTCAAAGCCCCTCCATAAAACAGCACCTGGGTGTCCCAGTGGAGCAGGATGCCAGCAATATGGCACTGCCAGGCACTCAGCTGATGGGATTTTGCACATAGACTTCACATCTTCAGGTTTCCCTTGGCTTTCCAGCTTGAAAGGTTGAGTACAAAACAAATTGCTGGCATGCCATGCTTCACTCCACCAGCCAGGCAGATGGACCTGCTGGGGCCCCAGCACAGCCTGGCTCACCCTGGGAGCCAGCAATGGCAGAGCTGCAGCTTTGGCATGACCCGGACATCCTTTGTGTCCTCTGGCACAATTCTGCTGAGGTTTCCAAGTAAGCTCTGTTTGATCTTTGCCTCCACACGTCTGGAGGAGCAGCCTGACTTCTCCCTGTGTTGGGATGCTTTCCCATGCTGCTCAGCAGTGAGGCTCCAAGGATTCAGCTAGTTGTAAAGAGAGCTGTGATATAAGATTTATAGCCCTAAAAATTCTTCCTGAAAAGAGCCTGTCACAGCACAGACCTCCCTGCAGTACACTGACCAGGATGCTGTACTGGCCATCCCAGCTCTCCTGACATGGGAAATGGCCCTCAAAGCCTGCAGCAGTGTGAGCTTTTCCTAAAAGCATTAGTGTGCAGCATTAGACTGAGGAAAACCCAGTGAGGAGATGTAGAGGAATGTGAGATGTGTTGCTCCAGCAGCCTGTGGGTGACAGGGCTGGTTCAGCAGGCCTGTGGCTGGGTGACCCTGGTGTGCCTTTACCCACCATCTCCATGTGAGCCTGATGGGATGGGAAGGAGAAGGCTGGTGGGGGAGGATCTGTCCACTCCACACCAGGAGGAGAAGTCAGGGAAGGCTGACAGGCAGAAAGGTGCACCTGGGACTATGCTGAGTCCCAGAATACCCCCCAGCTGAGAGCTGGTGGCCCTGGCACAGGAGGGGATCTGCTGTCCTTTGGCAGGAGAGGGCCAGTTGTGGTCCCCAAATCAGCTGCACCACATCAGAAAGCAGCAGTTCCTGACCAAGTCAGGTATGCCAGAACTAATGCCAGTCTAATGCCAGAACTAATGCCAGTCTAATGCCAGAACACCATGGAAAACCACCTCAATGAAGCTGCTGGGATGCCAGGTGGAACATCACTGCTCACTCCTTGCTGGAGTCCCAAACTGCTCCCACATCATGCCCAGCACCATTTCCACTTGCAGCAGGTATGGCAGTACATGGGGTGGACTAATGAGGAACAGGACCAGGGAGAAGACACTGACTTCAGTCCTCCCCTGTGGCACCCACACACATCTCCAGATTATGCCCTAAAGGGTGAGGGGTGCTGAATGCAGCCCTGAGGACAAGCACTGTCACGGAGCTCTACGGTGCCAGCACCCCTCAGCCAGGGGATGGGCAGGTGCAGCCATGGGTGCTCCACATCCCCCCAGGTTCCTGGCCTCCAGAAGAGCATTTGGGGGGAGGTCAAGCAGTTTCTTCATTCTATACCCCCTCCCTTTCCAAGATGAAGAATTTAATTTTAGTTTTTACAGCTCCTCCTAGGTGGATAAATCCCTTCCTGGCGAGTCCAAGCCCTGGAAAATCTTGTGAATCTAATGCTGGCCCTTCTGGCAGTCACTGCAGCAATTCCTGTTTCTCTCCAGCCGCACTCTGTAAAGTTTTATAGTTTCCTGGTTGTAGCTGCAAGGCCCCAGCCGTGCCGAGGAGGGTGGCGGGGGGAGAGCCCAGCACTCAGGAACTCGAGGCCAGGGAGGCGAAGCAGGGAACTGTGGCTTGGTGGGATGTGCCAGGGAGCTGCCAGGGCACTTTGTGGGCTCATCCAGGCAGGAATGTTCTGTGCAGAGGATGGTACAGTCCTGCATGTGGGGATGAGGTCCATCACAGATCTCATCCCATCCCTGCGTGGATCTGGGCCAGCCCTGTTTGTGTGCTGTGGGAAGATGCCACTGTCACCCAGCATGGGGAACATGCCTGGGGAGTGGGCAGAGCTGCTGGCGTCAGAGCCCTGCTGGGTACAAGCAGGGCCCCACCATGAAACCTGGTGCTCCTCCCTAATGAAAATCAGCTTTATATCTGCTTTATATCAGTGCAGCACTGCTCCAGCCCTGGGGGGAGGAAGAACCTGGAGAACAAGCAGTGCCATGATACAGCCCATCACCTTGTTCATCTCCACTAGCCACATGCATGTCCTCAGAGGGTAATGTGGCACCTTCACAAGCATAAAACCATGGCACAGAGGTGCTGCTTTGGCTAGGACTGGCTTCATCCTAGTGCAGGACGTGGTACTTGGTTGACCGAATGACCATAGAGGCCTCTGTGCTTGCCCCCTGTACCACCAGCTTTGCAGTGACAGCAGTGCTCCCCAAGGTGATTCACTCCCCATGGTGATCCACTCCCCTGGGAGCCTTGGGCCCCCATGTATGGAATAGATAAAGCCTCGTATCACCAAATCTCTTGATTTTCTTTCTGATCCTTACCTGTATTTGGCAACTTCTGATGGAAAATTTGACCCCCAGAAAAGTCAACAATGAGAGGATAGGTCTGGCGGCTGTGGAGACAGAGACAAGTCCCTGCTAAATGCCCCATCGTGGCTCAAAGTCCTGGCTGATGTTCAGCTTTATTAGGGAAGCTGTGAGAGAGTGAGTGCCAACATTGTAATGCCATCAGCTCTGTTAATACTTATGCTCTGTCTCTGAGCGCCAAAGTCACCATGCTCAGCTCTGTCTGCTCTGTTGCCAAAAGGATACATTAAAAACAGCCCAGAGAGGGGCAGGGAGTGTGACAGGCAGGAAGGTGATTTCTGTGAAAAAAGAATGAGAGGAAGGAGAGGAGTGAAAGGGATGGTACACAGTCTCCTGCACCAGCTCAGTGCTCTGCCACTGGGTCTCATGGGACTGCAAGGCATCACAGGAGCCAGGAGATTGTGGCTGGGATGGGGGTGGATGGGTGGGGCACAGCATTTCCACTGCAGTGGGTCTTTCCCACATATTCCCCAGTCACCCAGCAGCCAGGGAGAAGAGAATGCCTGCGGGTGCAGGGCACCCATGGGTGCTGGGGTGCGTTGTAGCACAAGTGGGACCTAGGGGACGTGGATGCTCTTGAGTGAGTGCCACGTGGCCGAATCTCTCCCTGTCTTCCTCCTCGTCCCAGCAGCCAGGCTGGCACGTCCCCATCCCCTCCGCCAGCGCCGTATCGCTGGAGGGACATCACGGGTCACCGAGCAGCAGAGAGACCTGTCTAACCCTTCACACGCTTCCCAGAAACAAGGGGCGGGGGGAGGCAGTGAGGGGGGCTGTAAACTCTGCATTACCACTAATTAAGCACTTGGCTGTCACTGAGGCTTCCCAACACGCCTCTTTCCCTGACACTTTTACTGTTTGGGGAAATGGTGTCTCGGGCCTTTGATGAACTCGCTATGAAGTTGAAAGGAGCTTGTGGCGCGGTGCCAGGGCCCATTGCAATTGTCTCTCGGGCTGGGGATGGGAAATGACCCGTTTATAAAAAGTGAGGTGATAAATTAGACCTGGGAAATGGGAGCCACCGACTGTAGATAAAAGGCAGGATGGGCCGGACTGGCCGTCGGCCCCAGCCTGTCCCCAGCCCCGGTGCAGGTACAGCCAGGCTGGGCAAACCCAAGGGGTGACAAACCTTGTCCTGCTGGTCATGCCAACCTGGCACATGGTCCCTGCTGTGGTGGGAGCACGAGCTAGTGGCAAAGGGAACTGGCACTGGGTAGGAAACTGTAGGACTCCTGGGAGTTTATTTATAATAGGGAGGTTTTGGGGTGAAGCAAATTCAGAAGTTGGAAATCCAGGGTGGGGACAAAGAAGAAAATACCCAGCTCTCAGGTTGTGAGGGGGAGCAAATGCAGTCTGTGTCCCAGCATGAAGCCAGCTCATGGCTGGGGCTGAGGCACAGCCCCACATGCTTTGCCTGGGGAATGTGCTGTCAAGAGGGCTATGGAATCCCCATGTCCATTGCTCCAAGTGCCACCAGGACACAGGGCCTGGCTGGGGTGCAGGTGACAGTGAGCGTGTGGCCATGCATCGCTGCTGTCCCTGTGTGGGGACCCCACACACACTGCCAGCACAGACCCTTCTGTTACAAGGGGCCAATCCTTGTAACAGAATCCTTGTGGGCCATGAGGGCAAACTCCTGGGGTGCAGAGGCCGTTCAAATGTATTTCATGTTAGAGGGGCAGGGCTGTGGGGGTCTCCCAAGAGACCCCCAAGAGCAAGTGAAGGTGTGACCATGCTGATGATTGAGTTCTGTCACCCACAGCTACATCATCATCATCATCATCATCAGCAGCAGCAGCATCATCATCATCATCATCATCCAGCTTCTAAATTCTCCCTGTCCCCTGTGTCTGCCCCTCGCCCCACCTCCATTCTGCCATGGCTCAGCTCCGAGCTGGAAGAGCAGCCAAGGAGCTGCACCACAGGATCATTCCAGGTTAGCTCAGAGAAGCTCCATGGAGGGCAGCTGGTTTTCCATGACTCTGGTGCCTAACCCCAGAGAGCTGGGGCTGTGGGCGGGCAGCAGGAGACACCCCTTTCCTTGTCCCCATCCCCCAGACTGCAGTGAGCCTGGGGGATTCTCCCCTCCTCAGGGCAGGCTCCAGCAGTCCATATGGGGCAGGGGGACACCAGCTCTCTTCTTGCATCAGCAGGTTGCAATGGGCTCTGCCAGCAAGTCTACAGGGTGAGAGCCTGCTGGAAGGCTAATTAATGACTGCCAATTAGCACTAGTCAGGCCTGGCTGGTGGCTGGGAGCCGGATGCAGCAGGTGATGGGATTTTCTGTGCAGTTGAAGGGAGAGTCTCTGGGTTTCACACATACAATTCAGTTGCCTGTGGATGGCGAGACACTCACCTGCACGCAGACACAGCAACGGCAGCATGGGCTTGGATGGCTGCCGAGAGGCTGTGGAGGGTGGTTTGGTCAGGGATGCAAAATCCAGCTCCCAGAGATGCTACATCTCTGCCTTCCTTGGGCTTTGCCTCCCACTGCAGCACAGGTGCCCACCAGGATGTCACCCCTTCCCCAGGACAATGCAGGAGTAGCCCTTGGCATGGCCCTCCCTTTGGCACTGCACAGCTCTGGGGAGGAGCTGGGAGAGATGCCTCTGCCTGTGACGAGCTCCTGGGCTATTTGGGAAGGCTGGAGGTTCCTGCTGCCATAGGAGACAGCACTTGTATCCCATCCTCTACACCCCTCAAACCCCTCTGTCTGCTTTTTATGACTCTGTTGTGCTCCTGCTCTTTACCCCTCATTTTCATGGCTGCTGTACCACAACATTTCCTATATATTTGAGCCCTGATTATTTCTAGCACTATACATGCATGTGTGTGAGTATATGTATACATATATATATTCATCTTATCCTCCCTGCATTGTGTTTCTCATTAATTATTCACATCTCATGAAATAGGAATGAAAAGAGATTGCATGATGCTGGCTGGAACCTCACAGGAGGGAAATCAGCCCAAAGATTTCCCACAGCTACTTCTGGGCTTAGATATGAAACCCTTTGCCTCAGGGCACAGGGCACCTGTGTCAGGGTTCCCTGATGAGAATCCAGGGAAAGGGAGCTTGACTGAAGTGAGGCTGCAGGAAGCCTCTCAGCTGCATGGAATGGGTGACAAAGAGGTCTCCCAGCCCCAGTGAGCTCCTGCCATGGTGCAAGACCTGCGCCAGTCCTGGTCGCTGGGTTTCATTACATGGTTTTGACTGAAAGAAATCCCTTCCTTTCAGCATGGGCTGACTGCAATGGAGTTACCTCTGCTGTCATAGAAAAATAGGCAGGGGCCTGACTCAACTTCCCACTCAAAGGCAGTTTCCCATATTCCTGAGCCCTCTCCAACTTTTCCACGTCCTTTATCAAACCAGGATGCAGCACTCAGTCCTTGTCTCACCCACTGTACACAGAGCTGGACTCATCTTTCTCTTTCCACCTTTTCTCCTTGGACAGTCACACCCTGGCCAGCACACGGGCATTGAGCCCTGGGGTCACTGCTCTGCACGAACGGGAACTTCTGCTCCTGCTCCACCCAAACAGCACTTGCTTTCTAAAATAGCTCTTTTCTTCCCTCCCCTCTCCCTTGCTATTTAAAAATCTGCTTCATATACTTGATCTATTCCATTTTTAAGAGGTTATCAGGAAGAGAGGGCTAAAGAAGGTCCCTTGTTGTCCCCTTTTAACCTCTCTCCACAATGCCCTGTGCCAGTCACTCTCACCCTCTGCTCCCTCACGTGCTGGCAAAGCTGTTTATTTAAGCAGTGGTACTGCAATATTTCCAGTGCTTTGCTCCATGCTCTCTGCGCATTGTAATCTTTTCTTTGCTCTTTTGACCATCAGCATATATCGAATAGGAGCTGTTAATTGAGCTGTCTGCATTGACATGTTGGGCTTGTACTTAGTGGCTATAATTAATTTAGGACAATATATGTGAATTATCTTGATTAGTCTATCCAAGATGCATCATCTCACACAGGCCCATGGTGAATGTCATATATCTTTGTGCAATCCTTTCCCACAGCAGCAAAGTCCTTCAGCCTTAACTAACCTAAATATGTCACGTTTTTGCTAACATGCTGCCTTCTCCACATCATTAATGAGCGTAATAAACCACACTGATGCTAACGCTCAGCAGCCTGCCTGGCCCTCTGCTAACCTCCTGCCACAGGGAGTAGTGGCTGTTCACACAGCCTGGAGGTAGAAACCAGGACCTGGAGAGGTGGAGCTGCCTGGATTTCTGGACATGCCGCTGGGGTAGGGGGGTGCCTTTGTGCAGTGGATGCTGCTGAGGGCTTTCCCTCCTCCCCACTGGGCTGGCCAACAGGAAAATCAGCTCATGAGAGGTCCACACAGACCTTGGGATGTATGGTCGTGTTTGCATTTCTTTGGTGTCTTTTTCTAGGGTGGAGGGAAGTGCCTGCCAGCTTTCCACAACTGAGGAAATACAATGGTGCATCTGCTCAGCCCTGCTTCCGTCAGCTTCCCTGCTCCCTCTGCCTCTTCACAGCCACATTTTGGCAATATCTTTTCTCACCATTGCTTGGCCCCTGTGGAGAGCTCCTCTCAGGGTTCTCCTGGAAGTGCTCAGCGATGTTGGAACCTGTTTTCAGGCATGGCAGGCAATCCCCCACTTCTACAGGAATGCTGGTATGCCTCTGGAGCCGCCACTGGTAGGACGAGTTATGCTTATGGGGACATGTAGTGGCTCGACCTGGAGAAGGGCTGGTGCTGGCTCCGGGGCAGGCCCTTTTTTAGAAGCAGCGTTCATCACTTCTGAGACCTCCTTTGATAGTTGCACTACAAACAAACACACAAACAAACCAGCCAGCCCTTCAGATACCACTCAGGCAGAACAATACAATTACAGGGCTCAGGTTTCCAGCATCAGCCTCATCCTGGCTCTTTGGAGACCTCTGAAACCAGCAAATGCTTAACTCTGCATCCATTTGCAAGTTGCTCTGAATTTCCCAAGCACTGCAGAGGTGTTTACCCAGTGCAACAGCGCACCGAGATGGAGGAAATTCAGTGGCCCTGGTGATGTCTGATCCCAAGGCAGCTGGGAGATGTGGCACACACACCTTGCTTGCCAGCAGCCTGACCTTGCCCAAACAACCGCACACTGCAGGATCCTGTTTGGGACAGACTGAGCAAGATGGGAGAGATGTTTAGGCTAAGTCCTTGGTATTTAACCATCGGAATTTAACCCCTCTGGTTCTGATTATGGCTCCAGAAGTTCAGTTTCCATCACAGACCACTGGTTTTGGCCACTTAAGAGCAGTCGGTATCACCTCTGACCCCCCGGCAAGCTTTATTGCTGCAGCTCGCAAGGAAGCAGCCGCATCGGCTGCCTCGTAAAGCTCAGGGCCGCCGAGGGCTGGTCCCAGCAAATAAACCCCTCACAGATCCCCTCCACTCCATGTGCTCCCTGGGGTCCCCCAGGGCCACCCAGCATCACTGGCCCCATCACAGCATTCCCTGTGGGCGCGTGGGAGAGGGCCAGGCCAGGGACAGCCACATCAGTGCCACTCTGATCTGGTGGCTGGTCCCTGGGGAAGGCTCCCACAGAGGTACCCACATGGGGACACCCCTCACTGGCATGGAGCTGAGTGGCATTTCCTCAGAACGGCTTTGGTTCAGCCATGAGCTGGTACAGTGCCATTCCTGCCCCACGAGTGCTTCGACTGCAGCCAGGGGCAACCTCTCCTATGTTTCCTAAGCAATCACTGCATGAGGAATTTGCAGCCCTCCTCCTCCTCCTGTTCTCCCCAGCCTTGGTTGAATTACTGAAACCCAACAGAGTCAGGAGGGAGCTCAGAGGTGTCATCCCTTCCCTGCTTTGGGAGACCTCCTTCCAGCCTTGCTGGGGACACATGGATGATGGAAGGGAGCAGCTCCATTCCACTGAGTCTCTGTCCCCATTGCCTGGCAGGCTGGGGAACAGGAAGGTGGCCCTGAGGGGTCCCTAATTCCACTGGGGTCTCTCCTCCTCATCATGAGCCCACTTGCTTGCCACCATCTGAGCTCCTTCTCTCCTCAGTTTCTCACAGGCACTCATGGTCCCATGGGCTGCCTGTGATCACCAAGGCCCTCAGCTCAGGGATTTCTCCTGCTGACCTGGGACTTTGTGAGTGTATCACAGCCAGAGCCCGCCCTGCTCCGAGCACATGAGCCTCCTCTACATCCTGATGCTCCCAGCTGTGTCTGCTCCTCCTGCCCTGAGGGTCAGGAACTAGTACTGGTGGCACCTTGAGTCTCATGTCCCTTGCCTTGGCTGCAATGCTGTTGAGGATTCTAATCCAGACAAGCTGAAGGAAAACCTTCAGGAGGTTTCCTACTTTTGTGTGGTGAGCCAAGGCTTGGGATTTGTTTTGGAAACTCTCCCAGGGGAGGCTTTTTGGCTTGATTTTTTTTTTTTTTCCCTTAGAAGGATGAAGTGTGCCTGGTTGGGTTCCCTGGCCCTGCCTGAGGAAGCTTTGGGTTGCTGCTGGGATGGTGAGTGAAGTTTGTGGGAACAAAACTGCATGTCCAGGCTGGCATGCAGGTCCCCTCCAAGTGACACAATGCCATACACAGCCCAACATCCTCCAGGAGAGCTTAATCCCGCACTGCTGACATGCACAGCAAGCAAATGCATGGGTGTTTAAATTAAGAAACTTTAATCTTCTAGATTTTCCCATTAATCACCACAGAAGGGGCCCCCACCCACCCTGTAGATGGTGCTCAGTGTCAAACCACCACCTGCCCCCCAGGACCCAATGCTGCACTAAATAGGGTGTGAGAGCCCTGACCTGCTGCATCAGCCACCCCCACCTTGCTTCAGCAAGGAAGCTGCATCTCTCCCCTCATGAGAGCCAGGGGATGGAGGCACCCCAGGGTGCTCATGGAAGGAGGCAGAGCCGGCAGCTGCTACCCCAGCGGAGCTCAGGGTCCCAAGGGCCCTCAGGGTGCTGTCAGTGCCAGGGCTGCATCCTCCATCCTCATCTCATGGCTTGCTAGAGGCAGGGATATTTTGGCAGGATGGGTGGCTTTTCAAGGGGGAAAAGGGACTATTTAGGCTGAGCTGGATCTTCCCACCTCGGATCTGCGGATTGTATGCAAGAGGGAAGCGCCGGGGCACTGCTGGCCCCGGGGATGCTCTCCCCAGGGACACAACGCTGACGCTGATACTTGAGACACTTCAAACGGTACCAGCCGAAGCCCCCGAGAGCAGACTGACAGCAGAGCTGCTGGCGCCGTCCCCAGACGGGCTCCTCGGGTCCGAGGAGGGCTGCGAGCGCTCGCCTCTCTATTTACATTACTAGGAATGCACAAAACAGGGGGGCGCAGGCTGGGGAGGGGGGCGCAGGCTGATTGTTCCCAGGATCCCCTTGTCAGAAACCCTCCCTGTTCTGTTAGTGTCTCTTGATATATGGCTTGCATTAGGGGATGAAAGTGAGGCATAGCTTGGGGTTTTGGCACGACAAACCCCATTAAACTCTCTCTGGGAAAATGAGTCCAAGAAGTGTTTTGGGGGGTTGAGTCACTACCAGAGCTGTGAGCAGCATTTATCCTCACCTCCGGCAGCCTGGCCAGGGCAGGAGCGGGGCGGGTGCTGCCCAGGGCTGGCAAGCAGCTACAGCATCCCTCTTCACCCACCCCCTCCCACTGTCCTGCCGGGATCTGGGAGTGCTCAGACACAGGGCAACTGGCCCCAGCCCTTCCACGGTATTGGTCCCAAGTCCAGGCAGCCCTCTGCCACCTGGAAGTTTTGGGGTGGGTGGAGGAGTCACAGAGTTGGGAGTCTTCCCTGCTCTCCCAAAGCTGTTTTTGGGGAGGAGATGGAGACAGGATCCTTCCCCACCATGGCAGCCTGGCTTGGGGGTCCACACCCTTCTATCTGGAGTGCTCAATCGGCAGTGGGATGCACCTTCCTTGCACCACACGTCCCTGGCTGCTTTTTGTTTCCCCAGGGGCAGCAGGACAAACTGGGGGGATCCAGCTCAGCCCCTCTCAGGTGTGTCACTGGCTTTGGAGGTCAGGCAGAGCAGGTGAGAGCTGTGCTGGGAGAACACAGTGGGAGCTCTTTGGGCCTGAACTGCTGTGTAAGCCCTCTTCTCTCTCCCCAGCACCAGGGAATCAAAGACAGGCAAGGGGAGGGAGGGTCAGGGCAGCCCTGAGTCCCCAGCCCCTCTGTCTGTAGTTCCCAGCCAGAGGGGGACAGGCAGAGCAGCCACCTGCCTGCACCCCCAGCCCCACAAAGGCCACTCTGCAGGTGATCTGCTCCAGGGCAAGGAGAGGGGCTGCAGAAAACTTTCCATCACCCCGTGAGGGAGCAGGAAAATACCTGCAGAAGCTGAGGCAGGAGTCAAAGCAGCAGTGGGGATGACTAAACACAGGTGAAAGGAAAATTGCTCCCGGTCAGAGAAGGCAATCCCCTCCAAACCCACCCAAATTACCCTCTCTTCCCTGTTTGCACTGTGTTTCCTGCTTTCTCTGATGAGAGGCCACATGAATCCCTAAGTGCCAGTTGTGCAGCAGCAAGAACATGTCAGATGCCAAGAGCAATGCAATAAAAAGGGTGGGAAGAGGCACAGCGTGGGCATTGTTTGCCTGCCTGGCCCCTGCCTCCCACCAGCCATTCTTTCACTGTGCTGTACTTGCCCCTTGTTGCCCTATAAAGGAATCAGGAATTTGCTGGGGACCAGGGGCAACGGGCAAGTGCATCACAAACACCTCTGGCTGCTACTCATGTTGGGTTCCTGAGGCCTCTACCTGTGGAAAAGGGCAGGGATCTCAGGCCCAGCACCTGCAAGTGACACTCAGGTCACCATCCTACAGGACAGCCATCCTGGCTTCCCTGGCCAGTCAACACTGCCCAGTGCTGATGGCCAATGCCCCCTCAGCATCCCTCAGTGGGGTAATGTCATGGGTGCTCGCGGCACACTCTGCCCATGCCTTGGAGGGGAGGGGGTGGCCATCAGGAATGAGAAGCAAGGCCCTGGAAGATGTCCAGCTCTCTTTTAATTAACCTGAACAAGCCAGAGCTTAAGTTTCCGAGCCAAGCTGAAGTCTCCCTGTTAGGAAAAACCTGCAGTACCTGGCAGTAATTTAATAACTCTCATTTTGAGCTTTCTAATAGCAGTGCTGTGGAACGGCTCCAAACCCACTGGTCTCCCTGCCTTTCCGCAATCAAGTTACCTTTATTGCTTTATAGCAATATTAACAGAGATACCAGTGTTAATGCCTCACCTCAAACTCGGCTGGCAGGAGCCTGGCACGGCCGAGAGGAAACCCGGCGGCGCGTGGTGGGGCCGGCACGGCTGGCTCCCGGCACCGCTCCAGCGCCCACCCCTAGCCCAGGGAGCAGTCCCTGTGCTCCAGGCAGGCCCCAGTGCCAGGCACGTGGCAGGGCGAACTGTCACCCCCGGGATGGGGTCTGGCTCAGGGGTGCCCCAAGATGCCCATTCTCAGAAATAGTACACACCAGCACCCTGGGATCCCCGGGGAGGTGTTTGCATTGCTGCAGGGGTACAGGATTAAGTCCTTTCCAGCCATGAGAAGAGTTGCCAGGACCCATGGGGAATGTGTCACCAGCCCCAGACAGCTCTGCTCTAGCAGACTTGTCCCTTTCAGCATAGCAGGAATTAGAGTGTCCTGTGTGGCAGGGACTGCCTGCCTGCTCCTGCAGAGCTGCAATTAGCTCAGTGGCAATTAGCTAGAGGAGGGGCTCCATGGCTTGAGGTGCTTCAGATATACTCCTCCCTCCCAGAGAAGGCAGAATTACTTTCATCTTTGAATCCACAAGCAGAAGAGGGTCAGGAAGAGCACACAGGAGACAAACCCCTCCTTAATTTCAAGGCCAAATCATTCTGTTCTACGAGGAACACTCCATCACACGGCCAGGGCCATGTGAGCTGTTTATAGGAGCCACAGCCATCCATCACTCACAGGTGTCCCTCCATGGGACTTTCCCTGCCTCTGATCTCCCCCAGCTGAACCCTGTCACCCAGCAGCTGATGCTTTAGAGGGGTTCTCCCAGTACTCCTGGCTCTGCTGCAGGTTTGTGATACAACTGTGGTGCTTCAAGAGTAGGTTTGAAGAATGTGATTCCTCCTTGCTGGCTGGACATTGTAGGGAAAGCTTGTCCTGAGGCACAGCCCTGACCAGGGGTACAACACAGAGATGTGGGGGATGTGGTCACCTTGTCCTCCCTGGACTCCCTGAGCCAGCCTAGGTGGCAAGGGGCAGACTTGTCACTGTTGCCATGAGCGCCAAGTGGCAGTGAGGAAGGGGAAGGGCTGAAGAAGCACTTGGTGTGTGACATTGTGGGGAGGGCATGAATGCCCAGCCCTGCTGTGATGGTGCACCACGTCCCAGGGCAGAGCAGGATTGTATAAAAGCCGCTGGCTGTGTCTGGCCACCGGCATGGGAGCTGACAAAGCAGCGCTGTTCCAGTTTATGGGATTGGAAACAGCTGCTGGTGGGGCACAGATAACTTGACATGGCAGGGACATGATGTGCTGCTGGAGGTGACAGAGTGGCACAGAGCACACCCTGCTGGGGTTTGCCCAAACCTTGCTGGTTCCTGCTGGTTTCAGCTGGGAGCTGGGCTGGGGCAATGGACTCTTCAGGGACTGCTGTGCTTTCCTTGAGCATCTCCCATTTGGACAGAAGGTTTCTCCCCAAGCTGGAAAGTGGAGTCGAATGTCAGTTTGTGTGTGGAGCCACTGCTAATACCTTCTTTGCTATTTTTAGCTCAGCAGCCTTGTGCTGTTGGTTTCAGCATTTTTATTTTTTTTTCCTCCCAGTAAATTCCAAATCTTTTCCCTCTTTCACCTTCTATTCCGGGATGCTGCCTGTACCATTCGGCTTTGATCTGCACTGATGCCAAGTGTGTTTTGAAACTCTAAGTATAGCACATCCCTTGAATTTCTCTTATCTAGCAAAGCAGTAATATCCTCAAAGAGCTCCAGCAAGCTGGTTAAAAACCTGACATCGCACAGCTCAGTCCCCACCAGCTACTGCTCAGCCTGGTTCCCAGGCATCCTCCCCTCCAGAGTGCTCTGCAGGCTTGTGACCTGGGCTGTGCTCTGCTGCTGGTGTCTCGAAGTCACTGTCAATCTTATTTTACAGCTCAGAGACTGAAAAGGGCAGCTAGGAGCAAAGAGGGCCAATATTTCTTTTTATTTTTTATTTTTCACCCCCCAAAGGTGCCTGAATGCAGTCTTGAATTTTGCATCTGTAAATCGACTGTAGGTGTAAGTAATAATAACATTTTAGACTTCAAAATAACCAATTTTCCAATGTAGGTAGGTAACTAGGAGGCCAAATGCAGTCGTTTGTGACTGGCAGTGGATTGCAAGGGCAAAGATCTGAAGGCTGCTCTTAAATATGTCCCCAAAATGTCTGGTGCTCTATACACACACACTGTAACAAATTAATGTCAGATGCTGCACTTGGTATAATTAGACAGGATTTAGAGTGGCAGAGCCAGCAAATTGCTACGATTTATGTGAAGCCCCTACCCTAGGGTCTGTACCCACTGCTGCTTTGTCGTCACTGAAAATTCCTTCATCAGTTGAAGGACGCAGCCCCTGGATTGCTTTGCACAATTTGGTCCCCAATTTGGCCCCTGGATGGATCCCTGATGTCAGCTCCTCGGGATGCTCTTTGGGGTGCAGGGTTTGAGTAGGAGCCCACAGAGCTGATAAACTACATAAACCACAAGGGACACCTACCAGAAGGACACCAGAGCCAGAGCGCTAGGAAGCACCAATCTGCTTAGTAAATCCTTTTCTGCCTTTCCCCAACACAGAGTATGAATTTAAGAAAGGTTAGAAAAAAGAAAAAGCGCTTTCATTCCCTAGTTCTCATTAAGAGATAAACTCAATCTGGTTTAACTAACTAAGCCAAGCTCTGGCAGTGGCGGCGCGTGAGTGGCGCGGGGTCTGCTCCAAAGTGGAACCAGCTCCCAGCCCCACACTTCAGGAAACATCTCATCCAGCGAACCTCGTATTTTTCCCACAAACTCCCCTCGAGCTGTAAAGAACATCTGGATAATTTTAGGCAGAAAGGGATTTTCCCAGAAAGTAGCAGGGAGAGGGTGGGGGTAGGCAAGGGACTGGTTATATTTGGAAACCTCTTTCAAGCATTGAGACCCCGTTGTGGCAGCAGCATCGTGGGGTGATGCTGAGCGGTGCAGCGGTGAGGGCGGCTGTTGCACTGGCATGGAGAAATATCTGGCAGCAATTTGTGGCCACAGGTGGGTTTTTCTCCTTGCAGCTGAGTTTTGGAGTGTGCTTCTGCCTGTACTCCCTCATTTGTCCCAGGATGAAGCAGGGACCTGCTGAAATCCTCCGGAGATTTGGTCCAGTGGCTCCAGGGCAGCTCCGGACATGGCACTGCTCAAAAGCAACAGAAAGGCAACAAAAAAAGGTATTTTGAATAGACAAAGTGCCCCAACTGCCTCAGGGTCCAGTCAAGCATTGCTTGGTGCTCAGAGGGGTCGATGATGAGGGTATGAGGAGGCAGCTCATCAAGCCCTTATTAGCACAGGAACTGCCGAGTGCAAATTAACGCGCCAGACTCTGTCCCAGCCGTACGGAGAGCGCCACGTGCGCAGCCACGCTGAGCAGTTTAATCAACTCAGAAAGCAATTTGTTCTCTCTCTCTTTATAACCTTGACAAGCTAGCGGGTTATTTTTAAGCACACCAGCAGAGGCAATTCCCAGCTGGTTGGCAGCTGGCTGGCAAACCACCACGCTGGGCAGGTGAGCAGCCCCCTGCCAGCTCTGCTTCAGGGCAGGGAGAAGCTTTCCCCAGGCTTTCAGCACTTTCACCCACACATGGCCAGGTCAGGCACACTCTGCCGTGGGCACAGTCCACTGCTTTGGGATAGCACAACGCCCCGATGCTGTTGACCTGGGGACACACGTGTGCCCTGCTTGCTGTGTGCTGTGCTGTGGAGAAGGTCGGAGAAGCCAAGAGTGCAGGGCTGAAGGACTAAGAACATCTCAGGGCTGATGATTCCCAGAGGATGGATGGGTAACTGAGAGGAGCTGCATTGTACAGGCATTGCTGGAATTTCTTTTGCTGCAGCGGGCTGTCCCCAGGAAGGGAGAATGGAGGAGATGGTGTGTTGGGATGGCAGACCCACTGCCACATGCACCCTGACACCCAGCCTGCTCCTTCACCTCCTACATCTGATCTCCCAGTGAAGGAAGGCAGATGTTTTGCTGGCACGGTGCCCGCTGTGCAGCACAACCAAGGTCACCCAGGCACTCGTGTCAGGGCACCAGCCCAAATTTTGACCAGGGCAGCTCCCACCCTCCCTCCTGCAGCAATGCAGTACTGTCTGAGCTTGTCCTGTGGAGCCCCCTTCCTTCCAGAGGTCAACTGGACCACTGAGGTGGGAGAGATGGGACCTGGAAAACTGAGAGCAGGCGCAGCTGCCTCTGACTGCTCAGTGTCCTCAGGGCACTGGGCTGTGTTTGCTTTGGCCTGTGCTGCCCCAGCAGCTGCTCAGATGTGCTGGTGATAACACGATTAGCAGTAAATTGGTTAATGCTTTCCCAGCCAGCAGGACGCACAGGGTGCAGAGGCCACCTCCCTGCCATGACCACCACAGTCCTCTCAGACCCAGAGGTGCTGGGTGCTCTTGGGGACAATGCTGACATGCTGGTCCCCCTCACCTGGGAACTGTGGAGGGCCTGGGGAGCAAGATTCCTGCCCCAGCAATGATATGGTTCAGTGCCTGCACTTCCAGCCGATGTAAAGCAGTGTCCAAGTTTATAGAGAATTAGTGAGGCTGAGGAACATTATTTTTCTTTATTAGGTTAAAGGGTAAGCAAATACAATCAATCTTGTCATGTATCACAAGATGTCAGCAACTTCCCACCTCAGCCAGAAAATTACCGGCTCCTCAGTGGATTGTGGAATTACATTCATAACCACAGAAAACAAATATATACATGTATATTTTAATGAAAACACTGAAGGTCGCTACCTCACATCATCATCACAAATAGGTTACTGCTGAGCTAATTTAACCAACAACAAAATCCAGGCTGCAGAGGAACCCCCGCTTGGAGGAAGATGCAGCCCATTTAGGGAGATGAAGGTGTTGGTGAAGGGATCTGCATGGGATGGAGCTGGCAAACATGACCCCAAGCCCCAGGCTGGGCTGGTGTCCACAGGGACTTACTGCCTCTGCCCCCAGCCCTGACCCAGATGAGTGCAAGCATAGTGCTGTGTTCTGCCCCATGTTTTAATGATGCTCTACCCCATGTTTTAGCCACGGGCACATTTTGCAATGGCCCTGTTCTGGCACAGTTTGGCTTCTTCATTTAACAGCTCCCTAATTCAATTGCGCTCATCCCCACCCTTCCCTTGCCATTCCTGGTTCAGATAACCTTGCTGAACTCCTCTTGGAGATTAACCAGCAGGAGGGAGCCTATTAGCTGGTCCAAGCTTCAGAGCTGCTAATCAAAGCTAATGAATTAACCAAGAGAGTGTTGATTTCCAATCTGAGCATTCAGGAGGAGGGACAAGAGCTGTCCTTCCCCCTGCCCCATCTCCTGCATCCCTCTGCAGACCCCTGCTCTGAGTGCAGGATGCTGCCCTCTCCCCTTTCTCCATCCACAGTCCCACCTGGCTCAAGGCCAGCCAGGGGTGAGGTAAGAGGAAAGCCCTTTTGAGCTGGGAAGACACAAATAATCATAGTAATGATGACTGGTAGGACTCTGAGCTGCCTGCCAAGATCACGAGCTGCTCAGACAGCCTGAAGAGCAGCGAGGCTGGAAGTCATCTGGCAAGCATGGGGCTGTCCACAGCGGTGGCGGGGCAGAGGGCAGGGGATGTGGAGAGGCGAGGAGGAGCGTGGGGCCGGAGCCTTTCCTGCCTGGCAGGATGAGGGATGTGGCCCAGCAGGGCCAGTCTCACCGTCGCGGGCACTGTGCCATGGAGGAAGCTGCGTGTGCTGGACGCCACCAAGGGCTGCTGCTGCCCTGTGTGTGACCCTGTATTAACCCTGCTGTCCCCACGCAAGGGCAGCTGGGTGACATTTTATCCAGTGCCAGAGTAACTGTGTTGCTGAACATAAAGTGGTGTCCTCCTCACTCTGCAAAGGGCAGCCCTTTTGCAGCTCCAGCTCCAACGTGTCCACATGTCATTCCAAACCAAAAATGTTAGGTGGCACTCAGCAAGGTCCCCCAGTCTGGAGCAATAGGAGGAGAGGGGTGGCCCAGGCAAGTGCAGTTATTCTCTTGGTGGGAGGGAATATGGCAGCATCTTCCCACTCCAGAACAGTGCACTGACCAAGATCTGATGTGCAGGGTGGGTGATGATGGTGATGCTGTCTCCTGTCACTTCAGCATCATGACACCAGGATCAACCCTTGCCCCTGAGATGCTCATGGGCAGGTAGTCTTGGATGTCATTCTTGGAGATATTCTGCACACAAAGCTGGTAAGGCACTCATATCCAGTCAAGTCACTGTCTGTCCCTCTCCTGGCCACAGAGCCACAGCGTGAGGTGTCTGTCATCTCTGTCACCCAGCAAGCAGAGACCAGGTTTGCCCAGCATTTTTTCTCCATTCCTTTCTGCCAAGGAAGCCCAGCCATCCACCCTGAGGATAACACAGGCAGCCTGAGCCTTGTCTGGCAGAGTCACCACTGCACTCCAGATCCAGCGAGTGCCCAGCCCATGGTGACAGGGACCATAAAACACTTGCACGAGCAGATGTGTGGCAGTGCTGAGGGCTGGCTGCCTGCCTTCTTTGGAGTGTCCCTGATCCAGAAGTGTCCAGGGTTGCCCAGGTTGCTCAAGGCTCCTCTGGGAGCTCTGGTTCAGCTCCTGTGCATTGCAGGGAAGCTGTGGCAGCTCAGAGCTGCAGAATTACTGAGATTGCACCACTTGTTTGCTCAGATGATGTTGGCTGACAGCTGCCATGCACACACTGATACTCAGCAGAACCAGCAGTAGGATGGTGTCTGTTCCTGCCTGGAGTTTGCCTGCACCACCTGCTGTACTTTGGACAATGATGGCTTCAGTGTGAAGAGCCCAGGTGCACGGGGCACAGCCACCATGCTGAACAGCATACCCAGGGCAGCTGAAAGATGTGCAGGCACAAACACACAAAGTGCAGCCCCCTGCACTTGGTGGCACATGCAGACCCCCAGCCTCGAGCTGGACTCCTCCACCTGAGCCCAGGGCTTTCAGATGAACCCAAATACTTTTAAAAAGGGTTTCCCAGCAGGACATGTGCAGGAGGACCGTGGTGAGCTGGCTGCCCTGGCGCTGCAGGCGCCCTGCATCCGCAGCCACGGCGTGCTGCCGCTGTGCAGCCCTAGCCCGCCCTCATTTATCTCCCCTCCAAATTGTGAATGAACGAACTTTCTCCCAGAATAAATAACCATCGCTCAAAAGTTATTTTAGGGCTGGTCTCGGTCGCTGGAGTTTCCGCGCCTGCCGAGGCCCATCACATTGTTTTCTGCTGCTTTCCTTGGCACGGCCCCAGTCCAGGGTTCAGAAGTTATTACTATAAAAGTCAAATTGCTTTGAGGGGGGGAGGCTGGGGGAGGCAGGGTCGGCGGAGGGAGAGGGGATGGGATTCCTGGAAAGCCTCCAGCCAGGGATAATTGGAGCTGTGCGGGGTTGGACCAGTCCCCGCCGTGCTCGGGGGAGCGTTTCACCTGGCCTGTGGCCAGCGGAGCCGAGGCAAGGAGGAGGAGAAGGGCTGGGTTATTGCAGGCACAGCCCCCCCTGAAATGCGGTGCTGCCGAGGCTTGGTGTGCTGGGGGGATTCCTGGGGGCCTCCAGGCTCATTCCTTGCCATCTCCTGGAGAGCCCTTGCCCATCCTCCTTCTTGCAGCCCCTTGAACCTGTGCTCTACCCACTTCCATTTAATGCTGGTTATTTCCCCATCTACAACACTAATTACTTTCCTGCCTTTGCACTAATTGCCTTAAGCCCTGAAATATTAATGTTTTATTTCCCTTCTAAAACTTCCTCTTTCAATGTTTGCCACCACGACTTGGTAAATTTTGGCCATCCATGAAAGCAAATGTTCTGCCCCTTCACACCAGGCACTGTATCCAGTTGCAGTAAAGCTGGTGACAAGATACCAGTCCCCATCCTGAATGAAGCAGCATTGCTCTCAGTCCTTTGGGCTCTTTTCCCACACCCTCTAGTCAAGGGTTGCCCTGGACCTTTCCTAGCACAACAGGACAGGAGCAGCTCATGTATGTGGGATCTCAGTGGGGATGTCCTCTCCCAGGGTGTCCTTGTGGGATGTTGCCCTAACTGCCGTGTCCCAAATCCTTTGATCTAAACATGGTGCTTTTTTTTTTTTAAGTTCTGTTAAATGGTCATGCTGATGTCTCCATGCAACCTCATTAGGATTCAGTTTGCTCTCTCCTTTCCTCCAGGCAGCTTTGTTTTTATTATTCCCATTATTTAAGGTTGACCTTACAGCAATGACCAGCAGATAGGGCCGTGTCTGTGCTGGCCCTTCCAACCTGCACCCCAGAGACCTGCCCCAGGCTGCCCCTCACCCTGGAGCTGACACCCCAAATCCACCACAACACACAGTGCTGGGGAAGCACTGCAAACACCCCACAGCCAGGATTCTCAGGCTGGGAGCAGGCAGGAGCAGCCAGGAGATAAGATGTGGCTCACCTTTCATGCGTGCAGCTCGTACACCTGGAGCAAAATCATCAGACGTGGGTATCCACTCATGGATCAGCGAGGTGACCGCTGGGCAGAAAGGCTTCGAGGGACAGGGAGCAGGCACAGGAGGTCACCTGGCAGCAGGAAAGATGTGACCTGTGGAGGCACTTCAGAGAGGACATCTTCATGGAATCACTGACAGGAAGAGCCCAGCGTTGTTCTCATCCCACTGGCACTCCAGCTTGGCTGCCCTGGCATGGCACAGGGCACATCCCCAGCCCTTTCCCTGCCCCATCTCCTGCCAGGGTGATGAAATATTGCACTACCTGTGATGGTCAGAGTGAGCAAATATAAAAGCATTAACTGAGTATAAAGAAGAAAAATGTGAGGAAAGAAGGGGAGAGGAAGCAGGGTGAATCTCAGCTCTATGGCAGCTGGGAGACAGGCAGGGCACTCTGCCCCATGCACCTGGGACCTCCCTGCCTGAGGACATGTGGAAAACCCCTGTCCCAGAGCTGCAGAGTTGCCATTCCACACCTACCATGACCCAGCACAACCCCCCAGGCCCAGCTGGTGGTGCAAGTCTCTGCTTCTTGCAGGTAAAAGCCAGCAGAAATTACCCCTGGGGCCACATCCAGGTGGGCTGGTGGGTGAGGTTGGGTCCTGGCTTCTCTGTACACTTTTTCCACTTAACCTTTCCTTTTATAGAATCATAGAATCATTTGGGTTGGACCTTTAAATGCCATCTAGTCCAACCCCCTTGCATGGGCAGAGGGATCTTCAGCCAATTCAGGTAGTCAGAGCCCCATCCAGCTAGGCCTTCCAGGTACAGGGCATTCACCACCTCTCTGGGCAGCCTGTGCCAGTGTTTTACCATCCCCAATGTAAAAAAAACTCTTTGTATTTAGTCTAAATTGACCTTCTTTCAGTCTAAACCCACTGCCCCTTGTTCTGTCCCTCTTAACCCCCCGCTGTGAACCCCTGCCACCCCACCACCCCTCTCCTGCAATTGCTGTCCACCAGGCATAGCTGGTTCCTTCTCTATCCCTTCCCTAATGGATCTGACAGCTGCTCCCTGCACTGGGCCGGGTTTCAGTTTCCCCACGCTGAGGTTTTCTTGCACAGTCTGTTGCAAAGCAAGAGCCAGGCCCGTCTGGGCCGGGTGGCAGCGATGCTCCCCGGCCGTGGCACGGCTGCCAGGCGGGTCACCCTGCTGGCCCCTCCTGGGCACTCACCGGCACGCTGGGGACAGGAAGGAAGGAATAGAGTCATAGGAATCAGATTATGAACTGAGCAATATCTCGTGCGGAAGAGCCTGTGGGGAAGGGGCTTCCAGGGCTATTTTCGCCCAACGAAAGTTGCAATTAATTTGCGGAGGAAGTCGCTCGGCATTAAGAAACCCCCCAGGCAGAGTCCGGACCCAGGGACACACATCCCATTATTTTCTCGTTTAAAAACCATCTCGGTGGTGAAGGGGGCTGCTCCCCCTGGGCTGGCGCTAACGGGGGGGAGCTGGGGAAGGGGGGAGCTGGCTCTGGAGGGGCAGGCGTGTTTGGAGAGGGAGAGGGAGCTGAAATTAACCTTGGAAAGCATTCAAATTAGACTGTGTAATAAGAGACCCACTTCTCTGGGTAAATTTGTTAGGATTAGGGCTCACTGAGCTGTTGAGGAGAATTCAGCATGGCTCAGAGCCAGGACGAAATGAAGCTCCTGGCTTGGTCGGCTGCGGGAAAGTCCAGGCTAATGGGCTTTGGTTCAAACTTTGATAGGAAAAAAATCCAGGAACAAAGGCACTAATTCTTCCAAAAGCCCCAAAATCTCAGTTTATACATTTCTGTTTATGTTCATTCATAATAGATATACACAGCTGTTCTTATCATTCATATTCAAATTCCATATGCATCCTTAGCAGTTAGTACTCCTGCCTCAAAATGAAAAAAAGAAAAAAGCCATGTGGAAGATTAAAGAAAACTGAAAAACAACCTGTCTTGGGGTGTGAATTCTCCCAGCATCTGTGTCTGAGATCAGGTCCTTGCACTGGGGTCCAACCTCGGGACAGAGGAGGAGCCCACTACCAGCTTGGGCTGGACATTTTAGGGACTTATTTGAGTCTTTTTGTCATCTGCCACAGACCACCCATGTGCTGAGCTTCCTCTGCCCTGGGAAGGGAGGTGGCTGGCTGGGGTTCACCCTGTGCCACCAGTCCTGGCACCCATCAGCTTGCCCATGGCTTCCCCAGTGATATTCTGTAACTGGAGAGGAGTGGACAAGCCTGATCTGCTCCCCAAGACAGGGACATCCCTGCTTACACTGCCCTGGGTGAACAGAAGGGAGCTATTCTAAATTCCATGGTTATAAGCTAAGTAAACCCCAGACAAACCAAAACTGTTATTTCATGTTATTTGGTCTTTTATTTAAAAAAAAAAACTTCTCTGTCTCACATTCCAGAGGATCTCTCCATGCTTCCTTCAAAAATTATACCTGGAGTAAGGAACAAAAAGAACCAAAAAAATAACCAAACAAAAAACCCCAACATTTAAATCTGGATATCTCACAGAATATTTGCATCTTAAACCTTATTTTTTGATCCCTGGAATTTGCTCTTACAGACAAATCTAGTGCTGTTGTGTAAAGCTCATTAGTAAGAACTATCTGCTAGAACGAGCAGTGGGGACGAAGATAGCAGGGATACTTAAAGTGTTGTCACTAGGTTTCAGAGTTAATCCTGCTGAGAAGTTCCCCTCTCAACTCGGAGCTGTAGTTCTGCACATCCATGACACTGCTATTGATTCTTAGGATTATTAGGGAAGGCTGAGACTCCATCCCTCTGCAGCGGATGTGTAACCTGTGGTACCTCGAGGCAGACAGCAGGAACAGCAACAGTGGCACTGGACTGCTGCAACAGCCCCTGACTCTCCTCCTCCTCTTCCTCACCTCTGCACTGTGCCCAGGTGAGATGCAAGTTCTGTCACAGCAGGGACGTGGCCTGAGCCATCCTGGGCAGCTATAACCCGTGCTCCAGAGCCAGGAGGGGGGTGACAGGCCCTGTGGAGCAGCGTGCTGCTGCTGTATTTACATTCCAGTGTAAATTAGCTTCTCCTCTGGTCTCTCACGCGTCCTGTCCCCATCCCCCGGCTGCCGCAGCCCCTCCGTCTGGTTGAAATATCCTTTAATGGGGAGCTCGTGTGTTCTGGCCACAGCAGAAGGGGAGCAGCAGCCTGGGGACAGGGGACACCTCGAGCACACCAGACAGGGCCCCGTGTCCCCCCATGCTGTGCCCAGCATGGTCTGTAGTGCCTGTGACACGCAGGGTCCTGCCAGCGCCTTCCCCCGTGTCATCCCTGACACCCAGGGCACAGGTTCAACATCTGCCCAGGACACCTCCCACCACGGATGTGTCCCCCACTCAGGTGTGGGTGCCTGTGAGACGTGAAGGGAGGCATCATCCCGAGACAGAAAGATCCCCTGTGGGCTGCAGAAGGCAGGCCAGAGGAGTAGAAAGCAGGCTCACCCAGCCGTCTTTCATTTCATGAACAAACACATGAAGACCTGGAAGCAATAAATCCAGAGCTTGGACTACAAAACCAAACACGGCTGCAGCTCCCCCTTGGAACAGGAAAGTGGGAGGAAGAGGGTAGCCACAAAGCCAGCCAAGGAGCACAGGCACCGTGTCCCCTCCTGAAACCACCAGGATGCTTTAAAGGGCCTGCTTCAGGGTGCTCTGGCAAAAATGTGTCCCCAAAAAGCTGCACGTGCTGGTTCTTTTGTGCTGTCAGTCACTGTGCCGCAGGGATGCTCAGAGCATTCTTGGAAGCAGCCTGGACTGACAGGGTGAGCAGCTGTCCCTCCCCCAGCTGGGAGCACCAGGAGCAGAGCCCAGAGGTGCAGAGAAAGCACTGGGAGGACATGTACCCTCCCTCTGGATTCACAGCATCACCCCACTCTCGAGGTGCCAGCTCGTGCAGCAGCCAGAGCCCCCTCGGGGGCAGTGGGTCATGTGTGCTGTGCCACTGGGTGCTGTCCTGGCTGCTGCCCCATGTGGGGCTGCCCTGGGGATGCTGCTGTGGGAGGGGGCTGCTCTGTGAGCAGGGCTCTGCCTGTGCAGGGCACCCTGCCAGGCATTTCCCAGCCTGGGTGCTTCCTGACCATGGGTGCAGCGTGGCACCAAGTGCCTGGTATGACTCCCACCTCACAGCGCTCCCTGGAAAAACAGCTGGGAGCCACCAGACCCTGTTGCTGTCAGGTCTCCCCAGCCCAGCTATCTCACTCCTGCTGCCAAGCCCCTCACTTTCCCCTCCCATCTTGCACCAGGAGCTGAGCATTTGTGTTGCTGGCCCTGCCAAAACCCTCGGGCTGTCTGCCACCTGCCCATGCAGAAGGAAGGACAGGTGTATGCCCAGGCTGTCAGCACTGCCTCCAAACCAACAGAGCTCACTTTAGGAATGCCTGATTCCCATGTAGATGGGGACATCCCACCCTGGAGACTTGGGAAGTCCTGCTCCCATCGGGCCGGAGACGCAGGGAGGAAGAGGAGAAGAGGATGGAGAAGTAACAGCACAACCAATGGGCAACAGAAGCCATTAGTGGGATGCCTGGCCAAGTCTGCACTTCCCCATGGTCAACCTGCAGTAATCCCAGCTTTCCCACACCCCTGCCAGGTTCAAGGGCAGACTGGGTGCCCACCAGCTCCCTCCCCAGGACCCCACTCACCTGACTCGATGATCTTACAGATGATCTTTTCCAACACAGATGATTCTAAGATTCTATTACTTCCCTGGCAGCCGTGGAAGCTGCAGCAGCATCAGAGCTGCCTTCTCCTTCCAGCATTCGGGCAAACTGCTATTTGTAAAACAAAGGTGAAAGCATCAAATCAAATTGATGAGTCAGAGGAGAAGTTCAAAAAACGGGGAGCGTGGGGAAGGGGAGAAGCAGGATCTCCATCTCTCCTCCCACCTGCATGCAGGCAGTGAAGCAGGCAGGGAGACAGGCAGCACCTCGCCTGCTGGCAGCCCATCACGGCTTCAAAGCGGGCGCAGATCGGATCTAGCAGCAGCCAGGGATGCAGCGAGCAAGCGCTTAGCGGGGAAAGGAGATGGCTCTGATAAGCCAACGTGTGAACTCCCAGGTTTAAATTAACTAATGACTTCAGATGCTGCCGATAGTCTGCAGGGGATGGGGAGGAGTGATTTATGGGAGAAGATTAAACAGACTAATTAGGCCAGCTTTACCATTTAGGAGTTACCCACCCAGGCTGGGGGCTGTGCCAAGGAGGACCCACTGTGCCCCAGCCTTGTGAGAAAGGATGGGGAGCAACTCCAGGGCCCCCTCTGAAGCCACAGGCACTCTGGCAGTGTTCTGATCCAGGAGCACCCCTGCATGAGCGCAGTAGATCCTGCCAGACAACCCAGCACTCGCCCACAGCTGCCTGCTCTCAGGTGCAGACATGGGAGACTTGTGGACTCTCTTCTGCTGCATGACCTGAACCTTCCCAGTGCTTCCCAAACAGCACAGAGGGTCCAGGGCCTGCTCAACACCCACTGCTTTATGGCCGCAGGACCAGGCACTAAAATGGACCAGGCATCACAGCTGCCAGGTCTCTGGGGTGAAGTGCAAGGTCAGAAGGACTCACACCAAGGTTCTTTCAAATCCCAGTTATGTACATACCAAGAATCAGTGATTTCCAGTGGCTGGGCAAGCACTGAGCTCAGCCTCATGCTGCACTGACTCACTGCTCTCATGTGTAAGGAATTGCCAAGGTCTCAGCCTGGAGAGCTTTTTATCACGTTATGGGAAAGCACTTGGAGTTTCCTTTTCCAGAAGCCCTGGATATAATAAAAAGGCCTCCTCAGGCTTCAAAGAAGGCGGATTTTCATTGCTTCCTGGGCCAAGAACAAAGCACTATTGAGCACAGCCAACAGTTGTTGTCTCTGTCCCTTGATGTGCATCAAGCATCCCGTTCTCAGGCTTGGAGGGCTCGGTCCACAGGGAAGGAGACAGGTTCATCCACAGCCGTTGCTCTGGACCAGGGACACTCTGAGACAGGTTTTCCCCCTTGAATCATCCCAGTTTCACCATGAACTGCCAGGGTGGCCATGGGCAAGGCATGAGGAGGGCTGGTGGCCTGACCCCAGGGCTGGCATCACTTCCCCATCCACCCATTTGGTACCTGCAAGACAACGGGGCACTGCTAGAGTGTATAATGTGGTTTTCAGCAAGGATTGAATGCATGACTGTCTAAATAACACAGAGGTACCATGAAAACAGCTGTTTCCACATTGAAATGGAAATTTAACAGTGACAAGCAGGAGCTGCAGGGGATGCAGCATGGGCTTCCTCCAGGAACCCACACCAGTCGCAGCTTAGGGCTGGAGCATGAACTTCCCACCATGTCCAAACTGATGCTTGCCCAGAGCAGTTCAGGGAACTTCCTGCCCCCTGCCCTGGGGCACCCACGGAGAGCAGGAGCCCTGCTTTTAGCCTGCCGCCTCCAGCACTGCCACATGCCAGGGACAGACAGTTGGGGACATTTCCCAGATGCCTTTGGAGAAACAGAAGTTCCTTGTCACTGCTATCAGCATGAAGCTCTTGGGCCCTTCCCCTGCCCACGCTTGGTCTGGGACGGGTTTCCTGGAGCTCTTTGTCATCAGTGCATGGGGACTGGCTGGGGAGGGCTCTGCCTGGCTTGGTGCCACCAGTCCCGTTGCTGGAAATGAGGTTTTGGGAGTAGAAATTTCTGATGTCCCCCTGGCTCCTGTGTGCAATGCAAAGAGCCAGGCCAAGCAAGGCTGTGGTGGTCTCATGAGCCCCTGCCTGCTCCCCACATTCCCTGCTGCCAGCCCTCACTCTGTTTCAACCACCTCACCCCGCTCCCCTGAGAAATAATAAATCTTCATGTTTGTGCAGAGACAGAGTCAGGACAATTCACATGGGAAAAAAAAAAAAAAAAAAGGAATAAAAAGTCAGAGGAAAAAAAACCTGGTCCTATGATGTCCCACAAACACCACACCATTGTGGCAGCCTGTGAGTTGCTTCAGCTGTGCACATCACTGGCAAGAAATTACTCACTGCAAAATATTTTTGTTTCCCCAAGCCATTAATGAATTATTTAGGCATCTCTAGCAGTTACATGGAGAACGATCAACCACTGCTCAGTGTGGGCTGCCTCAGTGCCTGCCAGGGAGCAGCTTCTGGGGAAAGCATTCCCATTGTTGTGAGGCTCCACGTGCCTGAGCAGAGCCATGGCACTGCAGAGCTCGCTGTGGTGCTGCCAGCAGGGCAAAGAACGTCATCTCTCCCTACAAAGGCTACAACCAGGAGCAGGAGCTTTGTTCCAGAGCTGGAAGACTGAAGTTCACCTGCTCCGCCTCCCCCAGCCTTTTCCTCCCTGCGACGTGCTCCAGGCACCTGCCCAGTGCCAAAACCGTGGAGAAATTCGGCACTGATTTGTAATGTGTGAAGGTAATCCAGTGCTGGAGCAAACTGCTGCACTGAGTCACAGCAAACCTTGGCTACCTGCTAACAAACATGGGCCTGGCATGTCTGAAAGCCGCAGAGAAAGCCCTGGCTGTGCAGACGGGAGAGCTCTGGCTGCTGCTGATTGCAGCCATGAAACTTCATGAGGGTGACACCAATCCCTGACAAAACAAGTCCTGCCAACACACACATGTGCTCAGAGTGTCTCATCGGCTCAGCGCAGCCTCCTGGAGCAAGGTACCACTTGACATCCGGCATTAGCACTATCAGGCACAAGCTGGAGGCTCCTGAACCCCCAGGCAAGGAGATATTCCCAACTGCTCCAAGAAATACCTTTAATCCTGCAGATAAATGCACCCAATGTGGAGAAACGAGGGGATAAAAGTACTCTCTAAGAAAACTTTAGAAGGACAGAAGTCCTTTCATAAAATCGCGCCTCCTTGTTGGAAAGGCACACGGTGAGGATGGACTACTGCTCTCTGAAGGTGAGCACTGGCCTGGTGCCTCACTGCTGAAGGATGTGGGAGCTCATGGGAGAACTAGGGAGCTGGTGCTGCCCTACAGCACAGGGAGGCTGCAGGGCACTGTGCCCTGTAGCTAAAGAGGAAAGCTATGTTTTACAGCTCAAATCCCCAGTAAGGGATGGGAAGCCCTGGCTGTCTCTTTTCTGTATAGTCAACAGACTACTGACACTGATCTTTAGGAATCACAAAGAAGCACTTGGGGCTTTCAGCTCAACTGTAAAGCCTCTTCATCCCTTCCCTCTCTCACTTTCACACCAAGTTTACAACCTCTGCCACAAACCCATCTTTAGGCTCGTCCTGGACAGGCTGGAGGCTACATGGGTGTCTGGGTGGGGTTCAGCCTCACCAGCCACCATGGATCTTGCCCCACAACAGGTCCTGCATTCCTTCTGGCAGCCCCCAGCCATGCATCTCTCCCAACACTTTGCCTTCTCCCCTTTCTCCAGCTAAGCCCCCCTGCATGGCCTCAGTTACTGGCAAAGGTTCCCACAGACCCTGGCTGGTTACACCCTTCTTAGACCTGGGGACCATCACCTGCTTCCAGCTCCTGAATGATGTCCAAATTCTCTTGCTTATGGTTTCACAGCTGCCTGATGTCTCAGCCATCCCCAGCTTGCCTAGTTCATGGCATCCCCAGCACTCCATGAGCTTGGCACACTCCTGGCCCCAGGTCCCCAGCTGGTCTTTTATCTTCTGAATTACTTCCCCTGTGCTGAAGGATGGGGCAGAAAGAGCTGAGCTGTGCAGGTGAGGATGGATCTGGAATCCATGCAAGCCTGAGTATCAGTGCCTGGGTGTTCAGCCACTGCAATTTCCAGAGGAGTCCTCTCCCCAGGGAAATCACTCAGCCCACTTTGGCTGCTTCTAAATTTGGCAGAGCATCTCACCTGGGCTCGATGGTTTGGGCAGTTAGACCTTCTCCACATCCCTCAACTCCCCTGGCACTGGTTTCTCTGGTGTCTCAGCACTGGAAGCAGAGACCTGGAGGGAGGGATCCCCTGTAAACGAGAGGGGGTTTGCAGACTCCGCAGCTTCCCCTCCCTCATTCCCAGCCCCACTGTGCATCATGTGGCTCTCGCCTGCAGCAGGGCCCGGGACCAGAGAAACACACGCTTTTTGTCAGGGCCGGTCTCCTCATGTTTATTTCCCTTCGCCTTGGGAGCAATTTCCCCTTCCCACACAGGCAGCGCCGGCCGTGGCGGTATCAAACGCGGCCGTGGGGATGGGGCCAGCCCTACCCCTGGCAGAGCCAGGCAGGGACGCGGGGCCGTATCTCATCCGCTGGCATGCAGCACGCAGCGCCTGCAGGAAACATATGTCACTGCTTAAACAGATCGTGAAAGCTTCAATCACTTCCTTATGGCGGAGCCAGGCTGCGTTCATACCGACAGCCAGCATCTCCTGCGCTCTTTCCTGTGAGCGAGACCAGCCCTGTGGGGTGCTCCCCTGCCTCGGTGCTCCCCTGTCCCCATTGAAAGCTCCACAGGGAGCTGTGAAATACCATCCCGAAAAACAATCCGGTGCTTCTCAGCACCTTGTCACATCCCTAAGATGCTCCCTTCTGCCTGCAAACCTGCCCTGCAGGAAACTCAGGGATGGAGCCCTCCCCAAATCCACAGTGCACCCCCAGGCTCCCTCCAGCTGCTGTGTTTGGGACACTCTGCACTTGCTGGCAGCACACGGCCAGAGTCCAGAACAGTCTCACTGCTCCCCAACCACTCACTGATCTTTGGGGCAGCCTTGGAGGGGTTCAGTGCATTTCATGGGAATCAGCAGTGCGTGAAGTATGGGATCCCCCAACTCTGCCTGTCCCCAGGGAGCTTCATACAGAGCTTTCTTGGGATGTCTCTCGGAGCAATCTTCTTTGGAGGGATGTCAATCACACATTCTCTCCTGCTCCACTGATGGGATTCTGAAAGCTCCCGGAGGGCCACAGCTGCCCCCTCACCCCATCCCCTGCAGCAGGGTGCAGGGCTGCCCAGGCGGGTCCCTCCCTCCTCCCGCAGACGTGGGTAGGTGTCGGTGAGACGATGCATCATCACAGCGTCTCTACCATTACGCTCGGTTTTCTCCCGTGGGCTGGAAGTTGCTTTTTTTGGAAGAGATGCAGGCAGGAAATCTCACGTGGGCTTTGGTGATGAGACTGGCGGCTGCAGTCATCCGAGCCCGGCAGAAGGAGAGCTTGGCGGCCAGGCCAGCCTGGCCATGGTGCTGTTGTGGTGGCAGACTACCTGCCAAAGAGCTCCCCCGGATTCTCTGCTGCCACCCTGCCTTGCCCAGGGGTTCCCCTGTCTCCCCCTGCCCTCCTGCAGCTTCCAGCCACCTCCGCAACACCTCTTGCCTGGATGGAGGGGAGCACTTGACAATAACATCTTCCTTATGTGCCTGCAACAACAGCCAAAATCCTCGGCCTTTCCTGGGATTGCATTTCAGTCAAATGCCCACACCCTCACGAAAGGAAAGAGCAAGACAAGGGTGTTATTTCTGCAAACACCAACACCCACGGAGCTCCTTGCCTCCTGGAGACGAGGGCACACAGGCTGGTGCCATGTCTGTGCAGCTCCCACCTTCCCAAGTTCTGCTCACCAAGATTTCACCTGAAGCAGCCAGTGTGCCTGGGACAGTCCTCCTGCCTCCCTGCTTGGAAGCAGCACCATTCCTGGAGCGTTGCCCACTGATCAGCTCCAACTCCTTGCCGCGGGATGATGTTTGCTTACCCGAAGCACCTCCTTGCTTGTGAAGGACAAGAACCAAATCCCAGCTGGGTCTCACCAGTGTGATCCGCCTGGCTGCCTCTGCTCCAGGACCATGCGCTGTGTTAGCAGCCCTGGTTCTGTCAGTATTGGCAAATCCAATCCCAGCCGGAGCGGTGCCTCCCGCTCATTAAGGAAGGGAGTAGTAGCTGACAGAACCCTCCCTACCCACCTCTGCAAGCCACCCTGGGGACGCTGTCCTCACTCAGCTGCTGTGTAACACGTGTGGCAGCAAACCCGTCCCCTGTGTGGCCACCGACTTGCCTGAGAGACTGCAGCCACCAGGGCTCTGCCAGATCCTGTGCCTGCCCCAGGCAAGAGGTGGGGTGGCTGCAGCCCTATTTCACTGCTGCACACCCATCCCCTACCCAACCATCCTCAGGGTCGGGTTTGCCTCCCACCCACACCAGCAGGAGTGCAGCAGCCACCTTCCCAGCAGAAAGGAGTTGGTGGAGGAGTGTTCAAAGGAACAAGACAGTTCACATGGCCAGCTCCTGCCATGCTGATTGATGTTCCTGAGGAACACAACTTCAGTCCAGTTCATCTGCTCCCTTTTATTTCCAGCACCTGGGAACCATCTCCCTGCCACAGCAATTCTCGTGTATCAGTCTCAAGTGCTTGGCTACACAGCTAATTTGTACAAATTAAGCCAATTTTAAGGGGAAGAGGAGGTGCAGATTCACTCCCCATAAACATTTTGCTATGCGGTCTACAACCTGCTCAAACCACATAGCTCCTCATGGTCGTAAACAACTCCCAATTGCTGGTTCCTGGCCTGTGTCTCCAAAAACATTTTTGGGCTGGACCCTCCATCCCTCCCCATCTGCCCACAGTTGAAGTCCCTGGAATTTACCAACACTTAAAAATATTTTACACATCCCTGTAAAATCACACACATTTAAAGCCAGTTAAGGCTAGAATTATGTTTTAAGATGTTGTCCAATTTGTAAGCATCATAAAAACCTGAAATAAGTTATTGCAGAAATAACCACAGGGAAATTACTGTCCCAACTCACAGCTGAGGAGGCCACGACCCTGGAGCAGGAGCGAGCAGCTTTTGCTGTGGCTAATGCAGCCAGTGAGTGGGAGGGCTGCCTGCACTTTTGGGGGATCTATTTTAACCATCAGGTTTGCCGTAACCTCGGGCAGCTTTAGGGCAGCCATCACACAGCTCACCTTCTGCTACAAGAGCTTCATTTTAATCTGAGCACAAATTTGTCAACAGCACAGGAGAGCCCAGTCACACTTCACCAGGGAACCCCATGGGTGCTTGAGGGAGGGAGGGATGGGGAGTTCAAGGAGGTGTCAGGACAATCCATTGATCTCGACCTGTTTGGAAGCATGGAATGAAGCACAACTTCGCTGACAGGGTTTTTTCCCCAAAAGTATTACCCAGTGAGTCATGCAGATGGCAATTATGCCCATGCAAAAAACTTTCCTACCAAACCATACAAAACTTTCCTGTCAAACCATTCAGTCTCATGTTTTGTATTTGATCAACCTGGTAGGGGCTGGTGAAGGAGGCTGCAGACCCTCAGCAGCACTAAGCACCAGCAGACACACAAAATGGCTTCTGCCTCCCAAGTCTCCAGTTCATCTCTGCAAGGGACCATTGCCCTCTGCTACATGACCATTTTCTCCATCTTGCTTCCTTTCCAGTCATCATCCTGCTACATCTTGGTTTTTCTCTGAAATCCTCTTGTTTTTGCTGCCAATTTCCAGAGAGGGAAAGCCACCACAGAGTAGGATGCAACAGCTTTCCTTGGCACGGGAAGGCCTCACTGGGCTCCCAGGCACCCTGAGGGTCTCCAGTGACACATCTGGGCCATTGGCTTCCCACCACCTCCATGCTGGCTTTGAACATTATGGATGTGCACAAAAGGTGGGCCATGAAATTAAACTGGCCAGAGAAAGAAGGAGCAGGAGCCATGCCTGAGAGCTGGTCCCCTGTGTGGCGGGAGCAGCCGGACGCCCTCCCCGTGTTTTGCACTCTCCATCTGTCTCCAATGGAAGGCAGGAGTCCAGCCTGGAAACGCGCTGATTCTTTCCAGAGCTGCAAAATGAAGCGGTTTTCATCCCAAGGACGCAGGCTGCTCTGCAAGCTGCCCTTCTGCCTCCCTAAACTCCGACCAGATTTCACACCGAGCCATCAAAGGGAAGGAGCTGGAGCAGCATCCCCGGCAGGCAGCACAGTGGGGACTGGCCAGCTGAGCCCCCCAGGGATTCCATGGGGCCACCGGTCCCCAGGGCAGGGCAACAAGTTCTCATGGCAGAAAGGTGTTAACAAAGGCCAAGCAAGCAGGCTGCAGCTCAGCTGCTGGCAGGGAATCAGAGAGCCCAGGTCTGTTTTGCTGCCAGGTTATCAGTGGATCCATCAAGGGATGCCTTCAAGACGCCAAATCTATCAGCTCTCCCATATGGATGCCATCCACACTGAGCCATTTCCTGCCTAATCGGTATCAGCCCTGCTCCTCCCTCCCTAAAAATTGCTCTTTACAGCCTGCTGGAACTCTACAAATATTTTTACAACAGGTAAAAAAGGCACAGAACTCCTTCCCCCACCCCCTGCCCAAGCCTCCCTGGGGGCATTCGCTGTGCACCACCACAACAACAGGGATGCAGGTGCAAGAAGAAATCCCTGGGGTCTAATATTACTTTGCACTCTGAATTTTCACTGTGGGTCTGCAAATGCCTCTGTGGGTGTTGAAGGTGCTGCAGGTACCCAGGAATAGGGATGCAGGTGACAGGAGCTGGACAGGACCTCCCTGAGTGCCAGGGCAGAGCCCCAGCCAGGGTGTGCCTTATTTACCAGCAGAGAGGAGTTTACCTTGCGAAGGTTTCTGTGCCTGATAGCCTGGGATTATTTTGTCTTTCATGTGGTCTGTAATGAAAGGGAGTCTGGAACAGATGCAGATTTGAAAGAAAAGAGGAGGAGGAAATTTCTTAGCATAGGGTTTCGGTTCCCCTGCCTATAAACAGTGCTGACAGCGAGAGGCAGTAGTGATAAACACGTCGATAAGAGCCCAGCTAGACAGGTAATCTGGCACAAAAGGTCTGTCTGGAGAAGTTTAGGCAAAAGTCGCCACACACTGTTTAAAAAACACAAAACCTCAAGCCCTGGCCACTGCAAGTGGTTGCACCAGGGAATTCCCTCGGCTGCTTGGGCACAGGGTACCCCTGGGTAGGAGGGGGATTACCCCATTACTAAACATGGTTGGTTTTCCTGCCTGGCAGTTGCAGAAATTCCCAGCAGAGGGGTTGTTCCCAGCAAAGGCACTTGGTGTTCCCTCCACAGCCCCAAAACCATCTTGCTTCCTTGTCTGATGAACTGTCACATATTCTTAGAGTTAAATGTCTTCAATGTGCAGTATTCGGGGAAATAATTCCTCCTGTTTAAAGATTCATGGGCATAGGTGTTGGAGAGAAAAACAGCAGCTTTTCCTTCCTTGTGGTTAGGAATTTCCGCAGCGCAGGATTATTTTTGATAACAATAAACAGTGTCTTGGTCCAAGGATTATCCCACTGGTGATACCATTCCCAGGGTCCCAGGTAAAGGGACCATAAGTTCCAAAGCCTTGAATAAAGAGAGTAAATGTTTTTAGGCAGAAGCAGCATGTATAAATTGTGCAGAACTTTATAAAAGCCACAAAAAATACATCCCTGCCACACTAGCAGCATCAGCCTTACACAACAGCCAGGATGATTCATGGGAGTGGAGAGGCATGAATCACCCACGGCGGGTGAAACAGGTTTTTACCCTGTACCTGTAATGCAGAGCCAGCCCAGCTTCGGCAGGGATCTTATCAGCCCTGTGCTGCTCCCTCGGCACTGCTGCGTGACTTGACTTGCCAGCATCGTCATCACTGGGGCGTGATGGGAAGAGCCAGGGCAGGCTAAGGTGTTGTAGGAGAGCCAAGGAGGGCTTTCTTTTAGACCAGCTGATGCCTAGCAGGGATAGCAGAGAGATACCCATTATTTTCAGGTGATAACAACAAAATATTTCTACAAAGAGCCATGCCAAAGGAGCAGAAATTGTCTGAGTCTGGCCGGCACAAAGCTTCTGAAGTTGAAAGCGAAATACCCGAAGGCTCTGATGGCTCTCACTTGCCAAGTGACCTGGCTGCTAACAAAAGAGCCAGTGAGGGAAAAAGCCTGCTCTCTGGCAGGCATGGAGACGTGACTCTCTTTAGGCCTGTGAGAACTGAATCGGTGGTTAGAGATGAAGGTGCTCGTAAGAAGCTGAATTTTGAAACCCGTAAATTAACTAAGTAAGAAGTAGCAAGCAGTCCTGGCTTCCTGAAAGGGGTTCATGCCTCTATCTGCTGGGATGCCTTCTTCCACTGTCAGGAGGGCAAACTAAGGAGAACTACTTGACATCATATGTTTAGGCTTTCAAAACTCTTTGACAAGGGTCCCTTACGAGAGACTATTAAGGGAATTAAACGCTTGCAAAGCAAATGGAAAAAGTAACACTAATGGTTGGAAGCAAAGAGGCAAAACAGCATATATTAACTAGGGCTACCTTCCAGAAGGCTATGGTACCCATGGGGAAGCTCCCCAAGTTTTTGTGTCAATACCACGGGTGTTAAAGAGATGCCTTAATGATCTGGAAAAGGAGAATGAAAAATGTCATAAGAAAAACCTGGCAGAGGACCCAAACTGCACAGAGTGTTCAGAATAAGCGAAGGCTACAGGGAACTTCAAAAGGCCTGAAAAGAGCTTGATGGATGGGCCAGTCAATGGCGGATGAAATCCAAAGTAGACAAATGCGTAGTCATGCACGCTGCGAGGAGCAGGCCCCACTAATTCAAACAGAATGTTGAAGCACAAAGGAGCAGGAGAGATAACAGGGGAAATGCTCTGGTGCCAATACCTCCATCGATGGCACCCCCTCAAAGAAATCCCTCTTGCAGTGGGATTAGAGGGTGCCATGCTCAGCCCTGGGTGCTTCACTTTGGTAGAGGCACTTTTCAGCCTCACTTTCCCCCGAAGGAGCCCAGGGGCTGCACAGGCACAGAGGAGCCCTGCCCATGGTTAGGCACGGTATCAGTACAGCTGAACGAGGTCTTCAGGTGAGGCTAAGCATCTCCTCTGTCAGGAACTGCTGAGCAAGAGCCTAATTTTGCAGTCTGGGATTGCCCTCAGAGGGACTCTCCTCAGCCCCACGAGGCCTGCCAGGCATTATCCAGCTGAAGAACCTGACAGCAAGGGAAGGTGAAGTACCATGTAGCTGCTCCCCGCAGGGATCACCTGTCCCAGAGGACAGCTGCTCTGAAGCAGACTGGGAAGGTGGGAAGTCCCACGTGGAGCCCAGGTTCAGCAGGATCAGCCGGTCTGGTGAGGTCCATGTGGTGCCTGACCCTGATGCTGTCACTCTCCTGGGACTGGGTGAGCTGCTTCTTTGCTCAGCTGGGCATGGCCCCAGCTCCCCACTTCTCCCCTCTCTCTGGTGCTGCCCAAACCAGCAGAGAGGAACTGTGGAGCTGGGGCTAGACTCCATCAGCATTAGCAGGTCCCATCAGCAGGTGCTTGGAAGTGACAAAGATCTAAGGTGCCTTTGAAAGAGATGCAGATGTTGAGAGGCATCAGCCACTGAACAGGGGAGCACTGTGGGGGAAGGGGGTGGCCCCAGGGCTGGGGGACTGATGCCACCAGGGTCCTAACAAGTGGCTTTGACACTTGAGAGACACCAGGCTTTGGTGGGAGCTTTGCTTTGAGAGCTGGGCACTCCAGCACTGGCTTTAGGGAGGTTACCATCAATAATGCAATAAATAGACCAAACTGGATACCACTGGGCAGACTGGGGTGAGCAGGGACCTTGTGAGGAGCAGATGGGAAAGACCTGGGGGCAACAGTGCCAAGGAACAACGCACACACAGCCAGGAGCAGGGGAGGGAGTGCTCACCCCCACAGGGGAAAGTAAGCAAAGAGACCCCAAGAGCCTTGCTGGATTTTTCCCATCCATTCACAGCTCTGTCAATGGTTACTTTTCCGCAAATAAATTCAATATTTATTTCCAACAAGTGGCTGGTGGGAGGTAGAGGAAGGAAAGACTTATTGAATAATTGCACAACCCTCAAGAAAAGCCATAAATTACCCAGCTCTGTCACTATAATTTCCAGCCAAAGTCCTAATGAATCTTTCCCAACAATAGTATAAGGACAGGTCTGAAAATGTATTGAACCATCTAAGCACTTGGGTAAGCAAAGCAGAGGGATTAATAACCACCATGAGACAGCCCACACGGCAGTGGGGACAGAGCATCGCGGGCTGCCTTCACCCCACGGCCTCTGCCACAACTTTTGCTGCCCTTTCACGAGGTGAGGGCAGCTCTGGGGGTCACCAGCCCAAAAGAGCCATTGGAGGCTTAAATAGTTCAAAGGTTTTGATAATTATAGGCAAGAAAACTCAACAGCAGGAAGGCATCACTAACAGAGGCCAGTGCCTGAGGTATGTGTATGGGTAGGAGAGCAGCGACAGCTTTGCTGGTTTACCCTGTAGTTTTGGTCCACAAAGCAATAAAAGATGAGAGGTTTGTCCACACAATGGGTTGTGTTTCACCTACAGCCTTCAGTCTAGCAATGTAAGAGCAGATAAAAAATACTGGCAATTTCTTTTTTTGCCAGACAATAGCAAAATACAATAAAAGCTGCTTCTGTGAATTTCTTTTCCAGGAAGCGTTTCTTAATTCAAACACATCTTTCTGCCTTTTCTCCTCAGACTCTTTCTGCAACTAGCAGAAGGGAAGGTTAAAAAATAATAATAAAAACAAAGTACTCAGGTGTTGGTGGGTGGGATGGGCAAACCCCAGCTCTCACCAGGATTACAGCTGGTGTCACAACTGGGGCACAGCAGCACCCTGATGGCCACAGGATGCTGGTGGCCAGGGCTCCTCAACATCTTCTCCCAGACAAACCCAGTCCTGAGCTGCGAGTCCAGTCATGCTCCTGTAAGTTCCCACTACGCTGTGTGCTTTCACTTCACGTTTCACTTCTGCACTTCAAATGCTGCTCCCACAGTGAGGATTTAGTGCTGCAGCCGCCCTCCACCGTGGATCACGTAGTGCCATCTCCACACCGCCAGCTCAGCTCTCTGTGCTGCTCACAGGACCCCCATTACTGACATTCGAGCACTTCACCAACAGAAATGGATTTAAGCCTGCAACCTCCAGCTGAAGCAGGGAAGAGTTATTATTCCAGTTTACAGAGGGGAAACCACAACACAGCAGGGATGGCTTGCCCAAATCCACGGTGAAATTTGTATCGAAGCAGGTGAGAGGGATGTGGTTTTCTGTCTCTAGGATTAGCATCTTAGTACCAAATATGCTGTTTCCTCCCCATCCCCATGGATGGCCTTCCTCCACCAAGGTTTTGGATGTTATTGCCTGCCCAGCCACACTGGAGCTTTCAATCCAGAGGGACATACCTCAGCCCTGCTCTGCTGGAGGGCACAAACAGCTCCTGGGACCCCGGGGGGCAGCTGGGAAGGGGGTCCCATGGGAGATCACAGCCTCCCATGAGCTGACAGATTAATGTTTCAACTTGTCTCGGTGTGACATTTCCATCTGGTTTGACAAACTAAACATTTGAGTTTGCAAATGTCAAAGTATTTCCATCAAAAATGTCGGCGGTGAAATCTGACATTTCCTAATCTCTTTTTTGTTCCCATTCCACGAACATTTTTGATATTTCAACTTTGTCTTGATTTGAGAGGGAAAACACTGCAATTTTTAACTAGTTTAAGTAATTACATATTTTTAACCTAAGCCATTAGCTAGGTCCTCTGGGCTATTCCTGCCAGGAACAGACATTGATGGTGGCACTGGACAGTCCCTCCATGAACCCCGGTTATTTACAGAGGGGGTTCAAAGTCACAGCCCACAGCATGCTGGGAAGCAAGTGTATGAAGTTTCCTCACTCCAGGCTCCAAGCACATCCAACCTGCCCTTCACCTCCAACTTCTTGCTCAGCTTTTTCATGGGATCATGCTGAGCTCCATCTCCAGGGGCCTGGACAAGGGGCTTCTCACCCCCTCCCGGTGCGTTAGTGGAAGAAGGAGCAGGAGTCAATGCAGAAGAGCACGTACCGTACAGAAATCTATAGTCAGCTGCATTTTGATACAGTTCCCAAAGTACCTAATTATGCAGCTCAGATTTCTTCCTGCTCCTCATTCCAGCGATAGCTCACCCTGAATCTTTATCAGGCCTTCGGGCTGCGCAGACTGAAAGGAGACATTCGGCTCTCCCCGCTTCCCAGCAGGATGAGAGGGCAAAGGTAGAAGGGCAACACACTGCTCTTGTCAGATTTGCAGAATGCAGTGTCAGGGAGCAGGCGTCGAAGTGCACATAACACCTAAATAAATGCCTGGCTTCCCCACGGTGCTCGGGCTCTGCCGGGGAAGGCTGGTGTGGAGCCAAGGAGGCAGCTGCAGCAGCACAGGAACACGCTCCGAGGGGGTCTTAGAGGGATTTGGGAGAGGGACGGCGTGCATGAAAATTGCATCAGAGCAACAGCTAATTGCCAAGATTAACAGGCTCCAACAAGTGAAGGGTGAGCACTTGAAGTATGAAGTGTTGACTGAGATGCGAGTGTTACCCACAGAGCCAAGTGGGGATGATGTGGAGAGGGGCAGAGCTATTTTTGTGTGGTGAGGGGGCCATACAGCCCCAGAGGGACTGAATGGCCAATGCCTACTGCCTCTTACCCATAGAAGGGAACGTGGCTTTGGTGGCCAGATGTGAGGAAGCACAGAAAAGAAAACCGTGTTCCTCCACCCAGGAGTTTGCATATTGGAGTTTTCTCAAAGGTGGGGTTGAGGACAGGCAGCATCACTGCCAAGGTGCCACTGGCTGTTGCCCATAGCACGTCCTCACCATTACATCCCAAGAAAGGCATAGGAATGATATTTGCAATTAGAAACTCGAGACCTAACCGGAGAGGCTTGAACCACCAGGAACAAGCAGACGGTGGGGTACAGGTGGATGCCTGCTCTGGAGAACCAGAGCCAGCTGCAAGAAAAATAAATATAGCCAGCCAGCTCCAATGCTCAGCCAACCCAGGGACATATTAAGTGCAAAGTCAGGGAGAGCTGTGGGGCGGCTGCAGGAACTGGACAGCTTAGGAGATAAATGAACACCATGGCCAGGAGAATTTGTCAGTGTTTAAATTAAATGAGGATGGACACAGAGATACTCTGGCTTTGGCAGAAACACCTGGGACTGCAAACCTAGCACAAGGCAGAGGCTGATGATGGTGTGTGCTGCAGGAGGAGAGGAAGTGCCTACAAGAGTGCCACCATTGTCTCTGTGGGTGAGGGGAGGGAGGAAGAACAGCTGGGGCAAGAGTTGCAGCCCAAATCCAGAAGCAGCTTTGCAGGATGCTGCCATGAGGAGAGAGGAGAAGGATGGGAAGTTCCAGGGAGCACTGGGCAGGTGGAAGAGCACACACCAGCCTTGCAATGGCAAAGCTGGAGGCTTTGAAAATCCATGTAAAGGAGTCAAGGGAAAAGCTGAGAAGGAACTACAAAAGGAAAGCCCAAAGGAAAAGCTGGTCTTCTACCCCAAACACCAGCAGTGGGAATGAAGAAAGTGCCTGGCTCCATGCTGAGCTCCCAAGGATCATTTTAAGATAGGGGCTCAGCTGGCATGTGCTGTAAGCAGCTGATACTGCAGCAGGATCAGGAGAGCTGGGCATTAGTGATCTGCAGAAGAGTGGTGCCCATGTGAATTTCTGCCTTCAGGCCCCAGAGGGTGCAATGCAGAGAGCCATGCCATTCTGTGGCTCTCCTGCTAAAAAACCCAAAGAAAAAGGGAACGGGACACATCTGTGTTTGGCTTGGAAAGGCAGGAGTGCTGTGGAGGAGGATGATGATGAGATTCACACCAAGTCCTGGAGGAAATCAATGTAGGAAATGGGAGCAACCCCTGTTTTCCCCAGCTGGCTGGTGGCAACTTCCCCTGAAACCAGGTTTAGGGCAGGCATGATTCACAAACTATAGAGAGATAAACTTCTAACAAACATTATTTGCAAACGCATCATTCAGCCAGCCCCGTTTCTAGGTTACACAGCTGACAATTTTGCAATGCAGAAAGAGAAAAAAGATCAAAACCAGCCAACATGTCAAGGAACATAAGCCACAGAAGACAAAACACAGGGGAAAAAAAAAAAGAAAAAAAAAGGAAAAATACCAGTTTCAAAGAGAAAAGGGAAAGAAAACATTAAACCATGGGGTGCCTGGAGATCTCCACCAGAACCAGACTTGTCTTCCTCTTTACCAGGGCTGGGAAGTCAGAGTTAAAGCCATGAAAACTTGCAAACTCTTTGGGGTGGGTTAATGTAGGGCAGTGAACATGATGCAGGGCACAATGAGGCCCTGTCACGGCTGGGTCCCGCCGCAGGGGACACACTGCCTGGCATGGGGATGTCCTGTTCATGTGCACAGCAAATGGCTTGAACACAGCTGAGGTGGAAAAGAAAATGCCTGAATATCGCTGCAGCTATTCCCCCAAACACATCTATGCATAATGAAGCAGCATTCAAAACTCAAATAAAACATTATAGAATACATAAAGGGTGGGATAGAAAATACTATTATATAAAGCTGTCTTCACATCCAGACCGGGGGCCTTTCCAAAAAGATACACTCCAGCCAAGCAAATGATGGAGCTCGGCACAGGGATAACCGGATGAGGTTTAATGGCCTGTAATAGGCAGGAGGTCGGGCTAAGTGAGCTAATAGTTTCTCCTGGCCTTAAAGCCTATGAAGGTATGAATAAATCAGGGGAATACTTGTTTAGTTCCAGTCCCCCAGCCTGCAAAATTATGGTGCAGCAGGAGGGGAGGGAAATTAGAGACAGGCAGTGGACACAGCACTGGCGTGAGGAAGGGGATGAGGGAGGTTCAGGGAGAAGCACTGGAAAAACCTAAAAGCCACAGATGAAGATGCTGGGTTTTGCACAACGTGTGACTGACCTTGGAGCTGGTGGACAGAAGGATTTGCTGCAGTGAATTACAGAAGTGAGAGGACACTGGGAAAGAGCAGCAGTTGCTGGGGCAGGAGGGAATATTTGCTTTGGGCCAGGATCAGCCCCATGACCAGTGGGACCAGAAGGAGATGCAAGATGGGAGCACAGGACACCAGAAGAGGTGGCACCAGTCCTCATTCCCTAATGCCCATAGACAGACTAAGAAATTCCTCTGCCAAATACCTCATTCTGGGGCAGGTTGGGGCTGAGAAATCCCAGAATAAACACGGTCAGTGAGGAGCTGGGAAGCACCAAAGGCAGGGGCATGAATTGAGTGAAGCCACAGGGATAGCAGCTGGCCAGCAGAATAAGTTGGAACTTACAAAATGTTCCAGGGAATATGAAGGGCTTTTAAAGACATTGGGGAAAAAAAGCACTAGAGAGACAGAAGGATCATAATAAACGAGAAAGGGACTGGAAGGAATGAAGAACTTTAAAATGGCTGTTGTCGAATTGCTTTTTTAAATTGCTCTTTAAGGTGATAACTAAAGAGAAGAGGCATGGTCAATTAGGAACTAATGAAGACCTTGTAAATACACTTACTGATAAAAGCACGTAAGGGAAGCCCTGACAAGCCTAATGTGCACAAATCAGCCAGGGTGAGCAACATGCATTCTGAATTATTAAGGGAATTCACTAACAGGCTCAGTGAGCCTCCACCACTTTAAAACCCACCACCAGCACTGAAATAAAACTGCAGCTGGCCAAATTCTGAGCTGGCGTAACAAATTAGTGAAGGACCTGGGGGGGGCGGGGGGTGGTGATGGTGGGAACTGCCAGAAAAGGAAATAAACACAAACAAAATTTAAACAAAAAATAAAAGGAAGAGACTGGAAAAGGAGACTGACAATTAGTAGCCAGGAAATTTGTTTCATCTGCCAAGCAAGGAATGCCAAAAAGATTGGGGATTAAGGAAAAGGCATTTGATGCTCTCGAAGGAGAGCAAAGCCACAAGCAATGCCAAGGATGAATTTATTAAAGGACAAACTAGGGCGGTCAAAGCCAGTTGGTATTAAACAGAGCTTTGCACCCTCTCTGGAGGCAGGCACTGGTGGATAAAGCCTGGCAGGACACACAGCATTTCATCCTGTGTCTCATGGACAGTTCCTGGAGGAATTAACTGGTTCCAAAGCAAGGCTGGCATAGGAGCCCATGTGGCACAGTGGCCAGTGCAGGAACCAGCACTAGGTTTGATCTTGTTTGGGATGAACATTAATGATTGAGAAGATAAATGGCAAAGTAATTGCATTTGCAGATTATGCTTAATTAGGTCACGCTGCGAACAGCAATAACACAACAGGAACTGGGAAGGTTTGAAACACAGGTGGAACCGGGCGAGTGATGAGCCTGGAAGGATGCAGGGACCTCAGGGAGAAGGTGTCCTCAATGTAGGTGGAGGGGAAGTGCTGGGAGACAACCCTGGAGCAGAAGGAGGCTGGAAACAGGAGATTAATTGGGATTTCTCAATGAATCTCTCCTGCACTATCAGAGCTCTGAAAGTTGTCAGGGTCCCTTGAAATCACGAGTGGCATAGCAGGGTTTAGCCAGGCCTTTTGCAACACAAGGAGGACACTGATTGCTGCTTTGCCAGCAGGTTTTGGGGTAGAAAGGGCAGTTCTGGGGGCCAGGAGAAAGATACTCCCTTAGCTCCAGGGAGCTGGGATGGCAGCTCTCCCCTGTGGCACGGCCAGGGCTAAATGCGCACACAAGAGAGATGACATCCCCACTCTGGGAAAGGGCACAAAGATTTCCCCAGCATGGGAGGAAACTCCCTCCTGCCATCACCCTGAACAGGGCAGGGCAAATAAAAGGAGTCCCAGCAGAGCGGGTGTTATTTGGGAGAGCTGTCAGAGTGCTCACTCCTGGGGCACCTCTGCTTCTCATCTGCCTGATGGAAGCTGACGTTGCATGAACCTTTCTGAGCAAACTCAAATTATTTTAATTTCTAAATCCAAACAGCTCCAATTATATAATTTCCCCTGTGCAAAGCTGGGTAATGCTCTCCCTCTGCTTCCCTGGCAGGACTATGGCAGCCCTGAGTGCCAGCAGTGCTGGGGGCTTGGGGCTGGTTTGGGGGTGCCAGGAGCTCACACCCCTCCTGTTCAGGGACAGCTCAAGAGGCACATTGGGACAGACTCCAGCACAAGAAGTGAGATGGGGTGATGGTGAGGTGATTTAAATACACAGGAGTCTCCAAAGTTCAGTATCAGAAAAAAAAAAAAAAAATTAAAAATCAGGGTTTTCAAAGAAATTAAAAATCTTGTGCATGAATATTCCTATCCACAGCAGAACTCTTTGGTTTTCCTCCTTTTGCTCCACACAGAGCAGCCTCCCTTGGCAGGCTCAGGGAAGATTTCACCATAAGGATGAGCAACAAGCCATTTGGTAGTTACGGAAATATAGGGGTGAAAAAAGCAATTGAGGAAACACTTCCCAAAGAGCTCTGCTTAACTAATTAACTGAGTTTCTTCCTACAGTAGCCTGTTCCTCACAGTTTCAATGCCATGCCTTTGCAGAGGGTATATTGCACTAGCACTTATATATCATAATTGTAATTATACACCTGCCGCTAATTTTTTTGTCCCAGAAAGAACTGCCCCCTTTTCTCCAAAACTGCTGCTGCCTCAGCACCCTTTTCTCACCACTGACCCACAGCCCATGCAGAGCAATCTCTGGATGCAGTTTCTGCCTCTCCCTCCCAGGCCCCCATGGTTTTTTCCACCTCCACCCCCAAAAGCCCCATCGCTCCCAGCATCACCTCTTTCTCCTCCCTTCCCCTTGCTGCCTTCTCTTCTATCCCTCCCGGTGCTGCTATTTTTACCAGGATGCCAAGGTCTCTGCTTCCAGCAGCTCACAGCGACTCTTCTCCAGCTCAGCCAAGTCAAATTCCAGGCACATTCCTCGCACCCACACTCAACTCCCCAAGCCAGTGAGGGGTTTCTGCTGAGCCACCCCAGCCCAGCCACGCAGTCCCAGCAAACCCGGTCTCACACAGACAAGCCACGCCGGCGCTGTCACACTCAGGAAAGGCTGACACTGCTGCCACCATCTCCAACAGCCCTCCCCCAGTCTCGCCCTCACTGCCCTTTAGCACCTTCGGTCCCGCTCCAGCATCACCTGGCTGCCGGCAGCCCCTGAGCCCCGCACCCTCAGCACCACATCTGCAACAGCTGGAGGCAAGGCAGGGGCTGAACTGCTCTTGCTCCCACCAGGAACCCCTTTGCTCCAGCAACCGCAGCTCATCGGCTCCATCTCCCTTCCAGGCTCCACGACTTTGCCGGAGCACCCGCAACCCCCCTCCCCCTTAGCCCCTCCATTTCTGGTTTAAATTCCCAGCCCCTTATCACATTACAAAGTAATCGGGGCGCCTCTGCACTCCTCTAAACTTAAACACCTTTTATTCTCATTAAAGGGGGCTGTGCTTCTCTCCTGCTTCTCTATCTCCCAGTTAAAAGCCAATTAATTACTCTTGACTTTCCCAGCAGATGTTCTCGCTTCGGCACTGGTCGGAAACGCGGTGATTTGTGAACCGCAGGGCTCCGGTGTGGAGGAGTGAGGACCGGGACATGCAGGCCGGCAGGGAAAGGAGCCCTTCCCAGCCAGCCTGGCTTTTGAAAAGGGAGAGAGCATGGCTGTTTATGAGAAAGTCACTGGCTGTTTTTCTTGGAAAGAAGCAAAATCCTCAGATAGGGGTAAAATCCTGATTCCACAGAAAATGAAGCAGTGTGGATTTCAGTTGGGTCTGGTCAGAGGTTTATTTCCCCTTGTACAAGAAACCTCTCATAAATCACTGCTCTCTCCAAGGGCTTTTCAAAGCAGTGATGCAAAACAGAACTGCACTGTCCGCCAAAGGCTGGCCGGCCCCAAAGTGCGCGGGGAAGTGAAAAGGAAGGGGAGGCCATCTCCACTGTCCCACTGCCCTGCCCCTGCCATGTCCTTCCACCCCTGCAGCTCACAAAATACCAGCCAAGGGAAGAGGGGATGAGGAACAAATGGGTGCTGGGGGAATGAGATGGGTGACAGCGATGGATCAGAGGAAGGATGACCTGGCTCTAAGGGAAGAGGCAACAGTGCTTGGTGATGGGGGTATCATTGCCATGGTGTGTACAGGTGCCCTGGTGGGCATGGTCACCCCTAAGGGCATGGGCATCCTGCTGGGCAGCCCAGAAGAATTTAGGGGGCAAGAGTGTCCCAATATGAATGGCCAACCTGGTAAGCATGTGCAGCTTCTGGCTGGGGTTGGCATCTTCACTGCTGGGGGAGAAGAGTGCAGCACGCTGGAGCAGAGTGGGACACGGGTATGGAGACTGCCAACAGGGTGCATATCAAAGGCACTTTTCTGCAAAAATGCTGCTGAAAATACTTGCAAAGAGTGAAGCTCCTGGGCTAACAGCCATGCAAATCCCCCTGATGATTACAGTGACTTTCTAATATCGACAGAAACCTCTGTGCTAATGAAATGCACTGAAGTTAAGCAGCCATGGAAATGCCAGTGTAAAGGAGAAAGGCCACCAGACAGGCACTAATGGAAACCCAAATCCCCAGAACTAACGGGCTGTGATTGGAGAAGAGGGAAGGGAGCAAAGGTCTCCTGTGTCATTGTCCCTGGACACTTGTGTGACCTTCTCCGGCTTTCACTGTGTGGTGCCATTGTCCTCAGAAGAGGGGGGATTCATGGGTGAGGGTACCAGTGGGTGGATGGGAACACTGGGGGTGGAACCTGGGAAGATATGGAGCAGTTCATCCCTTTGTCCCTCAGCTCTGGCACTCTGAGGTGCTTGTCCTTCATGGGGAGCCTCTGGTGGGAGCCTCCAGTATGGCTGAGCAGTGCTGTCTGTGGAGGAGGTGCCTAAGGAGCGCAGCTACTCGCAGCCCTGCCTGGCCCTGACAGGCTGTTTCCCACTGAGCTTCGGGAAGAAAATGGGATTTCAGCTTTTCTTTTTCATGGTAAATGTTTCTGATTCTGCCAGCCGATGTGTTTGCCTCTCAAGTTAATAGGCAATAAGCAAAGCGGTACAGTTCTTGTTAAGGAGACAGAAAGGGTTCCATTTAAATGCAATGTGCGAGTGATATAAGCTGGAATGGGAGAATACCCCTGGCCTCCTGGCAGTGGTTTGGGGAGCTGGGAAGGGTGGTTTGCATTTTCCCTGACAGCAGAGGCAGGCTGTGGGCATGGCTGGAATACACCAACACCAAAAATAAGGATTTTTGTCATTTTGCTGTCAGCTCTGCCAGGTGTTTGAATTGAAAGTGACCTCAGACATGGGTCGTCCAAGCTGCTCCCTCCTGGTTATCAGGACAGACCAGGCACCCTCTCCCAGCCCCACTCTGCCCTGCGTGCTGCCACACTTTGCAAGTGCTGGAGCAGCCCAGTCCAGCACTGTACTGATGCTGTGACCCTCATCCTGGTGGAGAGAGGCAAGAAATAGGGACCAAACCTCTTCAGACATCATCCATCTTCCCGTGTGGGCTGCAAGGTGCAGGCAGTGCAGCAAACCAGGGGGCTCTGTGCTGCAAGTACATTTTCTGTTGAACACTTTCTACTAATTGCACTAAAAATCTCACACTGAGATGAGGGTAAAGGCACACAGGTGGTCAGCAAGAACATGCTCAAATCGACTCATTACAAAATCCCCATTGCTGATAGGGCCCTCTTTTTAAATAATAAGCGTGGGATTTTTCTTGCTTTATAAAATTCCATTTAAAGGAGAAATTGCAAAAGCTTTCTGGCTCCTTTGATCATTTTTAAGGGTCCTTTCCAGTGTGGGAGAGAGACGTTGACTTGAAGAAAAAGGGAACGGTGCTGAGCTGAGGGAAGTGCTCGGTGGGGGTGGCTGCACTGGGGTCTCCTCACATCTCCAAGGAGAAATCCCTCAGCCATGCACAGAGCACTGCTTGCCATCAGAGACATGTTCCCAGAGCCCAGCATTGCTGGTGCAACTGGTGAGGTTTGGTTGGCCCTGATCCCTGGGACGAGCTGGTGAAAGGACAGGAGATGTACAGGGGAATATACTTGGAGGAGCCTGTGCAGTTTGCTCAACAAAGCTGAAAAATGTCAAAATTTGGGTCCCAGCCTTGACTGAAGCCATGGGTGATGGGAATGGGGCAGCATACATGGAGGCTGGGTTTTCACTGCCCAAGGCAATGTCAGCATTCCCACATCCCCACATCACCCCAGGGAACCCCCACTGCCAGGACCAGCCCTGGGCTGTGCCAGGCTCAGCACTGCTGAGGACATTCAAGGTCACCACCAAAAGCCTTCTCATTGCTGTGGCATGTGAGGGATCAGTTTCCCTACAGCCACGCACATCCTTTGGCTTAAACACCAAAGCACTGGCAGGTAAAACTCTTTTTGTCTTTTGTCTTTTTATTGAAGGGCAGAATGCGCAGGGGAGGGAACGGCAGCCGGGTGTGTTCTAATGAACCCTGATTTCTAGCAAAGCCTTTAATAGTATCTTGGTCCTGTGGTATCTTGCTTGAAAAATTAATTCAAATTGGTTTGGATATAAGCCTTTTCACAGGGCTGAGAACAAGCAGAAGGATCTGAAACAAAAGGGAACAATAATATCTTGAGCTGGAAGGTGCTGTTCAGACCCAGCAAGGATTGGTGTTAGGCCTGGTTTTATCTAACACCTTCAATTAATTATCTGGGAGAGGGAACAAACAGCACCTTAATTAAATCTTCAAATGACATTACAGTGAAAAGGTGTTAGACACTTACAGGGACATGCAAAGCAGAAGGAGGTGGAGTGAGCCCGGCTGACTCAGCGATGCCATTCAGGAGGAGGACCTGGGGCAAGCTGCATTCTCTAGGCACCCCTTTTTCCCCCTCTGCCTCATGCTGCATCCACAGAGATGAATGTGGGAGAGACCTCAACCTGCCAGCTCTGTCCCCAGCATCCTTTGACCCCCAGATTCCTGTCTGAGCAGGTTTTGGTGCTGCCAAAATCATCACCATGGAATGGCACCTGCTCCTCCTGCCTCGCTGCCCCCATGGCTGTGTTAACTCCAATCACACTGGACCACCGAGGACTTGCACCTCCTGTGGCTGCTTGAGCATCTTTGAAGCTCTGTCTGGTCTGGGTCTGCTCAGAGGAAAGCCAAAACCCTTCAAGCAATCTATTTGAGCTGGTAGAAACCAAGGGAACTTAGCAGAGGCACATCCATGGTCTTAACTGGAAATGCCAGGTTTATTAATAAAGAAACCAAGCTAAGGAATTTCTACACAAAAAAAAAAAGTTAATTAACTAAAAATTGAGCTTCCAGAGGAAGTTACATAAACATATTGGGGGAAAAAAATAAACACACAGAATATTTCTGAGAGAATTAAGAAGAGCCATAAGCATTTCAGTCTAGAAATGAGAAACTAATATTGCGAGCATAAAGATTTCAGTTCCTTTGCAGTTCATACATTTTATAACAGAAATCCAGACATCTAAAAACCAAAATAAAACACTCCAATAACAATCATAACTCTGACTCTCTTTTTTTTTTTTTCCTTTCCTGGCACCCAGACAACAGCTCAGAAATGCATCTCATAACTTGAGCTTGGCGCCGGAAGTGACTTCTATAAAGTGGGATAATTAAGCAAGAGTAACGTGTTATTTTAGAAATTACATCCTCGCCATAACATGCCGGAGGAGGATGCTGGGCGGCCACGGGCTGCGACGCTGCTGGATGCGTGCTGGCACCCTCAGGATTTTGCAGGAGGGCGTTGCCAGAGGCTCAGGATGGTTGCAGTTAGCCCAGGCTCTGCATTTGGGAAGGGGTAGTGCTTAAATTGTGTTTAACTCCCAGATTCTCGGCTGCTGGGGAGGGCAGAGGGAAGGCCGGAGGTCAAAGCAAGGCTGCTCCTGGCAGACTGATTAATTCAGGCTGTGAGGAGTGGGGTTGCAGTGCTCTGGGATGACAAGCATTGACATCTCCCCCTGCCTTATCCTGCTGCACTAAAGCTGTGTTTTGCATCTTGTATCATGCGTCAGATGTTTTTGGTGTGGTGTGGCTAATAAACCAGCCGCTGGCAATTCCCACTCTCCTTTTCCACTCCAGCTTTTTTATTGCTGGGGCTGTTGTCCATCTTTTACATCCTGGTGTTTATTTTTCCCTATTGTTTAGATTAGCTTTAACTTCAGGTGGACGCCAGGCTTTTGTTCAGGAAAAAAAACACAATCCCTTGAGCAGCCAGATCTAACAACGTCTTGCAAGCACCTCTAAATATTTCAGGGAGAGAGTCTGTCAGGGCTGCAGGGAACGTCTCCGATCTGCTCTCATTCATAGTTTAGCACATCCCTCGCCTCCTCCCACCTCCACAAGTGATTGTGCCTGAGCTCAAACACACACACACCTTCCTCATGCTGAAAACATGTCAGCAGCTTCCTGCGAGGAGCTGGGCCAGCCCGGCCTGCCAGCTCGGCTGCCCCGGCCCTGTGGGGGGCAGAGGAGCAGGAAGAGATCCGCTGCCTCCAATTAATCCTGAGCAAAGTCCCAGTGCAGCCAGAGAGCTCAGATTTATCTCCCGACTGCCTGACTTGGCTCTTCTCCCCCAAACATTTGGCAGAGGCGGCTCAGGCGCGGTGGCTGGTGGAAACCCTCAAGGGTCAGCCGGCACTGGAGCCGCTCCCAGGAACCTGCTGAGGGTCCCTTTGGAGGGGTGGGACCCTCGGGGCACCCCAGGACAGGGGTGGACACCCTGCGATGCTCTGCTCCCGTGGTGTGCTGCTGTCTCCTCGCTGTGACCCTCCTGCCCGGCAGCTCTGCGGTCACCGCGGGTGCACAGGGCCCAGCCCTGGCTGGGAGCCACGCCAGGCAGGAATGCCATGGGGAAAGCAACCCACAGCCAGTGCCCAGCAGAAAGGATGAGCCGGCTGGTTAAAGAGGTGTGAAAATAACATTTTGTTTCAGTTTGGTTTGTTTTTATCCCTAGTCCTATTAAAAGAAAAGATTGGTGAAATCCCTGCAGCCGGGACAGAGCCAGGCACGCTGGCAGATCCTCCAACCTTAGAGCGAAGATGGAGGAAAGCGGTGCCTGGGAGCGACGCCGAGATGCTGCTTAACCTTGGAGATGACCCATCTGCCTAGGCAGCTTCCTCCAGCCCCGCTGCGTGGGCACGGAGGGATAAAAGGATTCATGCTGCCAGCACAGAGCAGTAAGTCACACTGGGAAAAAAAAAAAATGGAGAAGCAGCAAAGGCAGAGGAAGATCGAAAAAGGGGTGGAATAAGTCCTGAGAAGAAGAAGAGGTGAAGGAGCGTTTGGGTTCAGCTGCCTGGGGAGGCCTGGCAGGCTGAGAAAACCCACAGGCTGCTCAATTCCCACTGCGCCAAGAGGAACAGGATATCGCACGTCATTTGTAAATAAACCCGCGGCATCAAAGGAGCCCCTGTGCACCCATCCCAGCCCACCACTCCGGGGAGAGCACACCAGTGCTCCCAGGGATGAAGCACAAGGAGGCATCGGGGATTTGGAGGCTTGTTAAGCTTCTGCATAAACTGGTGACATGTCAAGGGTGCCTGGAAAAGGGACGCATTTGAGGATTGGAGGGAGATGTCTGCATTCCTGCAGCCCCGGGGAGCGGTCAAAAGCCGCCCCGCTGGGGTGCCAAACCTTGCCGTGATGGCCTCGGGAGATGCTCGCAGGATGAGGACCCAGGAAAGGAGAAACTCGCGGATGCCACACGACTTCCCCGGGGCCCTGCTGCCACCGCCTCCTCCCCGGCGCTCGGGAGTCCGCCGAGGGAATCAGAGCTGCCTCGGCTCTCCGACTTCAAAGCTGTGAGGGGAACATAATGATGTGCGAAACGCCGAGCTGCCAGCTCCCCGCGGCCGGCCCCACGCTTCCTTTGGAGTAAATAATGCCGTCTAACGAGATGCTTTAATTGTGTCACGCTAATTCCACGAAAAAGGAGACAAGATTGAGCATGTGCGCAGTCACGGTGGGTGCAGGACCCCAGCCTGCAGTGTCCCCCTCCCCACGATGGCCCGGTCACAGCGGGGCTGCCTCGTGATGCTCAGCCCGGGTGTGAGTGGCAGAGGCTGCTCCAGAGCTCAGGGAGTGACGGGCGGAGCTGTCCCGTGCGGGAAGTTCCGCGGCTCCGGGGCACCCTGAGGTGCCTGTGCCAGGAGTGTCCGTGTCAGGGAGCACTGCCGGCTTGGGAAGCTGTAGAGTGAAGCCAGAGTTCTGGCAGTGCAGAAGGGATAGCCCGTGGCTGGCGTTTGTCTGGGCTCCGTGGACATTCCCGGTACAAAGATACAGCGTTGTCCTTGATCACAGCGCCTCAGGGAAGGATGCTGTTGAGCCTTGCCTACCACTGAAGCCCTGTGCCCATACCTCAAGGCCAACCCATGGGATGGCTGCAGACAAACACCAGCAGGGAAAACCCCAGCAGCTGGACACGCTATGCCCGGGGCACAGTCATGTCCCCAGTGATGGGCACGGATGTTCACAAACTGAGGGGGAACGTGAGCATCTTCCAGCGCCCAGCTCACATCCAACCACATTCTTCCAAATCTGTTTCTTAAATGAGATTAGGACAAAGAGCATGAAGAGCAGAAATGTGTACAAGAGGTAAACCAAGCCTGGGGAAATCCCCCAGTGAGCCTGAGCCTTGTGGTGGAATGTTTTGAAGTGACAGTCCCCAATTTCCATTTCCAAGGCAACACGGATTGATCCGGTGGTGCTCCCTGTCCCCCTGCACAGGCGTGCACAGCACCAGGATGTTTCTGGGTGGTTTGTGGCTACTGTTATTCCTGTGGATTAGCATTTTGTTATTGTCTGCAGGCAGTCTGACCCCAGTCCCCATGCTGGGGTCCCAGCTGGGGCTCCTGGACCCCGAAGCCTCCAGGCGTGACTTCAGCCATTGGCCACATGTGACGAGGTGCTGAGAAGCCAACATCTGTGCTCACGGTGCACCCAGTCACCCTGGCCACTGTAAGCTCTTTCCTGGATATAAACCCTTGGTTTTCAAGGCTGTCTTCTCCCCAGATGAATGAAATAAACCAATGATTAAAAGGAAAAGTAGGAAAATAAATTGCACCATGTGCAGTCGTTTGGACACCCCAGATGGCTTGTCAGCAGGGTTTGACTTTCAGGTCTACAGCACAGATGGCTCTGAAGCCAGGGGAAGAGCTGCTACCCATCGTGTGCGGCAGCTCCCAGCCCTCAGGGCGCTTCTCCTCCGAGGTCAGGGGCCGTGGTTCAGCATCAGGGTCTCGTAAGTCCCACCATGGTGTGCTCAGAAGAGGCCCCACTCACGTGGCTGTCACACTGTATGGGTGATGCTGTGACAATGCCCTGGTGTGCTGTCTCTTGTGCTGCTCTGTTTGCACCAGGTGATGCCAAAACATTTTGAGAGCGATTCAGCCAGGCACCACGCCAAGAGCAAGATGTGAGGGCTGACTTTGGGCAGGGAGCACAGTGGTGCTGAGGGGACATTGTGCCAGGAGAAGGCTGGAGCAGCTTGGGGAACCTCAGTGGTGAAGCTTGTCCTTTACTCCACGCAGTAGTGATGACAGCCATCCTCTCCTCCACAAGCCTGCAGCCCTCAGAGCTCCCTTCCTCCTTTTCCTCACAGATATATGGTCCAATTTGGAACAGCAACTCCTTTGCGTGGAGGCTGCATCAGTCTCTGCCTGGAACTGCCAGACACATCAGCGTGGTGGCATCGGCACGAGACAGTAGCAATAATCATTAGCGCTGGGACTGAGGACTCTGTGCTGGCAGTGATGTAGCATTTCCATTAGGAGCCTCATACCACTCTATTACTATGGCATTAACAGGAACAATGCTGCTGCAGCCCTGGGAATGGGAGAGGATGTTGGCTGTGGTGAGGCAGCAGCTCCTCACCAAACCTTCCTGCTCTGTTCCCAGCCAGGATGCAGTGGCAATGCTCATGTCATCACCTGGGGGGAAATGGCCATCACTGGTGGGTCACCCTGTCACACAGAGGGTCTGTCCCAGTGTTTTGGCACTTGGTTTTGTTTCCTTTTTTTCCCTCCCCATCTCTGGTTTTCATTGTAAAGCTCCAAACTTTCCCCTCCACTTCCCTGTGTGCAACAACATTTCCAACTCTCCCCTCCTTGGAGACTCACGAAGGCTCCAGGAAGAGAGAGGTTTGTGATAAACAGATGGGAAATAGGGAAAATAGTCAAACAAAGAGAGGAATGAGAAGGAGAAGAGAACAAGGTGCAGATTCCTGGCCACTGGGGTAGGAGGGGGAAGCGGGTGGATTATTACGTTAGGAGCAGCTTCAAACTCCCAATTCTCAGGGCACGAAACCTGCACAATTTAAAGTAGTCAAAACAAACCCTTTGCCGCTATTTATACTTGGGCTGCCTGCAGGCGGCAAAACCTTGACTCCATATTCCAGGCCTAATAGATTCCAGGTGTTTTCCAATAAACTCCCCTCCTCCAGTGAGAAGACTGAATAAGCTCCAGGCACCTTTCGTTCCCTCATCCCCCTCGGAGCAGCCAGAGGGAAGGGGCTGGCCCCCAGGGTGACCAACGCAGTGAGGCATCCCCTGCTCCCAGCCTTCAGTGCTGAGGCTGAAAATATAGGCTGGGAGCCAGGGCTGATGCTGCAAAGGGGGGCTTTGCTGATTGAGGGGCGCAGGGCAGCTCTGGGGGTTACCTCTCTGCAGCCTGGCTGGCTCCCAGGGTGATGGGAGGGGGTATTCCATGGAACAGGTTTTGAGTGGGAGATGAACCTCTCAGGGGGGGATGCTGTTTATGCCTGTTACAGCCCCTTCTCCTCTCCCCACATCATTATGGATGGCCATGGGATGTCTGCTGCTTCCAGAGGGTGTCCAGCCCCATGGCCATGAGCACAGTGCTGCCCCCGGGGGTATCTCTGACACCTTCAGCTACCAGGTCCGGGACAAAGGCTTTGTCCTGGCAATGCCTCACCCTGGTGCTGAACATGGATCACGCTGGGGAGAGAGTGCCCACCTGCATCCCTGCCTGTGGCCCTGCTCCTGAAGGATGCTTGGATCTTGCAGAACAGAAAACTCTGCTTTTTAAAGCAGCTGAGGAGAAGCAGTGCTGAGCCATGCTCAGCATCAGGCAATTAAACTGGTGACAGGGGCCCAGAGCAGGCTGCACACTCCCTCTGCTTTGCTGCCGCTGTCCCAGGATGCTGGGCACAGCTTTCTCCCTGGTGTGACCCCTGCACCCTCCTAGCCCACCACAGCGCTCCTGGTAGCATTTGACAGATCAGCACCTATTCCCTGTACTCTCAGTGCTGTTCATTTGCAGCTCCCCAGGGAAAGGTGCAGGTCTGGCTAAAAATGTCATGTTTCAGAAGTTACTCAAGTGGAATAAAGCCTAACCCAGGTACTTATCAGATTTAGCCAGCTCTCTGGCAGGAGGGTGCTGGGGTGAGGATACAATGAGCCACAGAAACGCTCTGCAAACCCTGCTCCTGCCCCCTCCAACTCCAAAGAGGTGCGCATGAAGGAGCTGGGAACTGCTTTTGTTTTATTCATGTCTCAGAGCCAGCAGAGGCCACAGGCATTAGCACTGCATTGCACGTGGCAAAGGAAACACCCCATCAGTTCCCTTAGTGTGTGGAGGAAATTAGACCTCAGCATTTGAGTGACACCCACAGATTTAAGGACCCCGTACCTGAGGGACCTGCAGCACTCCCTTGCTGCAGCAGATAATTCCTCTCCCCAAAAAATATTTGTGCCTGGATTCAGTTTTTTTCCCCTCCTTTGAAACCTCCAGCTGTGGCATCCTGCTTTACCTGCTGAGCTGGAGAAGCCTCTGCTATCAGATATCTTCCCCTGGCGCAGCTCAGGTCTCCTCTCCTTTGATCAACTGATTGGGATCCTTAAATTTCTCACGGTAAGCAGGTCTCGGGGAGCAGCCCTGCCACGTATCTCAGCCTGTTTCTGATCTTGTTACTGTTTTCCAATATCCTTTGCAGGAATGAGGTCACTAAAATTGGACCCTCGCCGCTCTCCCTCTTTCCTCCGAAGCAGCATCCACTGTGCGTGCCCCGCATGCCGGCACTGCCATCACCTCTGCGGGTGGGAACCCCACAGGCCCCAGGCTGTGCAGCATCCCCCACACCTGGAGATGGCCAGAGCACGGCTGAGGGCTGGAGCACCCTCCGGCAGCTCTCGTACCAGCAAGGTGTGTGCCTGCTTCCGAGGCAAGCCCTCATCATTGTATTTAAGACTTTCCTCTTTTTATGTGCCAAATTAGCTAATCTGCAGGGAAGCAGAGCCAGAGCATCCAAGACTGTACATAAGGGACAGGAGAGGGGCAGGACCTGGGGCTGGCACTTGTGACAGGGAAGCTGCTCCCTCTCCTGAGAAGGAAAGGGAGAAGAGCTGAGCCCTTTGGAGTTATTTAAAATGAAAGAAATAAAAAGAAAGCGCGGCAGGAAAGACAAATAGTTTTCAGGCACTGTGTTGGCATTTTGGCCTAATGACTGATTAATCTAAAGCAGAGTCTCGTTACGGATTCCTGGATGTCGATTGGATCAGATCATTAATTCCAGCATGCACTGACCGTGATTAAAAACCCAAACTGGCAGAGCCTGTGAGGTAAGGATTAAAGACTTGGGCCAGGAGGAGGGAGTGAGGCAGTGGGAAATGGGAAGGCATGGTCATCCCTATGATGGGGGGAATGCAGTGTTGTCACTGAAATAGCTGCTGCTGTGGTCCCAGGACTGATTTGCTTTGCAGCAGTGGGAAAGCATCTTTTTATTGGGAATGAAGACTGTCAGACACAATTCCAGGAAATCTTGATTGTATCCCCCAGAACTGGGGCCAGAGACGCCCAGACGGGCCCAGGGCTGCTGCTCAGAGGAGGCACAGCCCCAGAACGGTTGCCATCCGCTCTTCAGTTGTCGGATGTCAACTGATTAATTTTGCCTGGGATTAATTAAGGATCAGCCAGCGACCACTGTGTTGGTGCAGGGGGGGCCCTGGTGACCTCTTCACCATTCACCACAGGCAGTAGTGGGAAGCTGGGGTCAGTGACCTCCTCCATGGACACAGCCACCGCTGGGCCAGGCTCTGACCCTGGCTGTGCTGACCTGATGACTGCTTGGGTCACATTTCATCCTGTGGAGACCCAATGCCAGGGCAGTGTGCAGGAGCACAGCAGTGCATCACTCCCATGTTTCACCTGGACACTTCTTACGGGTCTCCCCCCACCTCAGTACTGGGTTTGTGGCAAGTATTTTGCAAGGCTCTGTGGCAGCAGGCTCTGCTGCTTGACCAGGGTGGCTGCAAGGACAGGGGCAAGTTGTGCTGGCTCAGCTGAGCTTGCCACGAGTGGGCAGTGCCAGCTGTTAGGCAGGTGCAGGTTTGTCTCACTGGCAGATCCATTGCCAAATCATCACCTGGTTCAGGAACTGAGAGTACTGAACGGAGATGTTTTGGGGAATAAAAGCACTGAGGCTTAGGCAGAGTCAGTGGAAACCTGAAGGAGGTGGAAGGCAGCAGTTTCAGCAAAAGCTGTAATAAGATGTGCTACACTGGTATAAGGTACCCATGAGAGAAGTGCAGGTGAAATCCTACTTGCTCAGGGTTTCCACACCACCTTGCCATCCCCTGTCATTCCCCCTTGGTCCCAGTGGGAGGACGCATCCCCCCCGTGAGGAGCAGTGAGTCCTGGCGGGATGGGGGTGGATGCTCCTGCTGCGAGGGGTGGGGATGGCCGTAGCACCGGCCCCGGGCCACGCTGCACTTCATGGCTGCAGCTGCTCTCACCGTGGGTGAAGCCATCCCAGGCAGGAGCTCGCCCAGCCTGCTCCTCCGCCTCGGTGCTCCGGGGGAGGATAATGACAGCCCTCTGTTTCATGTGGATGTGAACGCCTGGGAGCTGCTGCGGGACGGCAGCTGGAAGGTGAATCATTACAAAAGCCGGTCCTGCTGTCCCCAGGAAGAGCTGAACACCTGGGCGGTGCTTCACAGGCACAGGAGCTTCGGGTGATCATCAAGCACGAATGCGAGACGCACCTTCACTGCGGTCCCAACAAGCGCATCCTTGCACCTACAGACAGCTCTCACCCCCTCCTGCTGCGGGAGCAGCACAAGGGGCTCCCCTCTGCCAGGAACAAAGTGCTGGAGGTTGCAGCAGCAAACACAGGCTGCTTGAGCCAGACCTGCTGCAGCTCCCAGGACCCTGAATTCCCATTTCCCTCCCATACCCAACCTGCAGAGCAGCCTGCCTCACTGCTCCCAGCCATCCCAGGTGAGACCCACCTCCAGCTGGGAAAACTTCCCAGCAGAACAACTTGGAGCCAAGGCAGAGGAAGGAGACTGTCTCCCAGGTCCCTGGCACTTGGTCTCAAGAAGTGCACATTAAAAATGCTTGCAGTGAAATGAGTTTCATGGCATCAGCCAAGCCATGGATGCTCAGGGGCCCCTCTGACAGTGCCATGCACATGGGTCCAATTTAGTGAAGCCTCTCAGATTCCCTACGAGCGAACTGCGATGCTTCTGCAGCGCTTCCAGCACCAGAGACAGGATCCAATCCCCTTTCCCTCTCAGGTACTCTGTGCCCGGCTGTGAGGGGACAACAGACACTGTGCATGGATCCCTGGGCTGTTTCCTGAGGCAGGTAAGGGGGTGGAGGGCCCACGCTGCTGGTGGTCCCAGGCTGGTGGGGAGACCCTGCATGGGGCTGCAGTGAGGGGTATCACTTACAGGAGGCAGGCACACAGGGTGGCTTGGGGTTCTCTGCTCCTCCACAGAGCAACTTCCTTATGGGAGGGAAAATATGACAAGAAGGGAAAGAAAAGGAAAAAAAATCCTCACCATAGGGAAGATTTGCTTGGACTCCCCAGCTGGGACATTACCACTGCTATTGCAAGAGATCCCTGTCAGAGTTTTACAAAGAAAAACTACCAGGAGAAATACATAACCTTTTCTTAACATCGGCAGCTCAATTAACTAATGACAGCAAAGCATTCTCCAGTGTCACCAGGCCCACTGACTGTGAGGAGGTGGGGGGTGAGGGGGGCCACCTCGTATTTATACAGCTGCGCCCGGCCTTTGGCTGGGGCTGGCTACTCAGGTTTTATCTCTGGCGGGATCTCTCCTGCCTCCCGCACGCGTGCGCGCACACATGCTTTAGAGAAGTGAGTTCCACTCTGCACAAGAAGGTTAACAAATACCAGACTGCCTCTAAAAATACCTCCTCAATCGATGCCGAGCATAAGCCAGCCCAGAACGCCAAGAGCTGCGAGAAAGGGCATTTGTTCCCCACAGGATCACCCCTTTCTGTCTCCCCTCTTGCAGCCAGAAGCTCTGGTTCTGTCCCTGATGTCCATCCCATCTGGGTGCCTCTAAAGCCCTTCCTCTCCAGCAAAAACCTCCATATTAAACCATTTGTCTGTGTCGATTGATTCAATATTGAGACACGACTTGTAGCCACTTGTATCTAAATAGAATCTAAATTGTTATTACGGCTCCATAGTCGCAGCTTCTGCAGCGTTGTCCCTGGTCTTGCCAGCTCCGTTCCTCTCTAATTGCCTTCAGCAAGCTGAAAACATGAGCGCCTACAATTTGCAGGGAAGAAATTATCATCACATCTCCTTTCAGATCTCACTAAATGCTGTTGTGTTTATTCATTCACCCTGTGATTGCTCCCGGGGCAGAGAGCAGCAGGCAGGCTAATAGCAGGCAGATAGTGCGCACTTCTGATCAGAGGCCAAGAGGAACATGAAAGAAGAGGGAATCCCATCTCCGCACGTGGCACAGGGGCAGCCCCCAGCTCCAGAGGCTGCGGTGTCCCCGGAGTGCTGCCTGTCTCCATCCCACCTGCTGCACCCCGGGACAGCTGCCCTGGTGACACGGAGCCCTCCTCACACTGGGCTGGGAATTGCACAGGGTGTGATGGGCATCGGGTCCTGCGAGGCTGGAGAGGATGGGACTCTTCCTAATGATGGGGAAACTGAGGCGGGGTGGGGGGCAGTGGAGGGGGTGTGAGCTTTGTCGTGGGGAGCGCTGCTCCTGAGGTGTCTCTGCAAGGTGAGTTATTGCCAGGTCTGAGCCAGGGTGGAAGCAGCACCGGCCACAGCCAGAGCAGCTCGCTGGCCCTCCTGCCAGGCTTGGCAAGTGCCCACCGTGCTGGGCAGCTCTGGCAGCAGCCCCAGGAAGGGGCACGGGCCCAGGCTGCCCATAAATCACCAGCCACATGTGTGTCCCTCGGCTGTGACCTCTGCGGGCCGAGATTAATGGACTCTCCGTTTAACCCCACTAGCCCTTAACTAGCCGTGAAGCACAGGAACAGCTCACCAACAGCACCGGTGGGAACAGTCCCGCTCTGTGGGTGGCTGGGACGGAGAGGATGAAGAGCCCCTCTTTTTTGGAAGAAAGCTGCCTGGGAAAGTAATTCTCTCCAAGCAGGGGGGAGCAGCTCTGCCACTTCTCCTCTGTGCAGGACATTTTTCATAATTACAAGGAAGAGCTCAGTCACAACAGCTCGACACAGCTGCAGTTAATACCTTGCCTGCTGCTGGCTTTGCAGCCGGTCCCTGCTCCACCCTCCGTTAGGGGATGAGTGGAGGAGAGGGCATCTCCCCGCTCAGTGCTTGCCATGCTGGCAGTGCCAGCTGTGTGCCAGGAGCCCGGGCAGGGGCCTGGTGACCATCCAGGCTCTGCAGTAGGGTGCCACACACGGCTGGCAGGCAGGCATGCAGCCTTCGAGGGGCAATAGAAAGGAAATGCACACGGCTCCATCCCCAAGCCCCAGCAACAAGGGACTGTTCACCCTCCCACCCCTCCATTCTCTCTGCTGAGAGCCAGCTCATCATCTGCTGCCCAGAATCATGGTGAGTGTGTTTGGGGTTTCCTGCTGGCTCCCCTCCTGGCTGCTTCTCCAGCCTGGCACTGATCCCAGCAGCACCCAGTCACAGGGTGTCTTTGCACCACAGGAGGAGGCTGTGCAGCAGAATAAAGCCCCCGAGGCAGAGCTAGGACACCTTTGCTATCTCTGGTGGTGACAGTGGTGGGTCAGAGCCTAGGCTGCAGTGCTGGTGTTCAGAGCCTCCCCACCAAACTTGCCACCGTGTATTTTGCAGCAGAAAAAGGGATGGGATATCAGCCTCGTGTGTCCTCAGGCTCCCTTCATTGTCCTGTGTAAGGTCACACTGTAAAGCCCAGGGCAGGGGACTCCTGGTTCTGTGTTGCAGCATAATCCCCTTAAAGAATTAACTGTTTTGCTTTCCCAGCCCAGCTCCTATCTCCTTCCACCATCAATCCACCCTGCACACCCATCCATCTATGGCATTACCCCACACCATGAGGGATACCTGGGGCAGGGTACCGAGGCATTTTCCCCTCTTTCAGCTCACAGCCCTCTAACACCATTTTGGGTTTTTAAGGCAACTACTTCTTGGGTGCAAATGCAGTGTCCTCATCAGGACCAGGGTCCTGCTCCTGAGGGGAGGAAGGCTGGGGTACTGCGCTTTGTACTCTGCTCCACCTTCTTCCTCAGCCTTGGGAAGGCCTGAGGGGTGATGGCCAGGCAGAGTCACAGCCTCACCAGGACCTGCAGGTGTTGGCTCCCTTCTATGGAAGCAGGGCTGGCCAGCTGAGAGTGGGAGTCAGATGTCCCCAAAACCGCAGTGCTCACTCTTTCAATATTGTTATACAGGAAAATGGAGAGTAAATATGAATGAATTCAATATTACCCCTGTGAGATAGGATGTCGTATATTCACACGGTTAAGTAAAAGAAAGTAAATGGAAATCTTTATCACTATAGACTGCTGAATATTAATAGTTATTGTTTGAGTTGCTGCAGCATGGAAAAGTCAATTATAACCTAAGTGTAAAAACGTCCTGAATTATAGATAAACTAGGCAAGGATAGAGACGAATCTTCACCACACAATACAAAAACTGTGATAAAAGGAAAAAAATAACTATGATAAGAGCTTTAAAACAGTAGCTGTCAAAACGCACTGGGCGATTCTTTATGTTAGTTAATGCTATGAATAAACCGGCATCCTGAAAGGGTTAAATGCCTGCATGTTTAACACTTGCTTTATTTCTGCAGCCTACACAGAGACATGGGCAATGGAGGGGAACTAACATGTTTGCGTCTTCAGCACAAAGCCTGAATTTTCCAAACAACTCAACCCCCACACTGAGGCCAGGGTTTTCCAGCACTCTTTGGAGGACCAAAATTGTGAGGATTCCCCAAGTTTTCAAGAACTGAGAGCTGAAAATGCAAGGACATGTGTCTTGGCAATGGCTGCTGGGCCCTGGGTTTGTGGAACCAACCCATATTTTCTGCATTTATATCCAGAAGAGACATATGGATATCTTTGGGAAGTGACTTTGCTCCCCCTGGAGACAGCCTAAAGCTGGCTGTGGTCTGGCAAGGGGACAGTGTGACAGGAAGCTCTGCACAGCACACTGGGGAAGAGGGGCTGCCATTCCCCACCCACCCTGACACCACTGCAGAGATGGAGACCGGTCCTTTGCAAGATGTCACCATCATTTTCCAAGACTGTTCCTGGCAGTGTGCAGGCACAGGAGGAGGTCACGCCTTCCTCAAGTCCCTCTGGATCTCCCATCATCCCAGTCTGCCCAGTTGATGGCAGTGGTTTTGGCTGGCATCCTCCAGCCCTGCAGCTATGCTAATCAGCCACTCATCCCACCTGAATTTCCCTAGCCACAAGGAAACCTTTTGCCCCAAGATCTTTATGGCAGGAAAAGAGATGGACCAGGTGATCCCTTCCCCCTTGAAGGGCCAGCATCCACTGATGGCCCAAACCAGAGGTTTCCAAATCACATTAGCTGCACACGTCACTGCTCCCGGGGGTGCCAAGTGACCCCTTAGAGCAGGGTAATACCAGCAGATTTCCAGAGCGAGGAGGTTTGACCCTACACCAAAGGTGATGTGCTTCCTCTAAAGTAATTGACCCGTCTTGCTCCCACCCCTCGCAAATGCTGTGTCATTATTTTGCAATCTGGATCCTTCAAACGAGTATCTCTGCTCTCATCGGCATCATTTATCATTTATCAGGATAGTGCTGGAGTTCATTGTATCGGCATTGACAGCTGGGAATCACTTTCCTGGAGGAGCTGAGAGGGGCAGGCAGTCAGCCTGCTTGCCCCTGCCCTGGGGGGAAGCTGAGCAGGACGAGCCGTGCTGATCCCAGCAGGGAATTCCAGGCTCTCTCCCTGCTCCTCTGTCCGGAGGTGCTAGGCTGGGTGCCGCCTGTACATTCTGCTGGCATTGGTGAGGGACTCGAGGCTGCCTACGTTTTTGTCTGAAGCAGAAAAGGGGCAAAGCCTTAGCTCTGTTTGGAGCAATCCAAAGCTGTGGCTGGTGGAAGTGAGGAACATTTCCCCCACCAGCCTCAGCCCAGCTCTCCAAGAGCCTCCCATGAGAAGGAAACCAAAGGCTGCCGAGCCCTCGTTGTCCTCCCGTCACATCCTCGGCTCAGATCTGCTGCACATACCAAACCCCACTGCTGAGGTTGCACAACTATTTCCATTAGAAGCCATAATTAAGGTCCAAAACTATTTCTATTATAACCCTGCTTTGCTCACTCAGAGCTTCTTGAAAAATTCTCCTTTTGCTCTAATTTTTTCCATGCCCTGAGCCCAGAGGCAAATTGTGAGTTAATGTTTAAATTAAGCCTATTGAGGAGCATCTGAGAGATGTGAGAAGCACACTGTCCTGCTCTGGAAAGAGCCTGCATCCCCAAACCAGCTCCAAGTCTGGGTCTGGAGAGGGGGGAATTGCTAGATCTCAGTGGAGGAGGAAGCTGATTAATATTAAGCTTGATTAATATGGGTCCATTGTTTAGACATACCCCATAGAGCATTTATATTAATTCCACACTAGCACTGCGATGTGACCCCATGCACCGTGCCCATGTGAGGATATTTGTGTAGTCTGAATATTAAAATCATTTCAAAATAAGGAAAACTTGGCCCCAGCCAAGATCAGAGTGGCAGTGGACAGCAGCTCGAGTCCCCTGCCCATGTGGAGAGCTGACACCTCTGCTCAGCCCCAAGAACCATTTGCAGACAGAAGATGAACCAGCACAGGAACAATTTAGCCTCAAAGCAGCCGTAAGTGTTTGGGTCTGGCAGATCACCTGCCGCAGGTCCTTCCGTGCTGCAGGGGGGGAGAAGGGCTGTTAGGAAGGTTACAGGCTTCAGGAGCAGACATTTGGGGAGATCCTATCGCTTCTGCTTGCTGCAGGCACATGGGGGTTGTTGCAATTAGTGTAATTTCCTCTAGGAATCTAGGAAAACACCAGTTCTCCAAATCTGCTGAAATTCCTACCCTTCCAGAAAGGCAGGTTAGCAGCAGCCAGCCGGCACCTCCAAACCACCTCTGCTCACAGACAGAATTTGTGACTCATTAAGGCAACAAATATGAACAAGATCAATATCACCATCTTGAACAACTCCAGGTATGATTGGCACGAAAAAATCATCTGATCCGAGCAGTGGGAGAGAAGAAACACTCTGGGGCAAGACCTTGCAGGTATTCTGCTGGTATCAGGCAGAGAGGTGGAGATGAGCCCTTGTAAAGGCGTAAGGGTGTTTTTTGGAGGAGGTCTCTCCATTTCCAGGGGAGTTTCTCCTCCCAGAGAGACTGCTCAGAGGTCTCGGGTTGTGTGCAGGGACCAGGAGCCGGGCAGACTGTTCTCGTGTGCATTAATCCCCTCCGTCTGCTCGCCATACGGGCTGCTGCGGCCGGCCCCGGCGGGGAGAGGAATGCTTTTGTTAGCCCAGCGCTCTTGGCAGCCGGGAGGGATCGCTGGAAAGCAAAGCGGGCACTTAACGAGCCGCGTCCTTCCATTATAATTAAAGTGAGACCCAGAAATCAAAGCTGTTATCTGCCTGCCTGCCTGCCTGCCTGCCAGGCGAGACGCTGCCCTCAGTTGCTGCCAAGCCGGGGTCCAAGCCGAACCCATAGGCTTTCTGCCCTCAGGAATGGCTGTGGACACGGGCCAGGGCTGCCAGCGAGGCACCAGCTGCTTTAATTCGCAGGTAACCCTGAGAGAGAGCGGCCGCAGGGTGCAGAGAGACCTCTGGTTGTCAGGGATCAACAGGGATAAGCTCCCCCCAGTTTCCTCCGGAGATTTCAGGTGCTGGGTCACCTTCAGATGGGAGGAAAGCCATGGATTTTGGCAGTGGTTCCCAGAATAGAGGTGCAAGCCTGGCTGTTCACATGCTGTCTTGTCATTCCCCACAGCAGGGCGGTGGGGTGAGCAGGGGGGATGCAGCTGAAGCTTTACTCTGCTCAGCTCTGTCAGGGGAAGCCTGACAGCAAGTCTTCACCTCAATTGCCCTAGAAGTTATGTGCTTGGGATGAGAAAAGGGGGACTTTAGCAAGGAGGACCTTCACTGCCCAGCATCCCAGGGCATCCCATGGGTGTCAGCACAGCATCCCACTCCCCACCAGGCCAGGACTGCTCCTTGCACCGGGCTGGCGTCTCTGTGGCCACTGCAGGGACCAGACTCGGCAAGACCCTTCTGGTTGGATCAACATCTAATGGCCACAGCTGGGGGGAACAGCCGAGCTGGGGACGGAGGGGTGAAAGGGCAACGACTGATCCACAAACCACCCAGTCACCAGAACAAAATTCCCCTTCTAACAAGGCATGGAGCAAACAAATTATCTTTGTTGTTAGGAAATCTGTAAGCACTTATGGTTATAATTACCATCTGTGGTTTTGCCATTCAGGTAAAGTAGCAGCAGCAGCGCTGATACGGGTTAGGCTCAACCCCGTGAGCTGCTAATCAAAACCAACCCCTTTGCCTTCAGGTTGAAGATGATGTCAAACTTGATTGAATGTCCACCTTTGATGGCTTTACCTGAGACCTAACAACATCTGTGTCCTACTCACAGTAGCTCTGAAAGGTAATATGTGTGGAAGAGAGAAGCCTCCTGCCATCCAAGCAGTGAGCTCTGACCCAACCATCACAGCTTCAGGAATCAATAAAACACAATTCAAAGAAAAAAAAAGAAAGAAAAAAAAGTGTAAACAACAGAGACCAAAGCCCAAAGAGCTGGTCAGAAGATTTATATGCAGCTTAGTTCAAATTTCTGTAATCTATTTAAATTAATAGCCACGTCCCATGCTAAATTGCTTCCAGAGGCCAACAGCTTCCAGGTTATTTCATTCTTTGCAAGGGAAGCGCAGAGGGGGACCTTGCTGTGGGCTTAGCAACGTGGTGCAACTCATCCTTTGAGGCCTCAAGTCTGGATATGGAAGGAGCTTGGACATGGCAGCGAGCTGGAGAGGTCTCAGCCTCTGCCCAGCACCTCCCTGCAGAGAAATGCAGTGGGAAGCAGGTTTGGCGTTGCTGTACCCTGGTATTTGCTGCACTCCTTTGGCGTGGGGACAGGAGCATCCTCCCACTCTCAGAGCCCATCCTTGCTCAGTCCAGCTGAGCACAGCAGCACGAGGGACCCAGCCTCCCCAGCAAGGAGGTTCCACTCACCACGCTGCATGCTGCAAAACTATTCAGGCTTGCCCAACATTTTCCGTTTTAAGATCTTCCCTCAACTCCTTATAACCGTGCCAGCATTTAATTTTCAAAAATAAGAAAAGCCCCTGGAGCTGGGGCATAACCCAGGCCAGGAAGATTTCAGCCAATGTGCCAAATGAGATTCTGGAAAACAAAGATGGCCAAATTGAGAAATTCTTGCAGCCGCTTCAAGGAGAAGCTTGAATTCCTCTGCATTTGTGGTGAAGCTCTGAATTTCCCTGGGGTGCTACAGCAGTTTTCCCAGTGATAATTCTTCCAAGTTGTGCAATATTTTAAGCTTCTGAAACTCCTGGGTCACCCGTGCCAAATGAAGAGCTTGCCTTTGCTGACTGACAGCTCAGAGGATTTACCCAAGCCCCAAACTGGATGCTGGGAGAACAGAGCTCTCTCTGCTCTTGCACCTTGCAGAGGCTGAGGTGACTCCCATCCTGTGGTGCAAACTCTCCAAATCCTAGGCAGGGAGAGAAGGGAGAGGAAAACTGCACGTGTCAGGGGAAATGGAGGAATGTGCCAGAACCTGGTTGAGGCAGGGGCAAGAGGAGTGCCCCAGAAGTGCCACAGAAATACTCAGGCTGGATCACGGGATCCTCAACCTCCTGAGTGGGAAGGCAAGGCCATTTGTCAAATACAACCTCTTATTTCTGCTAGGAAGAAGTATTTAATTCCCTGTGAGTGAAATTCCTGGTGTCAGGGCCTACAATTTTCATGAAATAGAGTAGCATCAGACCACCAAGAGGGGAAGCTGCACCCAGCTTTCACCCCATATCTGTAAGCTCTTGAGAAAGAAGAGAAAACAATTTAGAAAGGTCTCCTCCCTCTCTCCATCACACACTTGGTATCTCAACACAAAACCCCACCTAAGGAGAATTTGATTTTAACTCATTCTCTCTACCACAACCCATCTCTGGCAGAAACTAAGCCCTGGGAATGAGAGCTCCAAAAGCTGAAAGCAGGAAAATCTCCTGGAAACCATTACACAACCCAGGACTGTTGCGACATGTCTGAGGTATAATAAACAAGGTGCTCGACATACCAGCAATACCAATGCTCTGCCCTGCGTCACTGCCACCCACTTGCAGGAGACTTTTGTCTGTCCCCAAACCTCTTCTGAGCCTCAAGAGATCCTGCTGAGATCTCCAGGCTGAGATCCTGCTCCAGTGTTACCCCAGTCACCCAGCCCCAAGCAGCCGCCATCCTGGAGGGAGGTAACAGTCCTGGGAAAACGGTGTTGCATGGATTTGATGTTGCTGTTTTTCTGGGTGGGACTTCTGCTGAGATTTCACTGATACCATTTCTATCTGTAAGCACAGTGACCACTCTTAGTGTGAATGGTAAAGGATCCTTCCCTGCACCTTGCCTGCTTTGGGGAGTGCAGAGCCACATACAGTGACTGCAAACCCCTGCATCTGACAGCATCCCTCTCCCTACGCCTGGATCCAGCACCACGGCTGCAAAAACTTCTCACCAAGGACAGAGAGGTTACCCCTGCTCCCAGTGCAGCTGTTCTGTATAAACCATGTCCCACAGATTATCATCTGAGGGCAATATTTTAACCACAAACTATTATTGTTTATCCGTTATAGAGGTAGGCAGGTGCAGGAGGCACTTTTCACTGAGTCATGAGTGTGTAAGTTATGGCCGGGGGGATCAGAGCTCTCAGTGGCACCAAGAGCTGCCATTACTCTTCAGTGTTACCTGGAGATCTCCTGCACACAACTCCCCCTGTTTGTCTGTGATTCCCCCCAGGTTTTTAACAAGCACTTTCCCTAGGCACAGCTTCTCTTCCCTCTTCTCCCTGGCAGTGCCCTGGAAGGAGCCCTCCAGCCCCAGCCATTGCCCAGATTCAGCAGTCAGTGCGCTGCTGATCACAGGCAGCCCCCAGGAAGGCTCAGCTCCCCGGGGAACGGCAGCTCACAGGCAGGAGCCTGGCGGCTTTGCAGTCCTCATTTAGGCACCACCCTCCCTGAGGATGAGGGATGCTGCAAATGCCCCAGATTGGATGCACACTGAGGGAGGGGGCCACTGGCCCCCCATGCCAGGCTGGAGGGGGAAAGCAGGACACACAGAGGCTTTGGCACCTTGGCTCATTGCTGTTACCAATTCACTGGGGGAAGGGAGGTTTTGGGGACAGACTGATGGATGGATAAAGAGCACAGTCTGGCAGCCAGCCTTGTGCTGGTCATCCTCACACTCCCTCTTCTGCAGCCCTAGACACTGGCAAATTTCTTCCTGGAAATATTTGTAAAATGTAGGCAGCTCTTTTAATAACTACCACATGATGTGCTTTTAAAAAAAACAAAAACCCCAACGGAGTGTCAATGTCTCCTTCAAGCTAATATCACACTAATGCTGAGCACAGTGAGTGGTGCAAGAAGGTGGATTTACAGCAGAGGCACAAGGTGAAGCACTGAACCCCCTGGGTTGTGGTGCCAGCTCTGCTGCAGCCTTGCCTGTTCTGGAGGAGATGCCTGTGCTCACATTCCTGCCATACTGCCTCAGTTTCCCCGATGAACACAGGAGTAGCAGAGAGCCTGGGAAGCATGTCCACACCCACTAAGATCTTGTGGAGAGATGAGTGAGGGAAACACACGTTATTGATGAACTACTCTGGGTTGTCTGTTTTTCCTTCTGGGAGCAGTCTGGGAGAGACTGGGACTGTGCTCCTTCAGAATCTGATGCCTGGTGGTGGGGACAGTGGAGGCTGCAGAAAGCCATCTCAAGGGATGATTCCTCATGCCTGCCCTCCAAGGAATGAGTGAGAAGAGATGCTTCAGTCTCCTTTATCAGACTGGAGAAAGGCACAAGCAGCAGGGTTCCATCTTCCCTGGTCCCATTTCTGCTGCTTCTGCCCCAGGGGGATCAGCTCTGCCTGGAACTCACCCAAACCAAGCAGCATCCCTCCCTGCCCTGAAGGAGGGAGGTGAAGGGGCAAGATGTTACTCTGGCCAGGTAACCCCCAGGGGCTTGGAGAAATAGAATAGAATAGAATAGAATAGAATAGAATAGAATAGAATAGAATAGAATAGAATAGAATAGAATAGAATAGAATAGAATAGAATAGAATAGAATAGAATAGAATAGAATAGAATAGAATAGAATAGAATAGAATATCCTGAATAGAATAGAATATCCTGAACTGGAAAGGACCCTCAAGGATCATTGTGTACAGGCTCTGTCCCTGCACAGGACAATCCCAGACCCTCTCCACTGAACAACCCAAGGGATAAGGTTCAACCCCCAAACAAGTCCCTCCAGGGAGCAATGAGGAAAAGGCTTATATACTCAGGATGACCCTCTCCATGCCAGCCTCCAACACCAGGTGTCAGAAATCCCACAGAGCAAACACCTCTGTCCCTTTTCCCCAAAAGCTTTTCACACCACGTGCCTCCCTCCACGTTATCACACTGGCTCGAGCCTCTCCATCCCGTGTTTGTTAAAAGTATCCAAATGGGAGGTTGGTGCAGCTCACAGCTCCAGGATGGAGCAAGACAGACTCACATCTTCCCCACTTTTCACATGGTTATGGGTGCCCAGCTCCAGGATGACCCAATCTCCCCCTGCCATGATGGCATTCACCAGCACAGGGAGCATTTCCTGTGGGTAATGCAGTGGCTCTGCTGGGCTTCCAGACCCCAAGATTTGCATGTCTGACAATTCACATTGGGGAATGCTCATACATTGATATTTCCAATATTTGGGAACTGTAAAACAAGCACAGCTGATGTGGAATCATTAATATGTAATAAATGCAACTCCACCTTGGTGCTTTGACAGCCACAGTTTGTCATAAGAGAATGACTCTTCTGAACACATTTTAAACCCAAACAAGGTTTTTACTGGCAGCTGACAGAAACTGGTTTTTTAGGAGGTTTCACTGGTGCACAAGACTTCAGGGGTGCCTTTGCTGAGGAGCCATTCACCTTTAAACCTCTACAGAGGCACAAGCAGAGCTCTAGGGGCACAACAAGGGGTAGTGGCAGCATGCTGCGGGATGCAGATGGGTGAGCTGGGTTGGGGAGAGGTCACCCCACTGCTCCCAAGTGGGCTGGTGGAGTTTCCAAAAGGGGCCCTGCAGCCCTAACCTGCATGGACTGCACTGCCTACTGGCCTGGGATCCAGTGGGATTGTGCTTGGGATGCTGTGGCAACGGTGGATTTTTATTCCTTGGTTGTTTTTTCCTTTAATTCCAGAGCCCTGGTTTCAGTCTGTGGGCTGACACTGGATTTCAGCACAGACATCAGGCAGCGCAGCTCTTCCCGCATCAGCTCACACCTGCTTTGCAAAGCTGCTCTCCATCCAACACACACAGCCTGTTTGCAAGCTCTGTGTATGTTTGCATAACCTCGGGTTTTTTTGGCCGGAAACCAGACTTTTGGGAGGATTTCTCAGGCTTTCAAAACCCATCATGGTGCTGGGGCTGTGAGTACGTGTGCTCTAACCACACAACGTGACAGGCAGGAGGAAGGAGCAGCGGCTGCGGGAGGGAAAGATGGGTCTGTCCAAGCTGTGAAAGCAGACTTTTTGGGATCACACCTTGCTCTTTTTTCCTCTCCTCAGAGATATTTTCTTTCAAACATCATAAAAAGGTATTGGATATTCTTTCAAGGATGCCCAGGAGAGAGAGCAGAAGGAAAGCCAGCCTTCAGCGTGGCTCTGTGGATAACTGATTGCTTTGCTCATTTTGGTCTGACCCAGAACAAATATGTTTCATTTTTCCAATGAGCTGGTAAAAAAAAAAATACAGTCCCCTTATTTCTAGTTTACTTAGAGCTGCCTTTCCCCCCCCCCCTCCCTTTTTTTTTTATTCTCTTCTTAATGCAGGGCAATTTCAGAACAAAAAGCCAAAATCGAGACTTGAAAAATCACTTTTCAGAGTTTTCTTATTCTTGTCAATACAATTTTCCCTGTTCAGCCTGATTTCACAAACCATTTACAGTCACCTTGAAACACCTTTTTTTGGCCCTTTCACTGCTCACCAGTCACCCTGCCCAGCTGTGGTCCCAGTGCCCCCCAGCCAGGGCACCCCAGCACCAGCAGGTCCTGTTCAGGATGTCTGGCAGTGTTGTGCTCCCCTCCACGCTGGGATTGTGCCGGCAGCTCGGCTCAACGCCGTTTCCCCAGCGAAAGACGCTTCAGACTAAAGCTGAGATGTGGTTTGCCAAAATATTTGACAACACGAAATGCTGCCTGGCTGGGTGCCAGAAACCCCATTTGAAAAGTGAAATTCAGCGTGTTGCAGCCCTGGGAGTTGTTCCCACGTAGCCAGGGAGGGCAATGGCAGCACCTGGGCATGGGGATGGAGCAGAGGGCCCATTGCCTCCAATTTTGACCCTGGTGGAGCATCAGCATCCCCAGAGCTCCCAGAGCTGTGGGAGGCAGTCTGCAGCTCTCCTGCCCAGGTGACAGGGTTGTGGTGATCTTACACTCAGGCACCCTCTGGAAGGGCGGAGAGAGTTTGCCCAAGATGGGGCACGGCCCTGGGGCAGCCTAACCTCCTCCAGCACGGCTCCCAGCCACAAACACACCCTGACACAGCCTCTAGGTCCCACTGGCTCCAGCACAGCCTGCAGCTGAGGTGCCAGCCTGAGTGAATGAGCCCTTGCTGAATGCCAACGTTTTCCCCCACTCACAGGTGGCTCAGGGGGACTGTGCCAGGCTGTCAAATGGTCCTGGCACGGCACCATTCCCTGGTCCCTGTTTGGGAGCTGTGTGCCATATGCCCTCCTTGCTGCAGCTTTCGCGGGACTCCCACCTGCCAAAAGTGATGGCTTGGGTGAGAAGTAGAGCACAGTGGGCACATGGGGCAGAAAAACCTCCCTCATGTCACTAAAAAATGTAGAAGGGTCTCAAAGCCTCTGTGGCAGCAGGACAGGATGAAGGCCAGGTCTCAGACATGCTGCTTCTTTCCTTTGTAACTCAGTCAGGATTTAACGCCGGGTAAATCTGTCACATGGACCTCATCTTTTTCCCTGCACCATAAAGTGCTGAGCACACATCAGGGTGCTGTAAAACTAACTCATAATAAGAAATAAGGTCTTCCAGGATGAAAAACTAATGCGTTATCCTCAGCACAGGGAGAGGTGTGATAAAGGTAAGTGGTATTTTTGGAAGGCATCCCTGCCTTATCTGTACTTTGCTCTCCAAACCTCACTGTGCCAGGTGTTGGGGACACCCACTCCTGCCCAGGCTGTTGCCCCTCCATTACAGCCCTCACAGGATGCCCAGAGCTGCAGTGGCTGCATGGAAAGATGATGCCCATTGCTCTCCCACTCCCTGCCAGCCTCCACTTGGAATAGCCAGGGTTGGTTTTTTGTGCAAACCAAACGCTCCAGCCTTCATTTGCATCACTTCATCTCTGTGCCAGAAAGAGAACAACAAAATTAAAGAGCAAAGCACGGCAGTAAATACAAATCTAAAAGCAGAGAGCAGCATCCCCGGCAGCAGTAACACATGTCCAAGAACTCCAAATCCCAGCACAGAAAGATGGCGCTTCTGGAAAGATGTAGCAGAAAAGAGGAAAGCCTTCTCTGAGATCCCTGAAGCATAAATCCCTGATTTGAGCTATGAAGTAGAGCATTAAGATGGAAAAAAAACCCCAACCCTTTGCCAGTATGGTGATGTTCATGAAAAGAATAAATATCTGGAAGGAGAGCGGCTGTTATTGCTGGAATAACACAATCACAAAGGAACACACCGCAAAGAATTACACTGGAACTAAGAGGGATGGACGCTTGCTCTGTATGCAATTAGGCACAGCTCTGAGGCAGGGAAACACACATTTTTCTAGAAACACTGAGCTTCTCCATAGCGCAGAAACCACCTCCTGGATGGCAGGATAAAGTATAAAAAAAAAAAAAAAGAATAAAGGGAACAGAAATCTGCAGTATCATAACAGAAATCACAGATCAATGTGTTTGCCCTAGGAAATGAACAGATACACATCAGGACTTGGCAGATAAAGGAGTCTCCTAAGCAAAGCAGAAACAGCTCAAAAGGGAAGGAACAAAATTGAGAAGGAAAGAAAGGGAAGAGGGAGTGGGCTCTGGAGCAGACACCATCAATCTGCACATGTGGAGAAGGAGTCAGTGGCAGTACCTGCCTCCCGACCAGCAAAGGCTGCACATGCAGAGGACAAACAACCCTGAGAAAATACAGATTATTTGCTTCCAAGGACCTTTTCTTGCCAAAATTTACAGGCCTGCAGTTCTCAGTTAATAGATGGAGCTCGCCTTAGAGCTTCTAATGGAAGAGGCAGAAATGAAAACCACCCGCTCCCCGAGGGAGAGGGGGGTCAGATCCAACAGCCCCTGCGAATGTGTTCTGCATCATCTTTGCCGGGACAGACCCCTGGACACCTCATCACACACCCTGAGATAACGAGCTATGTGGAAGTGGGAATGTGGATTTTTAAATTAAAAAAGAAGAATAAACAGCCTAGCACAAAGAAATCATCATCAGAAGGAAATCCCAGTCTCCTGGCACGCCTCAGACGTGAGGGGTTTTGCCTCTTCCCTCCAGGACAGCTCCTGCCTGCCTGCTGGTGAATCCCATGGGGTTCCTGTGCCTCATCTGCTTTCTGGGTGGAGAGGGTAAATCCATTAAAACCGTGCAGATTCTGCCTTCCAGCTCCACTCCCCAGCAAAGAGCAGTTTCAGTCTGGTTCCTGTTGATACAGGGTGGGGAGGGGAGGGCAGAGCACCTCCCCTGAGGTGATGCTGCAGCAGGTGGACAAGGGGACTTGGGGACAGTGGCCAGCGTGTGCCATGCCTGCTGCAGCTGTTTGGAAGAGGCACCCACTGCCAGCACCCAGCCAGCAGCAACTCCAAGCACGCCGCAATCAATAACTCTGCCCAGACAGACGAGCTCCCAGACCTGCACAGGCTGGCAGGCAGCAAATGACACAATGGTAAAAAGAGGGACCCCAACAGCTATTAAACACAATAGGCAGCAAACGCCTCCATCGATATTCTGGACACACAGCCTAACTCTCGCCATAAATCACTCCCGATCACACTGAGAACACAACCTTTGCAGAACTGGCGAGGTGTTGTTCAGCTCCACGGGCAGCGTTAAATGCAAACTGTTTAGTTAACGGGATGACATATTTGCAGTTTGCCTGCATATGCCCCGAGTTGTCAGCCTGATCCCAAACATATAAGGCAGTTGGAGTTCTGGCACCAAGCAGGGCACTGATGGATCCAAAGGGCAATGGAAAAGTGAGGTGCCATGGGGGAGCAAGGAGCATAGCAAAATGCAACTGGCCCATTATCCAGGCTGCAGCACCAGTTTAAAACGTCTGCAAAATGGGTGTGAAAGGATTATCCTGCCCCATGCACGTCCCCAGTTTGTAAATTCAGACCCCTCTGTCCCCTATAACCCTTCTATAACCCCTGTGGCCAGCTCTCTCCACCCAGACAATCCAAGGGTAACCAAGCAGGAGATGGGAAGGGGACCAGGACTAAGCAACCCCCACACTCAGCTCCCAAAGAACAAGGTGACCATAACAGTGAATTATCAGGCCAGAGGCAGGTGAGTGAGCTCCCACTGAGCTGGGACTAAACACTGAGCTGCCATCAGGAAAAACCGAGTGTAACCCAGAAGCAAAACCAACACACAGGATCCAAGGGCATGTCATGCAGGAGAAAGGCACATGCAACCATATATGTAGCATGGAACATGCATATTTAATATATTTGCTTGGCAGATGGAATAACTTTGTTAACAGACTATTTAAATTCCTGAGGGGGTACCTGTAACTATTAGAAATTGATTTTATGAGCCTGTTATACAAACATTACACTTCAAGGTCTAAAGCATATTGAAATTCTTCCTGTTCTCTCTCAAACAGATGGTGCTAGGAATTTTTCTGAACCTACTCGTATCCATAAATACTCCCCGCCAATCCCTCTTGCAAGACAGAAATGATCCTAATTAGAATGGTGAGCCCTCACCATCTTTTCCTCATCACACAGTTACTATAAAAACGCTCCAGAATAGGACAGTTTTGGCAAACCCCTCCCTGGGCAAGCGGCCGTGAGTACTCCCCTATGTTTGTCTTGATCAGACAGAATAAAAAGGGTTTCAGTGCCTGGAAACAAGGCAGAACGAATGAGTGGGATGGCAACAGGAGTAGTCAGTGTCTGTGGGTAACAGAGGCTTAGGAGCTGGGTAAGGATGAGGATGCAATGCCAGCAGCATCACACCTCCAACCCCAGGTTCAGCAACACACTCAGGGCTTCAGAGTACACCAAGAAATTGCAGAGAAATTAACGTGGGGGGTGATATTTCCCCTACCACAGAAAAAAAGGGCTCGAGGGATTGGTTTCTAAGGAAAAATTAGAAGAGCTCAATTTGCCAAGCTTGACTAGGCCTCAGCCAGGAGCAGGCATTGGGGTTGGGAGAGCCTGATGAGGTGCCCAGGGTATTTCCACACCACCAGGAGCTGCCTTCCAGGGCATTACAAACAGGAGTTGGGGGGGATCAGAAGCAGGTTAGCACCGTAAATACAGCCCTGAGCTCCTCTGGGAGCCTCCCACTTGTATCTGTGGCTTCCTCAGTGGGTGTTCAACCAGAAATGAAATTTTGCTCACTGAGATATCTTTCAGGGCCGGCAACAGATTCATTTAATCAAGCAGCCAGATTTGTTGCAGGATGAAATTAATTTTGTTCTGGGTAGGAGTGGAGGTAGTTGAGGGAGACGAGAGCTCCTATTCAGGGGAGAGAAACAATACTTGGTGCGATAAGGTGCCCGGCCTCGCAGCGTGAATAGCAAACTGCAGTCAGATAGACCACCGGATATTTTTTTTTTTTTACTATACTGCCATTCATGAACAACCCTGAGCTCAAATACTGCCATAAAGAGCATTCACTGAATGGAAAAAAATCATTAAAAGTTGTGGTCTCTTCCTGGACAACTCAGCAACAGAAAGTGCCAGCTACATTTCTTGAATAAATTGCTTGCAGGGAATATTTTTTACTAGGTCTAAATGGGATGAAATTAAGCGTGGGGGGATGAATGCCAAGTACCACAAAACTGTTCCTGGGTGTGAGAGGTACAAGGCAGGGAGCAGCCTCTCCTGGCAGACCTCAACAAAACGTCCTGTCCAGACCCCTGGTACCTCCCCCACCAGGCACCCCAGAGATCTGGGGCTACTTATTCTGAATTTGGCACTTCTATGTCTCATCAGAGGTCAAAGGCTGGCTACTGGGTCAGGGACTGGGACCACTGGCTTGAGCAAGTGGGCACGAGACTCTGGGGGTTCCTTGGGTGCCCTGCAACAGCCCAGCAGCAGATTTGTCCGGGTATCTCCCCAGCAGTCCCAGCTCACTGTGGAGATTGCAGTGGACTGATTTGGTTTGGGAAGCTGAGAGGGCATCTCATGCACATGGGAGAGAGGCAGAGCTTGCAAGAACAAGCCCACCCTTCCCCTCCTGTGGTTCCCCTGCTCCTCAGCTGCAGCAGCCATCCCCAGGCTCCCATCCTCAGCCATCCAGCCCATTCCCTGCTCTGGCTCCCAGGCTCACCCCCAAGGAAGCACCTAAGAAAAGAGGCAGGCCTGACACCAGCAACAGGCAAAGCTTTTCAACCAGTTATTTTCTAGTACTTCAGAGAAGGTAAGAGAAGAAGGTCTTATTGAAGGAGAGAAAAAGAAAAAAAATAATCCCCAAATTATTTGCATTTTCCATCTGCTGTCTTGTTTGGTCAACACAAAGCAGGGGTTAGCACAGGCTGAGGGTTGGCACCCACTAAAGGAACATTACAAGGATATTTCACAACCTCCATCTCCACAGAAGAGACATTTTTTTCCCTTTAACAGCCATTAAGGGACAGAACAGCCCAGGGTAGGATGCTCACAGACCCCCAGCCCCCATGAGCAGGCTCTCTCGAGCCTTGGAGCACCAGCAAGGCGTTCCAGCCTGGCCTTGTACCATTCAACACCTCCAGGACAGGCAGAGGCTGAGTGAATACCTGCAGGGTTTCCCCGGGCTTTGACCCGTGTGTAAAAGGCACCTGCAGCAGCTCCTGCCTGCCCGGGGCGATGGCGCGTTGCAAATTGTCACAGACAGGGGACTGTAATGCGACCCAGCAGCGGCAAAGTGAGCCAGCATCCTTCTGTCTGAGAGCAAAAACACATTGTGCCATGGAGCAGGGAGGTGACAAACCCTTGCCAGGCACAATGGAGAGACCATGGAGGTCCAGGCCTTCCCTGCAGGGAAGGGAGGCTCAAGGGGGATGAGGCTGATCTGCCTCAGGATCTCCTCAAGATTCACAGGGCAGGAGGAATGCAGCAGCGCTGCCCCAGTCCCACCCTGCTCTCCCCTGCCAGCACAGGGAGTCCCTTGGAAAGCAGCAGGAGGGGAATGGATGCAGATAAGGGTCAGAAGTCCCTGGGAATAACAGCTCACCTTGAGCTATCTGAAGATTTTTGACTGGACACAGAGTCTGGTGAGTCTTGGTGGCCTCTTGGAGCCATGAAGTGTCTCAGGGGCCCCAGGGACATGGTGCACCCACACAGCTCCACTGGCCACAGCAGCAACGGGACAGGAGAGAGCTTCAAAGAGAATCATAGATGCCCTTGACCTAAGGACTGTTGTGACTTCACATCAAAGAAGCACCACCCTTTCCAAAAGCAATTCAGCCTCAGCTGCACCCTGCCCTGCTGCCACAACCAGATAAAAACTGAGCTGAAATTGGTGCTTTGCTGCATACCCCCAAATTTTGCTTATTCCATGGATGGAACGAGACCCTGAAACAGAAGGTTTCTACTCGTGTCCTACTCCAGGTGCCTCCAAATGGACAAACCTGGAGTAACAGCACAGCTCTAGATCCAAAAAATCTTCCCAGGAAGCAGAACCAGTGGCTGGGGATATGCCATGGTCACAGAGCTGAGGAGAGTACCTAGACGCTTCCTTGCCAGCCCCATGAGCATTTCCATCACACTGGTACTGCAATTACAGAATCAGCCAAACGGTTAAAGAGGCTGGAGGGTTTGATTTAAATAAATAATAATAATTTAGCTTCCAAATTGCTCCCACATTGAGGTGCTTCAGGCTTTGTGCAATGCAATAAAAACCCTCTCTAAAACAACAAAACATGCTAAAATGTTATCAGAAAAACACTACTCATTAAAATTAACAATTAAAACAAATTAGAAAGGCTCTACTGACACGGAGGGCGAAGGAGAGCATCCAAATGAGGAAAAATGCCTGGTAATTTTTAGTCACTGATAAGTAAAATAATGGTCTCATTTAGTACTGATTACCTAGAATTATTTAATTTTACTTCAAATTATTCAATTTTTGGTTCAAGTTACCTAGTAATTTTTAATTACCGATACATAATGCAATGACAAATGGCTCTTATTTACCTCTGTCTGCACAGAAGCGTGCAAGAAATCAATAGGCATTTCTGGCAAATTATTAAGCGACTTGATGAAATGACAGGAATGTTTTTCCCATTAGCAGGAGCTGCCGAGCCCCAGCCGAGGATGAGCGCTGGGGCTGGGCTCAGGCTGAGGGAGGAGAAGCCAGAGCAGCTCCAAGGCAGGGAGGCCCGGAACACGGAGCAGCTTTCGGGAAGAGATGGGGTCAGAGCTGGGAAAAGGCAAACCCACCCCGTTGCACTCAGGAAAGAGGCATTTGGTCCATTTTTAGCAGAGAACAGGCTCAGCCACAGACTCTTGGCTGCCTCATTGATTTTTCCCTCTTAATGGAAACAACCTGCAGGACTGAAAATATTTGCAAACTGCTCAGGACAAAAAAGGGAGCAGCAATAACAACAGGGGCAGAGGGGAGGCTCTTGCAGGGCAGTGTCACGCTGTGCCCCTTTCCCAGCATCTCTAGGATGTTTGCCTTCCCCTGGGCATGCTGCCTATCTTTATTTTTTTTAATCCCTGGGAGCGTTCCCTGGGTATTTGCCACACATGGACCAGTCTTGTTAAAGATACGAGAGTGGAAAGGGTCAAAGGAAGAGGAATTGATTGTCCTTAACATGTGCATGGACAAAAATCACCTCTTGTCACCTGCTGGAGAGCTCGTGCCTCCTGCTAGAGCCAGGAATGCTCAGGCAACTCATCTAGGCAGGATTAGAGCTCAGAACGATCTTCATAAATCAGAGAGAGAGCCAGGAAAAACAGGAGGGTGTTCACCAAGACAAGTGCAAGGTTCAACTGAACAAATACAGGGCAGAGGGGAGGAAGCCTAAATAAATACAGGGAGAAGCTGGCAAGGCAGCTGCTCTGCAGGAAAGAACTGGTGGATGTAATGGATTGCAGGCTGAACACAAGGCAGGAGCCTTGTACTGCGACAAAAAAAAAGATTAAAAGATTAAAAAAGGAGTATTGTTGGGAGATACAAAAAGAACATCTTGCCTCCAGCACCCTCCCCAGCCCTGCCAGAGTCACCCCTGTGAATATATCCTATTTTGGGTGCTGTCCTGTAATGGAGTGGGAAATGAACAGTGAAAGCTGGCCAAGGTCAGTGAGGTCTGCCAGAAATCTGCAAAGCCTTGGTGTGGTTGCCTGGCTGGGGTCAGGCATCCCCTGGGGAAGGAGAGGGGATGTCCCTCAGGTGGATGGACCCTGCTGGGAGGAAGAGCGAGAAACAATGGGCTGAATCTTCAGGGAGAACAAGCTCCTTTTGGCCATAATACCCCTCAGGAATGAGCATCCCCTCCATCCCAGAGGGGCTGAGAAACCTCCCACAAACCCAGCAGGGGCTGAGCTGCTCCTGCCTTGGCGTTGGGCTGTAGCTCTGGCAGCTGCTGCTCCCTCCTTGCCTTCCCAGGTCAAATCCAGCCACGTCTTGCCCTGCCCAACGCCACCACGACTGTTTGGCTGCTGAAGTGTTTTCAGCAGTCACTCCCATTATTTTTTTTAAATTAAAGAAATAGCTGTGAAACACATGATAAAAATCTATAGCTCTCCTCGCCAGCTTGCAGATAGAGTCCCACGACTGTTCATATTGGAAATTCAATTCCAATCAGTGTATTGGCAGGAAAGGATTAGGGTCAGTGCCAAATGCATTCATCCTGGCCAGCACTTACATGAGTCTGTGTGTGCTCCAGCAGCTACTCCAGTACCTGCAGAGGGCCCATCTCAGGAGCTGGCTGCTGGAATCACTCTCTGTGGGCTCTCATGCCAGCACCCTGCGATGTGCCCTGCAGAGGGTGTGGGCACATTCCTCGGTGATGCCTCCACATGCCCAGGCTGTGCCTGCTTCCCTTCTTCCCAGCAAAGCTCCCATGCAGATCAGAGAGCCCTGAGGCATCTGCTCTGGTCTCTGCTGCACAAGCAACAGGGCCTGGTGAGCAAAACCTTCAATGGTCTTTCCAATACTGTTACCTCCACGTTCTGCACGGATCAGCCCTATATCAGGATATATATAGATCATCTAACATACAGTAACCAGGATTTTGCACACAGTAGGTGCCTGCAGGACCCCCTTCCATCACCTCTGGGGCTCTGTCCCATCAAGTCTCCAAGTCCAAGCTGCTCAAATACATCACAACACAGAGCCTGGTGTTCAGCAGAGACCGGGACACCAAACTGCCTTTGGACACGTGAAGGCAGGGCCAGGGAGAGCTGTTCCAGGCTAAGGCAATACAACAGTGAATGTCACATGGGGTTCAGGTGCCTCACAGTTAATGAGATATTTGAAATAGAGTCAGCAGTGGAGAATTTCAAGCCATTGGGTTTTTTAGGAGTGTGGAGATAAATCTGAATAAAAATGAGTAAGGTAGAGGCATTACCCACAGGGTGTTATCTGATCTGGCATCCAAACCTGCTATTGCCTCCACTTCCCTATCTCGAGGAGCTTTTTAAATCTGCACAGCTACAAATCACACTCTTTCAGTTTAAGTGTCAAATTAAATCAAGACAAACGTTCCCCTGTTCCACATTTCCTTTGGTCCTTGGCTGAGCCCTGCAGCCCTTTCCCAAACCTCCACCTCCCACAACCTGGCACAACCCCAAGCCTTTGCCTTGGGAGACATCTTCAGCCTGAACTTCCCATCCCTCTGGCATGCGGACCTGCTCCACTGCCAGCCCTTCTTTCCAGCAAGAAAGTTGCTGAAGACTTTTTGCAGAGGAGTTTTGCTGTCAAATTCTTCCAGTCACCAGCTTTAAGCCCTTTACCAGAAAAAGTCAGGGAAAAGCAGAGTTCATCTTGGCAGCCAGCTCACTCTGTATTGAGTGTCCATCCCTCATGCAACAGTGAAAGCCCTGATGGGACAGACGGCGAAATCCAAAGAGTGAAAGCTAAAAACTGATAAGAAACTCATTTTTACACCAGCACATGATTTATATGTGGAACTCACTGCCGTAAGATACAACGAGGCAGAGAGTTTTGTAAGATTTTAAAGAAGATCTGACATTTACGCAGCTCATAGAAGATTCTGTAGCTCCATGAGTCAAGGTAGATAAAAGGAAGATGCCTGGAGGGAAGATAAGGCCATGTGCTTCGGAGCATAAGCTAATGACTAATAGCAAAAGACAAAGAAGAAAGCACCCCTGGGAGGCTGGGTTTTTCCTGTGTACCAGGTGTTTGCTTGTACCTTCTCTGAAGGTCCTGGCACATGTTTCTGCAAGATCGGATATGCGACGAGCTGCATCCCAGGCTTGCCCCAGGACAGCAACTCCCCTGCTCCGAAAATTCTAAGTTTTGTTTTGGTTTTAAATTAGACCCAGATCTCAAAGCCCTGAGAAGCCTCTGTCATTAATCCTCCTGACACACAACCCGGCCGCGTGCACTGGAAATCATTGCTCAGGGGTTGGCAGCGCTCCAGGCAGAGGGGACTGAGTGCTGACTCACAGGGGCCCCAGGGATGCTGACACTGAGGGCAGGCACCAAGGATGTCATCTTAGCTGTACCTGCACAGAAAGATCTTGTCTGAGCAAGAGCATGGTGCTGCCTGGACTCGGCCAGTGGCTGGAGGGCCATGGGTGATGCTGGCAGGACAGATGGGTGCACTGCTGGCTGTGCCCCATCTCCACAGAGGGGACCACGGAGCCCCATGCACTCAGATATTCTCACCATGGCACCTGCTGCAAAGCATGAGGCCAACATGCCACAGTTCAGGAGCCACAGTGGCAACTCACAAGCCTCTCCTCTGTAGTAGGGTTAGGAAAGATATCACATATCCTGGGCTGGGGCTGAACTAGAGGCACAACTGTTCAAATGTACTGAGGCTGGATGTGGTGGCACCAGGGCTTTGTGTTCACTTGCAGCCATGTATTCCCACGTCCCATCTCCATGTTCTTCCACTGCAGCAACACTGCCACAAGCCCACCTCCCACCTCTGCCAGACATGCTGCTCCACTGCCTTCTCCTTTGAAACCCCTTGTGCCTGTGCATTGACATCCGGAGCTGTCACTGGCCGCCTGCCGGCGCGTGCTTCGTGCCTTGGTCCAACATCTCTTACCTTCGCAGTGTTTACATGATCTCAGCCTCCTCCTCCCCCAGTCTGTCTGCAGGCTCTGTCCTGCCTGTCAGCACACAGAGCTCTCTTTGTACAGCTACTGTCCTCTGAGACATGGATGTTTAGGTCCCAGGACCCATCCCCTTCCCCTACATCCACCCCCCACTCCATTGGCCAGCTCTAGGCCCATTAACACCACCCAGGGTCTTAACCTTGAGATTTGTGGGCCCAAATATTCCTTTGTCTCCTGACCAGTACTTCTGCACAGAAGTGGACTCCATCTCTGGGGCCAGCCTGCCACCCTGCCTGGCCCTGCTCTGTCTGCACAGCATCTGAGTGTTTCTGGCAATGGGGAAGGCCCCTCAGCTGCAAGATGGACGTGAAGGTCAGAGCACTGGAGGATGTCAACCCTACTGCTCAAACTCACCATGTTCCTTGCCTTCATTGCCACCTTCCCACACGTGCTTTTCCATTGTGGTGGGTTAAAGCCTCTTATTGCCCTGCAACCCCATGGATGAGGTTGGGTATTTTTCTTGTAGGTGCTGCCACTCTCCTCCTGCCCAGCTCCATCGGCCCTGCCACAGTGCCCTGCCTCACCACACCCTCCAGGGCTGCTGCTCCCCCTCACACATCCCCATCCTTGGCAGGGTTGGTCTCTCCTGAGCTTCCCCACTTCAGGCAGGAGACAAGCTCAGCTGCAGCACTCCTAGTCTAAACAAAAACATGGGTACAGCACCCCAACCTCCTCCTCCTGGTGCTCTCCCTGTGTGCTTGTTTGTGCCTCTCTCAGCCACAGTCTGTCATTTACAGCGCTTCAGCCACCCTAAATCGAGACTGGGAGAACTGAGGAAAGATTGCTTTTTCATTTATTTACGTATTTCCACAGCACCCAGCAGACTCAGTCAGCACACCAGAACACACACTGCTCCACCAGGAGCCAAACAGCTACTGGCTCCATCTCACATTTGCCTTCATGCCATCAGTGGAACAGCCACAGACCAGCGATGAGCCCACATTCCAAGGGCTGCAAGCACAAGGAAAAGAAGAAGCCCTAAAATAACTCCCTCAGCCTGGAGCTGGCAGCACCCAGAGCCGTCGGGGAAACCCATCCCACCCTTCACGCCTAGTTGAAAAGGCTCAGCTGCCACTCAGCGGGCAGGACCCAGCTGTGAGGGGCTGATGAGCCTTTGAGCATCCCGGCAGATTGCAGCGAGCGGGTGTGATTTGCTCCATCCTGATGCAGCAGAAAGTTGCAGCTGCGGGGAGCGCTCTGGCATTTGTTACAAAACAGCTCCCCACCCTTTTTATTTTTTTTTTTTTCCTTTTCTATTTTTTCGTTTTCCCTTCTTCTTGAAAGCAAAAATATTTGCTGCAAACAGCATTTAGCGGAGCGCTGTGGTACCCGCCGGCTGTCGCAGGCTGGTGCCCATGGCCCTGCTGCCATCTTCAGGGCATCTCCCACCAGCTCCCGCTGGCCCGGGCTTGCGGCGGCGCTGCGGGAGGGCGTTCCTGGCCACGGCTCCTCCGAGACCAAAGGCTGGGGGAAAAAAGCCAACAGGCAACTTCTGGAGCACTTTCCACAGCACGATCCAAGAATTAAAAAAGCGAAACAGATTTTACATATTAAGGCTACAACCCTTTAGTGCAACATTAAAGACTATTTACTTAAGAGGTTGTGGATGTTACGCTGAGAAGTTTTCCCTTCCACAGATGCTCCGAGCAGCGATGGGAGAAGCCTGCAAGCAGCAGTTCGTGGTGTTTTATGGCGTCGTTGCTGCTGCAGCCAAAAATGCTCGTTATCCTCCCAAAGTGGAGGTTTGCCAGTGCTGTGGTGATGGGCAGCTGGTCCCTGGGTGATGGCTGTGGGTGCTTTTCTTCTCCAAAATCACGCGTTGAAGACACCTGTGGGTTGTCACAAGCAAGTCACTGCCCTTATGGTTATTTACAGACTTGAGGATCTGGAAAAGCATCCATAAATCCTGTGCCATTTTCCCAACATGACATTGCCCAGCCTTTCCCTCCCCCCACTTCCAGCTTCTCTCCTCTGGATGACTCTTGGGAAATCTGGAGGAATTAGAGATTAACAGAGAAAAATATTTCACCTAATCAAAAAAAAAAAAAAATATATAATCAGAAGAGCTCATTGTGAGCCCAGAAACCTGATGGGCTTTAAAGCTTCAAGTTTTTCTCCTGACCACAGGGAGCTGTTCCCACTCCTCCGTTGGAGGCGAAAAGGAAGGTAACGCCTCCTGCTAAATCCAGATAACCCCGTTCATCTTCTGCCGCGGATCTTTAACGTTTTTACTGGAGAGGAGCCAAACACTGGGAAATCCAAGCCTCACCTCCAGCCCGCTCTTGCGCCACCTGTGCTCATGTCGGCAGAGCTATGATGGCCCTGTGCTGCCTCCCGAGCCGTCCTGTGGTTTCCTCCCACCCCAGACGGCGCTCCTGGAGCCCTATCTCCAATACATTATCCTAAATGGGAGGAACCAGAAAGCCAGACTTTGGGTCAGCAGATTTTTGCTGGGGGGAAAGAAACTAAAAAAGAGCAGGTTTGGCTCTTTGTAGACACATTTCCCACTACAAGAAACTGTGGGAAACCCCAGTGGTGCTAAAGGAACCATTTTGCCCCAGTTTTTTGATTTCTCTTCCCTGTCCAGGTCTGTACCTGCCACAGACCCAGTGATGTCTCCATGGTTTTCAAAGTTACAACCACCTGAAATTGTGTTTAGATGAGAAAAGCAGCTTTCATTAATGTCTAACATCTCCCCTGTGTGCCCAAAATGCTCAGAAAGCTGAAGAAAAATTAAAAGTCATAATGTATTTTTTTATTCTTATTGATTTTTAAGCCTATTTCATTCTGGGGAGCTGGCTTGTAATTTTGGAGCGCTTGTGGGATAATATAAGTACCCGAGGCCTCATGGCAGGATTGTACAAAGACTTTTACGTGTGTTTTATTTTTCAGTAACCTTGATAGCTAAATACAGTCTTATGGAGAAGAGTTTTTAATATTCAGGCTACCAAAAATAATTGCTTTTCAGTATTATGTGCTAAACCACCTGATGGGGCCACGGCACTGGAATTCATGTGGGCAAGCTGGCCAGAAGGGATCTCCAGTGAAATGTGGGGACCAGCTACCCCATCCCAGGGCTGCCCTGCCTTTTTCTGGCTTTTATTGCACCACCCTGGACTTACCACCAGAAAACTGGAAGCCCCAGGATGTGGTGGCATCTCCTGGTGCTCATGGGGAGGCTCGGCTGGCTACGCAGGGCACACTGCAAGCCCAGCAGCTCCACATGCACATCCTTGCTCAGGAAGCCGTGCTTTAATCAAGGCTCTGGGATCCTTCCTTTGCTCGCCTGGGGCGGGGGGATTTTAATTCTAAACACATTAGTGTGCGAGATTGAAAGGTAACGTGTCCTCCCGGGGCTGCCGAACAACGGAAAGGAGCCTGGGTTTCATTTGCACAGAGTGTGCAGTGGGAATTTCCCTAACCAAATAAAAAGAAAATGAAAAACTCACTCTCTCCAAAAGTTTAATTCTCTTAATTACATTAATTGGAGAAACATAGGAGCCTTCTTTGCACGCCTTTCTTCTCTTCGGAGGAGAAGGGCTGCAGAAAGGGATTTCTCTTGCATGAGGGTGCAAGCTGGACTCGCATCTGCTGTCGGGATGGGATGGGAATGGAGGAGGCACAGCAGGGATGCTCTGCGGTCAACCTCGCCCCAAAAAGAGCCTGGATAACCCCTGCACTGTCAGATGGCCTATTAATCCCTGGAAAATGTAATGAGGATTTCTCTCCAACCTTCTCCTGCTCCAGATTTCCAGCAGGCATCAGAAGGGACACGGGGAGCAGAGCGACTCGTCTCAGCCCCAGTTTCTCCAAGGCATTTCAGCACCATTTCAGGAGGTGGCACGTAGGCTGGAAGGGGCTGTGCTGTGGGCTGAGGTTCTCTGTCAGCTGCAGCCACGGGCACCCCCTGCCAGGTGCTGCCCACCTGCACGGCCCGGCCCCACCGCCCCATTAGCGCTCGGGCTCGTTCAGCGCTTCCTTGGGGAGAGCGGGGAGGTGACATCATGGCGAGAGCAGCAGGGAGGGGGAGCGGCTTCCGCCCTGCTCCGCACAGCCATGGCCCCCCAACACCCCCTGGGATTCACCCTGTCGGCTTTAACCCCTTTGCTGCCGTAAGGAAGGGAGGAACGCGTGTGCTGCCTGTTCCCATTGCTGGCCATCCTGAGCCGAGTGGGGATGTCCACCCCCTTCAGTGGTGGGGACCATCCCCCAGATCCTCACAACGGAGAGATGACAGGGAGAAGCAGCATAAATATGTCAGAAATACCTGCAAATGTATATTTCCCAGCCCTACGTGGAAATCAGTGCTTTTGGAAAATCTGGAAGGAAAAGGGGTTTTGAACTTGAACCCACACAAGGCTCCTGCTGAAAGCAGCCTGGCCCCCACCCGGCCTGCCTCCAGCTTGCTGGAGGAAGACAAACGCTAAAGCAGCAACACGTATTGCTCTGCTCTTGGGCAAAATGTCTTCTTTAAGGGTCGTAATTCAGGTTTCCCAGGGCACCTGAAGGGCTCTGGGGAGGGTCAGTGTTTGGGTGAGCTGAGGAAAACTGAGCTGGGTTGGACAGCAGGATCCCCCTCCACACGCCAGCTCCCCGGCGGTCGGCCAGAGGCCTGCTCCCCACTGACACCGCAGCAGGAAAGGTGACTCCAGAACTATAATTTTAATATATAATGAGAAAAGTCTGTGTTTACAAAAAAAAAAAAAAAAAAAAGAGAAAAACTGGACATGGCCAGACCATTTGGCTGAATGCTTTTACTTGGTTAAAAAAAAAAAAAAAAAAGAAAGAAAATAAAAGGGAAAGGAAAGAGCCACCTTTCTAGGGGAGATCACGTCTGGAAAATTCCAGCCCAAATGACATAAGTTATGAGCAATTGAAAATTCGGATTAGAAAGGAATTGAGCAAAAAACCTCAAGTATGAACATCAACATCCTGCCCACAGGTCCCCAGTGCCTGAGCAGAGGCTGGCAGTGGGATAGCTCCCAGGGCACAGACACTCCAGAATGCTTTAGGGCCTGGGGAGGGGAAAGGGGGAACTCCTACATGACATCAAGGTGCTGGTAGAGAAGGGAGAATAGGGGGCAGCCAGATATAATCCACAGCCTCCCCCTTGGGCAGTCGCGATTGGCAAAGAGCTGCTCTAAGGTGCCATAAATTACCCACAGCAAATCCCTTCACCCCAAACACCTCCTGTTCTCTCCTGCCATCTCAGGGCAGGGATGTAGCTACAGCCCAAGTTTGGGCTGCACGTAAGACTGAACCCACTGAACTCCTGTTGTATCATGCTGGCTTTGCTCAGCTGGGGCAGCTTTGTGCCAGAAATCTCCTAACTGGATTTACTCCTGGCTTGCTGCAGGTTGGGCTGTGCCAAGAAATGCACAGGTGCAAATTAAACCAATATACCTTGTGTGGGGAGGTGCTGGGGGTGTCTTTGTGGAAGGTTTGCATTGCTGTTTCCAGACAGGCTTTAAAACCAAGTGAAGCTGAAGCGCTGTGTCTTCCATTTCAAAGCAGCCGTGTGTCTGCAGGGCTTTGCCAGGCCAGCACAGCCGTAACTGCCTCTAATGAGGGCTGGAAACACGACATGACACCAGCAGGAGCACCCTCAGTGTCCCTGCTGCCAGGGGACAGAGATGTGCTCCTTCCCTGGCAGCCCTGCTGCTGGAGATCCCACTTCCCTGGGCTGCCTTTCATGTCCCTCCCTCACTGAGTGTCCAAATCCTGCCTTTCAGCATCATCAAGACCTCCATCCTATGAGACTACCTTGCAAGCCATGGCAGGAGAATACATTGCAAGCCCTAGTGGTAGGAGGTTCCCCCATCCCAGGCTCCAGAGCTCTCTTGCTCAGGCAGAGATGGGCCCATGGTTTGATTCCCACTAATGCAGAAGGTACAGCAGCTCCAGGCAGGCAGTGACAACCCCAGGCTCAGCTCTTCATGGCTCTGTCACAGGGATGATCCTGCCTGTGACACTGTGCCCTAAAGCAGGCTGATATCCACTGTGAGAGCCACCCAGTTCCCAGGTCTCAGCATGAAAGGAACTGGAGATGCCCTTTGTCAAGTGAGGGTGCAGAGACCTCATGTGGGAGCTAGGCCTTGGGCTTGGAGTCAATGACAGCCACAGCCTGTCCCCAGTTTGTATTATTATCTGCATTGTTTATGGACACCCAGACACGGCCCTGACAGCGTGAGGGGCATTGCACCCCTCTGGCAGCGCTGTGCACACCCCGCACCAGCCCCAGAAGCCAGCCCTGGTCAGGATCCATGGACAGCATCACCCCCCTTAGCGAGGGCTGGGAGAAAGGCAGGATCGGTGGTGTTATTTTACTTAATTTATGATTAAATGCCCCCAGAAGAGTTTAACCCTTATTACCGAGATATAATGGCCTATTAAGGGAGCGGCATTCCCTGGAAAGCAGCCCAGTGTCAGTGACTCCTTATTGCGATAAGAACTTAATAATCACACGTGGGGCGAGGACAGGAGGAAGCCACAGCCTGCCCATGGCGCAGCCCGGGGGCTCCTGCCCGCGGGGAAGGGGGGTGATGGGAAGCCCCTCTGGGAGCTCTGCTGATTGAGAAGGAAATCCCCATGCTTGTAAATCTGTAATTCCTCACTAAATGCTTCGTAATGACAACAAATGTAAAGTAGTGTCAGAAACCTCTCATTTTCTTTTACGGTAAAGTCATGTCCTGAAGCCAAAGAGAGGAACTAGAGAAAAACTAATTGCTCACTCACTGTTTAAAATGTGCTGGTCTTCAGCATCTTTGCAGTTTCTTTGACCTGTTTGCCATGTTGTCCTACAGGCAGGGTGGAGAGCTTGAGTCCTGAGTGTCTTCTACCCTTGTAATCAATTAATTTCCAATTTAGCTTCCAGGAGAAGGGACCCCCCTCCTCTATGCCCGTTTCTCAGCACATCACTCCTAAATGTGATGGTCTCACTTGCTTCTGGGTTTGTTATTGAACAGGGAACATTTTCTCAGCAAAATGTAAGGCTGGGCGATAAGGACTGGGCAGGAACTGATAGAGACTTTGCAGATCGAATATGATGTTGTTTATTTGACTATGATGTATATTTAAAGGTCTCAGTTACAATTGGCCCCAGGCACTCTCTAATGAGCTGCAGCTGCCTGGACTCTCATTAGCTTTAATGACATCTTCTCAGTACATTTTTCTTGGGGTAAGACCTTGTCCTTTCTATGGTTGTGCACACACTAAAACCAAGAGACATCTCACCCTAAAAGGGCAGCCAACTCAAAACAGTGGAGCAATGATAAATGATGCAAGTGCCCAGAAGAGACAAACCTTTCCTGGAAGAGTCATTGTTTATTTAAGGCAAACTAAATGTAATTTACTTTGGCACGCCTTAGAATTAGCCCGGGAGGTATTTGCGCCGAGGCTCAAAAAGCGGGTAACAAAGTCACCGTGTGTGTTCGGCAAAGATCAATTTGCAATTTCCCTGATTTTTGCCATTTGCCTTACTCAATGGGCAACCATCTGCCTTCCCAAGAGCCACTTTTGGAGGCAGAAAAGCGGCAAGAAAAAAGCCTGGATTAGGAGAAGAGGTGAGAGCAGCAAACACAAGCCCCAGTGTTAGGCAGCACCTCCCCGCTCCCGCTGCAAGCCTGCGAGCTGCTGGCGCTCCGGCAGGCTGCTGCCCATTGATCCTGCCCCTCCACGCGGAGCCCCAGCCTCTTTTTTTCGCTCTGGGTTTGTCTTCTGGTGCTCTGCCCCTACCGCCAGCGGAGGCCTTATCCGACTTCCATCTCTTCTTCGGAGAATTGAGGGAGCGGTCATTAATCATCCGAGCTGTCCCCTCCGTGGGAGCACAATGGCCTTCTTTATCCTGCACTTCAACAGCCCTGACATGTACAATAACAATCAGCCTTGACGTATCTGTATTGCACCAAAGAGATTTACTCAAAAGGTTCTTTTGCAACATTTTGGGTTGTAGTTAAAATATATTGGTGTATTGTGAGGCGAGTGGTACAGATGATATCGGAGATGTATAAGGGTTTCTAGGTAGCGGGGCAGCGTCTCGCAAACATTTTTCTGGCAGCGTTGCTAACCCTGGCAGCTGAGGTAGAGATGGCTGGTGCAGGGAAGGTGATCCATGCTTTCATGGGGTGCTTTTCCATCCTGACTGTTTTCTTAGGGAATCTTTCTAACGGGGATATTTGGCTGCTTCTGACTGAGACGTGCAGAGCTTAGGAAATTCCTGTTCCAAACAGAGTGCTGCTCTCATGACATGATGGATAGTAAAGCACCATCCCAGCAACCCTGGAAATATCAGATAGAACTTGTATCTCCCAGCTGATGTCCCATTTGTCCCATCCCACATTCAGGGATTTCTCCTCTACAGTGCAATATAGTGGAATTTTGTCCCCAAAACCCCATCAGAGATACAGAAGTCTGCAGAGCTGCTCATAGGATTTGTCTGAGGGAATGTTTGGATCTCACTGTCACCACCACACGTGTGCACCAAATGTCCAGGGACACAGGGCAGGAGAAGACAAGCTGGGTACCACAACTCCTGAGCATGAAGGGGACAAGGGAGAGGTCAGGAGAGGGGAAGTGAGACACAAAAGAGAAATGCTGATGGAAAAAGCAGCGAGCTGCCATCACCCGCATTTAGTCAGTTGAAAGTTGCTTTAGGAATTTCTAAGCCCTCCTTAAATTCCTGGGCTCCAAAATGCCACTGAACTAGCAGAGGTATTTCTGGACAAGTTGCAGGAGCTCCCAAACAGCCAGGGAACACTAAGAAAATACAGAAAGATGGGGGTGGGGGAAATAAAAACAGGAAACAGGTGGGATTTACTTCTCCCTTTCCCCCCCATCGTCATTTCACTGCTTTCTGCAGGGGCAAGCTGCACCTCTGAAGCTCAGATTAAATAGTTTGCTACAAAATAAAAATGCAAGTGAGTTAACAAGCTCTGAGATTTAGGGAGACGCCATTCTGGGAGATACACTCGTAGGTCACCAGGGCATTTCTCAGCTCTCCAGACCCCCTGGGTAACTGCTTTGCCCCTTCCATCCTCAGTGAAACCTAAGCCTGTCGTTTGCTCACAGCCAGGCAAGCTGCACTCGCTCAACTGTCCCAGCAGCCCGGCCTCCTCTTGGCTTCACTGCTGCCAATCCAACACCCTGCCCTGCCTGAGAGCAGCTGGGGCTAAAAACGCAGCAGAAACAGAGCAAATATTGGGATTATTACAGTTCAACGGCTTTTCTTGAAATTACAAATTGCTTTCAGTCCTCTGTGCTGGATAAATGGGTGGGCAAAGCAGGGCTGGGGGAGTTGCAGGGGGATGAAGCTGTCCTGGGACCCCCATGCTCTCCCTGCAGAGCTGCTGATGTGCTCCAGTGCAGGCAGACACGGCGTCCCTGGCACCAAGCAAACCGTGCCAGGCAGAGCTGTACATGCTGCCCCTTTGCTCTTATCCAGGAACCTATTTTTTAAAATACATATTTTCTGCTGGCTGCCTCCATGGACTTTTTTTTTTTCCTTCCAATTATTAATTTATTTTCTTCTTTCTGAAGAAATGTGGGAATCAAAAAGCACACGGCTCACAGCACACAATGACCTGGCCAGCGCTGCTGGATCCAGCACAGCCAGAGCCAGGCTGTGGGCGTGCTCTGAACAGTACCATCCCCTTGGCAGCCCCAGAAGCAAAAGCAGCTTTTCCCTCTGACACAAACTACACCCAGGTCCAACCTCTCATTCTCACTCCTCAGATCCTTCCTGACCTCTCCATGAGCACCCATGGAGCTCCTGCTGCTGGTGCCACATGTGGATGTGGGTGATGCCATCAACTGAGCTGGAGGCCAAACAGATGCTTCCTACTTGATCATGATTTGGTGCACTGGTTTGACGTGTAATTAGAATTATAAATTTATCCCATCCTTCCTTCCACAGCCACGAATTACCCTGATCTCCTCACCGGGCTTCCATCATTTACAGATGTTAGCAGGGATGCCTGAATATGGTGTTGGGAGAGCTGCTCATCCCTGGCCACGGGCCATCATCCCACCACCCCAACCAGGCAAGGCATTCCAATCTGGGAAAGACACACTGTGGGCAGCTGGCAGAGAAGAGGGAGATGGTTTGAGTAAAGCCTCCCAGGAGCACCAGGTGAGGCTGAAAGGACTAATGAGCTCTGTCCTCCTCCTGCTGCGAGCTGTGGACCCAAGCAGAGACATTTCATCTGGTAGAGACTTGCACATCAACATACCCATTCCTCCAGGTTTTCCTCTCCAGCCTTTCCCCAAATAAAGGCTCATGCTGCTCTGCAGCAGGCTCAGGCCCAGGCTTTTTATTATTTCCAAGGTCATTTGCTCTGCAGCGGGGCTGGAAAACAGAATTGCCTTTCTTGTGCTGTTTATGTCTACCAGATACACACTACTTGCTTTTTCATTTGGATTCATTTTCTGTGCTGTCCTGAGAGAAAGGAGCAAAGCAATTTTCTATTTACTGCAAAATTCCAACTGAGCAATTTTGTGGATCTGGAGATTGTCAGGAAGAGGTTACTGGACTGTGTACACAGAGGAGGAGGAGAGCAGAAGTGATAGGAGAAGTGCACAGAGCATGAGAGGCGATAACTAAAGCTGTTTCAATCCCATCCCTGTCTCAAAAAACCTTTGCCTAAATACCCAAGACTGGTAACTATTACTGGATGTGTGAGTAATTCCTAGATAATTTTTTAAGTATTTGGAAAAAAAACAATGCATAATGAAAACATTACGTTATTGTCGTGCTGCTGACACTGTTGGCCAGATTCTCAGCTGCTGTGAATCATGATCTCGCCTTTGACTTGAGGAGAATTATGCCTTATTTTTCCCAGCTGAGGATCAAATCCATTGGCCAGCACTCATGCCACCTTTGCCTTGCAGGTTAGAGCAAAGTCACTCCTAAAAAGCTGGTAAATTTGGTGATGCCTGCCTGTGGCTTGGCTCTGAAATGTAGCCAAGGCTGCAAAGTGCCAGCTTCAGCTGGCTGCTGTTGTGTCCAGCCCAAATGAGGTGAGCTCTGTGCAGATCTGGTACTGGTGAGGGCAGGCAGAGGCTTTGCTGGATCCCAAGGATGGGAGCCCAACGAGGGCAGGGCTGCAGCCAGGGGGCTGGGAAGCATCCGGCTGGCAGGAGGGAAGGGTAAACAAGAACTGGTTAGCAGTTTGCACATATAGATTAATTCCTATATGTTTTTTAGAACTTAGAATAATTTATTGTAATTACTGTTGACTGAGTTGTGTTTGAAGGAGGCAGCACTGTTTAAAAGGATTTTTTGAAAGGTATTGAATTGGGAGGCAATTACTTTTTTTTTTAAGATATGTTTAAGGATTATAAAAGTAATTACTGCCCTCAAGCCAGGATGTCTAATTATGTTAAACTGTGGCTTAAGACAGCATAGTTTTCAGTCTCTTCCTTGGGTGGCTCACGCAGGAGCAGAGCACACGTGGCATGGCTGGGGCAGGGCACCACAGCAGTGCTGCAGCCCTGCAGGGACACGGGGCAGACATGGGGGATGAACGTGGGACCACAAGAAAGCAGGGGAAAATGGGTGGAAAAGGGAGAAAGGGAAAAATCTGGAGGGCAATGGAAATGAGAGACTATGGGCACCAAGCTGGCACTCCTGTCACCCCAGCTGTTGGGCACAAGCCAGCCTGATGCCTGCAGGGAAGAGTTTGCCCTTGCTTTGGGGAATGGGCACACTGACCCCTCCGGGGCCTCTTCCTGCCCTGTTTTTCTCTGTTTTCCTCTGGGAGCCCTTCATGAGCAGCAAGAGAGAAGTATGCGTTTATTTTTCAAGCTTGCCTTTTGACTCCAACTCCCCTCTGTTCTTCTGCCAACGTGTGAGAAACAAGTTCAGGTTTAAAAGGCAACCTGAAATGTGCATGCACGCACAAAACAGTTTTATTTTTATAATGCTGTGATTTATGGGCCAGCTTGGGGCAGGGGGGGATTTCACTGGTGATTTCTGAGCATTTGAAGGCTGCCCATTGCAGGAGAGACAGCCAACATCCAACGTGCCAGGGATGTGGCTGTGGCAGGCAGGGGCAGAGGGCAGCAGCGGGGAGGGCACAGAGGGTCTGCGAGGGCACTGCAGCTCACAGGGGCAGGGCTGGGTACAGTGTGGGGAGGCAAAAGTGGGAATGAGAGGTGGAGCTGCAGAAGAGATAGGCAAAGCTATGCCTTAAAGATGTCTTAAGAGCTGCTGGGATGTGGGCTCAGCCCGGAGGTGGGGGACCCAGGCGAGGCCACTGCTCTCAGAGCTGGGCAGGAGGGAGGCTGGCGTGCCGAAATCGAGAACCCTCCTTCTCCATTCCCCCCAGCGCTCGGCTTTGGGGGTGTGCTCGCATGGCTGATCACACACATCAATTCCGAGTACTTAAACACCCGGCTGGTCCCTCTCACCCCACACCTCTTTGCCCCCAGGCAGCCGCAAGCCAGGAGGCCATGGGCTGGTGGGGGCACACACACACTCCTCTTCCAGCGAGTCTCAAAACAAATTCACCCCGTTTAACCCGAACTGTCAAGCGGCGTTGACCCAGAAAAGGCTGTTCCCGGGGGCAGCAGCAGAGCAGGCCGGGGCAGGAGAGAGGGCTGTGCCCCACTCGGTGCTGCTGAGCAGGCTGGGCGCAGGAAGAGAGCGGTGACAGCATCCTTGGCCGTGGCACTGCAGCCCCAGGCGCTTGGTGGTGCAGAGCTGCTGTCTCACAGGCGCCGGGGAGATACTGCAAGGAGGAGATGCAGCGAGAGGCGACGGATAATATCTGCTCTCTGGGAAGAGCAAGTGCTGCGCTGCCACGGAAAGCAACAGCTAGAAAGCAAACCAGGAGCTGCCAGCGCTGGGAGAGGAACAGCAGGGCAGCTTCCAGCATCCCACGAATCTGTCAAGTGTCAGTGCTGGGTTTATCTCTGGTTTGGCTGCATGAGATAGACTGGAGAAAATGCAGTTCTGACACAAGGTTTTTTTCAAATACAGAAAATAGTTTATTATTATTATTATTGTCACTGTAGTTATTATTACTAGTGTTATTATTATTTCTCAGTCTGGCTCCCCAGTGTCTTTGCGTGATTTGCACCCTTGGAGCCTGCCAGCTGAAATAGTCAGTGTGGTTTTTTTCCAAAGCTACACGTGGAAGTAGTTCTTGGTGGTTTGGGTCCTTTGTATTCCGCGGATTATAAAAGGTCTCTCCTATAAGTAGCCCGGAAAAGGAGAAGTACTAATTATTATTAACTCTGCCAAAGCCAATAATATCCTTGGGTAATTATCAGTTTACCCAATTTTCCTGTGAGCCTACTGTGTAAATACACCATTGTAAGAGGCTATTATTTCCTCCATGCTCCACCTCAACATAGCACTGATAGTTTTGGGCTCGTCACGAGCCTGTTGTGTTCAGGGCTGTTAATCTGGCTGGACAGTCACCACCAATAATCAAATATAAGACAGGGAATGGCACGAGTTTCTGTGCTCCTGCCACCCTCGCAGTCAGGCCCCCTGTCTCCACTGCAGCCTCACCAAATGCTGCTGAGCCCTCTTGCCCCAGCTGGGGACATTTGCCACCTTCATGCAAAATGCGGCAGGATGCGCCCCAGGGAGCGTGGCCACCCCTCCGGCCCCTGGGCAAGCGGCACGGCAGGGTGGGGACCATGCCCCTGGCCACTGCCTCCACGCCCCATCCTCATCCCGAGCATGACTTTCCCTGCCATGCTGAGGTGGAGCCGGCGGGGAGGAAGCGTGTCTCACGGCAGGAGACCCGAGCTGCTTTCCCTTTCATCGCCGCTCATTTATTTGGATTAGAGTCAGCTCTCTCCTGAATCCTTTGTTCGCTGTTTGTTATTCCACATGCGCCCAGTGCTGCGTGTTCATCTTTATTAGCTTTAATTGCTTCCCCGTTCTAATGGGATCTCGCTATTCGCATACAATTGAAAGGAAATGTATTCATTAAAATAATTCTCCTCCTAACTGTTGTTTAGAGCTGGTGCTGTCAGTGCCACTCACCGTGATTTTCTCCCTGCCCACCATCCACTGCCGGACGGGAGCAGGACACAGCAGAGCTTCACTGGTGATTTCTGTTAGTGTGCACCACGGGCTGGAGGCTCAGGTCAGCTCGGGTGATGTTTGCTGACAGAGGAAAGGTCACATGAAGCCACCTGGCTGCTCTTGCTGCGAAGCCTGAGGCACACGTGAAGGGGCAACACGTGTGTGCCCCCATCGGGGCACCCTCCACTGCCCCACTCACACCACAGCTCCCAGCCTTCACCTCCAAGGGGAAGGGATTAAATGGGAAAGTGGAAGAGAGACAAAAGAGCCAGGAATGCTTGAGGGCTGAGACGGTGCTATGGAAAAGTCTCCAGCTGAAATTAGTGACAAGAGGCAGTTCCAGGCAGCAGACAAGCCATCTCCTGAACAGCTTGGCTTCCTCCCTGGCACTCAGACCAACTTTTCCTCCTTGTTTATTTCCTCCAACCAGCACTAGTTAGGGGTCTTTAGGGAACAGTTTAATGACCCTTCTTCCTCCTGGCTGTTTACGCTGGGCTCTCCCTCTTCTACCTGGGGCTGCTGAGGCACCATTGCCACTGTAGCTAAGCAACCTCCCCATTAGCACACTGGTCGCTCAGACCAAGGCATCTCCTCACCAGCTTTACACAATTAGCCCCTTGGTTTTTGGCTGCAGTGCCACTCTCCTCCCCTCCCAACACCTCTGAACAGTTTGTTTCTGCAGCACTGTCCATTCAAATGAGTAGATCTCCCTTTCGATGAAAAAAAAAAAATCCCCTGTTTTATGATATTCCAAATCCTCTGTGAAAGCTGCCTTCCCTTGCCTGGCATATTTATGCCATAGTTTGTTAAGACCATCATGTAAGGCCAGGGATGGGAAACTGGCAGTTTCAGGGCTTGCAGAGCTGTTTCAGCGGAGATGGGCAACATGTTCTCCTTGTAGGTGATGCAGATGTGCAGGAATTGTCCCTGTAAATGCAGCTGGCAGAGTCCTTCCCTGCTGGCCACCCCACGGGCTACATTTAAGTCATTAATGGGCCATGAGGGAGTATCAACTTAGACCAACACCACCATCCTCAAAAAAACCCTGGCAAAGATGAGCCCTGCCAGCATCCCTCATGCTCTTGTTCCTGTCCCATGTCACCTGTGTGGGGTGGCTTTGCAATCAGCACAAAAGCCCTTGCAATGTTTGTTTTCACTAGCAGGGTATTCCTGGACAGCCTGGCTCCCCGGGTGCAGACACAGCCTTGCAGCTTTCCTGGAGCTAATCCTGGACTGGAGCTGGTCTGGGAGCTTCGTTTAAAATGTAAATGACTTGGTGTTGCCTAACAGCAATGGCATTAATGGGATGCAAGCTTGTGCCCGCTAATAGCATCCTGCAGAACTTCTGAAGGGAGCGTCTGCTTTGTCTCTGCGTTTGTCTGTCACAGAAGAGCATTGCCCAGGCCCCGGCTCCCAATCTATTAATATATTTGCTTAATTACGCTGTACAGAGCGAGTGCCAGGCTGGCAGACAGACTGCAGAAGCTCTGCTATCACTGGAAGTGCTCCTCTGAAGAAGACAGTGGTGACATCACAGGCAGGTGACATCAGTCCATGACACTTCTGCTCTTCCATCCGGCTCTGCAAACCCTTCTGACCTTGCCCTGCCAGCCTCAGGGTGAATTTGGATGGGGGCTATCAAGTTGGCCCCGATAACAGACACGTGCCAATGCTCCCCAGCAACCTGCCCTGCACACCCTAATGCTGGCATCCAGCTGCCAAGCACTGCCCCCTTCCCCCAGTGAGGGCTCGCTGTCTATCTGCATTTTAGAAGTGCCTATCAAGCCCCAAAAGACAGCGTTAGACAGGCAGTAACCATCTGCCTGCAGGTCAAGTGGCTGTGACAGGCATCCTCTGGCCACTAAGACAGTGAGACAGTTTTGAGACTGTCTTCACAGATACTCTGGCTGACTGCAGAAATCACTACCTGTTCTGTCACTTTTTATTCATCCTTGGGATGTACTTGAGAGCTGTCAGCTCCCTGAGTCACAGGGAGGCTGAATGTCTTGCCAAAATGTGTGCTCGGGTAGCAAGAGCGTGATGAACACTCAGAGCAGCCCCAGGAGCCCTGCCCTGGGCTGGGGCATTGTCACTGGCACACACAGCAAGGGGAACCCCGGCCTCGATGGCCAGAAGCCCCCAGGCAGCAGTGACTGCTGTGGCTGCCAGGCCCCTGCAGGTAATGCCAGAAATGCCCCTGCACAGCATCACTGTAAGCAGTGTGAGATGGTTGGTGAAGCATCGAGATGTGAACAGGGTGGGGGGCTGCTCTGCTGATGCTTTTTTGGGAACCTTGCTGTTCTGGGCAAGCAGTGGGATAGGATGTGGCCAACCCAGGAAGGAGCTTTCATCTCTAATAGTGCTACTGAGCTGCAGCTGAAGCCCAGTTCTTCTTTCCTTCTCTCCCTGCCTTCTTCTTCCTAACTGAGGTTTTCTCCTGATGCCTTTTCTGCTTTGATGCTTCACTTTGGACCCCTCGTCCTCCTCCATTCCTTCTTCAGCAGAACAAAATGGTAGATCCCACCTTTGCAGGAGGTGCTGGTGCTCGATCCAGGACAGTCTGATGGGTGGGAATTAGTAACAGGTCAAAATAAAGAAAAGTAATCACCCCTTTCAAAAAACAAAAAAACCCAGAAAACCCAAAAGCCAAACCCAGAAAGGAGCAGTTATGGTACCACACAGCAGCAAAGACAGCACCTTGCAGGAGGGATCTCCTGACCAAGCAGCCCCACCATGGGGTGAGAGCCAGTCCTGGGCCCTGGAGCTCTTGCAGTGATTTACTAGGGCCAGTTCCTGAAAGATCTGAGCATCTGCAGGTCCAAGGATATGCCACGCTTACAGGGAATAACACCCCAGGCTCTGGAAATGTATACTGGCAGCAAGAGGAGCTTTTTCTCTCTTCCCAGCCATGGGAAGGGAGGGGAGCCAAGGGGAGAGGGGACAATTCTTGTTCCATAGAGAGTAAAATGAGATTATTATTTTTTTTGCCTTGTTCTTCATATAAACCTAACACTTCCTTTGAGGCAGTCCTCCAGGACTTCCCAAACCCTAACTTCATCAAAAAGGAGAATATTTTAAAAAACGAAGCTGTTCCACCAGAACTGGCCTCCTGAAGCTTATAAACATGAGTGAGATTAGAGGGGCAGAAGAGATGGGGAAATATGCCTGATCCTGCAAAGGGTGGTGGGCAGAGAAAGCAAAGAGTGCTTCTGGCACGGAGATGGGGCAAACAGGGAAAAACCTGAGAGAACAGGGGCCATCCTCTGGGCAGGGAGACCTTGGCCCTGCAGGCAGTGGGGGCACATCTCTGCAGACATCACACAAACCCCTCCCTGCTTCTGGTGCCTTTGAGACAGCTCCTCAGGAAGGCACCAGGGCCACAGCAGGAGAGCCAGCAGCTGTGCCTCATCCTGTGCAGCCCTGGAAACCTTGGCTGCCCCAAAGCCTTGGGGTTTTGGGGTTTTTGGCTCCTAATCGATCTTCTTTCTAAGCTTTACTCTGGTTACAAACCTGCATGGGTTGTCGCTTTTGTTGCTTTACTATTTTTTTGCTATTTGCCAGGTTTTTTTATTTTATTTGCCTTGTCTGACAGCCCTGTTCCCTCACTGGGGTGTCCCCACTCCCCAGCAGCACATGTGCTCCCCACCGCTGGCACCAGCACTCGCTGCCGCCTCGGACAGATGTCTCCCACCGACCCGACGGCTCTGCGGCATCTCCCGCATTCCTGAGCTGAAATAATCCCCCAAGCTTTGTCAGGTTTCTGCACCAGTGGCCCCACTGCAGTTTAATTAAGGCAAAACTCCTCCTTGCTTTAGAGATTTTCGCTTACCAGTGGATTTCCCTAAGGCCTCATCAATGGGAACGCTCCTCTCTGCTCCTCCTCTACCAGCAGCGCAGCAATCCCCGGCTGCCCAGGGGGAATGGGTGAAGCCTGGATTTAGGGTTCCTCTGAGGGTGCCTGTGTGGGATGTCCTGACACTCAGGGATGCACCTGGGTGCATCTGCTCATTGAACTGAGACTGGCCTTGTTCTGGGAAATGATATTTTTGGTCTTAACCCTGGCTTTGCTTTAGGCTCAGTGCATTGCAATTTAGCTCCTGTATTTGCAAATGGCTTTGTGGCCATTGCACAGGCTGGAATTTGTGTTTATTCTCCAAAAATGTGCGGAGCTGTTGATGGCTCTGCAGCTGGAACAGCAGACAGGATTACCCAATTACCATTTTTTTTTCTTCACTGAGCTCGACAATAAGATTTGTGAAAAATTAAGATAGGGCAATGCTCTTCCCTGCTTAGAGGAAGAATGAGAGCCTATCTGCCATAGGCTTCCAGATGTCACTTTATATTTTCTATAAAAATTTATAGGGAACCCAGCTGGCCCTAGAGACACAGTGTGAGGAGCAGACAGTGAATTGCCACTTGGCAGAGGTGGCCATGCAGCACGTGCTGGCAGTGCTGCTGCCTTTCCCAGCCGGGGAGTCATGGCTGAAGCAATCCTGGCACCAGCCGAAGCCTCTGCCCTGTGCTGGGCTGATGGGGCACAGCCTGGCCTCCAGTGGGCAGCGGGAGGACAATGTTTTGAGAGCAAGGTAAGCTCCTCCTGTGATGGGTGGATGAGGCCCTCAGGCTGCTCCTGCTCTCCAGCTTTCCTCACTCCTCGCTGCTGCTGGACCCCGTATTGCTCTGGCAACACCCAGCAAGAAGAGTGCGCTGGAGCAGAGAGGGGAGCAGGATCAGCCCTTTCTCTGACTTTGTTTCACATTTTCAGGAACATGAATTGCCATGGTTACCAAAGCCTGGGCTCCTCATTAGCAACATTTGCTCTCAATGTCAGATTAACGAAGTTGTTCCCTCACAGCACTGGCGGGAGCTGCAGCTGTTCTGGCACAGTTTGCCAGCACGGGCCATGGCTTCACCTGCAGCCACCACCCGGTTGTGGGACGAGGAACCAGCCTGGGAGCCTGGCACCAGTGCAGGGAGGGAACCCAGCCACAGGAACCTGGCACCACTGTGGGGAGGCAGCAGCACGGCCAGGGCACAGGCTGCTCTCCAGCGCTCATTCTGCTGCTTTTCCCCAGATCCCAATTATTCCCTGTGTCATGTGGAGGCCTTGCACCCCCCCATGAGCTGCAGGAACAGCCTGGCTTTCATTTTCCCTAACGCAGGCTGCCGGCAGAAGGGCCTTTGAAAGCACAAGCCGCATCTGCTGCTCCTATCACTACCCGGCGATGGCTACACAGAGCCACGGCCATTGTGCCTTTCTGACCCGCTCTCTCTCTCCAAAGAGGAGCTATTTAAAGCATCCTATTGAACCGTATCATGTGTCCACAGAGGAACTTCGAATGCTCCCACTATTGTACAGCTCCTGCCGGTGCCAGCTATGAAAATGCTGTTTGTGCACTCTTGTCAGCAAGGAGGGAGCGACTGCTGGGATCACACAGCCCCTGCCAGGGAGAGGAGAGCACCGACGGACACAACAGAGTGCTGGGGATGTGCCGCTCTGCTGGGCATTCCCGGGATGCTAATGGGGGCAAGAATCATCAGTTCATGCCAGAAGCTCTGGACCTGACCAAATGCCTTCGGTGACATCCGCATGTGCATCGTTACCCCGGCAATGTCATGTCATCAGGCTAATCCCCAGCGGCGCGTAATCCCCTGTCACTAGGACAACACCGGCAGAAAGCAAACCTGGACCAATATCTCCTCATTTACCCAGACCTACCTAATCCCAGAGAAGCAAGTTAATAACACACATCAGCTCAGTATCTGCAGGTTTTTTATTAAACTCTTCGCGTAAGTTTTATATTATTTTGATCCTTGCCAAGTCAAGCTGCCCAGCTTCAGAGCCAGCAAGGATGTGCTCACAGGAAATGATTGGTGAGCAGACCTCAGGCTAAAACTTATTTCCTCTAGCTATCTGATGAACTCCTATTAATAATGAAAACATTTGTTTAAAAAATAAAAAAGTAGGTCATATCCCAAGCATTTACAGGTGGAACAGGCTGAGAACAATTGACTGAATGATGTTACAACAGGTTGTCCAGCAGCTCCTTTGGCAGCATCTCCTCCTGGCATCCAGCAACTCCCTGATGCTCACTGGGTCCTTCCCACCGGCGCCTGGTGCAGCGGCCACGTAAGCCCTTACCCACAGCTTTATCATCCCAGTGTGGATGAGCAGGCTTTTCCTTACCCAACTGTGGCTTAATAAGCTTCTCCAGTGAGTGCAGATCTGTAAACAGTGCTATCAGTTATTCTGTCTGACCTGCAGCACAAAAATGTTTTCCTGCTTGTGAAGGAAATCTTCAGAACAGAGCTGGGGATACACAAAGGCAGCTCCATGTAGACCATAAATAAATATATATCAGTGCATGTGCTCTTTTACTTTGCACGCCTGAAAGCTAGAAATAATGTCTGATGCTTAGAAGAAAGGAAATATTTAGTTAGAAGAAAAAGAGAGATCTGTAAAAAAAAAAAAGAAAAACACTATATATTTATTTTTTATGGCGTAAGTGAAAAGCCTGCGCTTTCAGCTTTGCTGAATTATTTTACGCTGTATCTCTGGCAGAAATCAAAAAAAGACCTGCTCGCATCCAGCCCCTCAATTATTGCACCTCGCTTTTCTGTGTGCCAAAATGACATCTGAAGAACTGGCAGGAAGATTTGCCTCCATGCTCTCCCTTGCATGCAGGAAGGCAGCTCTGCCACGCTCAAAGGTGTTGGGAGATTTTGCAGCTTAGGTCAAAGGATGTTAATAAAGCACTTGAGCCTCCATATGGTATTTTGGCACTAAAATGTCAGCTGCTTTTCAGACACTGTACTTTAATCATTTCAGACAGGCCCCTTTTAAATGGTTTGTTTAGTTTGCTTAGAGAATAATATTTGTTATTTGGTTTTCAGAATGACTAATAAATGAACTGTCTTTGCTTAGGGAGAATAATGCCACTTAAGCAAAACCTGGTACTGCAGTTCAGAGCTATTTAATAAGAAATACCTGTCAGTGTCAGAATATATTTAGTGTGCATTAGCTTTGAAGAATTGCAGAATAGGTTTTCCCCTCGCTAAGTTTACTTTATGTAAAATGTAACACATGAACTGTGAATATGTGGACAGCAAACAGACTGTATCAATGAATTCAGCCTCCCCCGGAAAATGCTGACAGTGGCAGAGAAACACCTCCTCACAGACACAACTGACACCATCAAAAGCGGAACCTGTGACAGCTGCCAAGGAGCCGCAGCCTCCCGCCTCCCTCCCCTTGTTTAAAAAACAAAATCAAATCCAAAATAACACGCTGTAGTCTATTTATCCTCTTGTTTAATCCGCTGGGAAAGCATCAGCATAATTAAATGCTTTTAACCTTTTGGTTTTGACTCGCGATCAGACAGCGGTGCAGAGAGGAGCCGTAAGGAGCCGGCACTGCAGCACCCCAGCCCAGCCAGGGCATCCCAGCCTGAGTGCCACCAAAGCACCACCCAGCTGGGCTGGACCCACACAGGAAGGGGCACTGTGACTTCCCAGCAGTTCTCCATCCCTGATCCGGGGCTGCAAACAGAGAATTTGCTGGACCAAGCCACAGCCACCTCGTGTCTATTATTCATGGACTCGGCACTTTGTTTCACAACCCAGGTACCATCAGGATGCTCCAGCCATCTGGGGCAGCTACTTGGGAGGCTGGCAGTGGGTTACATGAAGAAGCAAGTTATTTACTTAGAAACTGTCTCTGTGGCATCTTGACCATCTGGAAAGAATATGGAAATGAGACTTTTAGCGAGATGGAGCTTCTCAGTTGATAAATTAACCAGGTATCTCCAGAACTAGGTAGAGCTGATAAAAGTGAGCGTTTCTGAGCACGTCCCAGCTCACACACACATTTATAGGTGTGAGCATTTGCAATTTCCCATCTCACCTACACATCAGGGGACCTAAGTCGCTCTCCTGTACACTGCCTGGGTTTCTGGGCAAACAAAGCCTGACTTCCAGCTGTAGAGTTTTTGTGCAAAGAGAGGAAGGGCCAGGCAGAGCTGGGTTACACAGCTTTGCCACCAAAGCTCTGCTTGCATCAGTGAACCTGCCCCTAGGGAACCAAGCCCAGTCCTGAGGGGAGAGCAGGGCTGTGAGTGTCCTGCCAGGGTGGCTGGCCAGCAGGAGCTCCTCACCCCATCGCAGGGAAGGTGCAAGTGTGCACCCCAACTCGGTCCTTACTCACTCCCCAAAGCTACAGCAGTGAGCAGGAGCCTGGTGCAGTGGGGGAGTAACACTCACAGCCTGTCACACGCACAGGAACCTCTCAGCTCTTATGCCAGCCTCTTACTAATCAAAATATCATGCTAGGCTGGAGTGGATTTGGCTTCTTTGAACGTGAGTCACATCATTTGCTGATTGCCAGGAGAGTTCCCAGGAACTGGGGGCAGCAGGACAGAAATTGCAGCTGTCCTCAGAGCACTGTAATTTGTGCTGGAGCTGGATGACTCTCCCAACCACCCTGAGACAGGGCAATTAAGGCTGGCTTCGAGCCAGATGCAGGTCACTGGGATCAGAGCATGGAGCCCCAAATTAAGCACTGTGAGAATGGAGCCAGGAGACTGTACAGAAGTCTGTACAGAAGAAGTTAGTGAAGTCCCTGGAACAGCCATCGTGCCTTTCAAATGCAAATGCCATCTCAAGGAAAGTGTTTTGTTCTGCAGCCTCAGAGTGCTGACTTCTAATCACGAGCAGAGAAAATACACCCAGAAATACCAACATGGAGAAAAGGCTCTGGGGGTGGCTCAGAGCAGGTCAGTGGTACAGGGAAACATTCCCACCAGCTGAGTCAATCCGAGGGCACACACATTCAGTAAAGCCCTGCTCTGTGCCCACTGAGGGTCAGAGTTTATTTGAGTGCCCCTGTTATGCTGCATAAAATTACCTCCTGATAATGCAGCTCTGACTCTTTCCAAAATGCAGTCTAAACTTCTACAAAGCAGCTGAGGCATCTGGTACCTGTTGTCCTTTCAATATCATGTACAAAAAGTGATGTACAACAGCAGGCAGCTCCTCCATCATCCGCTTCCCAAGCATCTGAAATGGACAAAGTTGGATGGATGCCGCAATCCAATTATAAACTGAAGTTAAGAGATGTGAAACACCAACAGGGCTCTAGGAAAAGGAACAGCCCTGTGATAACCTCCACCGGGGCTGAGGGTGCTCCTAAATTCCCAATCGATTTTCACTTTCCCAAAGCTTCCCTTCATCTTATGGGATCAGCATCAGCGAGGGGTCCTTCTGCCCTTGGATGGCACCTTTGTCCCATCACCTGCAGGTTTTTACATGGGAGCTAAGGCTGTGGTGCAGCTGGAGGTTGTATCACCAGCATCAGGCAGGTGGATGCCACTGGTGCCTGGAGCCTGAGGAGATGAGACCCACCACAAGTTCAGGAGCACCTGGAGGGGGCTGGAGCTGCCTTGGCAGAGCACTGAGCAGGGAACAGTATTCCAAGATGACATGTAATTAATTCTACAGGGCAGAGGACTCTTGGAGAAGCCCTGCTGTGCCCAAGCCCTGATGATGATGGTCAGCAGACAAACAAGTTCCTCATTTAAGGCTCAGTGTGGTATGCAGGTCTCCTTCATACAGGTACTGGTAACTCTGGTGTGATGAGGGCCAGCGGCAGAGCAGCAGCTGAGCATCTGTCCCCTGAGCCCATGCTGCAGCTACAGCCATCCATTGACATCTTTAACACTTTTCTCTAAAGAGTTTTTTTTTTGCCTCTACACATAGGAATTCATCGAGCTTAGGTGTGCCCATATGGTTCGAGGAAACCCATGGGACCTCAGAGTGGGATTTACTGGCCATAATACTTTGTAAACATGTATATATTTTAAAATCTGTGATTCTATTTTCTTAATTGACTGAAAAAAATGATGCATTAAAACATAACTAAGATCTGAGCAATGTCAGATGACCTTGGATGCTCACAGTGCCAGCAGGGCTTGAAGCTGGAGCTGGTGGAGGCTCAGCCCTCTGGCTACTGAGCCAAAAGCTCTCCAGGTGGACTCATCCTCAAACTGCCCACTGCAGCAGCTAAACAACATGGGGGAACAAAAGCCTCTTCAGTGGGAAATATCCTAAGAGGCTCCATCCCGGGTCCTTTGCTGTGTTCCTTTATGAGCAGTGACAGGGGCAGTGTGAGATTTTACCATTGCTGGGGTTTCCTAAAGTCATGAGGCCCTTGGCCAGTGATGGGCTCCAGCTCCCTCTATACCCACAATTGCCCTGAATTTTTTCAGGAGCAGGAAAGGTCTGAGAAGAGACCCTCTCCCCTTTCATCCCAGGATCACAGGCAGCAGTGCTTACTTTCTGAGGAACAAGGGTCCCTTTTAAAAGTACTCCTTAGGTTTAACTCCCACGACATTTGTAAACTCTTTAAAGGCAGGAATTAACCGGAGTTTCTAGAAAGAGCCTCTGACGCTTTTAAGCAGCATTTCAGAGGCAGAAATGATCTTCAAAATCTTCTGAATTCCACTTTTGAGAGAAACACTTTTTTCTCTGAAATTAGTCTAATTAAAAGATCACAAAATTAATTAAAATGCAAAATGAAATGCAACACTTCGTATCAGGTCAAATTAAATGTTTTCACAAGTTTTAAAATGAAATCAGAGCTGGTTGTCACTGCGATTAAAGAAATCTCCCTCTCCCTCCCCAAGTTCTGGAAAACATCGATCCAAAGAAAATCCTCCTCTCCCAAACTTGCCCATTCCAGCAGGCAGAGGTGTACAGCTCTCCCTGCCATGAAATATCAGGGACCAGAGATTCCACTTCACACTCAACCCTCGGCTGTCACCACAGGCACTTTGGCTGGATGATATTTTAAGTGCTCCTGCTTGGTGGCAGCAGCTCATTTAAAATTAGCAGCACCCCTAATTGGGAAGGGGGAGCTCTGCCTGGCAGAAATGGCACTGCTGGCCCCCGGCACAGCGGGGGCAGCCCAGTGCCACTCTCAATAGCCATCACTGTCAGAGGTGGGTTCCTGGCCAGGCCTGAACTGTCCTCCTGTTTAAATATAGCAAATCCCAAAATGTCAGGAGTTTTGTAGGCGGCCGCAGAGCAGTGGCAGGGGGGAGGCAGGGCTCAGTGCTGGGTGCTGGCTCAGAACCAGTCCCTGCCACGGGCTGGGTCACTCTGATGTGCTGGTGTAACACCTGAGCTTTAATTGCCTCTGTTGTGGCCCTGTCCTGCTCCCAGAGGAGCTCCTGACACGGCCCACTGTAGCTCTTGGCACCAGAAAATACATTCTCCTCCGAGACCAAAAATATCGTTTCACTCTAAACATCAAGAGAGCAGCTTGTGATTAAGCAGTTGGGGTTTTACAGCATCCTGAGGATGTAAAGTGCTATTTAAGTGATGGCTATTTTTACTGTGGTTATTTATTATGTGGGGCCGGTTAGTGCTGGGGTCTGGCCCCCTCTGCACAGCAGGTGTTCCCAGCACAAAATGCTGGTGTAAGGTGGGCCAGCCTCAGGCAAGCACCTCAACAGCAGGTGGCCACCGTCCTCCTGCTCCTTCAGCAGTCTCCCAAAGACAGGAATCACAGGAGGAAGACCCTTTTGGCCCTAAGGAGGGTGGTTAAGCCCAGATCCTTGGAGGCACACAACGGGTGCATCCCTTGGGTTTGCTTGGGCTTGATGAATTTGGTCTTTTCCAGCCTGAATTCCATGAATCTATGGTTCTATCCCTACAGAGTGGGGTGAGGCACAAGCAGGCATTTCTTTTGAGAGAAACACTGCATTTTTCTCCCCCTACCCTATGATCTGGCCAAGTGCAGCCAGTTCTGCTTGTCCCACTGGGATGACAGCAGGACCACAATCCCCAGCTCAGCCTCACAGCAGCTGCAGAAGGTTTGGGTTTTACAGCTCCCTGCTGGCTCCCCTGCTCAGCTCCCAGACATGAGCTCCCAGGGTAGACCTACAGGCACCTCCCAGAGGGAGGGCAGCCAAAGGGGCTCTGCGTGGAGGGACCGAGGAGCCAGGGAAGGCATCACTCCCCCTGCAGCCATGGCACTTGTGAGCCCTTATTTGTGCCCTAACATTGCACTGCATCACTCATGGATTGCTGCAGCCCTCTGGGTCATTAGGCCTGGAGGAGACAAGATTCCCCTCCACCAGGCACGGTGCCCCTGCAAATCCCACACAGACATGGATACTCCAGCAGCATGGCAGAGCCCTGTCCCTCACTGCAGCCATGCAACCTCCTCCCCAAACGGGATGCTGTGCTGCAAAGGCCCAAGGATGAGCTAAGCCAAAGCAAACCCCCACACAGCTTCCAAGGGGTTAAGCACACCCACTCTCCCCTGTCTTTCCAACCTCCTCCTGCAAAAGGCAAACAAAGAGGCTCTCCTAAGAGTACCTTGGCCTGCCATAATGGCATTAGGGGAAGGGCGGAAAGAGATCCTAACTCTCAGCTCACATTTAAGCATACAAAAACAAACAACCAAAAAAAGGGAAAAGTTAAAGCCATCTGAAAGTGCCTCCCTCTCTCCCAGAAGAGTGATAAAGGCTTTTTGGCAGAGTGAGGTGGTGTTTATTTTGGTTTGTGTTGTGTTGCTGCTCTGACCCCCTCAGCTGTTAGCCGGCAAACTTGACAGCCTGATTGTTTTTACTGGACTGCGCCGGAGTTTTTCGCTTTGCGAAAGTGATCTGGGAGCAGTTTGCACTGATTGCACAGAGGGCTCTGACCAGGGCCCATTGCCACGTCCTGCGCCATGCCCCGCATCCCAGCCAGGACTGCAGCCGGGCCCGGCCCGCAGCTGGTTTAAATCATCACTTTCTTCCCATTTCACTGCACAAGGCAGCGCTTGAAGATTTTCCTTTCTGTTCTGCTGAAATGTGACTCTAATTAGATGATAACAAGGCTCTGACATTTTCTAATCGTAATCCTATCCATGCAAGGGGACATTATTAAAACGATTAAAATTATTGATAAAGGGGATTTGGCCTATGGCACAGAGGGGTGCACAGGTCTGGGTGTGTCCCCTGGGATAAAGGCACCACTGTCCCCAAGGACATGCTGCTCTCTGAACACTTGCTTGAGTAACACAATGCTGCCCACTGAGCTGGAGCAGCATCATGACCAGGACTTAAAGGAAAGGTGGCTTTGGAAATAAAAGGTGGCTTTCATGTAGAGCTGAGGAAGCACAGCTTCACCAGACCTGAAGTTACCAAGGAGGTATCTGGACCCAGTGTTTTCCACACCCATATGTCCTCATGTGGAAGACACAGTCCAAACATTGACACTGCACATGCGACTTTTAGTCCCTCTTTTGGCAAGGTTTTTGCTCCATGGGACTGGACGAGGGATGAGCAATTGTGCACTCATCTTCTCAGGTGAAATCAGAGGGCACCATGTCCCTGTCTACAAGGTGAGCAGTATTTTCAAAAGCTAGGCACCTCTCCACAGGCAAGAGTCAGAATCAGAGATGGAAAAGTCCTGAGGGCTGAAGTTTCCACAAAGTGATGGTGAACAGGGCAAGAGTTTACTTTTACTACCTTTGATCCCCTCAAGGTGATGCAACAAGCATCTTCTGCCTGCCCCAGGGGAAAGGCAGGTGATATCCTACACCCCCTGTCCCACATCAGCCATGGGCCCTAGGCACAGCACCATGTGAGGGGCATGCCAGCTATCCTGAGGGAGCCTGCTGTGCCATGCAAGCGGTGTGGATCTCAGCTGGAGCCTATTGAGCAGTCCACAAGCACAGGCCAGGCCAGGCCCTCCAGCACCGCTCTTGGTGGTCCCTGATGGCTGCATTGCTTCTGCAGGATCCCATTGATTTGTCAATCAAACATCCTTCTCCGCGGGGCTCCGCGCCCAGCTCTACATCATCCCTGCCTGGCATGGAGGCAGGCAGTTCTGAGCCAGTTTTCTGCTCTGGAAACCTCGGGAATCTCCCTCAGTCTTTCCCAGAATAGCCCCAAGGCTCCTCTAATTTCCTACAGCTGCTGCATGGCAGCGAGCCGGCGGCTCCACCCGGAGCATCCCGCTCGGTGGTGGCAGGAATGTCGGTGGCACAGCCCCCGGAACTCGGGGATTCCTCATCCCTGGGGAAGTCCCTACACCTGCAGAGAACAAGGCTCGTGTTATAACACCGAAACAAACAACAGCAACCCAAAGGGGACAGGGGCACGCAGGCAGCTCAGCCTGTGTACTGACACTGCAGATGTTTCCAAGCTCCAACACCAGCCCTCCTCACTCCCGAGGGCAGGGGAGACACAGCACTCCCCACCCCAATTAGCCCACACGTTCTCCAGGATAAAACAGAGCACGAATTTTCCCAGCAGCATCCGTAGCCCTGCTCAGCACGGTGATCTCCAGCTGAGGGGGGAAAGTCCCCAGAGAGCAGGAACCAGAGGCAGAGTGGGATGGGTCAGTACAGCCAGAACATGCCAAAGCTTGAGGTGTTTCAGAAGCCTCTCCCAGCACTGGTTTGCATGCAGGGTCAAACCCCCAATCCACAGAGGACCGAACACCCCAGCATTTCTCAAAGAGATAAGCCCTCTGGAGCCAGCAAACTGTTTGCAGAGAACAATTTATTAATCCAATTTACATCTTATTTCTCTTCACAAGCAGATCATAGTCTTCACGAAATTGCCCATTGCTAGAAATTATGCAGCAAATATTTTAGGGTATGAATCTCCAGCAAAGTGCCTGCTGCCAGTGCTATTTCCCTATCCAGGGTTGGAAATCTGAGCTGTGTTGATAGGACACGCAGCTCCCAGAGCACGGTGCATTCTCCACAGCAGACACGTGGTGCTCTCCCAGCCAGGCACCAACAGGCAGCACTTCTTAGCTTATAAATAAAAAGCTACAACAGAATCAACCTTACAGTGCAAATATTCATGATTCTGAATTTGAAAATCACTTCCTATGAATAAGACTGCATAGTTTGCATTAAAATATGCTGCTTCAGCACCATTCCTGACAGTGTACATGTTTGCTAGAACAGCCACATAGAGCAAACCTGAAAAGGTCAGGAAGGGAAAGGGAACAAATTTATTGAGGAATTGAAACATATGTTTGGTGCTGGTTTAAAAAAAAAATCTGCTGCAAGTACATAGATGGTGTCTATGTCAGGGAAAGTGCACTATGCAGAGCTTGCTACACAGGGACAGAGGTCTCAGCTAATTGAAAAACCGACTAATTTTTACACCTATGAACTTTGGTATTTGGAAGATTTTAATTTCTCTTTAGAACGCTGAAGATTCCTCTGAAAAAGATTTAGAATTCATATTGGAAACCCACAAAGGAGTTTTTAAGACTATACCTTCGTATTTTAATAAAATGTAGTTTAGATTTTTTTTTCTTGGAAATATCTTCATTAAATAGAAGAAGAACTAAAGGGCATGGTAATATAATTCACAGATGATACTAAATTAGGATATATTGTACACGGCAGTGCGGACTGAGAAATAATACAAAGGGCCCCAGAGAGATTGGAAACCTGGGTAGAAAATAAATGAGATTCAATTTGGAAAAATGCTGTCAATGCCTCTGGGGAAAATAATTTGAAACACGCGGAAACCTGGGAAGCAGGAATGGCTAACATGGAGTTTAAAACAATAACAGAGAGAAAATTGTCTGCAAAGCATTACAGACCCCCTCGAACGCCCGCTGGTGTCAGCAAAGAGGCTCCTGCTCCCTGCTGCGGTGCCCTGGGCACGGTCACTGCTAATGGCACAGGCAGGGGCAGGAAGGGGCTCATCAGCACAGCCCTGGGCAGCGCTGAGGTGACAAAGCCACATGGAGGTGACCAGGGACAGGATCAGAGCAGGGGATTTTAGGAGTCTGAGGGGAATGACCAGGGCTGGGAGCTGGGACCAGCCCCTGCTGGGCTGGCATGGAGGCACAGGAGGGTGAGGATGCTCTATGAGACCCCGATAAAGGTGTGGGGGAGTGGGGCAAGAGACACAAGCTAGATTTTGAACCACTGCCTCAGAGGATCTCCCAGCAGTAAAGCCAGAGGCACAAAGTGGTTTTGAGAGCACAAAACTCTGTAGAAACATGTGTTCCTGCATGCAACCCTCTCCTGGGAAGGAGATGGGTGGGGACCCAGGTGTTCCCTTCCTACCTCAAGTGTTTCCTCTCTCTTTTTCCTTCCAACTGGTATGTGTTTATCAGAGCTGGAAAAAAGGAAGAAATGAGGAGCACAGAGCAAGTGCAATCATGGATCATATGGATCCATCATGGGATGGATCATGACTTTAATCAAATCCCCTTTTTCTCCCCCTGCCCCCCATAAAGATGTGCTTCCCCATCTCTTGGGACCAGTTTCAAGAAGATGAAGTGGGGAGGATGAGGCTCCTCAGTTGCTCTTGCCTCTGCTTCAAGGGCTGTGAGAAAGATGTCCGGCCCTACAACGTGTCCAAGGCACAGGGGCAGCTCCATCCCACACCCAGGTACACCCTGGCTGCACCCACAGCCCCAACCCTTCCATTCACACAACGGCACCAGGTCAGTCTACTGCAGGGTAACAACTATTTTTAAAATTTTATTATTATTTTATTTTTAAAGGATTGGGTGCTATTTCTCCAGGGCATTCAGAGCTCTGCTCACCTGTCTTCTGTATTTCAAGAAACCATCCAAGCCTATATATTCCAGATGATAAACTCCACCTAGCAATTTTCTCCTTTTCATTAAAATTATTTACACCAGAAGAACTTAAAACAAAAATCGATTTCAGGAGAAACGAGGAGGGACAGACCAAGGACTCTGGCTTTACACTGTTGTTTTTTAGCTTCTGAAAGGCACACACTTCACTTATGAAGAATCACATATATATTTTAAAAGGTAATAGTAGAAACACTTGTTACTGTATCCATCATTTTTTCTTGACCTTACAAAAAATAGAGCTCATCAGGTAACAGCATTTCTGACATTTTGAAGTTGTTTTCTTTCACCTTTGGGATAGAAATAAAACCTTTAAACGTTCTGTTGAATGAGCTTTCAGAAGTGTGGCTTTGGAGACATCTAACCAAAAATCAATGTTTTTGTTTAGATAAGGTTGAAAGTATCCAAAACTTCCCATCAAGTCTAAAAAAATTCTAAAAAATTTTAATTCTAAAAAAAGTTATCATCTCCTAAGAGCATTTAAAATGAAATGCAATTGTTCTTTTCCTCCAGATGAAAATTCTGCCATGGCAGTGAGGCTGAGGATGGTTTTGATGATCCTCCCCAGAGACATCCACAGGCTCTTGGAGACTTCATCTCAAATCAGAGGGAAGTTGTTTACTTTTTTCCAGGACTATTGATTTTTAAAGATATCTCTAAACCAGTTTGTATCTGGCTCTCACAAGAGGGGTACTTAGGAATGAAAGGTGTGGATATACAACTGGCTCTTGAATTCCCAGGGGAATGGCAGAGAGGAGGTATGAAAAGGCATTTTCCTGCACACCAGGACTGCCACAACAGATCCTCTTTCCACTCAACACCGAGCTTGAGCCAGCAGACATTTAAACCTTTTGAGGGCAAGGGAGAAATGAGGAGGCCCTGGGACCCCAGCACAGCCTGGACTGCTCTCACACCATTGACAAGCAGGTATTTTAGAAAGGCCAAGTTCAGGTGATGGATGGGGGATTTTTAGCAGGTTACAAACTCAGAAAGGAGCATTCCCTGCTTTCAGATGACAGGTAACCCTTTGGTTACTTAAGTGCATTGGGTCCCACATTAGAACACCATGTCAGTCTTTAGACTGGAACAAAGGATGGATTTATTTACTACAGTGTAAATTTTTGCACATATTGTCACACAGAAAGCTCATCTCCTCATGCCACCAGTTTCCAGTCCACCTACCAAGGTGATCTTCACCCAGCCCAGCTCAAATGGAACTGGGAAAACAGGGAATCCATCTTCCCATCCCTGTCCACCCGGCAAATCTGAACCCAAAATGGAAGGGTGAGAGCTAGAAATTCTAGAATTTCAGAGGAAAAAAGCCACACAAACCAACTAAAAAAGCTGTAGGTATTAAACCAGTAAATGTAAGCCTTGCTCTCTCATAAATGGCTTCTGGAAATGCTTTCCATGGCTGCAGAGGCCCTGGACGATGAAAGGCATTGTCCTGTTGTGACCAGAATCTGTCACATTCATTATCTTGTACTCAATCACTGCAAAATGCAAAACATGGTTTGACAAGTTTAATTTTAACCAGTTTTTAAAGTATATTGTTTATTTTAATTGCATACCATTCTTCATCCAAGTGCAGTCCAACAAAATTCAAGCTAAAATCCAACAAAATTCAAGCTAAAAACCATCTCAAGGTTATGTTAAAAAAGTGAAAAAGCTGAGGTTTTGAATACAAAAACTGAACTATGTAATTGTTTAAATGAGCATTCCTCTACCATATCATCCTCCCTAGTAAGAAGCAGTGCCATTTTTAATGCAAGCAGCTATATTTGGTTACAAATCATGTTTTAGCAATTATACTACACAGCAAGAATGAACAACTCTGTAGTCTTTAATAAAATACATGAGAAACAGGATCTTCAATTTACATTTATTTTTATCTTGCTTGTTCATTAAAAGTCTTGTTCAAAAACTACTTTTCTTGTTTTGTCCTTTTATGAGAGCAAAGCAAGGATGTTCTTGAGCCCAGCATGGGACTCGCCTGTCCTGACCGGCTCAGGACAGAGCTGCTTCTGCAGGTCTTAACTCGGATGTGGCACCTCCACGGTTTGCAAAGGGAAAGGGCATCAATATTGCAGGCTGGGAAGCACTGTTGGAATTCAGGGCTGGGAAGTGGCAGCACCCTGCTCTCAGCTGCATCAGTTGCCTCTGGGGGGTTTGGTCATTCTCAGCCTCGCAGGTTCCTGTGATTTCACACACTGGCCCTGACACCTACGGAGGTGAGAGCTTCACCTCACAGGCACCTCGCCACCTTGCCTTCCTGATGTGTCCCATGACAAACCAAGTACTCCCGCTACTAAAATGAGTCTGCAAAAGCAAAATTCATCTCATTTTAAAGCCTACAAAAGGCTGCAATTAATACCCATTGACAACAGACAGGATTCTTAAATCTACTGTGTTTCAGCCCTTAATTAAGACTTGGGGTAAGGAAAGGAGAAAGACAAGAAAGGGTGTAAGAATGTAAAATAAAATAACAGGGCTACATGGAAAAGAGATGAACAAATCTCCCTCAAAACACTCAAGTAATGAGTACCCACCCAAGCTGTCCTCCAGAGCACCTTGCTCTCCTGCTTCCCCCATGGCTGATGTCAGAAAGAATTCCCACGTCAGCACACTTTACTCCCACCCTAGGACAGGCAAAGCTTCACCATCCCTGCTCTGGCAAGTACATCGACATTTTTTATTAAAGATGATAATCCAGGTCAATAACTTGAGGAGAGTGATGGCTTTGGTGGACTTGGCACCCCAGAACTGGCTACCAACAGCCAGGGCAGTACCTTCACAGTGTTCCCAACAAGCTTGCTCAAGTTTTCCAAGCCAGAGCCTTGCCTGGACCCAGAACTTCAACAGCTGGGATAAGGATTCTGCAGGTCACTCAACCCAAGAAATCCCATCAGCCAAGTAGAGTAAAAAGGACACAAGGGTGAAGCCATGGCAGTGCAGTTCATTTTCCATCCACCACAGGGATTACCATAATTAATTAAGTATTTAGAAGCTTTTAGACTGGGAAGCAATGCCACCTAGTGAACAGGATGGTGTGTGACAGACAGGGGACACCTCTGAAGGTTGGTCCCTGGGTGAGGTGTCGATGGAAGTCCCATTGCTGCCGTGGGGTGAGCAGTGCACTGGATAGGCCATCTCTGTAAGGACCATCCAGGAATCCCAACATCTGCCCCTGACTCACCAGCTACACAAACACAAGTTCAAAGACATTTTACCAATGAATAATTTAAAGACAAATGCATTTTCAGTAGGCCATGAATTTAAATTTTCCTTCAACAAGACCTTTTAAAGCTGGAAAATATACAGCTCAAAAATGACAGATGGCTTTAAAATTAGATATCAGATTATATGGGAATTTATAAAGGTATTGCAGAGAAAAGTGAGCACTGAATGTTACTAAATTTGGGATAAAGCCCGAGCAGACACCAGCAATTAAATAAAAATTCAAGAAAATGGATGGCCCAGAGGCTGTCACAGTGTTTGGCAGTGGTTGACAGCCACAGCACAGCCCCAGCTCACTAACAGAGGGCAACCAGTTCCCCTTCCTGCGCTGAACCATTTTCCATTAAAAGATCCAAATTGTGAGCAATTCAGACTCTTCACACAGGATATCTGATGCAGCCGTTTTCTGGAGTTTTGGGTAGGGTTATTTTTCTCCCCCTAAATGAATTCCTGGTTTTGTTTAGTTATTTGCAAAACCATGTCAAGTTATAAGCATATGACCACAAATCAGACAGAAGTTGCTACTGATGTGGTTTCTCCCCCCTCCCAGCATTTGCCACGGTAATACAGAGTTATAAAAATAACAGTCATGATCTATGGTAGGGCAGCAGTTTGATCAGACTAAAGACCTCTGGTATGCAAGGCTTCTCTACCAAAAAATGTTTCGGCCAATTTGTAAAATTGATGGGACTCTGGAGTAATCGCACTGGAGCCAAACACTTACATGTTTGATACAGAGGGATTTTCAGTGGATTTGATGGTGGGTGGAAGGTGGTGATGGGGGAGTTGGTTTAACACACACATTCTTTCTGCAAGTGCAGCACAGACATTGCTGAGGAACGTGTGAGAAGACAACCACCGACGTGGCAGTGACACGCAACCAGGAGACACCATGGCTTGGTCAACCCATGGGCTGGGAGCTGGAGCACAGCAGCACACGCTGCTCTGGTGGTCCTTGCGTGACATCTGGTGGCCAAAGAGTAGCCTGGGAAGATCCATCTGACTCAGATGGATCCCCCACAGCCCCAGGAAAGGCCATCACCCACAGTCCTGCTAAGAACTACACCAGAGCTTAAATCCTTTGTTTCTGATGTTTGGGTAAAATGATCAAAGGGTGAATTTGGGAGCTGGACCTTTATGCTCCCTGTTTTCTAAATAGCACTGATCCCCTCAAAATACTTCCCAGTCCCTTCTAGAGACTAGGACATCCCATCTGGGGACAACCAATTGCTTACAAGAATCTAAAGTGGCCATTAATTCAAGGTATTACATTTCATTACTTAAGAATATTCTAGCTATATTCGTGTTCTAAAGGAAAAAAACATTCACCTGAAGAGCCGTTCCCCAGAGGACAAAACCCAAAACTCTGCCAAAAATTCTGCCCTGAAGACTCTATTCTGCCCATTAATAGTGAAACAGAAGCATTTCAGTATGCAAAACTGAGAGCAGATCTCCTAAGCCAAGTTTCCTGGATGAAAAGGGAATATACTACTTGAAGAATTACCCTAATACTGTCTGCACTTCAGACTTCTTTGAAAACAAAACAAAAAGCACCAACCCCCCCAAACCTGAAACCCCAAAGAAGCCAGACCTGAAAGATGAGCTGGAATCTATTGGATTTGAGAGTGCCTTCCCTTGGAGCAGCCCAGTGTTTGCCTGGAGCAGCAACGCCTGCCAGCTCTTCAATGGGCTGGAGCTGTCAAGAGATGCTGAGGATAAATTGTCAAGCCCCAACTGCCCTAAACAAAGGTGATGTTCAGCTGAACACTGCAGAGGGAATTTCTTCCTTTGCTGCAGTTGCTGCCTGCATTAAGTTGACGTAAAATTCACAGGCTTGACACAAGACAGAGTGTCCCTTTGTGCAGAGCAATGATCCCTGCAGAAGGCATCTCTTCCCTGCATTTCTCTCCCACTCATCTCAAAGGTTTCCATAAACAAGATGGCTCCTTGTCCACATCAAGCTCTATAGGTACTATAAACATGACCTGACCCACATTACCCAGTTAAATACATCTTTTTTAAAGCTCAGTTTCTCCCCTGCCCTTCCTCCCACAAAACATTTATCACAGGGTGGTGCAACCAGATTCCCCAATGGATTTTTGATCCCTCCTCCTCTCAGTCACTTCTCAAAGTTGCCTGTAAAGAGCCCCAGGTAACTTTAGTGTTTAGGTAAGGTCTGGAATCTCAGAGTGCCAGGCTAGGGGAGATGAGTTACCAGCAATGCTGAAATTAAGCCCAAGAATTAAGAACTCATCAGAATTTCAGGCAGGAACTGGAGCTGCTTCGCACATGTTCTGCTTACTTGTGTTGAGAGAAAACAAACCAGTTGATTTCTCAAGATATTTCACTCCATTTACAACAGTTTTTAGCTCTATAGCTTGTAATATTACACACTCTGAAATGAAATTCAATCCCCAAATCCTTCTAGCTGGTTACTCATAAAACCCATTAAGTTCAGGCATAAGCAAACCAGACTCATCTTTTTCCCTCCCAGTGCCTATTACATATAAATAGTAATTATTGTTCCTGGCAAGGCTCTAGTGTCTCTTATGATTCTGTACTTTAATGATCTGATTTCTTAGTACTTTCCACTGAAGAATATATTTAACAAGCATCCATGTTTCCTCCTCCATGATAGGATTTTAAATTATGAATGTAATAAAGACAATGATGTTGCCAGTCTCATGATTAATAGCTTAAAGAGACATTTGCTAAGCCTTCATTCTCACCATTATCACAAATTCACAAGCTGTATAGCTTTTTAACATGGCAAAGACAAGATTTAACTCTATAGTTACACAGCTAAATCCACAAGCAATACAAGAAGGGCATTAGTGTAGCTTGATCTAGAAAAGCAATTTAAGTCCTACGTGTTCTGTTGACAGATTTGTGTTCTTTAAATGCCACCTTAGAAGAAAATGTCTAATGCAAGATTTCCACCCTTATTTATGCAATGGGTGACATCTCCAATCTTGTATGTTGTCAGAACTTAAACCAAAGAAAGTTACATCACTGCAAGACAGAGAGCATCATTAGCGTTCAGCTCAGAGTTATTGAACTAATCAACTGGAGAGGCTTCTCCTAATAACAGATCCCAAAACAAGCTGCTACAAACATTCCCTCAAACATCACATCAGTTGCTTTAAAATTAAAATGAAACCAAACCACTGAAAGAAAATAGGGTTTACAGTAAAACTCAAATTTATTACTTCACAGGAACATGGGCTTCATTCAATGCAAGAGCACACCCACAGCGCACAGTCGTTGCTCAGTGGAGTTAACTCTGCAGCACTTCCCAAGGTTTAAATTTTCACGTTGAATTGAGTAAATGCTACAGTAGATAACGCCAATCAAAACTCTGAGAATGTAAAGGTAGGTTAAGCATTACGCTGGAGATTCAACACAAGCCAGCAGCTCTGTGCAAGCCTGTCCGGCTCGGTGATCAGTGCATGTGAAACATTCAAAATATCACCTTCACACCCTAGAGAGCCAGGTAAGAACAGAACAACTGCGTATTAGACAGCACAAAGGTCCAGCCTCCATTCTGCAAGTACCAGCAGCTCAGCAACAGGCATCTCTCCACTCACCTTGCAGAATCAAGGCCACACTCTGCATTTATTGATTTGTATTGGGGCACAGTCATTTAAAACTATAGATTAAAGCAAATGAAATGGAAACTGATAATTCATTTTCAATTCTGTTTAAGGTTTATTACAACTCAGGTAGCTTAAATTTGTCACGCACGAGGCAGAGGCTTCACCCGTTCTGGGACTATTTGTATAAATCAGCACAGCGAGACAATCTCTTTGGAACAAGTCGTGAAATTTAAGCATCCACCAAACCAGTTCAGAGTGATTTATGAAAATCTGAAGATCACATTAATGGAATTGCTAACAGCCATAACTACATCCACATAAATGTGCCTCTCATAATAAAAACACTCTACATAGTTCTGAATGTTTTAAGAACTAGTAAAATGACTACAGATTATGAAGTCCATCTCCTTTAAGGCATCAAAGACATTCTCAAGGAGGAGTTAATTAGTCCAGTTTCACAGGATACACCATTACAGAGCCTGAGATTCTGACTGCCTGTGATTAATTTCAACACTGCACCAACATACTTTGCTTACATTAGATCTGTTTTCAATTTCCCCTCCTTTTTTTTTTCAGAGGCCCCTCACTGGTGTGTTCACAGCTGGAGACTCAAGTGCAACTCCTCTGTGCTGCCCCATAACCAACTGGAACACTTGTCAGGAAACCCCTAGATGACAAGAAAGCACATAAGAAGTACTTTCCAACATGCATGTTTCCCCACCCTGTTCCCCAGTTCACAAGGCAGCAGACTGAAATGCAAGCCCCCTCCCCTCAAACGATCTGGGACACACGTGCACTTGCTTCAAAGCACCCATGTTCAACACACAGTTCACAGAAATCACTTTGGCTGATGCTGCTGCTAAGGGGATTGTGATTGAAGACTCCTCATGACCTCTCATAGAGAGCAAGATGGATGCCCACCAACCAGTAGTAGGCACCAAGCCTTAGGAAACAACTGTCTGCAGTGCAGTGTTCCAGCACATTCCCATGCAATGAAAAATATCCATCAACAAGGCAACCTCCACAAAAAAAATAAGGGTCTTTCTTTGAGGCATTGAGCCTCCCAGGCTGGTAGTCTCACAGGACACCTTTCAAGCTTCCTTACCAAATTGCTCATGTTCTGAAAATAAAAGCAATTTGCTCACGCAGTTCTCTTTTTGTTCCACTCCCTTTCTGTCAGGAGTCTAACTTGAAAATAAAGCCTCACTTGCATGCAACCAAGTGGCACCACCTCCAAATCTCTTCCTGGCCACCCAAGTCTGTGTATTCCTTCTTAGCAGGATATTTAGTAGCAAGTTCTTACTGAGGTAAGAACTGTCCTGTGGGTTAATTATGGCCTGGATCAGTTGTCCCACCATGAAAGCATTGGAACCGTTCATGTGACACCAGTGCACAGAGAAGATGAGAATGGCAGCACTGGCTTTTATGTGCTATTCCACAGGAGAAACTCCATTCCGAGTTTCACTTTCCATGGAAGTCACCCTCCACTGCTCACAAGCACTCACCTCAAGAAGGTGCTGCTGTCCTGTCAGTTACACCTCAGGGAAACACAAATAAACCATGTGTTGTGGGGTGCTCTGCACGGTACAATGGGCAGATGAACCTTGCCTGTCTGGGTTTTAGGTTCTTTCTGATTCATTAAGTTCCTTGTTTAAATTATCTAACCAAGTGCTTAAGGCTTTCCTTATCTTGCTAAATTAAGCCAGTCCTTGCCAGCTGCCAACAAGGGGAAGTGGGAACATGCAAGGATAACTGCAGGAACTCCTTCTCCAGCACAGCATAGTGTGCACGTGCTTCCACTTCCTGGCCTGACTGTGCTTGGCACTCCCTCCCTTCTCCCTCCCGTCATCTAGGAGGGATTTGCACCTGGCTTAGCTCAAGTCTGAATTAATTTGAAAGACAAGGAAGTCAAAGTGGTTTTCCTCCATCAGAAACCAGGGCTATGGACGGACACAAAGTGAAGCTGTGCAGCAGATGATGTTTAGCAATGAAAATACTTTTCCTCTGGGCTCATTCCTGTATCTGGCAGAAAAATACAGCAAAGATGTTTGCCGGTGTAGCGGTGCCAGAGAACAATCTCTTCAAACAAAAGTAGCAAGGAGCACATCACAGTTTACAGACCAAGGTGAAAGCCCAGCAGATCCACTGCTCTCACTCATTCTTTGCCCAGCACGACAGCCCTTCAAAGTTGAAGGCTGGGCTCGTGGGCTCCCAGCCCTGCGAGCAGGATGACATCACCTGCACTGCACCCACCACAAGTGCTGTAACTCCCACTCAGACCCATCCATGCTACTGAACGCAGACAAAACCAGGGATGTTCGAGACAATCAAACAGCAGATGCAGCAGAAATTAATTCATTTACATTTGAACAAAAGCAAAAGCCAACGGGAAGTTAAAGACAACAAGCTTTGAAGACAGAGCTGAAGGGAGAAATGGTACATTTTTACTGCATATCGTGGATCTGAGAAATGACTCAAAGCCATCTGAGATGTAAACAGTTACAGCCAAGGAGTTTATCTTACTATCTAAGCTCTGATTCTTCAGGGTCAGCTTTATAATTCTCCTTAATACACACATCATGGAGACTTCTGCAGCATCTAGGAACTTACCATCCATCTGATTGACTGAACACTTCTGTACTTTCTATTATACAGACAAGTGCTGAAGCTTTATTTGTGCAAAGGCTGCTTTTTATCTATAGGGACAGGCTGATAATGACAGCCAGAGAAATGCTAACAGAACAAACTTTATTAGCAACTTGAACTATTTGAAAAAGGAGTCTTCACAAATTAAAACTGTAGATGAGTTTAGCCACCCTAAAATGTGGTATTCAGTATTACACAGCCACGACAGGGACAATGGAACTATCAAATAGATTCTAGCTGTTCTTTTTATGGCATTGATTTTTTTTTTTCCATACATTCAAAGCATTATTGCATCAGAAAACATATCATGCATCTTTATTTTTCCAGACAAATTCACCTGTATTTGTCATTTCTAGCTACACCTCAAAGGTGCCCCAAATCTACCGTTTCATGGTTGTAGTTGCATGCTTTGCCTATATGCATGCTGAAATAATAAATATTAAATACAGGAGAGAACATAAGAGAACCAAACTGACATTAGGAATAGTCTATGGCAGCTCTGCTATGTTCTGCCAATTAAAGAACTTTGCAAAAGATTGAGGTAACGACAGTGGCCACACCACTCAGCTGAGAATCGCTCAAAATTCATGGAAGTTTTCAGAAATTCAAGTACACAAACACCAGCTGCAACTTGTCAGAAATGCCAGAGAAATTAGGTTGGCTGCATTTTATTAGTCTATTAGCTGGCGTTCACACAGCTCCTTGTAAATCCTTTTTCTCACTCGGGGCATATCTTCCTGGGAGAACTGAAAAGGCTGGTCTAAGGCGAGGCACTTGCAGTACTGGGGAAAAGGAAAAGGCTTGGTTGAAAAAAAGGACATTTACTACATGAACAATACAGGCCACTGATTTTTAAAAAGCAGTATCTTACCTGGAGCACAAAAACCCCACAGTCACTGTCATTTTTCTGTTGTGGAATGCACTGAAAGGAAAGAAACAACCAGAGACTTGTCAGATCCTTATCCTTTTACTTATCCTTTCATTCTCTAACTCCTGCTTAAAGTCCAAAAGGAGATTCAGCGTAAGGATCAGCTGTCTCATGCTCAGAGCTAGCTGTTCTGCAGCGCCAGGAACAGGAGTTGTAATTACTTGTTCCCATCTCAAACTTCGCAAGGTGACACTCAACACCTTGATAGAATAGCACCTAATATTTAGAAAAATATATAGTGTAGGACAGAAAATAAATTACAAGTCTTTCTTTCAAGTTTATTTTCTTTTAGTGACCTACACAGAACAGCTTCTCAATTAGTTTAAATAAATGTTTGTACAGCATTATCTACTTTACACGGGACAAAACTCTATCAGCAAAGTCACACAGGCCTAGAGGAAGATTACTTTCGGCATCCATGCTACCAGCAGTGGCTTTCCTCCCCCAGCCACACCAAAGAGTTTCAGAGAACATGACAAATGGTTCATCACTAGGCAACAGGACTGAGCAAGGCAGTCTCAAATGATAACTTTCAACCTTCATTATTTCCTCAAACATGCTCAATTTTGATATGCAGAGCTAAAAAGTCCCAATCACTAGTGCTATTATGTATCTGGCACTTGAAAAGGCAAAGTAATTGTTTTTTCTCAATTCCTAGATCTTCTGCCTCACAGAATGCAGGAGGATGAACTGACTGCACAGGTTGTGCATGAGTGCAGAGAGAAATCATTTCATCATTGTATCAGCATCTAAAAATAAACCTGTGCAAGGAAGGAGCTTGGAAGTATGTCTAGTGTGCAATGACCTGTTTTATATCTTTGGAGCCATTATGGGATGGCTACGCAAATTACATATTCCCTCATTTACACTACAACAAGTTATTCCCTTTTATTGTTGCCAGACTTTGTTTACTTGCAATCAAATGCAATGTGCCACAAACAGCCCTGGAGACCTCTATTCATAGCAAACATAAAATATCAGCAGTAGCAACACTAGCCTGTTCCCTCCCTCACCAAAGCCCATCCATTCAGAACAGCTCTTTCAGGGGCAGCTGAGTGTCCAGTTCATTCAGTTCTTGACCTTGTCTCAGTACGGACACCAGCTGCAGGTTTTGCTGTGCACACATTTAATTGTGCAGAGAAAGGCTCAGATCATCAAGTCACTTGCAGAAAGTGCCAAAGCCCTGGTGGGAGCTGAATGAGCAACAGAGCTGGAACTCCCACATGTAACTACCTGTACCTCCCCCAGGACCCTCCATGGGCAGCATAAACCCATTTACTACTTTTACAAATATATGAATTTAGAAGCAGCTTCATGAAATCTCCCACAAAGTCAGACCCCAGGGCTCAAAGTGCTGTCATTTACCTTTGTCACAGCAGTCTGCCAACCCTGAAGGAACTCGGGGCGATTCTTCTCTTTTGCTTCAGTCAGCAAATACTTTCGAATGTTCTTTAAAGAAGAAAGAGGAAAAATGCAACATTATTCACCCACTAAAGAACAGGAGAGAGACACTGACTGCTTGGATGGTATCCTTTTGACAGTGAGGACAAGTTTCAGGTGAGCATTAGGAGCGGAGCTCAAATCTAGAGGTAAAGAAATGAAATCTGGTGGGTACTGTGACCCACCAAGACTACCACCAAGACTAATTTTAATCTATCAAGGGGAGCTCTAACACCCCTCAGCCACACTGTACACTGCTTTACTTCATACCAGACTAGCTGTGGCACCCAGGCACAAGGTCAGAGTGCTCCCAGACATGCAGAGAAAAACAGAGCAGCCTGGCACGTGTTCTTTCCTGGCTTGCTGGCTGACACCAAGACCCTTACGTTCAATACGACGGCATTTTCCTGCTGGAATCTCAATACAAAATGCTCGAGTTCTGCAGCTAATCAACAAAGCTCCAGGGAGAGCTTTAGTAACATATAAGAAAAAAAATAGGCTGACACAAGTGAAGAGAAGGAAGCAAGATAAATGAGACTATGGTCTTGGGTTAAGCAAATCCTACTTCTCTGTAAACAGGCTGGACATTTATAGCACAATTCAAACACTGCAGCACACACTTAGTGTGTGGATCACAGTTAATTTTGGGTATTGCTTCCCTCCTGCCCCTACAACAGGCAGAAATAAAAGTTCCTCATGCCTGTGAGACATTCAGGTGCAAATGCCTTGCCTGGAATGGGATGGGAGAGACCACACTGCAAGGCTGCAGGAGACCATAGGGCTGCCAAGAGGGACGGCTGCTTCATGTTGAACATTCACAAGCTAGAGAGCATGAGATCTCTTGCTCCCAGGACAAACATTAGCTTCATCCTCAGCAAATGCCAGCAGGCATCTTCATTCAGAAGTCCTAGCTGGGAACTCTCCTGGGTACAATAATTACTACTCTTCTGTAAGCCAACAACTACACACAGTTAAAAGTAGAGGGCTGATGCATCAAGCAAGCAATTAAGTTGACAAAATTAGCTTTTGTAAGAGGGTCATTACAATTTGCTAAGCCCAGCAAAAATTTCCTGGCTGCTCTTTATCAGGAAGACTGATAATTTAACTCCAGTGTTCAGACTGCAGCCCTGAAAGGTTGCTGGGTTATAACCAGAGGCAAACACTCTGTTTCAATGCAGGCCAAGGAAAAAGGCAACACGCTGTCAATAGCACAGTAACACATAAACCCCACTGGGCAACACTACAGCATCTTCAGTCCTGTGCTCTCACCCAGGCAACCTATCCCCTAAAGGACCACAATTTATCATTTAGCCTAAACACAAGTCCCTTAACAGATTAAAGAAATGCCCTCTCTCTCCTTGGGGTTCTTCTGCTTCCCCACGGCACTGGGCTTTGAGCTCCTGCTTTCTGTGGGAGTGCCAAGTCAAAGTCACCAAAGCTGTGCTGATTACACGGTCAGGCTAATTGGGCAATAGGCAATCTGACCTCAGCTCCCAGCTTTGGTGTGACCATCAAGCTCTGTGCTTCAGACTCCTCAGCAGGACAGGCTGATTCTCATTTCATACACAGCAAGACAATGACAGACACACCACATTTAAAGTTTATGGCTGAACGAAAACAAAGGGGGAGTGTTTTGTTTAAGAAAACAGTTCAGACTTTGCACACAGCTGTCACTCTTACCTCTACGCAAAACTTAAAATGAATGCCTTGGGAATCGTAAAATGAAATAATTCGACTGGGGATGTTCACAGTAATGAGGGACCAGTGGACTTCCAGGTGAATAGGAATTAACAGGAGAGTCTTTTTAAACAAGTCCACCTGGCAAAAAGAACAACATATATTAGAGAGAGTTCCACAGGCAGAATACAGCAAAGCAAAAGATTAATTGTATCCAAGTTTCCTCTCTACCACTCTGTAACTGAAATCTTCTTCTGCCCCACTCCAATCTTTCACCACATTCTTTATGTTTACCAAATACACAACTTATCTGCAGGCACAAAAATACAGTTACAGTCCAGAAAGTGGCTGAGAAACCTTGTAACTATCAGAATTAATCACTACCGTATTTGTGACAAAATCCTGCTCATGTTGAACTGCAACATCTGTGTTGAAGTGGCATTTCTTAGGTAATGATGGCAATACAATCGAGCCTCAGTTTAGGTTAGCTACATCTCTTCAGTAATGACACTTATCCAGTGTGAGCATCATTCATTTCTATCAGAGCTGCTTTTTGAGTAGGTGACACACTTTGGGGTTGTTGATGAGAAGCTCAACAACACAATGCAGCAACATGCACTCACAGCCCGTTTACAGCCCAGAAAGCCAACTGCATGTTGGGCTGCATCACAAGCAGTGAGGTTAGCATGTCAGGGAGGTGACTGCCCTTCTACTGCTCTCACAGGAGACCACACCTGCAGTGCTGTGTCCAGCTCTAAGGCCCCCAACTTAAGAAGAAGGTGGACCTATTGGAACACATCCAGAAGCCAAAAAGATGTTCAGAGGCCTGGGGTACCTGTGCTATGAAAACAGACTGAAGGAGTTGGGGCTGTTCAGTTTGGAGAAGGCTCCATAGAGACTTCACAGCACCTTCTAGTACCTAAACGGCTACAGCAAAGCTGGAGACAGACTTTGGACAAGGGCACAGAGCCCTTGAGGGTTCCCAAGAGGGAATGTCTTTAAACTGACAGACGATAGGTTTAGATGAGATGTAAGAAAGGAATTCTTCCCTGTGAGGATGGTGAGACACAGGCCCAGAGAAGCTGTGGCTGCTCCACTCCTGGAAGTGCTCAAGGCCAGGTTGGACAGGGTTTGGAGCAACCTGGGATAGTAGAAGGTGTCTCTGCCCATTACAGGGGGGCAGAACTGGATGATCTGTAGGGTCCCTTCCAACACAGACCATTCCATGATTCTATGAAGAAGCTGTAATTACAAACATCCCACAAAACCAGCAAGTTTGCAGATTGACCCCTTCTGCTTTAACACAGGCTCTGGGACTTGCCAGAGGAAGGCAGAGGAGTGCAGGATGCTTTGGTGAGCAGAAGAAAGGGGGGAAGAAGGTAGAGCAGATTCATCCTTTCTCAAAGCTAACTTTGTAGCAGATGTACTGTGGTCACAGGCAAGCAAACAAGGGAAAAGGTCTTGAAGTACAGAACAAGTAGATCAGATGCAACACCCCCAATGTCTGTACGGCAGATGAGCCCTTATGCTTTTGGAAGCCAGCCAAGCCAGGGCCTTTCATGATCTTCCTTCTCCTAGCTCCTCTTGAAATGAGTGTGTAATTACTGGGGTTTTGGTGGCACAGTCCAGAAAATAAGCAAAAATAGAATACTGAACTAAATGAACTCATCCTGTGGGAAGATTTCTAAGCTTTCTTCCTGGCTTTTTAAGCACTATGCAATTTGAACAGTACATAATTGCAACACTACTGGCAAGGGCAGGTCTTTTGTAGGAAAGAAAAGTCTATTTCTTGAGTAACAATGGGAAGTTGAAGAGACAAAAAGGACTGGGCATTCACAGAAGTTATCAGCTGAGCCTGGCTCACAACAGTCCTTTGATTGTGACAAGCACTGACCCTGCTCCCACCTGCAGAAACTGCTTCCTGACCGGACTACAGCACACCCACTACACACTGATCCATCACTCTCAGAGAGAAGCAGAGGGATATCAGCCAGCAGCAAGCTGAGACCACAAAGGAAAACTGGAATAAGATAAATGAACTACATCTTCTGTGATGTTCAGCTACAGCAGAACCACGTAGAACCCAAGGGTCCTCATGTGGCCCATGGGATTAGTGCAGGTGTGCAATCCTGCAGCAGAAGAGTAGAAACAGGCAGCCAAAAGTGGGGTCTTTAGTTAAGAACTGATGTACAGGAAGAGTGGTGGCAACACAGGTTCACTTCACCAAGAGAGCAGAGTCAGCTCTGTGTCATGACAGTGGATCAGGAATGACAGTGTGATGGCAAACAGAAGCTCTGAAACCAATGCAGCCACAGCCAGCATAGGCTATCTGTATCCCAGGAGAGAACATTTATAAAACATGGTGCAATACTCTGGTGTGTTTAAAGAGCAGAAAAAATTTCCCCTTAATTACACATTGCAGGATGAAGGAGTCTACAGAATTCTTCCCATATAAACTGCTTAGCTCTCATTCTTGCTTGAGAGATTCTTCAGGAATTTAAGTGTAAATGTCTAAAAATTGTCCTGTTTCATCAGGTACCTCAGCAGCAACAACAATAGAGATCCTGCTTCCAGAATCTACCCTAATTTTGTGGGTTTTACAAAACTTGGGTTGGTGGAGAAAAATAATGTCTAAAAAATAATATGTGGGAATATTAAGCACCGGTATTCTATCTCTCTTTAAAGAGTTTTTTAATAAATCATATGAATAGATTTTATATTTGGATAATGAGTTCATCTCTAGCATTTCACAGATGTGTGCTATTTAAGTACTTCTGCAGAAAGATCATACATTCAAACATGGCCTTTGATTAGTCTTGCCTCATCTCCCATATTAGAAAGAACAAATGTTCACAGAAAAAAAAAAAATGAAAAAAAAGAGAGTATTTCTTTTTGCATTAGCTACCCCTGAAAATATCACACCCATGATCTGGTGTGGGTTCTGGAAAGCAAGGTAAATTCTGTTCTTGTCATGAGAACAATAGTCTGGCTTATTAACCATGGGTCTCTTTTCAGCTCTCTAGTACCTGGTATGTGTTACTTGGAGTAACAATTTGATTTTGTCAAATGCCAGTCTGAGATAAAAGGAAGAAGCAGAATTAAGTCTGCTCTCCTGTAGATTAGTGTACCTGGCACTGTCAGGAGCAGTAAGAGACATTTCTTGCAGTTAAATTAACAACTTGCATGAACATACACAAAGAGATAACCTCCCCCTGAAGATTTAGCCATTCCAAGTACAACATACCCGTACTAACTTGAATAGTGCCACACTACTATTTTCATCAAGCCCTCCCCGCTTTGTACAGCTCCTTTGCTAACCCATCCTTTGTAAATAACACACTGTAACCCAGCTTCAGGTAAGTGACTGAGCCCAGCCTAGCAGAACCCCAGCACTGATGACACTGTGTTAAAGGTACCTTTTTAGTCCATCGTTTTACCCCATTATATCCTTTGGTTACGAGCTGTCTATGAAAAAAGCTGTTAAAGAAATGAACCTATAAAGAGAGAGAGAGAGAGAGAGAGAGAGGAGGAATGAGCATAGAAATTTTCATGCACAGTCATTCCCCTTCCCCCAGGATAATTTATACAAAACAACTTGTAATGAGGCAATATTTAATGCAGGTTTAGAAACAGAACCCCAGTAGGGACAAACAGAGGCTTTGCCAAGCCTCCACTATTACTGTTCTTCAGCAAGCTAATAAAATAAGCCTTATTCTCCTATAATATATCATGTGAGCCACCGCAGCATTTATATTTACATTTTTGTATCTCTAGGCATATCATGTTTAATTTTTTTGTTGGGGACTGACTTGGGAGAAAAACACCAGGGCAAGAAGTTAGGTTTTGTTGTTCTTTACAGGGATCAAGGAAGAGAACACTGGACTGGAAAAGTGGGGGTGGTGAAGGGAGTAACTTCTGGCTTTAGTTGCTGGAAACTGAGACTCAGAAAAAGAAAATTGATCAAAACATTTATGAGATTTAGTCCAACAACACTGTCTTTGGTATTCAACTCTTATGACCAGCTCCCAGCAAGAACGATATTCTTCTATTGAGAAGTACTTTTAAGATATGATTGATCCATTTGGTAAGTAAAAACTGACACTTATGACAAAAAAATGTAGGCTTATGCAAAAAAAAAATCAGCTCCAGGTTAACACTATTATTCCCTGTGCTTAGCTTCTTGCAATTATAGGAACAGATTAATACAAATAGAAATCTGCAACATCTGTTTTTAATAATTCTCCTGGTGTAGAGGTGGTAGAAGGCTTGTTACTTGAAAAAAAAAGTTAGAAAATTCAGCAGCTGAGAACACAGTCTAACACCCATTAGCTATGCCAACAGACTTCAAAACCACATTCTGAGGTACCAGCACAAAATCTCCCATGAGGATTTCAATTATGCACTAGGAAGAAAAAGCAGACACAAGCAAACAGACACAATCTCCAATACTCCAAGCCTAGCACACTCAGGAAATATAGAGAATACTAATGAAGAATCACCATCACCTCAAATCAAAGCAACAACACTTTCTTCAGAGCTTGAAGACTTTAAGAGTTACATTGTGCAGAGCTCTTCTAAGAATGGCTTTGTTTGGTTCTTCCTTTGTGGTCTCACCTGAAAACTGTTCTGCCCTACTAGTAAACAGATGGGTTTTTATAATTGTCACTGCTGAAAATTTAGTCACAAAATGGGGGGGGTTGTTATCTTGATTTTTTTTTTTTTTTGCTTTCTTTCTCTCAACTGCCACCAACAGTCAGGCACTGCAGTTGCAAAGCTGTAAGCATTCTGAGGATGTACAAAACAGAGTCCTGCAGAGTCAATACTGCCAAGGAACCAAGCAGCTCTCCACACAAATTCACATTCACCAGGCAGGCAGCTGACACAGCTCGAGCTGTTACAGCCCCCACAGCTATGAGGTGGGTGGGAGGGTGAGTGCAAGCAGCACATGTGCATGGCTCAGATGCTAACACTCAGGGTTTGTCATCTCAGCAGAAATCCATCTTCATCAGAAATTTCAGCTGAAACACCAGGCTGGTGAGCAAAAGCATGAATACAGCACTTTAGAAGCAGATAAGCTGGAAACAGAAACCTCTAGGGAAGTAAAGAGACTGGGATGAGACAAAACAGGGCACGTGTCCTCTACAGGTACATCAGTGACATTAGGTTACCACACCACCTGCACAGCTAATACAGTCAGTTCCTGAAACAAGAGCAACAGCACTGAAAAGGGAAAAGGAAATGTAGAAATTCTGAGCAGTACATAGCAACAAATTATAATGGAACCACTCAGACCATCATTGAGTTGAATCCTGATTCTGTACCTGAAGTGTGCAAAGTTTCACCTTCCCCTCTCCATCTCTCATTAGGTACATTTGCATAATAACAAAACCCCCTCACCTTTTCAGGGACCGCATCCATTACGAGTTCACCATACATGTTAATTATCTGGAAGAGTCAGTAAATAGTTAAATACATACATCACACATTTTTAAGACCCAAATTCACAAGTGCTCATAAAACATAGGCCCCTACCCACTTAAACCAGCAATATGGAGAGAAGCCACATTGTCTGAAGGACAAGCACTCTGCAACTAATAGTGGTCATCCTGGAGACAGACTGTAACTAGCTGCTTGGAGTCTGCCTCAATCTTAAATGCAGTTTAATTTAATTTAAATCTACTGGTGCATGGCCTGGGCTCTGCAGACTTCCTGTTTTTCTGGCTGTAGGCCACAGTTTGCTGTTTTATCCTGTCATTCTTGTAATCTGCTCAAGCTGGGGATGGGGGAAGTTACTAAAATCTATATGGGTAGCTACTATTTTATCAAATCAGTACAACATCATTTTTTCAAAAGGAAACAGTCTAATTATGACACTTCCCAGCTTCCAGACTTATTGCACCTGTCACTGTAAAAGCTGCCCACCACTCCTTTTACTTGTGAAGTAAGGATAGTCCACCTGTAATGTCAGCAGAAGGTACACAACTGGTATTCTAATATAAATGGGCTAAAAAGGGTTTGGGAAGCACATAAACACCAAGCATCTCTGACCTGGTCATTCAGCCAGTTCTGGCCTTCCAGTGTAGCCAAATCATCCATATCTAGCATGTGCTTATTATAGAACACCCGGAAATTGCAAGTGGAGGTTTTTGGATGTTTTTCTCGATACATCATGATTTCCCTGGTGATAAAAGGTTTTCTAAAACAGAATTGAAAAGGTAGAGAAAAACTAAGTCAAGGTCATGTCAAATGGATTCTGCTCTGCTAGTTGTTAGACATAGAGCATGCAGTAGGCAAGGCAAGTGGTTTGTTCTTTACCAGGTGTACAATGCGATACTGCTACACACCTATGGGAGAAATCTTCATTAAAGACTTCTTTTAATCTTCCCATGACATCTTTTTCACAGAGTGGTACTAAACTGCCGTATTTCTTCATAACCTCATCTAGGAATCCTTTAAATATACCAGAAAAATGAAAGTGCAAACAGATAAAAACCTTCTGAGTTCACCAATCCAATAAAGCTCCCAGTTCTTACAGATACAAGCAGCAGTCATTCTGCACCCAACCAACATGCAGCACCACACATGCCAAATACATATTTAAGAAAACTAAGCTCAAATTGGCAACATTAAATAAAAGCGGGGGTAGGGGAAGAAGGACAAAAATAAAGCATGAATCTGATCACTCAGCTTCACAGGAAAAGATCAGCCCCTGTTCTTGTCATACACATACATATCTACAGCAAACTAATTATACCAGTGCTAGAGAAGAATCCATCCCCTTCCCTACTTCAATTAGCATTTTAAATCATTTTACTGCAACGTGAAAAGCCATCAGTTCATGCAACAGGTTTCACTGAAAAGCCAGTATCCTGTCCTTATGGCAAACAGAATGACTCTCCTCAAACGCAGGCAGCTGGAGCTGGCAGCACTTGCAGTCTGCTCAGTTCCGCTGCCGCACCACAGTGAACAGAAAAGACGCCAGACAGACCACGGCAAGTTTAACTCCTTTACCCTTGTGTCCTAGGGATGGCATTTAAGGTGACACAGACAGCCATGTCAACCTGTCAGGGCCCAGGAAAACACTGAGCAACCACACCAGAAAAAGATATTAACTTGGAAATAATGAAGAGATGAATGCTGGAGGAACTGAAAAATCTAGGAAATAGATTTTTTTCTTTCTCAAACAGAAGACTGGAACACTGGAGATATAAATTCCACACAAGCATCCAAAACCACTCTGAGAATGAAAGAGAATGGAGAACAGGATTTCAACACTTGCAAGTAAACAAGATAAAAAAGACCAAGTTGTCCAGCTCTCTGAAAATGTATTTTCACATGCCGCAGAAAACATGTGTTCTGTGTACAGAAAGCTGGATCTGAGATCAGAGTCCAGGAAAATTGCATTAATCCAAAGTCCAGGACTCTTCTGAGGCTGGGATGTGATGGCAGAGCATCACTGGATAGGGCAGTGTGTGCTTATGAAGGCTTTAAGAACATTTCCTGGAAACTTTCAAGATGAGGATAGGGAAAAGCAAGATGAAACATTGGACAGAAAAAGTGCCAGAAGAACAGCAGTAAGAATAAAAACCAAAGGAGAGAGACCAAGAAAAAACCCAAACCACAATGAGCTGAGAATAGCAGCGAAGATATAACAAGAAGTGTGACAGAAGGAAGGAGAAAGGATTGAAGAGCAAGATCAAACCACATTGAAGCATTCTTCATGGGAAAAGAACCTTCCTTGCAACTCTGCCACATTTTTGCCTAACAACTTTTATCCCTTACATCCCAGTACACTGTGACAGGGAAGATGTTTCTCACTCTGGATAGAAGTCTAGCTAGACAATGCATGGGGCTTATGAGTGTACCTTATTCTGTTTTTTATACAAAATACAAAAATTTTCAAGGCTTTTTATGGATGCACAGAGGAAGGGCTGTTCTTGTCATTACAACTAAGAGCAGCAGAGCTCCAGACCTCCAGCAAGACTGACCTCACTTGGGCTGGTGTAGTAACACAAGGAAGAGAATACAAAGTTCAGCCCCAGGGCAAAAATGAGACATCATGAACAGGATTTTACCATGGGGCTGTTTGATATCTAATAGCATTTCTGAATGCACTAAGCATTGCAGCCCATTAACGCTGGAGTTCAGCTGCTGCAGGGAAATTCAAAACCCAAGAGCAGCCCTAACACTTGCACCTCCTTCATGTTTCTACCCCAGGAACTCTTGCCAGGTTAGCACTATCTTTTAGGGTGCAGTTAATTATTAACAACACTCCTAAACACACAAGAACTCCTGCACACAGTTATACCACAACTAAATTTCCACTTTACAGCTTTTCAGCTGAGAAAACTCACAAGTACTATACTATCAGACCACAACTTTAACCTTTGCCACCCTGATACAACCTTGGCTCTTGCCTGTTACAGAAGCACTACATCTCTTTTTCTGATGTACAAACTTTAGAAGTCCATTGCAGAAGTGATCTCTTCACTGGGTTACCACAGTTTCTCTCAATTTCTCAGACAGCATCTGGTCCTTGCTGGATCTCATAAAGCCAGTCACAAAGATATACAACCCACACTAACTTACAGATATGGATGTGGAGAGGTAACTCCTCTCTTGAGGTTCACTGTCTCCTTCTTCACATTTTGCTTTAGAGAAATCAATTGCAAAATTGAAGGACAAATAGGTAGGCAGAAAAATCAGAGCATGTCAATCTTCACACGTTTCCTTTAACACTCACTGACACCAGCTTGAAGTTTATGGGACTCAAAAAGCCAATTTCTCCAAAGGAAGTTATCAGAACATCTCTGAAGTTACACTGATGGTACAATATGGCATAACGTGTTAGCTTACTGCTTCTTACTCTGTGTGTAAAAAGCTGCTACACATAAATAAGACACCAATTACTATTTTTATCATGCTCCTCTTTAGAAAGACTATCGAATACTGCATGTTCAGCATAGCACAAAAAAACCCCAAAGCCTTTTTGCTGAACCTTTGCTAAGACTAGTCTTTTTAAAATATATTATCTTGTAGGATTCATTAAGCTTACTCTGTGAACAACTGGAGAGAAAACCAAGGGAAAATGAACAATATTTGGCTATTAAAACCTGAGTTTAAGTGATTTAGTTTAAGACTAAGAGCAAGAGAAGAGGTATAAGAGTAGAAGGAAGCATTAGTATACCTAGGATTTTCAAAAACCAAATTAAGAGTAACAACTGTCAACTGGTTAAAAACCTGAACCTTTTGATTCCACACAATAAGACATTTAAAATACCTATCAACAATTTTCTGCAGATCCAAATTAAACTACATTGTATTCTCTAAAACAAAATCTTAAAATAGCTTGTCAGACAAACATTAATTTGTCCCTCCTTCATGCAGCTGTCCTCTTTGCAGCCTCATTTAATCAAATGTTATGCTAAGTGACCTTTACAATTCAGAGTAAGAAACAATTTTTGTAAAGGAATTAACACAATATGTAAATTCCACAATACATGCAGCAGCTTCCAGGAACTCCTGGATGCCCTAAGATATTTAAAAAGTATACCACAAAGCCACGTTGCCAACTGCTCATCAGCCACTCGGGAAGTTTTCTGACTGTTCCTCTTGCCTCCCTTCCGAGTTCCTGATTTCAGTCCTGTGCTTTCTGGTGAAGGCTCCTCAAGAGGACTTTTACAGTAAGGGTGATCTAGTAGTTTTGAACTAAAAATGTCCAAGTTTAAAGAGCCTTCTACTTCCATCTGGCTAGAGCTGTCCTCATTCTGTGTCAGCTCCATGGATAAAGGTCCATTTGCAAAATTATCACTGACATCAGAATCCTGCAAGGAGGACTGCAACAGTGTCATTCCATCTATACCCACAACCTCCTTGGATTCTTCACCATCTTGATCTGAAACAGCAATTTCTTTTCCTGTCACAGAGACAACAATGTCAGAGCAATGATCCTCTGCTAGAGCCCCATTGGTCTCCACTTGGTGCACGGTTTCTGCCTCTGGAGAAGCTCTAACATGCAGTTCTGGTGGGCCAGCATCCACACTGCCATCCTGCCCTCCAGATTCTGCATCCTCAGAACATGGCTCAGCAGACACATCCTGTGTGTGGCAGATCTCAGGTGCACATACTTCATTCTCCGCTCCTAAAGATTTGGGTGTATTATTGTTCATATCTGATAAGCTGTACCGCTTCCAAAGACGCTTACTTTTAGATTTCCAGGAGGAAAACAAATTACACAATCCACTTTCAAAATCCCGCTGAAGCGTTTCTTGATGGTCCCTTGTAACTTTCTGCACCCACCTTTGCTTGATTTTTCTTAATTTGCAAGTCTTGCCTCTTGCTCGAAGTTTCGGGAATTTTATGATTCTATACCGAAACCTAACCATAGAAAGTTTCTTATGCATCATAAATAAAAATCTCTTTTTTACAGTATGATGATTAAATTTGGACCTCTTTAGAACTGTCAAAGGGCCACAAGTTCCATTCCACTCCCTTTGCAACAGCATTTCCTTTTATAGCTATTTAAAACTACCAGGACTGTGTTGCCCTCATCATTATTGCTCTCCTCCCCGCTATATACAAAACCACCTTTCTTTACAGGTAAGGCAGCACCTTCCAGTGAGTCACATAAGACATAATGGATGTGGCCAGAGATGCTACTGAGAACAGCAACAGTTTCAAATTCTTCATTCAAGGGATCTTCACTCTGAAAGGATTAACTGTTGAGTTTCCTTACTGCTTCTCCAGATGAGCTTTCAGCTTTGCAATAGGGACAGGATACTTTTGCTCTCAGTAGTTTTTAGAGGAAAGCTGTACAATTCAACAGTAAGTTTTGGAGAAGTTTCTGAGTTTAGAAGCACATCAGGAGCCCACCTGCTTTGGAGCTCAAGTGTCTTCCTTCTGCACTGCAATCTTCTGTACAGTTTGTTGTGATTTAAACTCACAAATAGCTGAGCACTGTGTCTTTTCTTCTAGGTTAGGAAAACTTGCTTTTGGAAGCAGTATTTCCCAAGCTTCCCAAAACCAGTGGTCCATCTTCCAGACTGGGCCAGCAGCTGACTTCTTTGCCAAAGCAAATGTCTTCTATAGCTTTTCATTTTTCTGCTGCATTATGATCTTCAAAAACAGCTGAAAGAATAAGGGAAATGAATTCAGAGTTATCTGGACTGTAACATAATAGCAAAACACTAAGGCACATTCCTCAGGCCACATGCCTATCTAAAATTCCACCCCTCCTTCAATCACAACCCCACATTCCCTAAGACATTTTCACTTGCACCCAGAGGAAAAACAAGCAATAGTTGCAATGGGTCGGTTTGTAAACAGGCTTTGCTCATTTACCTTCCCTAGAGGTAGAGCAATAAACAGGTAATTCCCACCCATCCCCATGCTCCCTATGTGTAATTCATGACTCTCTAGCCTGAGGTCAAAAAGCCTTTGAAAAAACAAAACTTTGAAGTCCAAGTTATCAACAAGTGTGTGCAGGTACCCCACCCCATCAGCACGGTACAAAGGAGCCCTTACTCTTGTGCAATAAACGTGAGCAGCCTCTGAAAACACTTCACAAGCTCGCACAGTTTTCCTTTAAAGGAACAGCAAAACACAAACACCCACAGAAAATTTGATTCTCTGAGTAGATAAAGAATGACACAGTTTACTCCTGAATTGCTCTGTACTCACAGCAACACCTCACTCCATAACACCACCACTATCAGCTTCTATAATCAGTGTTTATCTTTGCATTAACAAAGCAGTACCAATGCAGCACAGCAGCTGATCATCTTAAAAATTCCTTTCCCCACTAAAAAACCTGCATCTCAAAATGTTCAATAAGGAACTTTCTTCGACTACACAAGTGTGTAAAACCTGCATAGTAATATCTGTTTATCTTCACTACGTGGCTAAAAATATTAATTAAAAGTTAGAAGAATCCAGAAACACAAGAGGAAGGCAAAAGCAGCACACACAACATGAGACGCTTCATGCAAATTGCCTCAGCCTCACTATGTACATCCCAAACTGTATTTTACAAGTTTGTATTTTTCTCAAGTTCAAAAAAGGACTTTTTTTTTCCTGCCCCTCATCAGACTTATTCTGACTTACAGACTATTATAGCAAGTTTTGCCTTGGCCATGTCAGTCCTAATCATTACACATAGGCATGTGTATCTCAAAATAAAGGAGTCTATAGGGTCTATAAATGAAAATAAAACATTAACAATTGGACTTTTAAGGCAACTATGAATGACACCTGCAAAACTAGGTATTCAAGGCCTGATTTAAGAAGCTCTTTTCCATTTTTCACTCTACTCACCTTAGACACAATCAGCAGTTGGGATTTTTTTTTGTTGTTTTGGTCTTTGGTTTTTTTGTTTGGTTTATTTTTTATTTTTTTTTTTTTGGTGGAGGAATGAGAGGGGAGGGGAAATGCAGAGAGGACAAATAATATAAATTACAACTTGCGTAAGATATTCCCATCACATAGAAAACTGTCCAGAATTCACTGGACCTACAATGTAGAAAGAAACCTCCACTGATGGAGAGCACAGCTTAACACTATCAAAGCACTGCAACAGGGCCTGGCTCTTTAGTAACCCTCTATTACTCACCACACAACCCAGTTACCAGAAAAATCAGGACGTAACATCTCATCACACCAATTTTCTTGTACTTCCTCATCTAGCACTTCCATATTTCTCTACCCTAGATGCAGTTATACGCCTGCTTTTCCACTACAAACTCTGTGTCTGTCTATTGTGTGCAGAGCTTACAAAACATTCAGTCAGTGGCCTCAGTAAACATCAGCCAAACCACAGGCTTGCTAGGACAGCTTATTCCAGACACATTTCATCCAGGTAAAACAAACAAACCCAGGCAAATCTCAAACACTCTCAACAGAGCCCCACACACAAGGGGCTTCTGTGCCAACACAGTGAGTGTTGAGCACTTCGAGGAGGCAGAGCAGATGAAGGCAAGGTTTAAATCTTCCCAGGCTCTGCAATAGGTGCCACATACCTGCCAGTTTTTAAGAAGACTCCTGAACAATTTGGAGTCATCACCTTTATCCTTGCTCTCCCACAGCCAAGCCCAACAGCCTCGACAGACACTGCCTCAGACATAGAAAATTGCTTTCTGAATGGCCATGGATTACACAGGAGCTGAAATTCCTGCAGCTGCCACTGTTCTACCCATAGGAGACTGAACTCGTGATCATAGCAGGAAAAACACTGAATCAGATTCTAGCAAAGCTAAGTCCTGGTAACAAAAAGGACCCTGGCAAGGGGTCAGGCAAACCTGAATTCAAGGCAATCCTGAATGGAGACAAGAGTGATGCCACAGTTTCAACACAATTGCAACAGCAATAAAAACAGATCATTTGCTCATAGGTGTCATGAAATCCAGCTTCTTAAAACTGCAACAAAGGAAGATGTTAGGAAAGCTATTCTACCTACCTGTTCTTCTGTTTCACTTTTAACTTAGAACATTAAAAAATGCTTTAATTACAACTTACAGTATTAAAAAATATTTCATGTTTGTCTGTGATGCCCACACCAATTTCTCCACATTATACAATTTTTCTGTACAAAAAAGTTTCTCCTTAAAGTGTAAATAAAATTTGAGTAAGACACTTAATCTAAGCAAAGTTTTCTTGCTCTCCCCTCTCCCTTTTCAAACGTGATTGTTTTGAATCTGGATCCCCTTAAAATAAAGGCCTCCAAAGAACAGTTAATTCCAGTCCCTAGGAGCTGAAACAGTTCACTTTTCTAACAGGAGTGTTACTTGGAATGACAAAAGATAATCCATATACAAATATTTAATTCAAGATGCTGTTCGAAGAACTTACTTTCCACCACTGCTACAGGAGTATCACTGGGTTTACTTGGCACCATAAACCAGCAAGGCAAAAGGACAGCTTAGAAGTGCACTGCTAGAAAAGGAACTGAAGTGAGCAATGTAAAATCAAAAATAAAGCAAGCACTGCCCAAAGTTTAAGAACCTGAAGAGAAAGTGAAATATTTGCCCCATTCATTAACACGGATGAAAAACCTCTGAACTGAGGAACTTGCACCACTAACAGAGTTGTCTGGCTAGTCAGTGGAGGTAGCCAGGTTTCTGTGCTGTGCTGTGAAACTGCACAGGGATGCTGCCAGTACTACATCAGCAAACCTCAAACTCAAAACGCCCAAGATGTACAGATGCCAAAGACCAAAAGTGAAAGAAATTTACCGTAACTCACCTCTTTAGCTGTGTTTGACATACCATCTGCAAATGGTTAAATATTAAAAGGCATAGCCTCTTTTGCACTGGATGAAGACCACCCCAGACTTAATGGCAGATTCTGATTAGAGATTTGCTTCATACTCTAATTTTTTAAAAATATGTTTGGGAACCACTCACTTTTCAGAATACTTATCCCAAGAGCTCTGGTAAGCTACAAGCAAACATGACTGTAGGAACTTGATGTCAAGCACTGCACACTTGCATGGGAATGGAGGAACATGAGGCCCTTGATACTTTATGAGTAACAAATTCCGTGCACACACAGACACTGTATTTTCCTTAGATAAATCAGCAGATTGCTCCATTTGCAACTTACATGGCTGCAACTTACATCACCTTCAGTGAAGTTGACTACTGTAAAAGACTTTACATTCATATCTTTCACCCATTATAAGCCTTAGTTTAACCACTCATTAGTCCTTGGCAGTCCTATTTATTTTTGACAGTTTTAGAGACCCCAGGTTTTAACTGAAAAGCACACAAATTGGGAAAGCAGTCCCAGCAAATGCTGCTGACAGAACCCTACCAAAGGTTACTAGCTGACATCTGAACTGTTAGATCACAGAAACCTTCTGTCCACGCAAGTGCAGAACAAACCCCCAGCACTGCAGAAGAGCTGCTCCCTAATGCTTAAATCACCACAAGCCATCTAGGGCTGTCAGCGTGCCCAGTGGATCAAATGACACATGGAAATTCTTCTGTTAAAGAAGCTTGTTTTTAAGAGCATCAGTAATGTAAATAAAGTGAACAGCTTTGAGAGCATGGCCTTGAGCAGGCAGCAGTAACTAGTGCATCACCTGCTCCGTGGGAGGCAGTTCTTACAACACCCAGAGTTCAGCCTTTCCCTGTGGAGGTCTGGGCAGCTCCCAAGGACACGAGGTAAGGAGGAAAAAGAAAGCCAGCCTGAGACTATGGGTGTGCAGCTGAGATATGCTGTGCAAGAAGATGTCCTCCCTCCCCCAAGCAGAATCCAAAATTGGAAAGAGATAGAGGAAGCTGGAGAAGGGTGTCTCTCTTCAAACCACCACGTGGCCAGAGCTAAGCTGATAAGGTCAGGAAGTCTGAAATGACTCAATAAGCACATGCAAAAGCAGACTCACAGCACTGGCAATTATCCCCTCCTTCTCTTTCTTTTCTGACCACCACAGTTCTGTGGACTGTTGAGTAAACATTTTGTCCCAGAGGTGAAGCAAGCCCTAGGCACTTTGACAAAACATAACTCATTAGCACAAGACCTTACAGAAATAGCCAAAGTCCGAAGTTACTGACTCAGAGGAACACAGCAGAACACGTAGCTGGTGACCTCGTGGGCACACTGCAAGGCTTCAACTCCTACAGTTACCATGGACTCTCCTCTCAACCAGCACTTCTAGGAACTCACACTCACCTAGCTGGCTACACAACTACTAGATCTATTTCTGGCAAGATGATAGAATTTACTTACAGAAACATCCTCCTTTAGGCTAAACTAGATTAATGGAGATAAGTATATTAGATAACAGAACTTTTAAGAGAAATACTATCACAAATCAGAGATGTAAATTTTCTAGATTAAAGAACCTAAAGATCCTTTTGTATAAGCAAAGCATAAGGATATAAATATTTTTTAATCTTCAAGCTTTGGACTGATTTTAATGAAATGTGACTCTAGCTCTGTTCCTTCCTTCCTGAATACCTCTGCAAGGCAGAAGCATGGGAGTAGCTGAAACAAAGTCCATCAAACTTAGCTCTCCAAACTCTGTGAAGGGAATAGAAACTGGTATTTCATCTGAGGTCTTTGAATGTATCTCAGGTTAAGGGTCTCCTTGATGCTTTCTGAAGGCCTTCCTTAAGAGAGAGTGTATTTCTACAAGTATTAAACACATTTTCCTGCTGATTTTAAAAATCACTTATTTTCTTGTGTTAGCAACATGAAAAGCTGAGGGTATTACCAAAGGCAACCCATCTCTCTTCTGAGCGGGAAGTCTGGAACGAGTGGAGTTTGGAAAAGGTAGAGCACGTTAGTTAAACGCAGCCTTTAGCTGAGGAATCCATCTCTGCTGTGCCTGTCCTGTGGCTCAGCACCCAATGCTGCTGTTGCTGCTGAGCTCCCTGGCCCTCCAGGCCAGCACAGCTTGGAAGGGCTGAGGGAGGGGAGAGCAAATAGCAGTGGAGCAGATAAGCGCTGTGCTTACACTGCAGACTGGGGGGCTCAGGGGGAAGACAACTTGGAGGCAGAGGAGTGGGGTCGAGAGCCCAGTGACGGAGAAAACAAAGCTCTCGCAACACCTGAAAATTCCCTTCTACAGCTTCCCAACCCCACCATCAACCCAACTCTCACAGCACGCAGTCAGGGAGAGCCTCCCCGTGCTGCCCAGGGCACAGCGTGCCTGGATTCCCCCCCACTCCCGCTGGTCACAGCCCCGCGGCAGCCCCCGGACAGCGCGGGGCGGGCAGGGCAGGAGGCCGGAGCGCAGGGAGGGCCGGAAGGCAGCGCAGCCACACGCGGCGTCCCGCGGCCGCCGCCCGCCCGCCCGGCCCCCCGCCGCCCCGCGCTGGCCGCGCCCGGGCCCCGCCGCTCCGCGGCCGCGGGGCCGAGCTCCGGGCGAGCCGGGGCCGCCGCCGCCGCCGCCCCCCGCTCACCTCTGCCCGCGGCGCCGCCCGGCTCAGCCCGGCCGCCGCCTGGGCCGCGCTCCGCCCCCGCCGCTCTCGGGCCGGAGCTGCGCCGGCGCCGCCGCGTCAGCCCTGCGACGGGCGGGGAGCGGCCGGGCGGCACCGCGGGCAGGGCCCGCCCGGGCAGCCGGCGCAGCGGGGCCGGGCCGGGGCTCGGCCCCACCCGGCCCAGCCGTTCCCCTTCCTGCCCGCGTTCTCTGGGATGCCCTCACGGGGCTCCCGTGGGGCGTGCGAGCTGCGGTGCCGAAGGTGACATGGGCCATCCCCGGTACCCTGGTCCTTGCCCGGTGCCCGGTGCCGGGACCTCGCGGCCGCCGCTGTGCCCGGGAGCGGCCGCGGAAATGAGACACTCAAAAATGCCAAGCTGACTTTTTAAAATAAACCGTTAATTAATATCTCGGTCTATGGAAGTGCTTCTCAAAAATCCAATTTACAAAATAAAAAAACTCAACGTGACCTTTTAAAATAAGCCATTAATTAATATCTCGATATATGGAAGTGCTGCTAAAACTCCCCAAATTAAAAAGTTGTGCTGTTAACTCTGGCCCCAGCAGTCTGGCAAAGCTGCTTCTCCTGCGAGGCAGAGCTTGTTTCTCCATGTGCTGCCATGTGTGGGTCATCCAGCATCTCTGTGCCCCAGTTCCCCTGCTTGCAGCCGGGGAAGAAGGTACAGGCCACTTTAACCTCTGTGCTTCGTTCTACAGAGACATCATGGAAATGGGAAGTGCTCCAAAACCATTGCATTTTTGTTGCTGGGTGGAGAAAGGTTACACTTCCTCTCACTTGGTAGTCCCTGTGAGGAGAATCTGAAAGAATTTCTTCAAATAAAAGAAACCAGTGAAGCAAGGATGATTGGGTAACAGCCATGTTGCATCGTTTGCTGCTATGGCTTTGCACGAGGCAAACTATTATTGTGATCATGCAGTATTCATTATGCTATGCATTCCTTCAGGAATTACAGTATCCAGGCTGTGGATTGTGAAATGTTGTAACAAAGAAATTTTAAAAAAGGGATAGAGAAGACAATGGGGTGATGCAACAAACAAAACAGCGAAGTCCATGCCAAGCTGAGAGTTGCTGGCTTTTATCTGTTTGTTTGAAAAAAATCCAGCCTGGCTCTCTTGTTAAATACAGCGCTTTCCTAAGAACCGTTTGTTCTTCCTGAACAGTAAATCCAGCCAAAGATGGGCTAAACAGTTTCAGAGCAACAGGATGAGTCCTCTGGCCTTTATGAAACACGCAGTAAACAGGGTACACAGGGCAAGGCTCAGGCCATGAAGTTAAAAAGGAATATAATAAATGGAAAGAGGATTCCTCCCCCAATCCGTCTGAGTGCTGCAGAGATCCCTGCATCTAACAGCACCTCTGCACTCGCATCACTGCCTGACCCAGGCGATCATTAGCAGAGTATATGCCAGGCACTTGAGACACATAAATGGGAGACCAAGTTCATGAGATCCTCTTAAAAAATCATATTTGACTTTTTAAATGTGGGGTTTTATGAGCCTTCTGGTTTTGCCTGTGAGGATCAGCCTTATCACACGTTCGTGCTTACTCCCTGTCTGTGAGGGCTAATAGCAGATCTTTAAAAACTGGAAGCTGAGATTCTCAGTGAGTAAGATGCCTGTAAACACCAAGGCTTTATGGAATGCCTGAAAAACATGAGACTTGTGAAAATGAATAAATAAATAAAAGCCAGACTTGGCAATGCTGACAGAAAGGACTGAATACCAACTGCATTACGGTAACATTTTTGTGGCCAAACTTGCAGCCTCAATGTTTTAATGATGGCAGCCTTTAGTGCATTTAACAGAAGCCTGGATTTGATTCTTTTGGAATAAAAGGGCTTTTGAATGCTCTGTAAAGGCAGTTTCCTGACTTCATTGATCGCTGACACAAACACCAGAATTAAATCTCCTACATCTTGAGCTAAAGCAACAATCCCATTAATTCGGAGAGCAGTGGGCTTGTACAGGAAGCAGTTGCTGGAAGAGGACATATAGCATGAGCTGAACCAGTTGGCTGCTCTCTTAGTCTCATGTCGCCAAGCAAGAACAGGGCCAAGGTAAATCTCCATATAACCATGTTTTATTTGGAGGCTGCAAACAGCCAGTCTGAATTCATGAAGGAATGTGAATAGCCACATCAGGAAGCTCAGCAAGAGATTATTCGAACTGGCAGGGTTTAAGAAGGAAATTTAAATTTGCTCTTTGTTGTTCCTGCCTGTTTTTCCACTTCTGATTCAGAATAAAATGGAGGATCACTCCAGAGAACTTGCACATTCCTTAACATAACTTCAAGTTGTGATGTAAAAACTATACTGGCAGAAATATCTGTAGGCCTCAGCACATACTTTCATTAAATACATGGGAAAGATTGTTGTTAAATTACAATGAAGTAAAAAAGCTTGAAAAAAGGTACATTCACAGCAGGCGAACTCTAACCTGAACATAACTATGTACATAATGATGGAATGCAGCTACTCTTTGGCCCATGCTTTGGAAGTCTGAAGTTTTTTCAGGCCATAAGAATTTTCATGAGGTTAATCCTTCTATGGCACAGGGGTACAAGAAGTGGTAAGGAAACAATAATACAGCAGAAGTAGCCCAAGCTCTCTTGAAACAGCTCCACTACATAATCTTGCTTCAATACTTCCAGCCCCGGCCCAGTTAATGAAGAGAATCTCAGTCTGGAATTGGAGAAACTCTGCCCCTCCTGCCCCTCCCCATGGCCACCCCATGTGCTCACACCCTGCCCAGGATTCTGCTGCCTCCACCCCCTACTTGTTCACTTATCCCTCCCAGGACAAGTGCACAGCAGCTTCTGAAAAGAAGATCACTTCAGCATATCCCAGAAGTGAATCTTCTAGAACTTAAACATTGACTTCTATATCACAATAAAGTAAAAGTGGCATTTCTTCTTCCCCCAAATTCAATGGACTCAATAAAGATTAAGCCTTATATCACTACAGTCATGCAGATCTGCACAAACCTCATTTAAGGGGTTGCCAATTTTCCAGCAGCAAATCTCGGTACATGCAGGTTGCCCCAATGCAAGGACTATCCATATAATGTATGCAGCAAACTCCAAATTGGATTTGCAAAGTGACCTGGTTAAAATCCCCAGACCCACAACATTTTAAAGGCAGACTTCTGGTAGCTTGTTTAGGGCTTCTCCATGGCCTGCACAATTCACCCACAGCAACTTCTGGCAGAGGTGGGGGCGAGGGCACCTCTGACATTTTTACCACTGCAGGGTGAGGCTTCCAGTTCCTCCTCTATGATTATAACCCAATTATATAAATAGTGGCTGAGCTTTTAAAGCACGAAACCACCACAACTTGTACATTTACTCAACTGCCTTAAAAATATCTGTACTTTCATAATTACAACACTTAGAAGGATTTCAGAGGGAAGGCTAATTTTCATGAGGGAGAGAGGATGCTTAGCGACTGATAATGATGTGCATTGGCATCAATATTCTGCTACACTGCAAACTCCTAGAGTGAATCCCCATATATCTGGCATTTCAGGACAGTGCTTCCTGCACAGCAATCACCCCATAGCCCAGCCCACAGGGCACACAATGCTCTTGCTCCCTGCCCACTTTGTGTGCAAGTCAGAGTAGCTTGGGCCACCCTCAAGCAGTAAAGTGCAGATACGCAGTATTATGCTGAGGAATGAAGAGCCACACAGCCCATCAGCTCTCCTGTGGCACTGATGACTGCCCTCACACAGCTGGAGTAGTAAATCACTTGTCCCAAGTGATTCTTGCTGCTTTTGAGTGTGTTCTCAGATCTCACTCGACAGGACACAGATAGGGCTGCTTGCCTGCCCTGCAGGTGTGTTTTGAAAACAAACAGATTGAAGTCAACAGGCCTGAGATATAACTGCAGAAGGGACTGTGGAAGTGAAAGAAAGGCAGCCGTAACATAATGTTTAGCTTTGGATTTGAAAAGTCCATAATTATGTCTTGCTGTATGTCTGCACAGACCAAAGCTCATGGAGACCATGTACAGGCTATGTTTAAATGAGCTATTCCAGGTACCACAGGCAGTGTTGTCATGGTACCAACACAGGCTGCAGAGTCCACTTCTGAAACCTAGAAAATATGCAGGTAACCACTGTTGTGCTCTGTAGTTCACCAGCTGCTCAGCAGGTAATATAAAGCTAGTTCTAGGTACAATTCCACATGTTTATTTAAGCAACAAAGCCAGTGGAGGAATTTCTTGCTTCCTGTCACTCTTTTTTGCTCCTGCATCTCTGTTCCCTTTCACTGTCTCCTGTTATGCCGCTACAACTATCCATGAGGCTCACTGGAAATGGAATGATTTAATTTATCCACATGGAGAAAACAAAAACAAAACCAACCAACAACAACAACAAAAAAAAAAGCAATACCCAACAATTTTTCTCTGGTGTTGGATAGGGATCACCAGAGGCAGGGGCTGAAATGGTCAAGGCTGGAAGCATAGTTGGGAATATCCCCTGAACATGTATAAATGGCAGTAATGCCATTAGTAAATATATGCCATAATAGTAAATGGTGTTACAGGAAGAATAAACACAGTTTTTTCTTTTCCAGTCAGCTGCCAATATTCTTCATTAAAACATATTGGTTGTGTTCTCTGTAGCAGTGACACACCAGGGACAAGATCTGGAAGAAGGCTGCCTCCTGGAAGTACTGCTGCTGCACAGCATTCTTCTGGTACATTTTGTCTTTTGCTTGGCAGCCAGACGTGGGACTTGCTTTTGACACTGTGCTGGCTTTCACTGATATCAGATTGTGAGGGGTTGTTTCATCAGAAACAAGAGTGAAATGGAATAAGGAATAAATTAGAAGAAGGACAAAGCTGTTGTTGCAATTCTTGCAACTTGAAAGAAAAAGAGGTATAAACCAGCAGAGATTAGATTCCCCAAATGATACTATTATTGTAATTACTAAACACCTTCTAAAGCAGGATATAACTACAGTTATTGCAGCACCAGAACTGTACATGGAGAAGGATACAGAACATGCACTGTAGGACAGAAATGAGGATGTTTCAGTTGGTGAAAATCTTTGTTCTCGGGAGAGGCTGGAGAAGCTGAGACCATCTTCAGAGACAAATGAGAGTGCTGGAGGGGCCTTCCTACATGTTTTCAGACCATTGAAAGGCAACTGTGTTCATCCATTTTTTTATCCTGGGAGAATCCGCTAGGAGAAAGTAAAGTCAAATAGGGAGTTTGAAATGATGTAGGCAAGGATGTCAGCCTTTCCCAGTGTCCTATGAAGACATTTATGCAATATCATCTGGAGCTGGGCTGCCATACCTAAGGCTTTTGACACAGAATGAACTTTGCTTTTCAAATTAGAACTGACAAATAAAATAGATTATTCATCTCTATGAAAAGAAAAGAAAATAAAAGAAAAGAGAAAAGAAAAAAGAGAAAATTTAGGAAAATCTAGGAAATATACTTGCCGCTTAGAGGAAATGTTTGTGATGACAAGTTTGTTATCCAGACTTGTGCCCATTTTCTGAGTAGAAGTCAGAAGTGAAAGGAGAATGTCCCAACCCAAGCTAGGGGCCACTCCAACACAGGACCTATCGTTTTATAAATATAAGATGATACAGCAAACTATATCCTCCTCCAGTGGCAAGTCATCAAAGCTACATTAGATGATGAATCTTCAGGTGAAGAAACCATTCCTTCTCCATTCATTATGGTCACACCCAGACAGCTCCTACAAATTAAACGTGAGGGAGATGAATCTGCCTTTAGCGAAAAACACTTTCTTCCTTTCTTCCCTAACTTATCATCAAAGACAATGGAGAGACATCCCAATCCAGATTCCAGAGCTCTGAGAAGAGGGATGTGATAGGACACTTAAGGTGGTAACCTCTGGACCCAGAAGATACCATCTAAGGCAGATGTTTACCCTCATGTAGTCATTGGCAAAGCCCAGCCAAACCCTGCAGTCAGATAATCCCCTTTTTAAAAACAGAAGTCATCTCTCCTGTACAATTCTTGAATTATGAAAACATGATGCCTATTGTTTTGAACAAAATCCTGACTCATCCTTAGTTGACCTAGTTGACATCTTTAGTAGTTTCTCATATTTCTGCATTGCAGTGCTGTTAACATACACCTGCAATAATGTTATAAACATCAAGAGCTCCACTTGTTTCAAGAAGTATACCTGTAAATATTCCTACAGGCTTTTATGGATAGTGATCCAAATTCCGCATTCACTTTTCTCTGGATAAGTGGGAAAGATGTTCATTTAAACCCTGTTAGATAATTGTTTTAACTTATATTTCTTGAACACTTATTTGTAGAATCTTATAAAATGTGTTAAGTTGGCTTAAGATGAGCCACACAATGATCCCATCTAGCTAACAAGTTAAATTGGAATAAAGTTGGATTAACTCACAAGAAGAAAAACCACAAAATACTCCAGATTCACCCCAGTGACCAGTGATTCACCCCAGGATGAATTTCTGTTCAAGGAAGGTTTTCAAAGTTACTGAAATTGTGGCTGTTGAGCAATTATTCATCTGCAGTTCTGAAGGACATTCTTCACATTCCCCACTTCTACTAAGAGCTTGTAAGTACAAAAAAAATGAAAGAAATAAGCAAATGAAATATTTGAGCCTTTTACCAAAACACATTAACAGCTAATCATTATGCAGTCCGGGAAGGTGTGCTGCCATAATGTATTCAATAATGTGTTAAAGTTCCCATTGCAGTCAAACAAAATCTATTGTAAGAGATTTCTAGATAGACTCCAATTAATATCACTTACAGGAGGTCTTGTCTCTGTGAGGCCAGACCAGCTGGGGCAGCCTGTTGAGTGACTGCAGGGATTTTCATCCAGCTCACAGTCAATGAGCAGCTGCTGCTTTCGGTTACTCTCTAAGGCTCACCTGTGGAATTTTCCTTGGATGGAGGCCTTGACCACCCGAAAGTGGCAGGCAGGTTCTTGGGCTTCTCTGCTGCTTTCTTGGCCAGGTGATGGCAGTTGGATTTAGAAGAACAGGTCAAATGGTGCAGACAGCAGTGGGAACTGGGACATGGTTTTCTATAGGAGACATGCAGAATAAAATAATGCCACTGCTACAAATTCTAACTCCAGTCTTTTCTAATTGAGATGGTCTTTAAGCATAGTTGAAATGCTTTGTAGCATTCATACTATGACCAGCTCACATTTGAATGCTTCTTTCACAATACAGTGTTCCCTCTTAGAAAGAGGAAGGAATCTCAGAGTTTAGGACTGGGATTGCCTCATGTGGTAACATACTGTGATTTACTTTCCAGTAGGTAACACAGGAATAATAATTCCCTAGCCAAAGGAGGTTCCTGTGAAGATGAACATGTTTTAGGCATTCAGTTAGGAGAGATACCATGACTGAATGCACAGCTATCAGAAATGCTGAGAGGATCTTATATTGTTCATCCCCTTGTGCCAATATAGTATCATGGTAGGTGACTTCTAGCCCTCTCCTAGAATATATTTACATGTGCCCTACTTACACAGCTTCGTGTTCATCTCTAGATTTAATGTTTGATACCCTTCTCAGGACTCACCTGCACAAACAAATCTGTCTTCACACCTTCCCTGTAGTTGCTTGAGATTCCTAAAGAACAGATTCCCTTCCCTTTTAGCATTAACAAGAAATCCTCAAACAATTTGGTCTCATCGATCTGTCAAGGCAAGCATACATAGATGAGATACTTCAACCAGTATCTTCCTTTTCCTCCTGCCTGTCCTCTCTGAGCAGTCTGTACAAATAGACAAACTCTAATGAGCTGATGCATTCAAAATGCATGTCCAAGTCTCTGTTAAAATCTGTCCCCTCTGCTCTGAAGCTGAATGAGTTGCAGAGCCTCTGAAAGGATAAGGCCTTAACTGCTGGAGTTTTTAAAACTATGCATCCCTTTGATCCTTTTCCCAATATGCACAAAATACTAAAATTCTCTCCTGGATTTCATTACACATAAAAAGACATGAAAGTGCAATTTGCTCCTTTCTCGTCAACAGCTACCCATCAGCCTTAGCTCCAAGCTAGACCGTTCTGGCCACTTCAAGAAATGGTTTTGAAATTTCCATTTCCAGATTGCCCTGGCAGGTATAACTGTGACTTTGCAAACAGCTACAGCTGTGTCTGCTAATTGCTTTCCTCTAAATTATTTATGAGACGTTTTTGACTGATGAGATTCCTCACAACAGCATGTGCTAACCATTGGCAGTGGGCTCCTGAAGTGGTGGGAACTCCATCACCTGCCGAGCTGCGGAAAAGCCAGCTGTTAGCAGGCGCTGCATCCCCGTGCTTGCACTGAGCTGGGAGGGCAAGCTCTACCTGCTTTCAGCTCCTTTTCCAACGACTGCTCAATAGAAATTTATGTGTAAGCATTATATCTGCACATAACACATACCCACTACTTTTGGGATTAGATCAGAGAATACTGGAGACTGTCTAATTTAGATAAGTCAGAATTAAGGGTGTCAATGACCTGTGGTAGACAATCCATTTCACTAAACAGGACTTTTCAAGCTCTGGTCCCAGAGGCAGCAGGGGTTCTGTAAAATGCAATTAGAACAGCTACAAATCAATAGGCTTAAATTCACCACATAGAAGGTAGCAGATTTACTGGAAAATTTTTACAAGATACATAAACTGAAAAAGAATGGAAAACATGACTACAGAGAGAACAAAATATTTATAATGACCCACCACTTTACTGCTGCTTTTTCCTGGAGGGCTTATCTCTGTCATCCAGCTAAAAACTACTTTAAAAGCTACGTCTGAAGGTAACCATAAGCCCTGTCAGTTAAATAAAAAAAACTTGTGTTCCAGGGTCCAGCAATTTAAGTCAATATTTTTCCTTTCCCTTTCAGATATGAATTACTGATAGGGAGAAGCCGTTGGAACCATGTTGGGTAGAAGAAAAACTTCATGCCTGAAGTTGCAGGAGCTCAATAAGGAGTAACTAGAGGAAAGCAGCCTGTTGGAATTACTGCTTACTATTGGTGCTGGGATTATCTTCCCAGGAGGCTCTCAAGGTTGTTGGGTGAGCTACTGATATGACATCTTCATGAGTTTCATAGCTGTGTTTAAACTAAGTTTAAACAGGATTCTCAGCCAAATTCCAGATGAAATTCTGCACCAGGTATTTTCCTAAGCAGTAGTTTTATCCTGCCCATTCTGTAAGTTTTAAACAAATTGAATTTACCTTGTGCTCATTTATTCTATATATGCCAGAAGATTCAATGTTTTCTGTACAAAAGTGTACTGACCTCAGATACAGGAGTTCAGACAAGAAAGAGGCAGTGACAAAGGGGGCTCTGTTGTTTCTCAGAGGTGAGCTGGTATTTCAGAGCCAGGTCAGATATTCCTGAGGTACTCTGCTCAGTGCAACAAAGGTATAAACTGAGTTGTTGTGGAAGGTGTGCAGAGGACAGCACACCATAATTCAGCTGTGCATAAAGTCAGAAGGAGGAAGGCAGAGCAGAATGTGCCATTGTTCTAAGAGCAACCTGAGGTTTCATTTCCTTTCTCCCATGCAGTGGAGTTGACTCTCTGGCTGTGTCTTGTCCAGTGGGAGTTGAAACATGTTCCATCTTCCAGGCCTGCTCCCTCAGAGAGGAGAGCCACATGGACTTCCACGAAACAGCAGCCTGAGGATAAGGAGTTGGGTTCTCTACAGAAGAAGAGGAGGAAGCAGGAAGGAGGAGAAAACTGATGCTCCCAGTCACCCATCACAGATGCAAAAGGAGACAGGACAGAAGGTATCTGTCTGGATCTGACACAGACTAACAGCATGGCACAGGTAAGGCTAGGAAGTCATTCATGCCTCATTTCTCCCACCTGTAAATTATTCCTCCCCCTTCATCCCCATTGGCACATCATTATGACTGCTCAATTAATTAACAGTTTAAAAGAGCTTTGAGACATTCAGATGAACGAAAAGGATTTTTTTGTATTTCTGCTTCTCCAAAGCTGCATGTATAAACACTGAACTTTTTAAGTCCTTCACTGATGATGAAGATTTACTTCCTATTTGTGGATGGGAAAGTTAAATCATTGGAATGTTAAAGCACACGTTTTGAGAAACAGCCTCAAGTTCCAAGATCCTACTTTCTGCATCTTCAGCTACATACAAACACAGCTTGCCTTTCACTCCCAGTCCTACCTGTGAGCAGCCACAAGTGAAGAAATTCACCCACTGGAGATCTCGTGTTCAGGATCCCAAATCAAGTATCTCAAAACTCAACCTTCTCTAGGAAGCCTAAAAGAAAACCCAAGAAAACCTGTCTGGAAGCAGCACACTCGAGTGCTCTGCCCACCACATCACACACAGCACCCTTGTGTTCAGCCAGAGTTTGGAACAGCTTGGGGGGTCAGAACCCAGGATTAGACTTTGGGAAGTGTCTGTCACATGGCTCTCCAGCACAGTGAGTGTAAATCAGTGTATTACAGGAGTGAGAGTTTCCCTGACCAAAATAATTAAAACTCACATAAAAATAGAATGCTGGAAGGAAAATCTGTCCATTCTGCACTATTATTGTATTTAACAGAAAACCCAAGTTCCTGTCAAAAACAAGAGAATAGAGAATTTCCAGCCAGCTTTAATAGCAAGATCTTTTGAAATACTCAGCCATCTGTCACAGCAGGAGTGCTTGTTGTTCAGCCCTTCTGAAAAATTTGGCCTTTCTTTGGGAACATGATGCTTTTGAAACTCGGCTCTCAGGCCCCTCCTAGGAATCACTTCTTCCTTGAAGGTCCTGCTTTTTTTTGTATCTCCCACACAGAGGTAGACAGAGCTGTCCTCAGCGTGGTGCAACCTGCCATTAAAGCAGGTAGAGATGGGCTTGAAGTGCAAAACTGGAAGATTGCCCTGAACTAGCCCTAAATCCAAGGAAAAATGGGTAGGTTAAGTTGAGGACTAACTGTACTTTCATTTAATGTTTTTTATTAAAAACATCACAAACATATTTTAGCAAATTTCCAGATGCATGTATCTAATGAAAAGGGATCACAGAGTTCTCCTTTTCCCCCTCCTCTGATTCTTCCAGTCCTTTCTCTTCCTTCTCTCGCTATTGTTGACACTTTGTCCCACGTAAAGAGGTAACAAAGGACTCAGCAATGGAATAAACTGCTCCATGCTCATAAAAGATTGTTAATATTAAGACCTCAGTTTGGGGTGGAAAAACAGCTTCCAGATAGAGCTTTCTGGGGGTTAATAAAATCTGCTATACAGAAAGAAAAATCCATGAGCAGGTGAATCATCTCATACACTGGGAACAGGCAAACAGAGATAGAATCATGCACAGCACTGCACTGAAACAGAATCCCCTGTAAACACCTACATCTGGAACCTGCAGTGATTCTCCTCCACAGAACAAACATTTTAAAGCAATGATGTAAAAACAACCCAGCAAAGCAGAGCACTAACCTGCACATTTGCCCTTTCCTCTGCTGCTTTTGTATTAGAAGAACATGTTGCTGGTCTCCATTTTCACACATAGAGATTGAGTTCCTTGTGGTTCTCTGGGACAGAGACAAAAATCATGTTACTGTCAATGAAGCAACCTCCAAGAAGTCAATGGGATATAGAAGAATATTTTTTATTTCTGAAGTAGGCCAAAAAGCTTTGAAGTTACATTAATACCTCCAGATAGTCACACAATCCCTCCTGCTGTAAAGAAAACCTCAGTAAAATGGCTACATGAAAGTCAACAGCAAAATTCCCACCAGTTTCACTGTGAACAAGACTTCAGGCCATAAATCTGTTCTGTAAAGGGTTTCCTACCAAATGTTTAAAAATTATTTTTTCCAAAGGAAAAAAAAAAAGTTAATTGTTTCATTGTAATTTCTATAAAAAGCCATAACCAAACATTTCATTTTAGATTGGGGTCAATCCCAGTTAAAAAATTTCCAGTTCCCAGACACATCTTCATGAAGCAGCGGAACTCTGTTGGCTGACATGTTCTTTTGCTAAACTGAACTGACACACAAGAGTTTGATAATGCCATGCAAAATATTTTGAACTTTACAGCCCCAGAAAAGAAAAAAAAAAATTAGCGTATCAAGGTTCTTCTCCAACCCTCTGTCCAAAGTTTGTACAGTACAAATACATACAGTAATACTGCAGTTTTTGAAAGGTATGTTAAAACTACAGTTCACTTCACAAATGGCTACCACCTGGCACAATCCCACCAAAGTTGAGAAGTTACTCTGGAAAACAGAGCGTAATTTGGAACAGAATTCAGCCTGAAGAGCTCCATGTCCCAAAGAGCCCAACAAAAGCTTCCCCTTGGCTCTGCTCATTCCTTTTCAGGAAGAGCCCAGCAGAAGGGAGGCAGTCAGTGTGACTGCCAGTTTTGCAGAGTCCGTGAAACTCTTCAGAGACATGACCCCTGTTCCGGCTCTTGGATTTCCAACAGAGGACTCTATTAAAAATTATCCTCCCCAGGGCCCCAGCATCTTCACCCTTGACCTTTTTGAGTCATTAAAGAGTATTCAGCCCATAGTACAACAACTACAAACTTCCATTTTCTACATACAAAGCAAATTTCCATTTGCTGTAGCACAGCAACCTCAGAAGCTACTGAAACATAAAGTAACGACCCAGACTTTGTTCTGCAAGGCTGAAGCCCCAGGACCTGAAAAGAACTTCAGTACTTGCTTGAGCTTAAGCACAAACTGAAATGCATGGCTGAATAGGAATGGCCTGAGGAATTATGCAAATGCTTAGCTGAATCCGGGTCCAAATATGAATTACTTTAAAAGATAGAGAAGCAAGCAGTGCAATTTAATCATTTTTATCTCCTTACCAAGAATGCACAAGTTCTTACAGCTAATATTACAGCATCATCTGCTGCTGCCAGAAGCCAAATGACCTATTCTTTAACAGTCAAGCTCTCCTCATTTTCAAACTGAAGATTAGTCCATTTATGCTGAACAGTGGCATAGAATGACAATTTTATAATACACAGATTGAGAGCTCTTCCACTCACATGTTACATTACCTTGCCCTTTATCCACTGCACTACCACTTGCAATTGACTATCATGATAATAAGGTGGAGCCGCTTCTAATCTCCAATTTTGTATGTTCTGGGATGCTGGCAATTCATTATACATTATACACTGCCACAGAGTGACCAAGTGGATCTGACCTTGAATCTGAACACAGACTCTGAACACCAGAAAAAGTGGAGACATAACTTATTCATATGAACAGACTGCAGTAAAGTTACAATGTGAGCTGGGCACTTCCTTAAAATGCTGAATAAAATGAACCTCCAGAAATGGCACTGCCAAGGGCAGCCAGCACTTCCCAGCAGACTCTCGGCACTGCCCACAAGTGATCCATCCCATAAACATGAAGGCTGATTGTGAAAATTTTTCTCCACATGACTAGTCCTTACTTCTGCAAATATTCTCCCAGACATGAGCGTTTTCAGGGTCAGATCCCACAGCTGTACTGCTAACAGGCAGTGCAGTAAGTGTCCAACACAGTTTCCAGTTTGCTCTTCTTGCAGGAATATCAGTGAATCCATAATATAATCTCTGATTATTTCACCATAGAAAACTAATGTGTTACAGTAGGATATAATATACCCTTCCACACAGTAAAGAAAGTTTTTATTTCACTGTGATCTGAGCAGAAATGCATTGGAGAAAGTGGAAAGCAATTAATAAATTCTGCTATCAGAAGAGGATTGTGGTAATTACAGCACAATTGCCATAGAAGATATACAAAAGAGCTCACGGAGAAAACATCCCAATTTAGACTGCAAAACTCCAGGGATTGCTTGCTAACAAAATACAGAGTATTTTACTTCTAGGTCACTGATTTCAATCTGGCCTCAAAGGAAAAAATGACTGGAAGTTAATGCCAGCTGACAGTGGTGTGAAAGCTGCAGGGTGGATCTCAGCCCACTTCCTAGTAGATTGGAGGACACAACCCAAGTATTTGTGATTCGTGTAAGTAATATGGCTAAAAATTCAGGCTGTGATTCAATGATACTGCAAATCCAGCTGTAGGACTCTTAGGACAAGGAGCTGATATGACACACGCAATTCTGCTGATTCCAGCTTGTCTGAAACCTTTTGACAAGTTAACCGTGCACAAACAGGTGCTGGGGCAGATCAGATATCATTATGCTTTTTACAGCTGTAAGAAAAATCCAGGTTGCGTGTGCCAACCAGTCCAACAGGAATGTAGGTAAGTGCCCACAGCTCACTGAGATCCAGACTGCCTGGCATCAAGGGTCACCAATCCATGGCCTCCAAGCTTCATCCTTCAGTGACAGCAGGTGCAGGCTGTTAGGAGCAGGCACATCAGGACTGTGCTGTTTTACTGCTGCTGGTCACTCTCTGAACCAGAGACAAGTGAAGGTGCTGTCTGCACCTCCGTCTGTCCTGCGAAAGGGTGGAGAGTGCCAGATGGTTTGCAAGTCACCCAGGGCACATAAAGCCACGCAGGCATTAAATAGCATAAATAGCGAGGCATTAAATGACACCATCCCTGCTGGCACCACATCCCTGCTCATCAGTGCTCCATTCATTTAAACACTTTAAAGAGAGCAGGGAAATAGGAGATTAGAGAGATGTGCTGCTGCCTTTGATAAGCCTGAAAATAGAAGCAATGTTTGTGTTAATCCTGTAGCAGTAATACAGAAAAGGCACGATTAACTGCAGTTGCAGGAACAGTCTAGTGCAATCTATTTTCCCAGTGAATTTTTCCACAGAAAGATGGGTCACAGGGCACACCTGCAAAATGCATCCAGGTGTTTGTATCTGCATTGTGTCCATGGCCTCTGTTCCAACAGATGGTTGGCCAAAGAATTTCTTCTCCTTTTATTTTATTTTGGGTTTTTTCTGAACACACAGGAGCAGAGCAACCCTTCCTGCCAACAGCACAGTGAATGCAGATTATTCAGCAATGGAAAGGTGACCTTGATTAGTGTCTAATGTGTAAAAACCAGTTACTTTTCAGCACATAATAAAGTAGAAGAGTTCTGCTGTGATCTGCTTCAAGCTGCTCTGAGGAATATTGTTGGATATGCTGTCTATACAATCTCTGCTTCAGCTAATCCTTGGTCCCTTCACCCAGGGAGGTGGTTTCTCCTGCTTCACTGCAAGATTTCTCCTAGAGAACAGTATGTACTGCTTATTACATAACAGGCTATTCCTTGTTCAGCAGCACAAATATTAGGGCACCTCTACCTGACTTGTACCTACAGGTAGAAAATGCAGACAGCTTTTAGATTCCTTATTTTCTGTCTCATTTCCTTTTAAAATAATTATATTCTGTAAGCAGTATCTATCCCTCATTGCTGCTAGTAATGGAGAGGAGTGAGCAGCCCTGTAGGTAAGAAAAGAAGAAATTCTGGATCCACTGATACTGAGTGAAAATCTCCTTGCTGAGTGTTCCCCTTAGAACTGTACACCTTTGGGAAAGGAGCCAAATGAGGTTGGATTAGCTGGTGCGAAGGCTTGCAAGACCAACTGTAGTTTGGAAAGGCAATACCATCATAAAGGTGCTACTGAGACTAGAGAGGGATTAACATGGTGTTTAAATGGATCCACCAAGTCTTGGGGTGAGGAAACATGAACAGTGTTGGCATTATGTGATTGTAATAAAATCAGGCTGATGATGGAGAGTGGGGAAAAGTGATACCTCTTCTCTACTAAATAACTAGAAAAGAATGCTGGCTAGAAGGCTGCAGTCCCTGTGCACACAGCCACATTTCACTGCAACTGCAGAGAAAAGCCCCATTCGGGACAGACTCTGCGTTAGCAGAGGCCACAGAGGAACAGGAATCAGGAACTGGAGGTAGCAGCACAGAAACAGAATAAACCAAGGAGTGTCCACATTCTTTAAAAACCTAGGGCACTCACAGGACAAAGGCTTCCCTGGGGGCATGGGAGGGGGTAAAATCTGTGCTTTGAAAGGGAAAATATTCACAGCTTATAAAAAGGAGGGTGGGAATCACAGATCTGGAAACCAAATGCATACAGGGGCTGCACTCTGTGCAGGGGGAGGGGTGTTCCAAATGGGAGGAAATATTTTTGTGCTTTTCAGAAATTACTAAACCCATAAACCTACAGCCTTCACTTCCATAAGATATTCTGCTCTCTCTCTTCCATTTCATAGCTTATCTGGGGAGGAAAATGTTAAGCTGTTAGCATTTAAAAAGAAGGAAAAAAAGTTAAGGTGTTTTTAATTTTAAAAAGAAGAAACTTCTTTATAGCTGCATAATCAGTTAGAAGTTGCCTGTGGTGTTATGTCCATGTGCTAAGTTTCCTTAGGGATCCACTTACAACTGCATAATCATCTATTTTAATTATATGATGCCATAGGGTATACGATACTGTATGGACAAGGAAAGAGACAAGGAGATGACAGTGGGACAGAAAATACAGCGCCTGCATTTCCATCAGCAAAAATGACTGTTGCATGCAGTCATGAGCATGGGATAGAGGAGGAAAAGTCATGTGAAATGAGTTACTTCAATCCTTCAAGTCCCTAAAATAAATTCCTTCAATCCCTTGTGAGGCAGATTTTCTCTTCTGTTCCACATCACAAACCCAATATGATTTCCTGCTCCAGACTGTGGCAATACACTTCAAGCCAAGGCATCCATCTTCTCCAGACTGTGATCCCAAGTCTCTGCCATTTCAGAAGCCCCCACCTCACAGCAACCTCCCCAGTCCAAACTCAAAATCCCACCATTTCTCCAACCTCCTTACCACTTCTACATATATAAACATTGATACCTATACAAAAAAGATTGGGAACTTCTGGTATCTGAAAAATCCCAGATCACTCTTTCCAACCCTGAAATGTTCCCATTTCCTAACCTCATTTGCAAAGGAGGTGATACAAAGAATGAGATTTGCTCACATCAACCACAGCAGAAGGATCTCCAAGTTGGAGAGAGACCAGGGGAATATGGCCTGTGCACAGCCAGATCTCTGAACAGCACATGCTGTTTATCACACCAAGCCAGAGTCATGACTGCATCTCTTCCTGGCAGATGAATCCTTTCTCTTCTCTTGTTTTTCTCCACCAGTGGCTGTTGTGCTCTCCCAGCACCTCTCCAGAGACCAGCAAAGACAGTGGTAGGTACAGTGGCAGCACATATGCATTAGTCGTTTCCCAGTGATCTTTATTAGCTGCTCTGGCCCCTGTAAGCTTATGCAGATTTTGTAATGCTGGATCCTTAGATCTCTTTATGGAGGTGAATCCCAGAAAATTACAGCACTAATGAAGGAACCAGGACCAGCGATGAAGCTGTCTCAGCTGACATCCTTAGGGACACCAGGAGGTGAAGGGTCTACCTGAAAAACAGAGCAAGGCACAGGGAGGAGTTTTCAAAAATTAAAATATTTCTAGCAGAAAGATGGACAGTGATGTGAGCAGGCTAAAAGAGCTGCCAGAGCCTTGTCTTTCACATGTTTGGTTCTATCAGCACGGCACATCCTACCACTGAAAGTCAATTCGACAATATCTGGATTAGTAATTCTAGATGTTCTGTTACAGATTGAGAGAGACTTGGGTGGAAAGGAGTTTCCAAACCTGGAACCACAAGGGCTCACACTTAGTTAGAGATTGAGCTTTAACTCCTGAGCACACTTGAACTTTATTGTAACTGTAAGACAAAAGATGCACAAGACAGAACTAAGCAGCTTTAAAAAATGCTGTTGACATTCACAATTTCATAAAGAATGGTTTCACCTACCAAAGTGAAAAGATGATCATGCAAGTGGGTAAAATATATTAAAAAAGGAAAACAGTGCTAGCATTCCCCATAAAGAAAATACTCTGCAATTACCAAGAGACCGGATATGGATAAGCAGTTTTCAAGAGGAAAGCCCCTCTATCTCATTAAACAGCTGCTTCGCTCCTGCATTTTTTCCCTGTTCAACTCTTCACCTTTAATCTGCAATCCTCAGCTATGCTGCACACACCAAGAATGCAAAGCTGACAAGCACAGGAGGGCCTCCCTTATCAGCTTAGGATAAAAGCAGGAGATCGAAAGGATGGATTGTCTGTGATTTTTCATTGCAGACTGGTAGATATTTTATGCTGTTTTCAGACAGGCTAAAGATTTGGAGATCTGAAGATCCATTTATCTTGAAAGATTTGGAGGAATATTGGTAGAAAATAACAGGTGAACTTCCACATGGAAAGAAAGAAGTGCCATGGTGTGCACACCACTGAGCAGTGTGACCGCACAGGGCTGTGTGGCAGGAGCTGGGGACAGCGGGGCGCTGCCCTTCCTCCCCCTCACAGAGGACTGAGCTCTCTCAGTGCTGGCTGATGGTAAGAGGAAGATGCAAATCAATGAGTCAGTCCTCTCTCCTCACAGGGATGCAAAAAAGAGTATGTGCAGGTATAAAGTCTGCAGTAATATGCCAGCAAAGGGAGTTTCTTCCTAATCCCAGTGAATGCCTTATGGCCTTTAGAAGGAGGATTTCGATTTTTCCTGAGGACAGCAGGTAACCCCAGAACACTGCTGAGCCACTGTGGCAGGCAAGAGGAGCACAGAGGGTCCCAGGCACTCTTCCTTGCTGTCTGAATAAAGCCCCCGAGTACAGAATAGACAGCTTGGTCAGGGCCTTCCTTATCCTCCCCTCCCTGCTGTGATCACAGGGAGCTCCCACTCCAGGCCTCTGATGTGTTGGCAGCCTCTATAATTTAGAGTAGCTGTGATTTATGGCTTGGACAGAGCCTGTAGTTAGGGAGTACAAAGGTAGGGCTGGCCTGACCACTATAACTGTGTCGTTGCCGGCCCTTTGTATTGATCCAATGAGTGATGGAAGTGAAGGATTCAATGGTGTTTGCTGTCTGTAAGGAACAGCAAGGGGATGGGGAGCTGGGGTGGAGGCAGGGATTTAATTACCCCTCACACCCAGCACCAGCAGCCAAAAGTGTGATGGTGACACTCTGTATTGATGGGGGAACCACTTGGCAACCTCCCTCTGCACCTCCGCTCAGTGAGGAAGGAAACAGGAACAAGAATGAGAAAATTTTTTGAATGCTTCATCCTGCATTAATCACGTACCATATCCTTCTCCTTGTCTGGTCTCGGGGGGAATGTCACAGGCACTGGAACAAGAGAAATGAGGGGAAGTTTACAGTTGCCTAAATCTAAGAGAGAGGTGTTTGTGGCACACAGCATGTTGTAGCTCCCACTATAAATTCATGGGCAGATTTCCAACAAGTAATAGGGAACCAAATCCAAACTATTCAGTGAAAGGCTTGAGCAACCTTTAATCAGACTCCTAATTGGTCTTTTCCTCTGTTTCAACATTTGTTGTTTGAGGAAACCAACAAAAGTTCCCAAATGAGCTTTTTAAAGTGCCATTCAGGATATAATCAGGTCTCTTTGAAAAGGGACAGCTCTAAATTCAGTCATAAATATTTAATACTGTTGTCTGCCAAATTTAGCAAATAGTTTTAGTGGGGACCTGTATTTATCAAATTACCACCTTCAAGACAAATGCTTACAAGGAATGCTCAGTCTTCCTAGACCTTATTCCGCTAATGAGGGCATGCCCCATCTTTTCCAAAACACCACTTCTAAGACAATGGTCCAATTTTTACATTAGAGCCACGTCTGCCTTGTACTGGCTGAGTAGCTGTCATTTGGATTCCTCCTATCAACTCTGAATTCCCTTTCATCTAAGGTCTGTGTTATGTGATGGCAGCCCAGAGCAATGACCTATGACTATGCTTGACTTCTTATCTCATGACATGTGGACTAACTTACAAATGCAGGTAATTAGTTAAAGACGTTTCATGACAAATTAGACTAATGGAATTGTAATGGTTAAATTAAGTCTTGGGGTCAGTTTTAAGGTCCCTTGTTAGGGGTGATAGTTAAAACGCAAGCTGTCAGACTCTGGGAACTATCTTGTTTCTTTTAATAAAGTGCTTCTTTTGCATGTGAAAAGCCAAGGACATAACTGCTTTGATAGGGTCTGATCCAAGGGAAACAATCTGGTTAGCAGTTTTTGGATAAGTCCCCCAGTCTGCCCCCAGACTGTGTCCTATAGGCAAGACACACAGTGGAGAAGAGCAGTAAGTGTGCAGAAGGATCAAAGCACACAACTTTGCACTGCTCTGAACACTAATCTCTCACTCTCCCCTTGCACCTTTCAACTGAAAATTTCATCTGACATCTTTCTTCAGGGAGGAAGTTAATTTTGTAAAATCAAACAGTCCAACATAAATTAAACAGATAAATCATGTCCTGTTATCCACATCCTTCCTCCAGAAGGAGTCTGTGAGGCTCTCCCTGTAGACCCTTCTAACAACAGAGCAACTTGATAACTCACATACTGCTAAGGACAAATGGGAAAGGAAGAGGCAACAAAATGGAAAACATTATTCTGCAATTTTGTCATTCCCCAGTGTGCCCATGTCTTGAGCATTGCCTGCAATTCTGTTTGTGCAATCTCAAAAAGGTACATTAGAGTGAGGAGAAGCAACAAACCAAATGGCTTCTCTAGTAGAAGAGACTTCATACACAAGGACTCGTTTGCTCGACAAACAATAGCTGAACTTGGATGTGATTCAGGTATTTAGCATAGAGTGGGATGGAGAAAGCAAATGGAGTAATTGCTCTTTTTATAATAAAAAGGAAACACTTTTTACACAGTTGGTAGTCGAATTGGATGTTCACCGATGCAGAGTCCAAAGGAATAAGTGCATTCAAGAAATAGATAAATTCATGGAAATCTACAGCCACTACATACTGCAATTCAGATACAGCCTGGAGCTCAGGAAGTGCCTCTACATTGAACACCAAAATCTGGAAAGACATCAAAAAAAGGAGTCCTGTCCAGTACTGTTTTTGCTCTTTTCTTACACTTCCAGCCCTGCAGTCTGAGACAGGACACTGGGCTGGGCAGGGCCTTGTTCTCACTCAACAGGGCCACTATCATCCACCTGGTCTTGGGTCTCTCCTTGCTGCAGACAACATATTAGTCACAGATAAGGTTAAGCCACTTCCCTTCAAAGGCAGCCCTGACCTCTGATGGCCATGGCAAGGAACAGCTCGATTCAGAGCTGTCTCCTGCCCCAGGATGTGGCAGTGATGAGGGCAGGAATATCTCATGTATGTAAGTACAGGTACATGCACATGTGTCTTGGAACGAGAGGAGGTCCCTAATTACACAGTCTCCATTTTTAACTCCAAGCACATGCTTTGATCTTTCCTTTTCCAACATAAACACAGAGCAGAGTACAGATTTAGACAGACATCTCATCTCCTGCTGAAACGCTGCACTGCTCCCTGGCCAAGCAGAAAAGGAGACAGCGAGTGACACAAGGCAGCTGTTTGCGACATCCCTGCATCCACACTCTTTGGATATAATGGCAAAATCACAGTGCAAGGACCCCTGAGGAGGAGAGAGACTAACATAAAGTACCTATGTTGAGATAGGATTCCAGAGCCAGTCCAGGCAGCTCTGGCAGGCACTGTACCCTTCACTGCTGTTTACCTCTTGACACTGGGATCAGTCTATTGAATTCACCTTAAAAAAATTAGCAAAAATCCAAGCCAGAAGAACAGAGCCCACTCTGATTTGGTACTTCTGCTTGGTCTTCTGCCATTTAGGCAAACAGTGTCCTTCCCAGTCCCACAATGATAGTTGCTGTAGGAGATGGAGGCGCCCACACTCCAGTCACAGTGTGCTCTCTTCCTGACTTGTGGCACTCACTGCCCATGTGTGCCCCTGCCCCTGGCTGCACCTCAGGAGAGCCCTGTAACAAACCTTTCTTGTGGGTGAGTCTCCCTCCTAGGGAATCTATGTCCTCAGAAAAACACTTCCCTTCAGATGCTTCACAGGACATCAGAGCATGCACCTTTCCCTGTATTCCATGTGTTCTGCTAGTGGAGTGGTGAGTTGCCAAGGGCAGTGCATTACCAGCCCAAAGTATGGATGCAGTGGATCAAGTCCAGTTCACCTTGGGAGCCATGAGGCTGGAGCTCCTGCTAGGGCAGCTTGCAGAGCTCCTCTCTGGTTCTCCCAAAGTCCCAGCCAAAATAGTGCTGTCATTGCTTCTCCTCCTACCCTTTTCTCCAAGCATACACACACACAGAATAACAAGCCAGACCTTTGTGCTTAAAAGGAACACTTAAATTATTAATGCACATCGAAGGAAAATAATTATTCTTTGGTACACTTACTACACTTTTTCTCAGGACAAAAACTGCAGGGATGTAGAATTTAGGTATTCAATATGCATGTAAGATACTAGTAAGATGAAAGGAGGAAATCAAGGCAAACATCCACTCAGTGCCTTGACTTTCTGTATGTTTCATTTAACTAATTCCTGGCATGTGTCATTCATACTTTTTCATATATGCATAAGGACCAAATGACACTCAAATGCAACAGTTCTCCTCCACCAAAATAATAGGATTCAAAAGCCCATTAACAGAATGATGCAGAATTCATTGCATTGTGCATCCTTTTAAGTATGCCTGCACACTCTTTTTATATCAGTTCATATACATGAAATAGTAATAAGTAGTAAACACAAAAATATAAAATGAGAACCTGATGTTGTTACTACACTACAGTTCTTCTTTATGTGAGCGCTTTTAGCATTAATAGCTAGAGGAGAGTACACACAAGTCACTCTGAGTTTTGAGAGAGCTCATTAAGTTCTACTGGTTTCTATTACAGAGATGGGACTATTTGGACCTTGAACATAAGACAGAAAGATGTGAATAATGATTTATTTGGAATATAAGAGAGAGAAAATACTTCCCATTAGTGGAATAGCAGCAGCTGTTAACTCTGTAGAGCATATATGTATTAGTTTGAAAAGTCTGTAGGTAGGGAAGATATTTCAGCCTCAAGTATCCTCATAAGACACTGACATACTTAAGCTGCAGTTTGCAATATGTTTGTAGAGTTAATGCTTGACAATTTTTTGGTTTAGTATTATTATTTAGAAGTGATACCAGGATGGTGTTGTCAAATAAATTATTATGTAAGATCCATAAGCAATGGATATAATAGAAAAAATAATTTGAAAAATGGATAACGTATCTAATCTGATATCTGTCTTTAGTTTTGCTTTGAGAGAACCAGAAATCAGGGCTATTCAAGAGTTTGCCTTTGGTAGAATACTTACTCAATCCTAGTAATAAAGGATAAAAACCACTTATCTTATTTGCTTCCACTGCACAAAGATAGATATTTCCTAAAATAACTTTGATATTTCCATGTAGGATGAAGCTAATTAGATTCACAGAGTCACAGAAATGCTGTTTAGAGGAGACCTCTGGAGATCTGCAGTCCAGCCTCCCACTCAAAGCAGGAGTGCTGCCAGCACCAGATCAGGTCAACCACGGCTTGGCCCCACAGCCTCTTAAAAATATATAAAGACGGAAATTTCGCAACTACTTTTGGTGACCTCTTCCAGTGCTACACCGCCCTCTTGATGAAGAAATCAAGCATGAGAAAGTCTGCTGAGAGTTGTAGTATCTTGTAAAAGACTAATGAAGGTCAACTAAATTTTGTTCTTAAGAAAGAGACTGTCCCTAAAAGTCTTGTCTGACTGTTAATTCTCACAGAAGGAGTAAAACCCAGTTAAGGAATGGTATTTACTGGCCTATGTCTATTTTGATCTCTCACCAGTGAATATATCCTCAAAATCACCTTCTGATGGTATGGAAATGTTCTCAGTTTTATCTGATGGAAGGAGAACTGAGGCGAACAGACACTGTATTCAATTACACAGCACATCCAAAACAAAGCCAGGAGCTGAATCCAGATTTCCTATGCAGTGCATAACTGAGTTAACCACAAAATCATTTTAGTGTTACTTAGCTTTCTTTTCCCACTAGCTACTGCAAAAGTAAGTTGCAAAAAGTTGAAGTGTCTAAGGGCAGCAGGAATGATGACAGCCTTTGTCAGGATCTGAAATTTAGAATTGCTCTTTTTTACTGCATAAGAAAAAGTCATTCTTCCTTTATCCCTATAGGTGTGGAGCTGACGCGGATCTCAGTCTGCCATTCTTTCACTTCATCACTGAGATGAATCCTGCAGTTCCTCCTGGAGAATGTAAATCGAAGTCATTGACTGGTACACACATTGACTTTAGATTTCTATCAGATTTCAAATATGCCACTGGAACCTTTGAGAAGGGTTTAGTCTTTAAAGAAACACTTAAAAATGACAAGTGGTGATTGGAATGCAGCAGTAGGGGTGGCAAAAGCAAGGTTCAGTGTGTGTATCTACACTCCTAAAATGGATCACTTGGAATGTCATTGAGCATCTTCCCTGAAGAGCAAAAGAACAGCCAGGTCTCTGTGCTTACTTCCTATCATTTTATTCCCCATCAGTGTTGTGCCACAGAGTCAGCTTATCTAACAGTAGGAGCTGACTTTGTGGAACAAGGATTTACTCCTGAGAATGGGACCACTCAAGCCCCCGCAGAGGTGCTATTTTGTACCTGCAAACCTCTGCACTCATCTCGTGATAGCAGAGATGCAGGCTCCCATTACTATCTCTAAACACACAGTCCCCTGTTAGCCCAGATCATGCAGTGCCCCTTTTACTGCAGCAATGTAAACATTTACCAAGAGAAGACAAGGAAATATGATCTGACACAAGAAGATTAAGCTGTATGGGTTTTTCACAGGAAGCCAAGTCCTTTAGCTGTCAGGTAGAAGCCACAGAGTGATGCCTATTGTTTCTTAAAGAGTAATTACTCCTGATTGCTTCCGAGTACACTAATTTGTCTTGATACAGAATGACAGCATAACCCAGAGCAGTGGATAACTACATTACTTTACCTGTGTACAGATTTTCTGGGGCTGGTGGGTACACCCGTGCTGGTTTGAGCAGCACTAGAGCATTGCACTCACACTTTGCAGGGCTGTACCCAGGCAGGAGCAAAATCCGCTGCCTCTGCCCATGAAGGACAGTGCCCTCACTTGGTGCTGAGATGGGATCTCAGAAAATCCTGTCTGGTCAGGGATGGGGGTGGCTCAACACAGCACAAGGGAAAGGCAAGGCAGAGAGGACTGGGAGCAGCTGGTTTCTAGAAAGGAACAACTAACCTGACTTCAATTGCTAATTTTCTGACCTGCTCCTATTCTCTCATATTGTCATATACATTATATATGCTACATATGCTGCTACCTGAATCCACTAATGCACCTATGAAAAGCCTTTTGCTAATTTCATCCAAATAAATTGTTTTCAGTAGTATTTCTTCCAAAAGGCAGAAACAGAGAGAATGGAGGGAAAACTTGCTACTTCACAAAATTGTTGGAAATGTCAGAATACACAGTGGGTGCCACCAAAAGTCCTGTTGCTCAGAGAGGACTTTACTATGTCATAATTTTATGTGGTTGTTACAGGGAAGGAAGAACCCCTGCACCAGTCAAAGAATCCTGGTTTGTCAATGCTTTAATCCTGTGGTGCAGTCAAATCAGGAAAATCTAGAAATTTTGCAAACTGAAAGCTGAACAAAATGTTCAGGTTAGGTCACTCAGAGTGTTTTGTTGTAATTTTTAAACATTTTGTTTCTATTTTAATTTTTTTCATTTAGATCTTCTGATCTCAATTACCTTAAAACTTCAAAGTAGAAAGTGACTTCAATTGAAATAAAAATATTAATATTTCAGGTAAAAAATGTCAAAAGATACTGTCATACATATTCTGAAAAGCAGTTCCATGCTTTGGCTGAGTTAGAGAAGATTCTGGTTCATGAATCATTTCAATTTTGAAAAACTAGGATTTCTAAGAGGGGAAAAATAGTGAAAGGAAAACCAAAAATCGTAAAAGGATCCCTGACTGATCCTAAACAAAAGTTAACCAAGGTTTTTAGCCAGTGATAGTATGTACAGAAAGTAACAGTTTTATCATTACTGACTGTAGTTCAACCTAACTGACTCTAGTCAGTCAGGAGCTGCCCATGACTTGAAAGTCAAACCCACAGAGCTGCAGTGAGGGGTCACAAAACTGACCATCATGCTCCCAAACTGCAGCTGTCATCCAGAAATTCAAAAGCCAGAAAGAAGCATTACACTGTTTTTTCCACCCTCCTGGCATCCTTCAGATTCTCCTTATGTCACTTTACAAGCCATAGCAGCTCCCTGCTGCTCTTCACGTTTTCTGACACTTCTAATAATTCTGGTCTTAAAATTTCTTCTTTGCAGGGAGAACAGTGAAGGCATTTCAACACTTATTGCAGATTCATTGCAACTGAAAAAACACAATGCTCACCTCACATTACCTCTGTGGTGGTAAAATTATTATTTTTAAGATCTGAGTGGGCTGGCTAAGAAGTTCATCCTAACTAGAAGAGTGCTCCCTTTGGCTTAACAGCTTGTGATTGTTCCCAGCTCCCCACTTCTGAGGCAGGGTAATACTGAGTGTGCCACTCCTATGGGCTCCACCAAGAGTCATCTCTCCATAAAGTCTCATTATCTACTTTGATTCATTCTTAGCATTGTACAGTTAAGAAGCTTTTTAAGGAGTCCCTCCCTCCCAGGGATGGCTCCCTGCCTTTGTTTGCCTAAATGGTTGTTTTCTTCATCTGATTTGTTTTTTTCTGAACCAGTATATAGGCTGGATCTCTGCAACCACTTGGAGGAAGAGGGAAGCAGAGGGGGAGATGCTTTCAAAGTGTTCTCTCACCTATCATAGTTTAAAAGGCTTCTGTCTGACCTATTCCAAATTGTACTTGTGTCACGATGCTCTTGGAGTTGCCAGTGTCTTCAACCTCTTTCATGGGGGCATATCCCACTGTACCACAGACACTGCAAAGGGAGGTAAGAGCTCATGGGAAATGCAAGGCCCCAGCAGCACACGAATCTCTGGAGTCATCATGGGAAACACCAGAGCCCTGGAGAGCTGCACAGTGCAGGATGCCAGTGTGTGGTGCAGGCAGAACAAGACCTGCCACTGATGGGAAGTTCAGCACCAGTAAATAATGGTAAATAATGAGGATTCAAATAACAAGAGCTGCAGAGGATTTATAGAGCTGATGGACAAAATGAGTGGTCAGAGACAAAGCAGGGATCACAGCCACTTACTCTTCCTCAGCTCTGCAGCAGGCAGGAGCCCACCCTCTGCAGCCAGAGCTGACTTGGGCCTGCTGGAACAGGACTGGGTCCGATGGCTCAGTGCACACCTGGTCCTCCACCATCCATCACCGTGTCACAATTGTGCACCCAGTCAGGACAGGCCCCAGTGCAGTAAAATGTCATCTCCCTGCTCTCCCAGAGAGCACAGAAGCACAGGAAAGATCCCTATGATGTGAGCAGACAGTTTTGGAAAGTTCTCTCCATGTGTATGGATGCTTCAGGTGTGATCAAGCCAAATTCTATTTACAGTCAATACGAGCGCCTGTCCAGTGTCCAGCACCCATGGGATAGCAATCCAAAAGCAAATAGTATTCCAGAGTGACTTCAGTTATTTACTCTGCAAATTTTGCTGGAGTAGCAAAGAAATTTGGCTCATGAAAACATAAAGGGAATCTCATATATAATTTTTAGTTAGAATTTATTGATTTAATTCTGTCTACAACCAGAACATGAGATATAATTTTCCACTGGACATTAATTTAGAGAGTTTTTTGAATTTAAAAACAATAAAAATGAAGACCAAAATACTAGTTCTTAAAATAACCTATAGAAATTTAAATCACATTAAAGCATTAAAAATAAAAGTGTATTTATGCCAGAAAACTGTTTTTTCAGATTTGAATTATGCATTGTGAAATAAAAAGAACATAATAAATGCCTCTCCTCATTTGTGTGGGCTTCATGATAAAAAGAACTGATAAATAGGTCATGATAAAAAAAACAAATGGATGCTGTGGTTTGGAAGTCTTGTTTTGTGTTATGGAAGTAATAAAGTAATAAATCAGAATTAACATAAACACATTTACTCCTCCTCTCCAAAGCAGTTAATTGTTTCACGTTATCAATAAATATGTAACATTATTGATGATGTTTTCTTTTCTTAAATCAACCCTGAAGTAATTATATTGATTTCCACTGAGTTCCCAAAGACCAGTTTAGACCCACTATGACCATTTAAATATATAACTCTGGAAAGCACCTTTCCATAAGATCTGTGACATTAGTTGCCATTATTCAGTGTTTCCAAATACAGTTCTTCCATAAAAGTTATTTACTGGCTTCTTACACTGCAGTTTATCACAACCTTCATTATTCCCTCTAGGAGTTGCACTAAATCACCCAGCTGACAGCTCAAGTGATCCAGTTCCCTGACTGCTGCTGCTTCTAAAATAATCAAGGTCCAAACCGCCTTCTATAAAGCTTCCATTTAATCAGTGCTGACATACACCTTAGATTGCACTTCAGGAGGTGCCAGGAGTGCCTCCAGGGCTTTGTGGCTTTATCACCAGGCAGACAGAACATTGTTCTGCTAGCAGGTCACACCATGAGCCCAGCCCTTCATGTGAAAGTCACGGCCTAGCAGGGGGACTTGCTTTACTACCAAATCTCTCTGCACCTTTACAGTTTTGACCCAAGTCAAGGAGGTGGGGAGTGGTGTTACTTGCTTTTACTCCAAGGAAGCAACAAAAGCAGAAAGTCCTTTGCAGGATGAGCCAGGTGACAGTCAGGACCAGGTACAGCCTCTGAGTCCTTGCCTGCACATCATGGGTCCAGTCAAACGACTGTCTTGATGAGAAGCTGGATATTCTTCTTCTTCTGACAAAAGCAGTGTCAGCAGAAACAAATTTCCTTCCAGGCATAGTTCGTGCAGTATGGGAAACTAGTTTGAAGTAGATTGGCAAAAGATTACTATTACTCTGCCAATATAAGCCATGTCTGCACTAGGGAGCTTCTGCCCCCAGTGCACAACCAGTCAAACAGCCCTGTGGATAGACTGACAGATATACAAGGAAACTTCCTTTCTTTCAGTGGTGCTAGCATGGATTTGTCCTGATAAAACTGTGAAATAGATACTGGCCCTCTGTTCATTCTTTGGCACTTGAACGGTTTTCTGAGGAGAGTCAGTGCTATAACAGTAAGCCATAAAAACAGACAGAAAATATAAACACATCTGTCCCCATCTCCCATAAAAATTAACAACATTGCACTGAAGAAATACTTTGTAAAAGTTCCAGGCAAAAAATATATTCTTTGAATGATTTTTAATAAAAAAAGTGAAAATTTCCCACCAAAGATTAAACTTCAAGGAAAACGATCTTGTCAAGAATCCAATTTTCCACTGAAAAGCATGATAGGCTCTCCCTTAATAACAATAATAACAATCACCACTGCCAGTGTGCTACAGATGGAGCAATGAAGCAAGAAAATAGCATGTTCTTCAACAGAATGAGAAGAATAGGCGGCATTGCCCTGGACACCGTGCTAATAGCAGTTTTTGATCTTGGTACAGCAGCGTTTCCTGCTCAAGAGCTACAGCTGACATGGAGCGCTGCAGGCTGCTTTTCAACACCTTCACACTTGCTGCTCTCACTCGGAAAACTGTCGAGAGGGAAACCACCACATACTCCAGCAGGATGAATTTTAATTCCAGTTTTACAAATTTGCATCAGAAAACATTGAAGACTGATGGAAGGAAGCATATCTGGAGGGAGAAGGTAAGATCAAGCAGGAAAAGTCACTTCTTCCAGCCCTTGTGCAGAGAGCTGCTCTTTGCAGCAGAGAAATGCATCAAAAACAAATACATGAATCAAGATCTATCAGTCTTTGGGATATAGAAAGATACTTCCAGCAAAACACACAAGGTCTGGAGTAGAAGATGAGACAGAAGAAGGAAATGTTTTTTCAGCGGGCCCATCCTGGTTTAGATGAGGTACCAGCCAAATGGCAGAGCTGAGAACAGATTTCAGGTCTCAAAAGTCATAAGATGAATTGCAAAGAAAAACTGATCAACTTACAATTATCTGAATAATACCCATAGTGATAAAGAAACAGAGGTCAGAAATAGAGATATTTTGTTGGTGGCCTTTTTTTTCCTTTTTTTTTTTTTTTTTGAGATTCCTCTATTTTTTGTGCTGCTAAAGCAATTGTACTTTAATATTCTGTGCAAAGCAAGTGCATTCTATGCAAGAACATATCCTTGCATGCATAAACTGAAAAGTTCTGAGTATCCCTGTGTCTGAGTCTGGGAAAAATCTCTGCTCCACTGTGAACAGAGACCTCACACCAGGGCTGAGCACAGACCTGCACAGACGGCACTTACAGCCACAGTGGCTAAAAAGTTAAGCCTCTCCCAGAGCTGCCTAGGAGAGGTTTGAGGAAGGAGAGCTCTGCCAGAGCCTTGCTGCTGTGACAGAAGCCTTTGCATATTTTCAGTGCATGAACATTTAAGTAGTCCTGACATACAATGAAACCTTACAGATTATGCCCTGAAAAGACTGCACAAAGATTCAGCAGGTCCCGTAGATCTGTGAGTGAAGGCACTGAAGCTGCTGTGGTGGCTTAACTCATCACATGGACATGACATACACAGAGCATGAGGCGGCTGATGGCTTTTTCTTTCTGATTTGAAGACTGCAGGAAGTGGTTGGCACAACTATCGGATCATTTTCAGACTTTTCTCATTTTCTATTTTCTCTGTTTACTTTGCTGCTTCCTACAAAATTTAGATTTACACTGTCTTTTAACCCATTTCACCTGTTGACAACAGTGACAAATAAATGACAAATAAATGACAATAAATTGATGACTGTCTCCTTAGAGTATCCTGAAATTCAATCCATCTCTATCTGAAAACAATAGGTACTTGTCCAGTGACACCAAGAGGAGTTGGAATGTGCTGAAAGGGAAGGAAAGAGGTAGATCACTTGGTGCATCTACTTTTAAAAATGCCTTCTAATCAAGGGAGAGGCAAAACTGCTATCTCAGCTTTACAGATAGAAACAACAGTATAATTTGGGAAGAGTCCTGCACTGTGGTGTCTAAAAGTAGGTCTCTGCTCCAAATAGGCTTCTACAGAAAATCTACATACATACAGTTAAAGACTGAAGTGCTCAGAGGCAGATACTCAGAAGTGGCAAGCAGCCATAATTCCTCCTGAAACCACTGGAGTTTTATGGATGGAACTGAGGAAGCACTCTCTCCACAAGAGAAGCTGCTGACAATAAATCAGCAGCAAGTGTTGCAATTACTGCCCCACGCAGTATGATGCCTTGCTTGATGCTGCCTCCACAGAAAAGAAATTCTATTGATGGTACTTCTCACAGTGGCGCTGGAAAAAAAACCAACAACAAACAAAACCAACTTCACAGCAGTTTTGGCACAAGGAAAGATCCAGACAACTGCCAGTCTGCACTTCAATACACAATCCTGACCAGGAGGAAAATGACTCATGCAAAGTCTGGAGCAAGACATGGTATAATGCTTTCATAGGGCCCCAGACACAATTATAATTCCTCCCATCAGCTCTTCCTGCTGACATCAGCTTTCTCATTGGTTTGGCCTAATAATTAGAAAAGTTCTTAGGACTTAACCAGAACATCATTGTTCCCATGGAAAACACCCCACTGCTCCTGTGATGGGAAATAGCTTTTTTCCTCTTTCCTTTTGAAAATTTTACTGCTGATCTGGTTAGGCCAGGCTCCAAGTCTAAGCTAGGTTTCAGTGTGCTTTTACAACACTGGCTTTGCATCGGCATCTCCCACGGCTTCTGAAATCAGCCAGAGAAAATGAGCCTTTGTAGGGAGCAAGCAGAAATGTCTCAGAAAAACAGATGAGCAGCCTGGACTACACCCTGGAAGCAGAGCAGGAGGGAGAAAGGCTTCTCACACTGCTCTCCCTGCCCCAAGTCCTGTCCCCTGGCTCCAAGCTGCTGGGGAAGGAGGAACCCTGGTGCCATTGCAAACCCATCCAAAAGTAGCAGTGGTCATGGAGAGAGGAAGAAAGAGCAGTTAATGAATGTCACCAGGGAGAGTGTGAGCTGCTCCTGGGGCTCAGTGTGTGGTAAGCAGAGAAGTGATCAGAGGTAGCAGCAGCTAACAGATGTCTGGCAACACTTCTCCAAGGGAGCCCTGGCGTGGTGGTGACAAGGGAGGGAGGGAGGAAGGGAGGAAAGGAGAGACGGCCTCCAAGGACCAGGGTGGATGGACCCTGTTTGCAGGAGGCTGACAAGAGATATTCCTGCAATTCCAACCTACCCTTGGGGGAATGAACTGGGTCAAGCTTCTCTGGTAAATCCAATCTCCCGACTTTCCTGCACTATTTCCATATTTCCTCTCAAAGATTTCAGTCATGACAGGCGCTGTCACACGGGGACTGCTCAGGCAGACACAAGAGGAAGAGATGTCCTTGGAATACAGAAAAGGTAAGGGCTGGCCCTTAACTGTGTGTGGTGATGTGGGCAAAGCTCCACCCAAAGCTGCCATGGTCACACTGTCTTAGCCGCAGGTGATGGTGGGATTTGGTTCTGCGCCTTCACAGGCAGGATTTTAGTGAGCTTCCAGTGGGTAAGTTATGACAGTGTCTGTCAGTTCATTGTCCCACTTACTTCTGCACGATGTTATAAGGATTTGGAGACTGGAGCTTCCAGCTTTAAGGTGGTAATAACCCTTTTGCAGCTTAAAATAAAAAAAACAGTAAACCCAGTAGAAGATACAGTTAAGCAGTAAACCAGCTTAAACTCAGTAAACCAGCTTAAACTCAGTATGTTTCATTTGCTTTTCTCACCATCCATCATATCATCTTGGGAGAGCTGAAAGCATCTTATAATAATTTGAAGAGTGAGAATTTTCTGGAAGGATACTTGCTAGAAAATAGCTTCTTGACTCCTGGGCAGTAGCAGTTTTACAAAATCACTCACTTTGCACACTGACCCTTTGCCATTACCAAGGAATAGTTGTTAATATTCATTTTAAGGGCTCAATTTCAGATTCTTCCAGCCATGTAAGCAACACTCCTTACTCCAGCTATTCCAGTAGAGGAGATGCTCAGACCATATTATGCACTATATACATACACACACACACACACACACATATATATATATATATATATATATATGTCCACGTACATGCAAAGCTGGAGTGGTGTAAGGAGGAACAATGCACCACCTTAGCAGGTATTTTCAGGTGTAGTGACATGTTCTGTTTTCTTCAGCAGTGAAATGACCCCTGACTTCATTATCACCTCTGCACTGGGGTGTGCTGCCAGGAGAGATGATCACCTGAGGGACCGTGCTGTCACTAGAATGACAACTGGAATTCTTCAAGCTGGCATTGCTGAGAAATATTTTATACTGCAGAGCTGTAGCCTTAGATTCATATGGCATTACAGCACACAGCTTTATGTGCCTGTCTCTGGGAGGAGAAAAGGTGTTCCTAACTTGTGTTAGTGTTGTAAGAGGACTCTTCCCTCCTGCTGTTCTCACTGACATGTCATGTGTGCTGCTGTGCACTCCACTGAGTGTTGGTCTCCCTGAGAAGCTGATGTGAGTTTTAATTGAATACACACAAGAATGCACTCACACTAACCTTACCCAGCACTACAAAGCTGAACTGGATGTGAGGAGCACCCAGAGAGAGATTTTAGCCCTCCCTGTGGATAGCTGAATAGTTGGGTGCTTTGTTTCTGGGAATTGTGTGCTTGTTCTGATGAGGGCTGAGAGGGAGGCTTTCTTGCTGGGCCACTTTACATAGCAACATACCTGATAGTGAATCATCAGAATAAACAACATTCTTCAAAGTGGAGCACAGTTTTCCATTATGAACATAAATTTGACTTTTAATTTACTGAAGACATCAGAGAGAAAAAAAAAAGTTCTTATGAAAGGCAGAAGTAGCAACAGTCACCTGTAACTCAGCACCAAGGGGATCAAATCACTCTACAATTAACTCTCACAGTGCTCCTGCTGTAAGGATGATTATGCCTTGATGCAGAAACTGAAGCATAAATGGTTGATGTGCTTAAGACTCTGTACTGGGTCAGCACTCAACCAGGAACAGAGCCCAGGAGTCCCAGCCCACCAGCAGCACCAGCTGAGGGGTTACCCAGGGAAGTTGGGCAGATGTGTGGCCAAAAATTCCTGAGTGGTTACTGCCTCGAGCTACCTGCCACTGCCCTGCCACCAGACCAACAGGCAAGCAGGACGCAGCCTCTTAAGGGATGATCTTTTAAGCATTCCCAATCCTATCAATCAAAACAAGACAGGTTACTTAAAATGGTTTAAGTAATAGCTCTTTGCTAACTGAGAGGATTTTGTCAGAAGAACCTTAAGGACCCTCTTCTGAACATTTCTGCAAACAATCTGAGCATGTGATAACATCTGGCAGGAAGACCAACAAACAGCTGGGAGAGGAGGAAAGATTGGGAGACAATAACCCTTTTTCTTAGCAGAATTGGATTCATTGATGGATATCTGATCGTGGCTTATCACAGAATCACCTGAATCACCTGGTAAGAAAGGTCCCACAGAGGAAAAGGAACCTTCTTTGAGCACCTACCTAGGAACACCTCCTGTGGCCCACACACTAGGTCAAAATTTTGGCATACTAAACAGAGAAAGCACAGTTAATTAATTAAGGTTTAGTTTTTGTTTGGCTTTGTTTGGGGGGTTTTGAGGTGGGTTTTTCATTGTTTTATTGTTTTTCATGGTAGAATACCCAGATATGCTGTCTCTCTGAGTTTTATTTTAAGCTAAACTCTGACAAATCTCTCATACAACAAAAGAAGAATTTTCATCCAACCTTAAATTTATGCATTCGTTTAATCCACTGTATTTTTCCCACATAGACAAAGCTTTAGTTATCCTATAGATATCAGGTATTTTGCAGCAAATTATGATGTCTTCCAGTACAAAAGAGCACTGATAAGTAGATACAGACCCATTTCTGGCTTTGATCCTCACTATGCCTTGGAAAAAGTATTGATCAGTTAGTATCAATTAAAAAAACCAAATAGCAAAATACCCCACCAAAATGATATTCCAAGTAAACGTTTCAGAAATCTTTGCAGTGTTTTCCGAATGTTGGTGTTAGTCAAGGGTAACTCAATGACAAACCGCACAAAGGTGCACACAACCAGGTCTTTTATTAGTACTGCAAAAGGATGTTGTCCTGCTGAGGGGATCAGTGAGGCTTTATCCAAGGTCAGGAGTTTAGTGAGTGTAACTGACCCCAGTCATGCTGCTGGTAAGCTGGTTAGCCAAGGTGAGGAATGAATCTGTGAGGTCTCCAGAGGTTGGTCACACTGGTACGAAGCACAGAGCTCATGAAGCCCAGCTACTGAAGCGCTCCAAGTCTGGTTTGCCCCTTAGGTGACTGTGGAGATTAACACATTGTTTTTCCTCAGTTGACAGTGCCCATTTTCAGGATTACTTCTGAAAGACTGGAAGGTGAAAGTGTCACAGAGGCATTGGAAAGATGTGGAGAGCTGCAGCAATTAGAGTTGACTTTCCTCATGTCGGGGAGAGCAAAAGGCTAGAATGGCTCTGGCAGCACAGCCCAGGGTAGCTCTGAAGTGCTGCTGTTCCCAGACACTCCAAGGAGGCTCCATCTGGGGAGCCAGTGAGCTGCATGTTCTGTACTGAAAGGAGCCAGTGTTTTGCCTCATGGAGAACACAGCTGGGGAAGCACAAAAGGCAGCACCTTCAGGCCCTTCTTGGGAGTTCAGTCACACTGAGAACTTTGAGAGCCATGTTTATACCATGAAAAGATTGATTTAAGGGTGAGTTGTCCATATATCAGAGTTTGTATGATGACATCTAAAATCTCTAGTCTGCAGAAAATCTCCTGTCTTAGGGGACAGCTCCTAACTCAACTGAAAACATTTCAATCACTGAATTCATCGCTTGGCTGTGCTAGCCCAGTCCAGGGCCCAGTCCCTCAGGTTGTTACTCAATCAATGCAGCTATTGATTTCATCAGGAGCGCTGTCTGCATCAGATCAAATGCTAAGGAGTTCACAAGTTGCCAGGCTGATAAAGAGTTTCTCCATGACAGAGTGGCTCTCTTTGTTGGAGAATATGGCTCACAGATATTAACCGTTAGTGAGCTAAAAGCAGCAGAGAAGAGCACATTGTGCATATGGTGTAAAACAAGTGATTTATTAGACCAACATGCTGCAGCAACAGACTGAAAGAGAAAACTCCAAGTGACATCAGGAGGTGATAAGTGGGCAGCAACAAGTGTAATTTTGCTACTGTCTACACCCCTGCAGTTAGTCCACTTGTACCAGTTCAGAGCCTAATCTTACATTCTGTTCTGGCCTGAACCCTGCAAATCTTGGCACCCAAGAGTACTCTCACTGAGCACTGAGACATCACAGCCTGCAAACAGCTAATAAAGCAGAAAATGTTTTCAGCAGCAGACCTTGAACTAGAAAGGATCCATTCCACCATCCTTTCAGTATGATGCATGCATTTAAAATAACCACTTTTACACTTATACAAGGAGAATTGAAAAGTCTGACTCAAATTGAGGCTATGTACTCCTCAGGCAAAAAATGTGTCAATGGGGAACTGATTCCTCATCTCAGATTTGTTCCTCTCAATATGTTTTGTGTTGCAGTCTTCATTTTAATCCTAAGGATTCCTAAGGAGAGACATTAGTAGATGCCATCAGCTTTGACCAATTTTATTTCCAGCATCCGAAAAACACCAAGAGGCTATTATTTTGTTTCAGGGATTTCTCTTTCCCACCTTATATTTTGAATTCTTTGGGGCAGAAACCAGTCCTATGCAGACTTCAGAAAGCACATACTGATTTTCAGACAGCAGTTGCAATGAGTATCATTGACTCTGGGATATTTTTGAAACTTGATTAATCTTTCTCTGAAATAATCTTTCCAAATTATTCATAAAACTAAAGTATATTTAATGCCAGCAATATTTAACTGATTTGAAATGCATAGTTATGATTGTTTTCCTTTTAAATGTACTTTATGCCTAAAAAATATGTTTCTGTAGTATTTATAATAATGAAGGATCACTCACACTTTCACAATACAGAAGTCTTGTCCTTGCACTGATTTATACAGGTTTGAGATTGACCATGAAATGAAATTCTGGCTCCACATGAGCCAATGGCAAAATTTTCATGAAGCTCAGACTTGAGCCAAGCTACACAGGGCACATCTCTCTGTAATGTGAATGGTCTTTTAGATGGTATTGAATGAAGTAGAACAAGAGGATATTTAGAATAAATATGTATTGTTATTTAATACTAATACTAGTACTAATAATATTTGGTAACGTAATTGCATTCTGCCCCCAGGAGTTCAGAGCTCCTCCTGGTCATATTCCTGAATTAAGTGGCACAGCATGATTACATATTCTCCCTCCTTTTCAGGTGAGGAAACTGAAGCTTACAGAGAGGTTAAGCAACTTGCCCAAGGCTACAAAAGAAGTCTGGAATATGATCTTCAGACATTTAAATATATTGCCAGTAGCTTAAGGGGTCTAATTTCTGAGAATTATAATTTTGGAGAGGCCCAAAAACACCAACAGAGATCAGACTGGGGGAAGGTTCAAGAACGTCTCTCTAAAGCACGAGGCAGAGCAGCAGAGTGATTATAAATCTCTCAAACTGTGCAGAGGTCCAGAGCCAGTGGATACCTTCTGAAAACTCTGGTCTAAGGCATCCAGAAAAGTGAATGATCTGATGAAGAAAGAACAGCCTTTTGTCATTCTAAAAATACCAAGCCTGAACATCATGTGCACAGAGAGAAAAGTTCCCGTGTGAGACATCCTGAAGAGCAGAGAGCTTCAGACACTTTGTGCAATTGCCTCTTTCACGCCTAAAAGTGTTTAACAAAAATGAGTTTCACTTTAGTCACAACTCTGCCTACATCCAAAGCCTTAATGTAAAAGTGCTTACATACATTCTTCTATTCTTTACTGAACCAGGGCTGATTTCAGCTCATGAGATACAGTCTCCACTGAAATCAGTTCACTTACTGCATTCTGCAACAGAGAAAATAATGAGGACAAAGAGAGGCTCTTCTACACATTTTATAGAATGAATTTTTATGAATTTATTTCTTTTCTTAAAAGTGAGTTCAAGATATTAAAAAATCCAATATATTCTTTCTCTGACGTTCCACTTCCTTCGTTAGAAAGGTCTGACTGAAAGATGCTCCTCAAGATTGAAATGAACATCTCCACCAGACTCCCAAATCCTATGGGACTCAGAATGTAAATCTCTGAGTGCTCACTTGTGCTGCTTGCTGAGTTTACACCCTCTGTCAAGGCTCTCAGCCTGAGCCAGCAATGCTGTGTTCCACCCATAAATGGCTTTAGAGCCAAAGCTCTCATCTTGAACAGCACCTGGCAAAGGAGCTGTGAGATAGTGCAGTACACAGAGCCTCAGCAGAATATCCCTGTGCAGGCAGCTCAGAAAACCAAGTGAACACCTCATTCTGCTTATGCTGACATTTCCACAGGCAGCATTACATACTTTTTTGAGATGGCAGTTCCCAATGAGCATAACAACATCCATATCCGAAAAGCACGGGTTAAGTGTGTCCAAGAGCACTGCAAGCTGTGAGTCTTCATCAGAACAGCAGAAATTACCTTGTTCTTTTCCTCATTTTGCAGCAATTTTCTGCATTAACAGATTTTTCTTCTTTCTACTGATTTCCTTAGACTGTCCTTAAGGTTCCTTTAGACTTCAAAATTACTCGGGAAATTTGGTGTTGCTAACATTACTTTGTAAGTTAGGAATCTGAGGGAGTTTATTCTTTGTACTGGCAAGCCTTCAAACTATCTTGATTTTATCAGCTATAATTCATGTTTTGTTCATGGGACAAGCCTTTTCTTTTGTATTATTTTGAGTCATCTCTGGAAAAAATCACCTTGCACTAAGACGTAATAAAATATGAGAAGAGATTATGACTTATTAAATTAAGCCAAAGCATACACTGTATTTTGGTATAGCACCATCCCTGGAGGGAAAGCGAATACATTTTCAAATGAGTTCTGCTTCCAATTAGGCAGGAAAACAAGTACCCAAATTTTCAAAGGAAACCAACACACAAGGTGAGCAGTGAACACAGGATACCAAAAATCCCAGCCCATAAGCAGCACAACAGAAACTGCTGGGTGCTGACAGTCTCAGCCAAGACTGGGGGCTGCACAATGTTATTTGTAATTTTTTGCTCCAGTCCTTCCCCTATAAACTCTGCTTGCTCTGCATGTATTTTGCTACATGGATGAATCTGGAAGAAATGGTAAAGCATTTTTCATAGGCATCTTAATTCACACCTATAAACAGCTTAAGAAGAAAATGACCTTCTGCCTGTTGGATGTGTGCCTCATATCACTGTGGGTCACTTATTTCAATTATTGAAGTTTGCAACATTAAATGCTCTATCATTGGAACAAACAAGGACTTTAGTAATTGAATTTAACAGTACTAGGATCAGGCAGGTATTTGCTTTCTGGCTCACGGAAAATGAAATAAGATAAAAGCCCCTCTCTGTTAAGCACTCAGTGCCCCAGTATTGATAACCTTTAAAAATTATGTCAAATACACATGAGATGGGAGATGACTCAGCAGCTCCTAGATTTTCAGAGCAGATGGAACGTCGATGTCCCCATACAAGAGATTTCTGTACGCCTGCCTCTTGCTGAAGACACTAGTTCCAGTCATGGAAGCAAAAATTTTTACTGCAAAGCTGGCTTTGCTAATAATAAGTGTGAAATAAGGATATTTCTCAAGGGGATTTTCTAAATTTAAAACGTATTCTGCTTCTTAACACCTCCTGTCCTATGGAGTGCTTTATCCTACCACAGTCTAAATGCAGTAATTAAGTGTAAGTGTAATTGTTACAACTGTCTATGGCAGGACAAAAATAATTGTCAGGAACTGTCACATCTCCAGACTGTCCTGCTTCCAGTCCGTAAGTCATGGCTGGGGGACCAAATTATTCCTCCCAATTCCCCTCTAGTTCCACTCCAGTGAATTTAACTTGACTAATGGTACCATGACAAATGTTAGTTACACTCCATCTGACTCCCAGTTCAAAAAAAGCAGGAATGTGCCATATTTCTCATTACACAACCAAAACAAAATCTCAACCAGCCCCACTGATATTTAACTTCCTTGATCCTTTTAGTCATCATATTGGTTGAGAGGAGGCACAGAGTGATATCCTGAATATGAAGCTGAATGTTTGATTTCCTTATGGATTTTGAATCCTCTGTCCATTCATATCCAAAGCAATGACCACTTCTACCCTAAGAATAAAACTCATCATTCAGATTCTTTGACACTACCTACGCTGATCTATTTTGGCTCTGTAACTTTATTTTCTGAATTTTTATATGGAGACAATGACTATAGCATATAGGAATTATTTTCAAGGAGTAAATAGTAGGGCTGGGACTTAATCACAGGATATTTGAGAAGGGCTACTTAGCTTTTCTTCTCTGCTGTGAAAACTGTCTCTGCAGGGCTGTTTCCTCACTACACTGGTGGTACTAGGGACCAAAGACAGGGTCAGAGTTTCTTTCCTGACCTGGCCAACGTTGGGCCAGTAGCTGTTCCCTGTTCCCTGCGATGTCACAGGAGCTGGAAGAAGGATGTAGCCTTTCCCCTGTTTGGCAAAAACACCGGTATGAAAGGGAGGAAGCAGGCTGGCCCATCTCGGTGCTCTCCCAAGACCTTCTTTCCCTATGGGCACCTGGGGAAGTAGGGCTACAGGCAATATTGGCATTTGTGCCCTTCACCTTGTTTCATGATTCTTGAAACTATCCTGCTTAATAAATCTTAGTGGTAAATCCAATAATTCAGCCTTATTTCATTAGTTTTGCTGCTCTGAGAATGCCAGGCTAGTTTTTCCTGTAACCCTTCTGAATTTCACACATTCCTTTTACTCCCAGAATTTATTTTCCCTGTGGAGTCTGAAGTAATCTGAGAGAGCAACAAACCACTGCACCATTATAAGCCCCAGTTTCTCTATCAGTGTAGTCCAAATATGCTTCTTACTGTGCTTGCTTCTGTAATAGAGGTTTGTACAAGCTGCCAGGCAGAGACTGATGGAGATAAGATAGGTATTTTCTGCCCAGAAAACAAGAAACATTATTAGGCTGTGCACAGTTAAGAGGAAAACTTGCTAGGATTTAACTACACTTGGGCAGTTTCTCCATTTAAGGTGAGCAGCAAAGACAAGAGACACCTTTGCTGCAGCACTTCCCCATCACTGCTGAGGCAACCCTGGGTGAGACAAGATAGCACACTAGTGTGGACAAAGAAATATTGGTCAAGGCTGATTTGGTACAAGTTCTTCCCTCATAAATGCACAGAAATTTCTAATGTTCACACAGATTAAATGGACATTGCTTTAAGTCATATTTAGAAACTCCCTGCCTACCAAATTGCCTGTCACTTGGGCATTAAAAGCAAAGTTCAAACACATTTTCTGTAAGTCCAGTGAAATATTATTTCAGAGCTTTGGTGCTTTACTCAACAAAAACAATTTTCTCATTTTTAAAGGCCTTGCCAAATATTCTAACAACTGTAGCTACAGATCATGTAACTGAAAACCTTCCTAATGTGAGCTTGAGAATTTTTACTAGCTCTAAAAACAGCTGGTCATGAACATACTAGTCAGAAAAGAATACAAAACAAAACCAGTAAAAAGAGTGTTGATTGCTAGCCCTCTCATGGGTATTTTTAACCATTTCTTAAATATATTTTGCCTGTCTAGAAGTGAGAATATTCACATTATTTATTTCACATCTATCTGGGAAAAAAAAATCCCCTAAATTCCTAATGAAATGCATTTGTTTTTGACTAATGCTTCTAAAGTGAAACCTGGTGTATGTACTTACACAAAAAGTTTATTAATTTTGACTGTTCTAGGATAAAGCAAACTCCTTGAAGACGAGTCCTAACCTCAAAAATGTTTTTGAACAGGTTTCAGGGATCTGTCTTCTGTAGCTCTGTGTATGCCCAGACGTGCTGTGAGTGTAAAGGTGAGGCTGTGTACGAGAGAAGAAGGACCCTGACTCTGTTCATCCACTAAACTGCATAAGCATCCTTGCACTGATTTCGGTGCTTTTGGTCAGACTATACCGACCTGTTTGCTTATACAACCTACAGGAAGCTTTCACTGATTTGCTGGATCTGGATTGATTATTAGCTTTGATTTTAATTGATAAAATTCTTAGTAAGTGGTACCTGGATGTAAGTATTGATTAGGAACTAATACTGAACAAGGGCAATGCAAAAATATGATGAAAATGTCAGCAGGCATTGGCACATGGACTTTTACTACATCTTTGCTACATTATTGTGCACGTAAGTCATGCACCTATTCACTGTGCCAAGCTGTAGACTACAGTGGTAAACAGGTAAATAAAATGTGTTTTCTGTTGCTATCACTGCCACAATAAAGAGAAGTGGATTTTTAATTTCCCAGACATTTCAATGAATAGTGGAAGGTTACTCTAAAACTTATAAAGCAGGATAAAAGAATGAATCTGACATAAAGCCATTTCTGAAAGGCAGGGACAGTCATAGTCAAACCATCCCTGGTCAAAACTAAATCTGCTCTTTAAGATCTTCATCTCTCTCTATTTATGCTGTACATGAACTGTACAATCTGGAAGCAATACTGCCTTCAAACCAAAATGTAGCTCACCTTGTCACTAAAGAAGAAGAGGAGTCCAGTGGTTCATAATGGTTTGCAAGTATTTGATTGCCCTTTCTGTGGCTGCTGAAAGGAATTGCCATATTGCAAATCTGATTGTCTCCCTGTAATCAGTCCTCATGGCAATTTCAGGGGGTATGTCTAAGAAGAGTCCCTGAATGCTTGAAATCCAATAAGGATATTGATTAGCACTAGTGACCTCTGCCAAGAAAGGTCAAAGGGAAAATTCTCTTTCAACTTCTCATCAGGTTTTAGCAAATGAGTGCCAGATCCCATGCTTCCAGCTTAGCGGCACCATGGAAACCGGTCCAGGTGAACTGCTTCCCATTACAAAAATCTGTGTTAATCACATGCATAAGGATGATAGAAACACTCCCTGGGCTCCCCAGTGCAATGAAACAATGTGACTTAATGACATTTGCAGGATCTTATATAGAAAGGGAGGAAAGAATAGGATTTCCTTCAGAGATAATTAAGATAAGGAACAGAGACATCAGTAGGGTAAAAAAAAAGGTTAAAATAAGGAGTAAAAATCTATGCTGCTGATCTCAAGTTTTGCACCTTGGCCTTTCATATCTTTGCAATAATTTTCGGAGTGCTTCCCCAGTATAGGCCAGAGAGAATTTTTTATGAACTCCTGAAAAGAGATTTAAAATTCACAAAGTCTCATAACAACTGCTATGCTTCCTGCCACTCTCCTCTCTGGTCGTTTTTCAGCTGAGAACTCAGCAAAGCTCAACAGACTGACATGGGGCCGTGACTGGGCTGCTAAACAGCCTCTGATGTTGAGGAGATGATATTCCCCAGCCTTTGGCGGGTGATTTTTAGCGGATTCGGATCGGAGCCCCCTCCGGCCGCTGCAGTCCCTCGGGAAGGAGCTGGTACGGAGATGCAGCAGCATCCCCTGCTGTTGGCAGGCGCGTACTGCACACCAGCGCCTCCCTGCTTCTTCGGCTTCTCCTTATTCATCCTTCGAGATCCTTTATTGGTCTTGTAAGGCAAGATGAATAAAAACAGAGGCCACTTAGGCAGGGGTTGTGACATCAACACTCAGGAACTCACAGGTGGGTATACACTGCTGCAGCCAAAACACAGTCTGCTGTTAGAGAGCAGGGGAGATGGAATAAATACATCCCCGTGGCTTGGGAACAATTTTCTCACCTCCCCAGCAAGCACTCACACAATAAATATATTTCCAGCTCATGAAATGGGAAAAGATTTATCTTTTATCACTAATTTAAGCTCACTGAAAAATCCAACTGGCTCTTTTACATAAGGAAATCAAATGGCTAAGTCAGAACATATTCTGGTAAAAATCAGCATAGCTCCAGGGACCTCCACTCGGGTGGATCAGAGCCAATTAACTCTGCCTTGTGTACAGAGGTCTGATAAGTAAGCCTGTGTTGGGGATTAAGTCACCCAAAAGAGCACAGACAAGGCCAGCTTTTATCTGCTGCTGTTTGCGAGCAAAGGTGAAAAGACAATTGGTCAAGAGAACCAAACTGGGCTGGAAGCCAACTGGTAAAACCTCAGCGACTTGGGCAGAGTCACTCCAGGTTCAGGTCTGCATAATGGGACTGCAACCCAGCTTCCCCCTCCAACCCCAAGCCATCTGACTTAAATATGTGTCCTAACTGGCATTCCTAAGCAGCACTGCCTTGCCAGAGAGGCTGCATCCACATTCACATGAGTTTACATACATTTGCTTTATCCACCTGTGATGGCAGATATCAAACAAGCCTTTGCACTAGTTCTCGAGATTTAGCTATTTTATCAGCATCCTCAAACTCTCCTTTTTAAAGGCTTCGTAGACAAATGTCTAATAGTTCTGCAGTCAGTGCACACCGACTTCCCACACAGGGGAGATGGAATTATCTCCACATTACTGTTCCTCACATCTGCAATTTTTCTTTTATTTTTGAGATGGACCTGATTAGGCTGTCTCTACTCTAAGGAGGGCCATTGCTGGGTCTGTAGGGAATGGCACGTGCCTGGGGCTTCCAGATCACTGCACAATGCAGTAAGTGGAAGCACAATACCAAGTGGAAGCTTGGGAGAACCTCTCTGATTCAGACAGATAGACTGTTTAATCTGTCCAGGGTTTAGTGACTGATAATGACTGACAGACTGTACTGTTAAAAGCAAAAAAGGCCTTATTTGCCCTTACCTTCCCTTAGTCTTGAATTTCCAAGAATAAAAGAGCTACTCTTCCCTAGTCTGCTCCTGTGTAAGGGACTGTGCTCACCTTAGAAACCTTTTCCTACACCCATTTCCACAGAAGGTTGTTCCTGAGCAGGGTGCCAGACAGGGGTATGGCACTGCAGATGTTCTACCAGTTTCCTGGGCAAAGGCATTCACACCTCCCTGTCCTGCTGCTCCTCACCATCAGACACTGAAATTCTTCTCCAGATGCTACATGCTAACAGTCCAATCATCCTGAAATCAGGCTAAATGCCCACACTTTCCTGTCCCCTCTTTTATACTGTTGATAAGTTTACAGCACAATATTCCCAGCTATGGCTCTGCTTTTCTCTTCTTTCCTCTGTTACATTTCATTCCACTTCTATTACTCCACTTTTCGAGGTCACATGGCCCTTTGTGTAGCATATCCTGATCCTCCTTTACTAATGGTGTCCTCTAAATGCTACCAGCAATTTGCACAACAGCGTCTCTACCCATGTGCTGAGGACATGAAGCAATATATTAAAGCAGGAGAAGTTTGAAGACTAGCCTAAGATATCTGGAAAACCTTGCTATCAGTTTTCCTCCAAGCTGATACGTTTCCTATTTATAGTACATATTTTTGTGTCTCCTCTTTAGCCAGCAGAATTGTAATATGTAAGTAACATCTTTAGTAATTCCCCATATAGCAGCTATCAGATCTTAAAGCCTAGGAGATCCACATCTTTCCTATGAAAACTGATTATCTTAAAAATATTAGTGTGACATGACCCAACGTTAGTAAAAGCTTCCTACATTTTATTTCACTTCTCTCTGTCCCTCCTATCCTTCCTCTCATTCTTCCCTCCAAAGTCTATTCATAAGTATTACATGCTACTGTTACAAGTCAAGCAACCCTGTTGTTACTGCTTGGAAACAGAGGGCATTTTTTATTTGCTGTTCTCCAATCACAAGCCTGAGGTTCTGTTTGCTTGTTTCTTGTGCCCAGTCTGAAAGGGTCCTAGTACAAAAAGTGCCTTGTCCCCTGCGCCCTGTACAGATTTTGCTGTGCAAATGCAGATTTTGCTGTGACATTTTCTCTCTTCCATCTCTGCCAATGGCTTTTTAGGGAAATGGTAAACAGGCAGTTTGTTGCTAATTCCTGTTATGTTTGGAACAAGGCTAGAGATCATCATAAAATGAAAAGATGCAAAAGGTTTATGTACCATTGTCATCAGCTTAAATGGACTGGGATTGTCTCTTGGATGAACCACAAACTCCTCATGCATGTCTGCAAAGGTGTAGCTCTTTCCAAAACTCCTCTTTTTAACTCATACCCAGCCTTGGGTCTGCTCAGCTGCTGAAGCATCCTCACACGGGCCAGCAGTCTCCAGTACTGAACACAAACAGCGTGGGCTTGTTTAGGGGAGATGCCCATTCCCAGAAAGGAAATCCAGCTCTGTTTCTTTCCCAGCACAGGACTTGCAGGCAAGACCCCTGCCACGGGCTGAGGGTCACAAACTTTGGGTATTTCTTACCCCTTCTCCCCTTTTTCTTGTCTTGCCAGCCAAGCAGTAATTTTTTTAAAGGAGTCCCACAGTACCTATCACCAGGTGCTTCCTTCTGCTAGAGAGGATTCTAAGGCTTTCTCCACTTATTCTCATTTATTTATAATATTTTTATATAATTCTCCCTCTGACTTCTCCAGTGAGATCAGGCTCACCTTAAAGTATATATATATATATATATATATGTGTTATTTATCCCTGCCTGCAGTTAACTCTTTAAGGCCAGCGTAGAATTTTTGCATGAGGTCCCAAAAATACAATAAAGAGTGAGTTAAAAGAGACTGACCGTGAACTTCTCCTTATTGCATCACAGTGTGATGGTCCGGGTATTTACTAGAGAAAGAAAGTGGTTTGGTGTTGACTTAAATGTTGTTCATTAACTTATTTGCCATCTCCCATGTTTCAAACTGTGCTGAAACACAGTATTTGTTCCTTTGGAGAACATGTTATATAAACTTCTGATGAAAAGTAAATATTTTCTTTGAAGGAAAGGTCTATACCTGATCCAGTCTGAAACATGGAAGCTACTATAAAGGAGCAAAGAAGGTATCTATTTTGATATCATTCCGTTTAGGTAAACAAATATGACAGCCAGTATCTCATTAGGAATAGCTTCCAGGCAGTCACTGGTTTTAAATCTACTGGGAAACAGATTAATATTTAGGGCTGTATCATCCCCTCTTCAATGGCATATATACCAATATGGTTGTATTTTTTTCTATAAGCTATGCTTAGAAATGTTAATATTTGAACAAACTCAGCATTATTGTGTCTAAAACATGAATCCATATCACAAGCCTTACACAAAGGCCAGGAAAAACAGAATTCTTATCCTTGACCACCAGCAGCTTTGAGTAGTCTCGTACATCCTTCAGGCTGAGGCAGTGCTTGTCACCCGTTGATCTCCAGATGCTTCACCAAACAGGTATTCAGCTTGCCCAGTGTGGTGCCACCCCTGTTTCACATGCACAGAAACTGAAGTTGAAACAGCCGGAGCCTCCAACCACCACTGTAACGATGGTGATAGTCTTGCTTTGTGTCGGCAGTTTGTCCAAATGATCTCCAGAGATTCCTTCCAAAATTTTTTTATGGTTCAGTGACTCAACTGATTATCCAGGCTCCCCTCTGGTGGCTCTTGTTTCCTATGTGGCTGCACAGCCACTTGCAGGGTCTGTGTTAACCCAACTCCTGGAGTTAATCTGCCAAACAACCAACCTCACCACAATGAGTGATTCATTTTCTGATGGCAGAACTCCCTGCATCACTGCACTGCATGGTTGGGTGAATGAAGGAGCAATGCCAGAGGAGGGTGAGAGCCTGTGGCCAGGAGCAGGGAATGGGACCTCCCCTTTCCGGGGCAGTTAGCAGCTACATCAGCGACCCGTAATGTCAACCCGTGCTTTCGGGACAGACATGGGAATTGAGCCTGCTCCATTCTCCATGCCTGCCCTGTTCCCCCAACCTGTCACAGTGCCATAGGTGTGGTTGAGTACCTCTGATGGACGTCTGCCAGACTGCCCCAAGTTTGCTACAATTGGGAAGCATTAGGCGTGGATCCTGACATTTGGACTGCAGACGCAGAGCCGTGTCTAAAAACAGTTGGCAGGGGCAGTCTCTGAGCCTCGTGATTAAAACCTGTTAGTAGCACCATCTCCTTAATTTTCTGCCAGCATGTTCACCCTCTTGCTAAAGGTGCAAACCCCTGCATCCAGAATATGCCTCTGGGACATGCTACTTGTGCACGTTTTCCACAGTTTTCTGAACACCAAAGATTTTAGGCATTAAGAGAGTTTGGTAGCAGGTAAAATGTTCTTAAGCCCATGCACAGCACCTCCTCTAGTTTCTAGCTACTCTGAAGCATTTTTTGTTTGTAGGCTCAGGTTCTTCTGCCCTAATAGCTTATCTTCAAAAATATGCTCTTATTTCAGATTCAGTTTCTTTGACTGTTGTTACACAGCAAACTTGAACTTCTGCTCTAAGAAAGCCTGTTCATCTCTTCCTGTCTTCTTCCATAAGCTTCCTGTAGTACTCTGCAAGTCTGTTTTACACCATCTTGTTATCTCTTTTGCTCTTGGTATATTTTCCATTGTGTAGTCTGTTCAAAGTTGGCTAAACTGGTTTCCCAGCTCAAGCTTGCCATTTAAATATCAATCTCCCAAAAGCCTGAGTACAAACTTCAGTGTTATGTATCCCACATTGTCTCTAGTCTGAAGGGACAGGCCAGTAATAATTTTTTAAATATCTACAAAACTTTACATGCTGGTTCTTCTAACCTGATAAATTTCAGTGGAATTTTCCTATTTTTCTATTTCACTTTCCTATTTTTCCCTCCCACAATTCCTTTCACAGGCTTTAGTTGCTGAGAGGTTTCAATTTGTGGCATCCAAGATCATAAATATCCAAAGATCTCCACTCCATCTCCCTGCTCTACCCAAGATACCAACCAGTCTGGCTCATTGCTCCTGTGGTTTTTTTCATGGGCACTGTTGAACCTTCTCCAGTGTCTCTGGAAAATATAAACTGGATGGGGACAGAATGGGAACTGGAGATGGAAATAGCTGTTTCAGAAATTACTCCTCCGTCCAAATAAGATGTTTTGTGTTCAGCTCCAACTGCAGAAAGGGCCTTTGGACTGGAATAGGTGAATTTATTCCTGAATACAGTGCTAATCTGTTGGAACCACGTGTTTCTTCTCACAGACATGTACTTCTTATGGAATTATTACTTTTTCTGGATTTATTAGGGGGTATCTTTGGGGTGAATTACAGTTGATTTCAGAATGCAGAAGAAGCAAAGGGCATATATTCCTTACAGACCAAACTGTCTTTTACAGATAAACACATATTGATCTTAGCAGTGGGACCAAATTGTGACCAAGATCTGTAATCCCTATTAGTTTATTACTTAGAGATGCAAGAGAAAAGGGTTTTCCTCCCTCATTACTGTCATAATACAGCAGAAAAATTTTTCATTTCTTACTGACTTAAATTTTCTTTTCAACAAAACTGAATAGAAATTATTTAATCATTCATCCTCTATTTACCTTTCATATCAAAGCAAAGTTAGCATAGGCAGCTTCATGATGCATGTAAAACAAATCCCAACAGAGACCATTCCAGGATTTTAGGGGAAATTATTTGTATCATTATTATTCTACTGAGCTGTCTGCAATTTTCATCTCAAACCAAATACATTTTTTCTCCCCAGTATCTGCAATGACTTCCAAAATTATGCAGATGATTATTTTATTAGCATGTACCCAGATGGTAGACTGCCAGGCACAGTTACTGTCATTGCATGTAGCTCTCAGTAATGCAAGAATTACTAAGAAAACAGTGCATTTGGCCACTAGTTATATAAATGAAGACCAAAGCAACAATTATAAACTCAATTCAAACAAAATCAATAAACTGTATGTGAATCAGACTAGTAACATTAGACATAATGTTAATGCTAATCTTTTCACGTCAGTCTAGCCCAGCACTGAATTGTGGGAAATGTCTGACAGACTTCTGCCCCATAATGTCATTTCTCATTGACTTTATTTAAAGCCAGTTCTATTTAAAGCAGTTCGTCATGATCCTTGCAATTTACTCTATGGATACACCTTAGACCACACCTGAAAGATACAGATCTAAGAGCAGAGCAGACTACGGTAAAAAGGGAAAAAAACACACATTCACTTTAAAACATCATTTTTGTACCATGGCAATCAGATCCCTCTGTGACATTTGCCACACTAGACTGGTAGTGATGTTTATTTCAATACTGTATTTTGTATAAATGCAATGTTTGTCTCTTCCTACCTCCAAGGGATACAGTTTGTAACATCATTTTGGATATGAAAAACACTGTGGGGATAAAGTACCCTGTGTACTCTAAGATTACCTAGTGCATACAAAGCCCCAGAACAGTGTGGCTGCAGAGAATGCTGTGCAGTGGTGCTGGACTGGCTGCCTGGTATCAGCAGTGGCTGAAGAGCTGCCACAGGCAGCAGGAGCCAACAGAGCCTTGGGTATCCATCCTCACCCTGGGGGCTTTTCAATTGCTGAACACTCCCCTCCTCCTCTTCTTGCTTTGATTTCTTCCTCTGGTGTCCATCTCATCTCTGTGGTTCCTCTCAGTAGGTGTGAACTCCTCTTTTCTGTCACTGACACAACAGTGACCATCCAGCCTCAGGTGTGTTTGCTCTTACTTAGCCCTCAGACTAAGAAGTATTTTATCCTGTCTAGGCTCAAGGACCAAATACGGACTGGAGATTCCTTCCCTCACTGAATCCTGGACCTACCTCTCTTCTCTGCAGCACAATATGCAATGTGCTCTGTCCTCCTCCACAGACAGATCACTGTGCAGGAATGTGATAGCAGCAGAAGTCACCTGGCCTCTGTTGGACTGTAACATGTAGGTAGAGAACTGTGGTAGCATGTGCCGCATGGAAAACTCCCCATCTTCTTCAGGAAGAGGCAGAAGGCTACCAGCTTAACCACGTGGGTTAAGGCATGCCCCAAAAGTGAGAAAACATAACCTGTACGAGTGGGACTTAGCATATCAAGGAGACAGCAATCTGAATACACCTTACACTGTTTCAGAGATCTGTTCTCTATCTGTTCAGGCACGGGTGGGAAGATTGTACTGTGGATCTGGACAAGCTAGAAGCCAAGTGTTATATTAAAATCTGTTTGCCACAGGAGGCTTGTGAACACAGGTCTTTTGTTGAAATATATATACTATATCTGCAGATTTGGTTTAGCTTTACACCTTGATTCTTCTGGCACAGCTGTTCACATTAGGAAAGCCAAACATGATGACAGATCTGATAGCTGGCACTGTCTGATGCAAACATGGGAAGCAGAAAGCAAGAGAAATCAAAGAAGAAAAATGTGTCTCTCCTTTAATGCACAACAGCAAACACTCCAGCCATATTCTCGCTGAAAGGAATTTGATGTCTCGGTCAGTGCTTTGCCTAATGAGCTACCAACATCAATCTGTCATCATCTGTATTATTTGAAATGGCCTCTGCTGACACAAGGTATATTCATGTACTGGCCCTCCTGGGCACTTGAGAGTTCAAGTCCTGGGCAGTTTATACCACACTGAATGATAATGAAGGGTAACAGAATAATCATTGGCTTCCTTCTCTCAAGGGGAGGCAAGAATGTTGTTGCAGGGATCTCCCCCAGCCAAGAATGTCTTTTGATTACAGAGCTGGGAATACGAGTTATTTGTTTCTCTGTGCACAAATAGTCTCCAGCAAGTCTTTGCAACAGTGCTTTAGCTCTCCGTAGCACATGTAGCTCATCTGTCCATCTGTCCTGGCATTTCCATGAGCCTGCCCCAAGTATCTGACTCTCAAAAATTTGAAGGGCTGTATCAAAAACCAAGAAAGAGATGAATGCTGACAATAGGTGGGAATTTCAAGCAAAGAAATCCCCTTTTGGTGCCTTTTTTTACCTGTTCCTATAACACACACATAACATTACACAATCATCTTTAACATCTTCAGCTGTACTCAGAAAATTACCGTTTCTGGAAATATCTTCTGAGTGAGATTTTAGATTGTAAGGTTTCTAACCAACACCCAGCAGCTGTTTCAAAACCCAAATTTTTAACTTGCGTCATTAGATGGAGGCTTCACACAAATGAAGCAAATCAATTCTCAAGAAACTTCATACAAATGACAGCTACTATATTTTTATTGGTCCAAGGTTTGCAAAAGATCTCGTTTCCTTTCAGAAAGTATGTGGGAGTTGCAACACCGTAATCCTACTCAAGCCTTATGCTCCCAAGTTAATAAACACTTAAAACTGCAGTTGAGCTACAGGTAAGTTACATAACAAGACAAATAACCATGTTTGACACCAGAATTACCAACCTGTCTCTTAGGTACTCAAAGGTTTCAAAATGTATGAACTAGACCTCACCTCCTCTTCCATAACAAGTGAATATTGTATGTTCCCTTTTGTCAGTGAAAGGCTTTCATTCAGCTATCCCAAGGACAGCCTCATTTACAAGACTTGTGTATGAACTACAGGATGGTTTCTTCGCTCCTCACATATTCCAAAATGAAGGCAAGAGTTAGGAAGGGGCCAGATAAGACTGTTTTCAAAGGAATGTTTCATACCAAACTGCTTTTGGTAAGCAAAGAAGATAAGACTGTCCCTAGAGTGGCATTGCCATGTGTGCTTTTAAAGGCAAATTAAGAAAATACCTGTCAAAACAGAAATGTGGTAGATAAATTGACCATTTCAGGTGGTTTTCAAACATTTTGCCTTGTGAAGTCCTAAAATTTTTCAGTGTAAGTGCAAGCACCTATATAACAATAACAGGTTTAAAAGTCATGTAACACTTTACTGCAGATAACGTGACAAGAGGCAGCTCTTCAGGCCCTGTGAGAACTCAGAGAGGTGATGGCCACAAGGACAAGCTCAGAAGTGGGATTCTTTCTGAAGAGAGTGCAAGAGACATATCTGTCAGTGACAAGGCTGAATGGCTCAAATAGATGGTGATGGCAGAAGGGACAATGTGAGATCCAGGTGAAAGCTGAGAGAGAAGGTCTGGTCTTGGCCAGGGCCTTGCAGATGCAAGGAGAAAATTTAGCTTGATGTTCTTGTAAATGGGGAACCACTTGGTGAAATTATGAAATACAGCCTTGCTTAGGGAATAGAACCAATGGTAGAGGAAGTCATCATATGTTGATCATCGTAATATGAATATACTGAGCTACAGTGACAGATAAAACAGAGATTTCAGATACATTTGATAAGAAGAAAATTATGCTGTAGACCCAGAGTAGTTGTGTTAGACAAGAGGACTCAAAAAGACCCAAGATCCCCTTCAAGAGACAGAAGAATGGAAATAATGAATGGAAAAATTAGACATTTACTGAGACTAACAATGCTCAACAGAACAGCAGAGGGGACATGCCAGCAGCAAAGGCTGAGATGCCCAGTGCAGAACTTTGTAGCCTCATCAAAGCAGTTCTGTGAGTTCTCTTTGCCTGTTTTATTCATAAATTCATAAGTACAAAAGTCATGTTCTGCACTAGCCAGTTACAATTTCTAACGGGCAACATTTAACATCACTGTTTGCTTCTGAATTTCTGGGCTGAATGTAAACAAAGCTACAGCTCTCCTTTGGCATAACAAAACTTAACAAATTCACAAACACATCAGGAAAAAGTGTTAACATGCACCTCTTTATAGAAATGTGACACTGGATGTTGTTTTTAATCAGCTCATGATGCTCACATTCACAACTCCCTTTCTCTGAGGCACTAAGGAGGAGGTCACCTGGGCATCGGTGTGTCTGTTCAGAGAGCCTCGTGTTTATTGCTCTTGACAGCCTGGGGTCCCGGTCTGCTGTGAATCTGAGGCTGTGTAAATTAAGCAAGGAAAGCTGTAAGTGTAGTTACTTTGTTGTCATAAAAGTCATCTGTACTTTATGTCTAACATGCAAAATTTCAACTCCTTAAGCAGGAATGTCTATATAAATTCTTTCAAACTGTACTAACTTGGAAAGACCCACTTCCCCTGTTGCAAATGTGTTATTAATATATCGCCTCCACACTATTAAATTAAAATGTCCCCCTCATGTTTCCGATCTTACTTCCAGATTTTTAGCCATGTGGCTGGAAGGCAGCAGAGAGTTGAATTAAATGGGTGATTTAGGGGAATGTAGCTGTAAAAAAAAACCCATAGGACTTCATCAGCTGTCTCACTAAAAATAAATAACTTTAATTTTTTTCAAGACTCTCTTGCTAGTCAGAATTATGTAAATCTCACTGGGATACTGATTGAGTTTGTCAGGCCCCTGAAGGAGTGCTCCAAGGTGAGAAAGGATACCAGTTTGCCGTCCTCCCACCTGCCATTCCCTAGCCCTGCCTGGAATAGTGTGGACTCTCCTGTCACTCATGCCAATGAGCCTCCACATGGAAACACATGCACTATTTTCAAAACAGTAGCCCAGTGTAAGTAGGGAACAATTTCATGTTCTCAGACTGCCACAGCATAAGAATGAATGTGCGTTTTTTTTCTACAAAACTCAGTGGAAAAAGCACTTACCTACAGTGCCAAGAGTGAACTTCGTTTCTCACATCAAAAATATGTCATTGCAGCTGAGCATGTGGGAATCCAGAGAGCACAGCAGGCTTCCCTAACACTTGCTACTAAATTTCAGGATTTAACTCAGCAAGGCAAGATAACATGTGGAGTTCTCCATCAAAGAGACTAACAGCATCATACAATATGACAGCACCCAGACAAATTGTGCACTTACATCTTTAAAGATTCCTGTAAGTAAAAGGAATTAATGTGGCATGTTTCAATTTGTGCTTTTAAACTGGAGCCATGTGTCTGTGCATACCCTGGTAATGCCAGGACATCACCAGCTCTCCCAGGGAGTGTAGTTGAAATTCCCTCGATGTTCACGGAGATGAGGAGAGGTCAGTGTGACTTCAGGGCGTTTGTTTACCCAGTGTGAAATACCTTCTTTCTACTTCTGATCCACTGTTTGCTCCTGTGGTTCAGCCCTGCAGTCTCTTCCCAGGTATCCTGCTCTGTTTGTTCCAGGTTCTGGCGTGAAGCAATGATCAGGGGAACACCCATATAAACTGGAAAAGCAAACTATAGTGTAAGAACATAAAGCCAAAACCCCCCAAATCCTTCTGCAGCTGCTAATCTCTGATTTCACAGTTGCCACCTATCCATCTCCAGCACAGCTTTCCCACACCCATCAAATTGCACAGGAATGATACTGAGAGAACCATGACATCCCTGCAGGGCTGAAGCAAAAATATCCCACTGTTTAGAGTTGCATGGCAACATAAATAACTTTGACCTCGATAAAAGGGTAAAAAAGTATAACAAATTTAGGAAGGGGGGGTCTCCCATACCAGGTCAGCGTAACGCAGGGTATGTCAATCAGAGGCTTGAAAACCCTCAACTCATAAAACTGCTCAAGTTACTGATTGCAACATCAAAACACAGAGCAGGGAAAATGCGGAAATTGGGGGGAAAATTTAAATCAATCAAAAACTTCACTAAGACAAAACATCTTATATAATCTTCCCACTGGGAAGAGAAGTAGAATAGACTTTCATGTAACAAATGCTAGTTTTGTCAGTTGATGTACTTCTGGAAGGCACTCAAGTATTTCAGTGGAATAGACAATAGAAGAGCAAAATAGAACAAGAGAGAACAGAACAGAAATAGATTTGGTTGGCTTTGTCTGGGAGAGCTGGTCAAAAATTAAACTTTCCATTTCAGTAAAAATTTCAAAATTCTTGACGACTCTTTATGCTCTTTCAAAGGAAAAGAAAAATAAAAACAATTTTTTTTAAACTAAAAAATTATAACAAGTGAAAAATGTCCCTGAAATAATTAATACTAAATCTGGAAGACCAAATTTCAACCCTCTCAATCTTCCTACATTTCTAATAAGTCCAGGAAATAGTCTTATCTAAGGTTTTACTGACTGGCATCTGGTTTTCCTGTCTCTTGGATTCCTCTAATGTTTTGAATACATCCTTCTACCCAGTGATACCAACCATTTTTACAAAATTCAGTGAGTTATTTCAGATCACAGAATTAAAAGGGGAAATAGTTATTTTCATCTTACAGTTAAAAGAAAATAAAGATTAACAGATTGAGATCAGCAAAGCTGACTGAAAAGGAATCTCTAGCTGAACATCCAGGACTAGAGGCTCCCAAATTAGATGCCATGCCTGCACACTTTATATCTCACAGTAAGAAATTTCTCAACTGCAAATAGCACAGCAAGCTAGGGCACATGGTCAGCCTTCCTTCTCGTAAAGACTCTCATATTTAATAAAAATAATTTAATTTACATATAGTGTTCTACTATTACAGTCTGGTAAAACTGTTCAGACTTCACAGTTTTTCTTCAGCCTGAAATTCCTGTTATAGGGACAATGAGGGACATGAAGTGATTCTGAGCCAATTTACATCTGCTGAAGATTTGCCCATGTAGTGGAAAGGGGCCAATAATATGCAAATCAATTAGTCTAATTTGTCTTGAGGTTTTTCGCAGACCTCTATGGGGTTTTGCACACTTTATTTTTAAATGCTGATTATACTGTCATTTAAGGGAGCAATATGCTGCCATGACAAGACTGGTGACTTTAACTTTCTGACATTTCCCCTGCAGACATTTTCTTGCCTTTGCGTGCAGGTTTCTGAGTAGGTGATGGCTATATAGAAGACAGCCCTGATGTTCCAATATCTTGTGAACTCGATGATCCAAAAGTAATGTACTTAATCAAGTGTAAAGCAAAAGGTGATTAAGTTTTGCGGTACTGTACAATGCCTGACTGCTCAGAAATGCATCTTTTGATGTGGTGCAGAGAACTGGACCAGTTCTGTCTGCTTTACCAAAAAATGACATTTTAGTAATCTGAAAAGAGAGCCTCAGAAATCCCCACAAGTGTTTAACTTTGATGTGAAGCTTTAAAAAGATGATATTTATCTGTTTGCTTGGTTAATTTGCTTGAATTTTAAGCTCAGGAAGGTGTCAATTTGACATCTAGGGAACTGGTTCTTTGCTTTTTTCCAAATGAGGTTGCGCAGGGGCAGCAAGTTTCCAATCATCACTAGTTGTTCCAAGCATCCAACCAAAAAAAAAGAGAGAAAGAAAAAAAGAAAACCATCAACTCACCTTTCCATTGTGGTTTATATGAATTATTAAGAACTGAGATTCAGTGGACCCTCAAGTTTTGAGCATAGAATCAATACTACATTTTATATAACAAGGGCAGTAAACCCAGCTTGTTCTGCTTCCATCACAGTGAAGTCTTGTCAAGTCTCTCAGGCAACCTGATTCACCAGGGCCAAAGTCTCACAGCACTAATGTGAAAGGTGGATTGAGGTGGATTGAAAACTGGGCTGAACAGCTGGGCCTGGAGGTGCTGATCATGGCACAAAGCTGAGATGGAGGCCAGTAAGCAGTGGTGCACCACAGGGGACAGTACTGGGGTCCAGTCCTGTTCAATGTCCCCATCAGTGACCTGGATGATGAGCAAAACTGGGAGAAGTGACTGATGCCATGGGGTCATGCTGTCATTGAGAGGGACCATGACAGGCTGCAGAAATGGGATGACAGAAACCTCATGAAGTTCAGTGAGAAGTCTGAAATCATGCCCCTGGGGGAGCACATGTAGGAAAATATGCTGGGCCCCACCTAGCTGGAAAGCAGCTTGGTCAAAAAGGACCTGGGGGTCCGGGCAGGCACTGAGCTGAGCCAGTGATGTTCCCTTGCTGTGCAGAGGGTTAACAGTACCCTGAGCTGCACTAGGCAAAGCACTGCCAGCAGCTTTAGGGAGGTGATCCTTTCCCTGTCTTCAGCACTGGTGAGGCCACACCTGGTTTCTGTGCCCAGTTCTGGGCTCCTCTATGGGAGAGAGACAGGGACAGTGTGGCAAAAGGCCACAAAGGTAATTAAAGTACTGGAGTATCTTCTGTGAGGAAAGGCTGAGAGAGCTTGGACTACCTAGCACAGAGAGGAGAAGGCTTGGAAGGGCTTAATGGATATAAATCTGAGAAGGGAGGGTGCAAAGGGGTGGAGCAAGACTTTCTGCAGTGGTATCTTGTGACAGGACCAGGGGCAATGAGCATCAACTGAAACAGAAGGTTCTGTCTGAACATCAGGAAACACACCTTATTGTGAGGGTGACCAAGCATGGGCACAGTTGCCCAGAGAGGTTGTGGAGTCTCCTTTCTTGGAGATAATCAAAAGCCACCTGGACATGGTTCTGGGTGACTGTTTCAAGGTGTCCCTCCCTACTTGTGCAGTGGGGTTGGAGAAGGCGACCCCCAGATGTCCTTTCCAAAGTCAACCATTCTGTGATATCGTGATTATGTGAAAGACTTGTTCACTTCAGTGGGGTTGAGATGTCACCTTATGTGCAGAAGCCCATGGGATTCAGCTCACTTTCTTGTACTGTAAGAACTATTTGCAGCCACTGCTGCAAATACAGGACAATGTGTTACTATGTCTCAGGCATGAAAGAGAGAGAATAGATCTGCCCTGAGTTCAGTGAGAAGTTATCTCTGCAGTTATTGCCTCTTCAGTAAGGGGTCTATAAAAAGGCCAGTCGTGATGGGCCACAGGCCTGCAGGGAGCTGACACCAGCAATCCCACTTTCAGAGGGAATACTTAGGCAGATGTGTGTCAGTCTGTACCCAAAAGGTGAAAGGCTCCTTTGTCATATTACCTGTACCCAAACTACCTTGATTGTATTTTTAAACTCCTTTCCCAAACATAAAAACCAAACACAAATTTCCTCACACGTATCACAAGTCACCCAAAACCTGCTAACTGCAAACATTCCGCATTGCACTGAGCATTAATAATCATGTGGGCACATTTCTGATCCTCTGTATACCCATAAATAAAGTTCACCCAGTCACCAAGAGGGGAAGGGCTTGAGTAAGCCTATAGAGAAACTAAGGAGAGGTACAGCAGGCTTCAAAGTATTTCCTTTTTGTCCTGCTTGGTAAATGGAATACAGAATGTGAGTGACAATGAAGAGGGAAGAAAGAAGATAATAAATCCTGTTTGCTATTTGAGGTTTTAAGTTGTTCTTTGAAACTGGAACCTGAAGTTGACTGAACTGGGTTATATATTATATTTAGGAATATGTAGAGCTTGACTGCAGAAATATTATACATCCTACAGTACTTTCAATTCTGAAGTAGAGAACATGTAACCTAAGAAACTGAGTAATGACCACATTAAATTTATAAATAATATTCTAAGTCCTTTACTGGGATAATTACATGTCACTCAGGTGAAAAACAATTTCAATCTGCACCTGGTGGAAGTTCACCTCAGTGCTTCATACCAAAAAAAGGAAAAGGGAAATTGAAAGATTTAGAGGTTAGAAACTGAACTGTGCATTAACAGTAAAGAGTAAAATACTATCTTTCTAAATAAATCTGCTGTGACTCAAAAGATGCCCAAAAGGAACACTTAAAGTGTGTTTTCGGGACACCAAACCTTTATTCTTTAATTGTTCCAGGCCAAAGTCAGGAAAAGAAATGATCATCCACACAACAGAACAAGTTCCAAATAACACCAACTTCAAGTCATGGAGAAGAAACAAATCATGCTCAGACCAATTTTTTAATCCAAGAGAGAGAAAAAGTCTTTTCCCCACAAATCTCTTCAATTTGCAAATCCTAGCATCCAAAACACGCCTCATGCCACACAACTGAAGCAAATCATCCAATCTTTTTAGTTTCTTCCCATTCTTCTTCTTTATCACATAATCTATCAAATTAAACCATTTCTAATTATAGTGTTTTCTCTATTCACAGATTCTAGGACAGGCATAACTCAAGACTGCTTCTTTTCCCAAAACTTTTAGCCTCACTCACAATATGTAAGCTGAGAAGAAATACTTATTATCTAGAGTAAAAAACCCCAACTTCTAACTATGCTGAAGGCCTTTTATTCATCTCAAATCTGCAGCTAGCTCCTCAACTCTAAAAATGACAACAGAGATTCAGACACCTTAAAGCCAAAAGCGACCTTTACTGTTCTGCAGCCTGATCAGTGCCCTAACATGGATGGTAGAAACCTGCTCTGAAACCCCTGCAGGAAAACCATTTCTATTGGTTGAGTCAGTCTGTCCATCTAGAATCTATCTAGCCAAAGTCATCTCACCTTAAATTAAAGATTGTAAATGCTGGTCACATCATAGATGCTTTATTCTGCTACAAAGAATATATTTTTTATCCTGTTACTCTTTTGTAAATATGTACACTGTGAATGTAAATATAAGATTGGATCCAGCATTCCTAAGCATTTAAGCAGCTAATTTTCCTCTATATTCTCCTTAAAACACTTCGTGCTCTTTAGGATCTTCTGCCAAATCCTCAAATCTGTACAACATATTCCAGAAACATTCCTACAAGATGCCTATTTTGCAAAATAAAACTCCAAGAACTATTGGACATATTCAGATTATTCAGAGAAAGAAAGAGCTGATGCAAAGGATTTAGGAGCTATGCCTCATTTCCTCTTCCAAATAAATTCAGTAGCAAAAGTTGCCATTCAATTACATTTGCTGTTGAATGTGATCTTTAGAACTATTTAAAATTCCATTTTCTAAATTACCATGCTACTGATCTCACAATTTGGATTGGTGTCTGGTGAGATTTGGGCCCCAACAGAATGTGTCCTGTTTACAAGAAAGCTTAATTAGCACTAGCATCTCTACACATTTAACAGAAGGGATCACATTCCTCTTACATGGACAGTATTTGCTTGGTAGAAGTGTCTAAAATTGTGTTAAATTTTGCTGACGCTTTCTTCTTAAGCTGCTTTAGCAGACTTCGCAATGTCCTACCTGATAAAATTTACTTTGGCCAAAATTAATCAGTCAGCTTGATGTCCTAACATTTACTTTTCTCTTTTGTTGTTTGCAATGCTTCTTGGAACTGGGACAAATATCAGGCGTGTGCTCATGTAAATCTGAGGTATGTACTATATAAATGAGGCCCCAGTTCTCACTACCTAGCTGCCATCTGATCTGTATTCTTAGATCTTTATTTCTGAAAGGGATCCGTTTTCCTCAGGTGCCATGAAGGCATTAGTAGCTTTAATACTGCTTGTTCAGCTTGCAATTCACAAAGCTGAAGCAGAATCTCCCCCTGCTCCCTTGGGCTGTGATGACCCAGAATCTGAAGCAGCAGCTGAAGTTGCGGTGAATTATATTAATGGCCACAGTCATCATGGATACAAGTTTGCCTTAAACAGAATCGAGGATATCCGCGTGGTACCCCAGGTAAGTGAGGAGCTTGCGGGCAGAACACTGTGTTCACTTGGCAAACACCAGTGCAAGGGCTGTATCCTCACATGAGGAAATCAGCATGGCTCTGTTGATTTAAATGGGGCAAGGACACCTGGTAGCAGTGGAGAATCCAGGTCATTGGAATGTATCTCTCAAAGAGCAGAACAGAGGGGGAGAGAGAAATGTTCAGATGTTTTTGTACAATGCTAGAAAAGGCTTGGTTCACAAACACAGCAGGTTTGCTACAGCAGATCATTCCAGGTGCTGATTCCCAAGACCCATAGGTAATCTGGAAAAAACTTGAGGATAATCTTTGAAATACAGGTAATTACTTATTGGCTAAATACATACCTATCAAATTACCTATGCTATTAGTGATTTTGTAGTAGGCATTAATTTTACCTAATGTCCCATTGAGATGCCAAGGGGTCTAAATGGAAATAACTGGCTTATTTTCCCTAAGATCTATTGCCATCATTGTAGGCATCTAGAAAGGGCACAGAAATGGTCAGGAATACAATGTACGTACCAGTTCAGAACCTTTGATTCTCTTAAAACATGGAAAATAGTCACAGGGATGTGAGTGAAACTCCATGGCTGTTTTCTACTTGTTATGAAAGAGAAGATACCAAAAGACCCATTTAGAAAATACTACAATGGACATAAATGAGATTAGAAGTGTGTCCAGAGTTAACCACACAAAAACACTGGTGACACTGCTTTGCTCATATTAATGATTTTACATTAAAATTACTCAATTGGTTTAAATGGAATCACTCATGACTTGAATATCAGAATCAGTCTTGGACCTAGGGAACCCAAGGAACTGTGTCCTATGTTATATATGCAAAGGAACTGGTGCAATTCAGTGTAATTACAATGGACTAAACAAGACAGAATAGTGTTCACTGGTGTTTGTTTGGTATCTGGTTATAGAAACATGAAGTTTTTTCATCAAAAAGAAAGCTGTTGATTTTTTAAAACTACCCAACAACATAAAATTAACTAAAGAGAAATTACTCATTACATACAAGCTCGACTTTCCAAAATTTATGAGCCTGTTCCTTAATAGCTGGGATAAAATCAGTGTGATTGTCTTGACTTGCTCCAGATTTGGAGTCTTGGTTTTTTATGAAGTTAAAAGTAAGGACCTTTTGATTTACTCTGGTGTATACCTGGAGCTACCCATGGTAGCCAGCAACAGAGACCCCAGGGCAGCCCCAGGGTGAAATCTGGTGATGTTTTGTGAAGAAATTACATCAGTTCCAATGGTTTATTTTGTCTCTTTCAGGGGCCAAATATTGACATCGTATTTCTTGAACTTGACTTACTGGAGACCAAGTGCCCTATTCTCAGCCCTACACCTCTTGCAAATTGCACAGTGAGGAGCTTTGCAGAACATGTGAGTACCTAAATGCTCTAGCTGGGTCCAAAGGTGCATGTTCGACATGTTGATGCCAGAGGCCAGGCTATGGCCAGACTCCCAAGCAAATGTCATATCCCTGTAAAAGCTTATAGCCACTCAAACACTTGTAACCTCCTTGCTGACTTCGCTGCCTTCATGTCATGAAGGACTTCACTCCTGGATTTCTTTTACGTCCTGTTATCTGAAGAGGACAGATCTCTGCCAACATAACATCCCACATACAGTCCATGAATGCCATGGGGCCTTCTTTAGGGGCTCCAGATTCAGTCCCTTTGTTCAGCCCAGATGTCACTGCCTCATTGCAAACCACAGACAGGGCAGGTTGTGAATCTGTGCAAAAATACCCTTCCCTTGGCTGCATTGTTACCTGGTGCAATTCCACCAAGCCATCTCCTCCTAGTTACAACTGCAGATGAGCTGTTCCCTTCAGATGGGGCTCTGCCTTTGAAGTAATGCTCAGCAGGAATTTACTGGCCTCAGATATATGCAAGTGTGATCCAACTGTGAGGCTCTTTCCCTGACCAAAGCATTGGAAATATTGTCTGAGCCTGCTGTTTCTAGAATGGGGCCCAATTCACAGAGCTCACTAAATATGAATCATGATCTACCCCTGTATTCATCAGGGCTCAGATTCTATTTTCCATTGGGGGGGAGGTAACTCTAACTGTTTCCTCTTCCCAGTGACTCCAGCTTTGCCTTTGACATCTCCTCCCTGCTGGATCATGTTGCTCACACAAGGCAGCACACTCTGCTGTTACCATGGCCACTGACCAGCTGAGATTAGTGAGAATGTTATCAAACAGTTATGAATCAAGGAATGTCTTGATTCATAAGTGTTCATATTCTTTGCTCTATATGAGAGACGAACCTGCACTAAATGTCCACAATCTTGCTACCCTGGTACTTTTGATACTTTTGAGATCCAGATTTGGATCCAGATTTTGTAGCTCTGATCTGCCTTTTACAAAATCACAGACATCAGGACATGCCTAGCAGTGCCTTTGCCATCAGGACGATGTTTCCAGGAATGGTCAGCTAGGATCTGTTCTTTTGAATTTAGTGGCCCTTTTTCAGAAAATCCAATTTATCTGAACAATGTAACCCTTTGATTTTTGTCTCTCTCTAGGCAGTTGAGGGTGACTGTGATGTTAAACTGCAGAAGGTGAATGGGATATTATCTGTACTCGCTAGCAAATGCCACTCACATGCAGGTAAAAGCTTTGTTCTGTAGCTTTAAATCTAGAGGCTGGAGTATTTTTATAGCAGTGGTTACAGTTCAGTAGCTTTTCTGATTCTAAACTGCTGGGTATAAATATGGAATAAAGAACAACAGTTAATGGGTTTTCTAAATCCAGCCCCTTTTTCTGGTTTCATTCCCTTACAAACCCACTGTTTCTCTTTGCTTTGACAATTAAGATACTGTAAGACTAACTGGGGAGCAAGTCCCAGATTTGAGTCTTTTCAGTCAGCAGTTTAACCTTAAGAATCTGATTCCGTATTGGTCTGAGTTTACTTGCACTTTTTGGTCATCAGTCCCATTGGCACATGCAGCTTCTTTAAATCTAGTATTTTCAATACTACCATGGGAAAGCAGAATGTCTATTCTGTGTGCTCAGTGTGAGATCTCTTTGCTCTGTATGAGATATCTTCAGTACTACTGTCAAAACCAATGACTGAAATAACACACACAAACACAACTCCAATAAGTTAAAGTATCTTCATTTTTCTACCATTCCTTGTGTGAACTAAAGCACCTTTTCAGTAGTGTCATAGAGGTTTCCAGAAAGAAAATTTAGTAAAAATAGAGTAATAAAATGTGTTACTGAAGTCCACAGCGCTTTTCCTTGCAGAAAGATTTGAATGGCCAAGTCGTGTGACACACTGCCATCTGTAGCCTGCACTGGAAAAATTCCTGCCACTTTAATTTGGGACAGACTTTTAAACAGTGTTTTGTGCTACTGAATAGGTCTATAATGCCCTTCTAAACAATTTACAATCTGATCAAAGCATGATCTATTCCTCCTGCAGACTCCCGTGAAGACATTAGCAAAGTCTGCCCTGACTGTCCCCTGCTGGCAAATCTGAACAACACAGACGTGTTAGAAGCAGTGTCAGCTGCACTCAATGACTACAACAGCAAAACCACTGGTCCTTACCTCAGGCTCCTCGAGATCGGAAGAGCCGTAATACAGGTAATTTCTAGAACTATGTCTAGCCTTTCATGCAAACATCATATTTCTTCTACAGTAATTGTGCGCTGCTACCTAGTTATGTTTGCAAATAGACATAATTTGCTTGCTTAGACCACCTGATTTGCTTTTAATTTCCCAACTATTATTAGGTGTCATTTTAGCCACAGGATTCCCTTTCACTCCAGTGGGAAATGAAGCCATAACATTTGCTTTTTATCTTTTCTCAGCAGCTCTGCAGTTTCTGAGTGCAAAGTCAGTTAAACAATTTTCCTGTTTTATCAGTATCACCCAGTGCACGTTGTTGTTACTGAGTTTGCTGTGGGTGCCACGAACTGCTCTGGAGAAGAAGCTAAAGCCAATGTGGGGGCTTGTCAGCTGCTGCCCGAGGATCAGTCTGTGAGTATGGCAGCACATCAGCCCCAATCTCCCTAGCTCTGAAGTAGAAAAGTAGCATTATGCTGGGAGGTGCTTGCACTGGAGCAGGAATAGACCCCTGTGGGGAACAAAGTGCAAGAGATGTGTACCATCATGATATGTTTTTCAATATATCATTCTTAAAGCTATATCACACCTTTCTCTTTTCTCTGAGGTATCTGGGCTGAATTCTAATGGATTTGAAAACTTTTGAAAAAGGCTTGAGGGCCAGAGACAGAATATTTTTGATCAATGGAATATATATTATTGTTTATTCTTAAAATCAGTGCCTGAGAAAATCAGGCTCTTTGTACTGGACAGTACGCAGTCACATTAAAAAAAAAAAAAAAAAAAAAAAAAAGCAGACTGTTTCCCTCTCCTACAATTCCAGTGTGCTCAGTTCTGATATATATGCTCTTGAGAATTATACTTTATACTTTATCATGTTAATTTTTTCTGTTTCTGATGAAACTGAGTCCTAAGCAGTTTTAGGGGGTGGGAACTTTTAACCTAGATTATTATATATTCTCTCACTCCCTCATATCCATACATACAAAGGATCTTACTACAGAAGAATACAGGAGTTTCCCTTATTTGCTGCTTATGCATTTAAAGAGCTTGGCTTTTGAGCCCAGCAGGCTAAAAAGCAAGCATTTTACTGCTCATATAAAACATGAGAACAAGTAGCCATTTCTAAATGTGCTGAAATTAAAAATTCTAATTCAGTCTCCCTCTATTTTCTAACTATCTTTCTCTTGACTATGTTCTGCTTTGCCAGAATTTTGGTTTCTGCACAGCAGACGTGGTAAAGCATCCCTCACAAGACCTTCAGGTGAACTGCCAGCTGTACGGACATCAGGTAACAGCTCTAGATATTCCCTTGCTTTCCTGGTTATTCTAGCCTACTGGTACTGTTACAAGCCATCATCTTGAGTTTACTTCTTTCACTGTAGACTGCATTAGCCACCTGTGATAACTTAAATTTGTATCCTAAAAGTCAGGGTAGAGGTAGCTCCTGATTATCCTGTGGATTTCTGTGCTGGGAATTAAGTCGTGTCTGCCATCCATGCTTGACACAATTTGACCATCTGGGAGATTCACATGTCTAGTATGGCAAAGGGAACCAACTCTGATCAGCTAAAGATGGGATAGATAAATGTAAAAGAGAAATCAGCATTGTGAAGCTGGAGGCTTTTAGTCCTTATACATTACTGAATTCAGAAGTCTTGTCCTGCACTGCTGTAGCAAGGGGAAGGAAACACAGGCACTTGACCTGAGTGCTCTCCACGTATTTTAGTCTGCGTTTGGTCTCAGGAGGACTAGGTGGTGGTTGAATACTTCCCATGGACAGCAGCTCTTGGTAACTCAATAGTAATTAGCTGTCTAAGAGGTATATGAAAGAGAAAATGAGACAGCTGGTCTTGAATGTTTCACCAGCTGTGCAGGTGGCCCTGAAAGATCATGTAGCACAGAATTTGGTCCTTATGATTCACTGGCTATAAAAAATGTGTTCCTCGGTTCCTGTGCATGTGTTCCATTGCATGCAAATGTTCCTGTGATAGTCAGGAGCATTTGAACCTGAATTGCAGGCCCATAGCTAGTTAGGAGCAGGGTACCTAGTAAGGCATCAATTACCTGTATGTCACCAGCCCTAAATCACTGAAAACCAACAAGACCGGTTTTTCTTTTCCAGCCTGGAGTTACCTACACTCATCCAGGTCAAGACACATCAGCAGGATTGGCACCCAGTGCTGTAGGCTTCACAAACCATAATCTTCGGCTTTCCCACAATAACCCTGTTGCATCTGAATCCAGCTCTTCAGAAATTTTGCGTTCCATGCTCTCAGCAAAATCAGTAACAAAGAGAGCAGTTGCAGAGGCTGCTCAGCATGTCAAAGTACCTCGCCCAGTTGGCTTTGTGCCTCCTCCTCCTCCCTGCCCTGGGAAGATTCGCCATTTTGATATCTAGGCTGTGTTTCAGACATGCAATGCAGCCAAACTGAGGGATCAGTGCAGCAGCAGCAACAACACACAGACCACAACATCGAGTACAAATAGGTAAGAGCACTTGGCTCTGAGCCCAAATGAGTTTTATCCTCCAGAGAGCAAAGCCATGGTCAGGGTCTTGCAGAGGCCTTCTCCAAAATATAGATGATAACAACATATAGCAGTAGTTTACTTTACATATAGGAATTCTCTAGTTAAAATACAGAAAATATTGTTTCAGTTAAGCTGTTGTAAGATCTATACAACAGCTGAAGCTTTGTGATAGAAACACCACCTGAAAGAGAAGTTCACAATAAAATGTTCAATGCTTTGCTACCTTCTATCTGTATATATTTTCATTTAGTTGTCAAGTGTCTCCTTCTCAGCATTATGACTCATATTCTGGGCTTGATTTCAAAAACACTAAGCTCCTGCACTTCTTCATCAGCTTCACTAAGATGTGTGGGTGCTGAGCACTGCGGAAAATCAGGTCAGTCCTCCCTTTTGATCACACACCAGTAACACTAAAGAAGTGACAGGAAAAAAAGTATTTTTCCCTTCCACCTATAATATTTCCTACTACTTTTGATATCCACCAGAAGTATCTCAAAACTTTTGGACATGGCACAAGAGCATCCATGTCTATGAAAAGAACAGTGTCTTGACACTCTCATTGCTGGCAGGCTGAAAGCATCAATTCCTGCAGCCAAATACATGTGTATTGTCTGTCTTCCAGCAGACACACAGGTGCAGTACAATCATGGGGTCTTGCATGGTCTGTGTGCATATGAGGAAATGCCAATTCAAGGGAATAAAAAATATATTATTGGCATGTATCTCATTAACAGGACCCAGACAGTGATGGCAATTTACCATTGTCCTGACAATCAAATCTTCCCTGAATTTCTGGCACGTTAGAGGCGGAATCTATTCTAGGTAGAGAATTAATAAGGGGTTCGGGCCAGAAGGATTTTTACTGCCAGCCAGACTGGAATTCTGCAGGCCCTGGGGAGCAGTCTCAAAGACAGTCATGAATGTTTAACCAGGAACAGTGCTTGCTACAAGATAATTATCATGCAGGCAGCAAAAAATTGTGGAACACATGTCATTTCTGAACTGTTTCAAATAACCTGTCCTGTTCTCCTAGTTACAACCATCCAGTACTCAGTAAGCAACACAACTAACACTTGCTTTGGTGATAATGCAGCAGCTCACAATAGAAAAAGGTTCTGCTCTGCTGTGTCAGTGGGGAAGGGAAAACTCACTGGCACTTGCACCAGTGTTTCAGGTGGGTGTGTAAAAAAAAGGGGAGTCAGCTGAGACTTTATAAACCACAGTATAATGTGATGGCAGCACACTGAGGGCAAGCTCTGCCAGTGGAGGTAGCTGCTCTCACATTTCAAGCAAATGCTGAGTTTTGCAGGAAACATGGTGTGGGCAATTGCACCAGCCACAGCCAGTCAGTGGCTCAGGGAGCTTTTGCTTCTCTGTAAAGAAGTGACTCTAGCATATCCTGCATGCAGCCATTCCTTCAAAAAGTGCTAGTATTAATCTGTAGAAATCTCTTAATGTAGTAAGATAGGTGGTCTTCCCATCTCACTGCATGAGACCCAGTACAGGATTTAATGAAACGGCAACAATTTTGTTTTGCATCACTGTGACACCAGATACATGAGGCTTTCCAAAACTAGGAATCACCATTACTAAATGACATAAATTGTCTTCTATATAATGAAATAGGAACTAATTTATAGAAGAGAGAATGTTTTCCAGGCTTAGAAAATTTTCTGATGGCAGAAACGATGTTAATAGAAGGGATCCCTGCCCCTGGAGATTGCTGAAATCCAGAAATGCTGCATTTTCTTGTTGCATTTTCAAACCACACAGAGCAAAGATATGTAGCAGAAACATCTGCAGGCTCCATACTCCACAGATGTTCTCTTATACCTGGTATAGCCACTTGCTTGTTTTCTAAAACAGCAAGAAAAAAAATAATTCTCTGTGCATTCCACTTCGGTAGCTGCACTTCATCTTCCTTCTCCTTAACACTTGTCCTCTTAAGGACATCATGCCCCCTCACAGATCTGTTTTCCATGACTGCTTTGAAGCAATCACTTTGTCTCCCACCAGTATAGCCCCATTTTTATGTACCTGAGCCTTAGTAACAGATTCAATATTTAACAATTGATTCTCTGGGCAATGAGACATATGAAATGGTGGTAGATGAAATGTAAATGGCTCTTCCCTTGAAATGCAGCATGAAGAGTTTTGCCAGGTCTGCATTGCTGGCTGACAATATTTCGCAGCTTTTTCAGACCCTGTTTTGCAAAAGCCCATGTACTTCATGTGATGCTTTGGCTGGACATGCTCGGATTTCCCAGCTGTGTCTATGTTTTGAGGTCAGCTACTTCAACAGAGAAATTTTTCCTTTCCAGGCAGAGGAAGAGTACAAAGAACAGAGTCAGGGATATAACAATCCCCTATTATAAGAAGCACCGACACAGCCAGTACTAACTGGCACTCATCTCCATAGAAATGTCATGCACTGTAAGGATAAAGAAAATGAGTTATTATCCTTTAGCCACAGGGGAAGCATCCCCAGGCACAAGGAACAATGTGAGCGCGTCTGCATTGCTGCTTCTGCGGTTCCTATACTATGGCTACAGCAGTGTTTCTCAGCATTCACCCCTTGTATCCCATCCCTCTGGGATACAGTCCATGCACTATCCCTCACCCAACACGTGAGGGTCTCATTCTAACAGCCATGTGACCCTTCTGTCCTGCTATTGGAGTTTTGCACCTCTGCCACCACACAAAGTCTTATAAGAGTTTCAGCTCCAGTGCTGTTGCAGGTCTTCTGGCTGCATCTATAATCCCAGCTTTCTATGGACATTCCCTGGGACACATTCTGCTGTCTCCCAGATGCTTTAAAAATTTCTGGGCTAAGATTCTTTACACAGCCAGTAAAAAAAGTGACAATATAGAAATTCTTAACTAACTCCAAACATCACAGCAGTATTAAAGAGAAAATCATGCCCTTCACTTGCACTTTTTCTTCCTCATTCAATAGAACTTTCAAACCTAAAGGTACTTGGTGTTCTCCAGCAGAAAGCTGCAATCACAGAGTCCCATAACAAAAAATAAGAGCCAGGGACATGGCAACCCAGCTTCTGGAATCCTTCAAGGTGAAATGCTGCAGAATTGCAGTAGAAAACCAGTGACATTCACTGCGATCCTCCCTGAGTAATGGTCATTGTCATTTCTCCAGATCTTCAAGATAGAAGCTACATGTAAAGTTATTCCTCCCTGTCTCCAGAGTGGAGTTCCACAAGGCACACCACTGTAATTTAAAACTAAAATTTCTCTATGAAAAATTTTCCATGACCCTTGAGGGTCTAAATGCCTCCAGGGCTAAGGGGTAGAATTCAGCTGTAGGTATCCAGAGAAGTAGAAATGCTCATAGAATTAATCCAAACTGAGCTTTCTATCACAATCAAACTCCAAACTGAGCTTTCTATCACAACCAAACTGACTGCAAATAATAGTCAATGTATTTGTTTAAAACTGACATTTAACAAATACAAAGTGCAAAATCAGTCAAGCTTGTGGCACTTATCCATTTCCTGTTCAAATTACTGAGACTTTTGTCATTGTTTATTTGGGAGAAGAACTGGATCACTGACAGAACAGAATTGAAGCCAGACCTGTTCTGCACATAGATTTATTCAAATCTGGTTTCTAAAGGAAGCAGCTTTTTGTGTTTATTCTTATCCGTTGCCGTGAGGTCAAAATTGCTTGATCTGCCCAGTGAAGTCCAAATTAGAGATGGAAAGCTAGGAGGAAAAAGTGCTCTGTGGTCTCAGAGGGAGCAACCACACTTCTTTAAAACCTTCTAATAATTGACTTAGTGTTTACTTAGTGTTGCAGCTGTAGGTTTAAAGGTGACAATCAGTACACAATCAAACAAGGACACAAGTTCATAAAGAGACATGGCTTCACTATAAAAGTCTGTGATCTCACTCAGGTCTCAGCCCCTCCATCCTGACTGACCACTCCGATCTGCAGCACTAGCTCTGTAAGCAGAATGGTTTGGCTTGTTTGGATGCTCTTTGGCATCCAGGTGCTTTGCTCCTGCATTGCTGCCCCTCCGGCCCAAGGAGCAGGAGTTGCCCTGCTCTCCCCCCGCTGCGATGATGCTGCAGTGGAGGAGGCTGCAGACCTGGCTCTTCGCCAGATCAATGCTGACCGAGAAGAGGGCTACATACTCAGCCTCTACAGAATTGTCAGCGTCCGAGAACAGCCGCAGGTAAGTCACCCTCTTGCTCAATATATGTTTCTCCTGTGTCTATTTCTTAGAAATATGTATTTGAACGAAGAAATATTTCAAAAGGCAAATGCAAAGCTCTATTCACAGGACTCCAGAGGCCATGTCAACTTTATGCACAGACTAGAAACAATTTCATCACACTGTGGGCAATTAGAGAGCAAATCTCAGTCATGACTCTCTGCTGCAGGCCCTTGGAATAGCTCCAGGCATCAGTTCAAATTTGATATGAAACACCACGACTCTGATTTAATTTCATTTTACACCTTCCTCCCACTGCCTTGAGCAGTTGGAGTGCAAAGGCTAGTAAGTCATCGTGTGTTTTGCACAAAAGATATGAGCACTAACAGGTGTAAACACATCCTGCTTGGGACCAAGGAATTCCTTTGCAGACCTCTAAAAGATGACTCATTCTCCAGAAGAAACCTGAAACCAGTTCAAGGGCAAAAATGCACTGGAAATACCTATAGAATATCACTCACGTTTCCTCAAGTATCACATTTCTCTGTGTGTGCTTAATTTATGACAATTTTGTGCTACAATAACTGAATTTACTGGCACTAACCAGGGGCAGCCTGAAATGAATTCACAAGGGCCTGCAGAAGATTAGGCACTATGGAAGCCTGTTGCTAGCATTCCCTGCAATGCCTGCTCACTTCCCATAAGCTTATCTGAAAGGCTGAGTTCTAAACACTAAAGAAAATTAGTCTCATTGCCAGACGCTTTAAGATCTATGCTGGCAAGGATATGACACTTCTTCCTGCTGCTCTTACAAGGACATAGTTCCTGCAGACACACTGTGGACTCCAGCAACCCAAGATCTCACAGCTAAAGATGCTCTGCTGTGTTTTGCACTATGTTCTCCATATTGCCTTTCTCAGGTGACAGAATGAGCTCACTAAACAACTGGATCAGATCTCTGATCAGAATTTTTCCACATGATGCATGTGAGCTGGCCCAGAATCCACATCACCAGGCATGGAGTTAGGTGCTCAGACCCCTTCCTGGGGCTATTTCCTGTTGACAATAATTAGAGCCCCCTATGACCACCCTAGAGTGCAGCATAGTGTGTGCAGACATGCTGTAAACTGCCTCAGTTATCTCCCCACTTCTCCCTTCACCTGTGCCAAAGATATCTCAGCACAGGAGAATTTTGGTCCTTGGTTGTGATTTGTCTAATCACAACATTGTAATTTTGTCAATTTCCTAAAGACTTAACTTATTGTTTTAGAGCAAGCATACTTGGTTTAATTTACTTATTTACTTTTATAATTTTTTTTATCTATTATTGTATCCCGTAAATAAGGTGTTTCAAGACATTGCAATAACAAACTAGACATTCTAAGCCATTTGTCCCATTGTTGTTGCTCCTGGGACTTAGCACATAAGGAGCAGTCAGCAATGTCAAAGGGGTTCACAGACAGTAACAGCCTTATGCCACCTCCCATTCCTCTCAAAAAAATTATGAAGTTTTTTTTCCCCTGGACCAGTCAGTGGTCCTTCCTCTCATTTTCTTAAGCAGTACTGAGGATAAAAACATTTTCAAAGTTACTTCAAATTCAAATCTGCCCTTAAGCAACCTGTGGTTCAGCTTTGCTCTAATTGAAACTAATGAGCCATCTGCTATTAACTTATATGCAAGTAGGGCAGAGCTTGCTTTCATACAAGATACTCGTGATTAGCTTCACTGACAGGTATTTAACAAAAATTACAAAACATGCAGAAATATTTTATTTCTTTCCCTTGCACCAGGTCACCCTGCTGCCACATCTCTGGTTCCCAGGCTGCCCAGCACACATTGCAGCCTGGCACCAGCAGTGCTGAGGAGGGGATCTTTTTGGCAATGGAAAGATACACAACTTTTTATTCAATACTAAGCAGATATCAAAAGCCCTTTGCATAACAGCCTTTTAATGAAAATTAAAATAAGGATGATTAAACCTTCAGTGATCTGCTGAGCTCTGAATAAGCCCCAAATTATCCATTCCCCAGTGAAGGATGATACATACAGAAGCAGGTAGACCAAAAGATGTGTAGATTTTGTAATAACCTTATCTGCTCATTAGAGCTGGTATTATACAAGAGACCTATAGGCAACAAGAAATACAGTTTGGTCTGCCCTGGTTGCATTTAGTGTTTCTATGATCACCATGCTTTATAATCAATATTCATGATTCAGCTGAGGAAACCCATCTAACACCAAACACATTTGATTATAAGAACATTTTTTAATGAGGTGTTTGTGTGCTTTTGCCTCCAGAATACCTTAAGAACCAGTTTGAAAGCTCAAGTCACCAATTCCAAATATAAGACTCCTTAAAGATGCACATTTTTCTTAGCTATTTCTTCTTCATGTGGACAGTTGTAGTGATGGCTTTTTTCTTATAGAAGTAACATTTAAAGTTACAAACTTTTACCAAATGCTGCAGTACTCCAAAACACATTTTGAGCAAATAGCAATTATTCTTTGACTGGTCTTACTTTGTGTTTACTGATTTAAGCTGTATTAGCTATCATATTAAAGAGAATTATCATCATGGTATTTACATATCTTGTATGTAAACAGAAAATTATGGTTAGTCCCTTCCACAGAAGGATCTCTGGAGCCAGGTGTGGGGATATTGCTGTGCCACTGCTCCAACAGCACTGCTGCACCTCAGCGTCACTCTTTGTCAAAATAACTTTTGATCTTTTCACAGCCTTCAAAATGAAACTTATAATTAAACCCCAGGATTAGTGTAAGCAAGCCCTGAGATCTCAGTGCAAGGCATTACCAGATCACTTTATAGAACACTTAAAAAAACCAGGCAATATGAAAATACAAAATATAGTAGAAAGCGTGAGAAGTTGCATATGTAAGAATAGAACTAAGAGACAATAATAACAAAACAATTTTATCATTCTTTATATTTATTTTCTATTAGCTTTGCCCTCTCATATTTAAAGGGTTTAGTATTACTAGTATCTATGGTAGAGCTTGCACAAAATCACCATCCCACAGATCTCTATAGGGTGTGATCAGAGTTGTTTGTATCTCTCGATCTGCTTAGAGCTCCAGAGCAGATACCACTTAGTGGTTTTCTAAGCAGTATGAAGACAAAAAAGTCAGCAGTACTCCAGCTTTATAGGTCCTATAGACTGGTATTTAGTCACTGTTAAACAGAAGCCAAAACTGGGGCCAAAATTATACAGATATTGGCCCCAGCCTTCCACAAGACTGTTGCCCCATTTAGTGTTTTCTCCACAAACCAATGAAATCAAGCAGGGATGAGTGAACACTGCTGTCATTCAGGTTTGGTTTTTCTCCTGCTCCAGCAAAGACCTAATCTCAGTCGAAACACGCAGCTAATGCTCACATCTAAGTTCTTTAGGATGTATAAATGACAGCTGCCCTCTTTCCAGCTTTCCACTAAGGATATAAATAAAACATGATCCAACTAAGCTGTATCCTTGATAAATATGCTGGAAAGGTGCTTACCCGTATCTACAGTGGAAGCAGAATGAGGAGCTGCACCACGCAGCGTCTCATCTTCCTGCACTACATGATGTAAGCACTAGATATACAGAGCTGTACTTTTAGTCCTTCCTTGTACTTCTTGCCTGGAAAGATGCTGGGCCAAAAGTTGAGCTTGAATTGCTTTGTGCACCTTGTGCTGCAGTGAACTGAATAAAGGTTTCTTGACTTAAGCACAGGTCAGAACTCAAGCACTGGACTGAAGCTTTAAGTGAGTCTGAGACATCCATGTGACTGCAAGGTCCCTCACAGAACTCCCTGACAGCTGAGAGAATATTTAAGCTTCTCTATCAATGCAGCCTTTGCCTCTTTACAGCAAGTGCAAAGCATGCACACTTGAAGACACTGCCCTAAGAAATAAGATATTTCTCTTTCTAATGCCTACTGGGAATGTTCTATGTTAGCAGTTTTTTATTAGTTGTGGTATTTATAATCTCATTCCTATTTCAGGCAAAACAACCTACCTTTCAACTCTGATAATAAAATGCAGTTGACAGTGAAAACATCAACATGTTTAGTCTTTATTCTTCAGTTTTGGTTGGTACCAGAATCAGAAGAATAAAACTGACCAAAGGACTGTTTTTAATATAAAGCTGGCTAGCTGCATGACCAAGCCTGTTCTAACAGGACCTCAATTTCACCTGATTTGCCACTTTTGTAACAGAGTATTCAGTTTTCAGGATATCTCTGCATTCCACCTGCATGTTTTCTATTTCTCTATCTCTCCTTTTTATGAGTCCTTACTTTGTTTGATACAAAACTGGAATGTGACCCTTTTGTTTCTTGTTTTCAGGAGACCACTGGTTCTGTCTACTATCTTATCTTGGATGTAGTAGATACTGAATGCCATGTACTCAGCAAAAAGTTGTGGAAGGACTGTGACACCAGATCTGCTCATTCAACTGTAAGGATTTTATTTTTCTATTTAATTTCACATATGATGAGTTACTTAGGTACTACTGGTGACTGCAAAATCCCTACACTTGCATTTTTAGGGCCAACAAAGCCTAGAAAAAAATTAAAGCCCATTTTATAATATCCACAGTTTTACTCTGTACCTTGTAATCAGTTTATAGAGTGGTAAGATTTATTTTAAAAAGTGAAAATTAAAAGAAATTTTTTGACCAGAGCTAATAGACCAAACTAAATAGCCACGCTAGGACACTGTTTAGAATAATGGTTTACTTTTTATAGCAACCCTATAAGAGTTTACTTTAAAGACAGTCTGTCAAGGGGGGGAAGAAAAAGAGATACAATTTTATATAACATGTGATTTTTGGTTTAGTTTAATTCCACTTTTATTCTGACAACTTTGCAAAAATTGCACTGAAATAAGAGAAAAAGGAAAGCTCAGCAAGATAAGCTGCAAAGACAGAAAGCGATCCAAAACTGTTGCTACAGGTGACCAAAACTGTTCTGAGCAAGTGAAAAGGACTCTTAGAAAATGAAGAATGACAAGAAACAAGGTTAATATGAAAAAAAAAAAAAGTTATGATTAAATTGTCCTAGACTGCTTCTAAGGCAAATCAATTTTAACTTTTCAAAGAAAAACTAGAAAAAAAACCAAAATAAGAATTCTGCTCTCATTACAGTGTTTTCAACACAAAAAGGGCACAAAGCCTATAGGTTGATATGGCTTCAGTGAAGCCAAGAAATGAATGTCCAGAGGCCTTGAGCACACATGTAGGAATATCTAAGGACCTCTCAGAGAATATACTTTCAACTCTTCAATATAAAAGCACAGTGGATACTAAGAAGCCAGTATTTTTTCAGCCATAAAGTCAGAGTTTTTTGTGTGCAAGCATGACCCTACTATGCCACGAAACTCATTTATGGTCCTTACTACCACTCTCCCTATGATTATAGGGAAAAGGGGGAAGCTGGAAGACAGGTGACTGGATCCAGACACTGAATTATCCCTGGGTTTAAACTCTCAGGGTTCCAGACATAGATCCAGGCCAGGACAGAGAGCCAGGAACACTCTGTGACATTTGGGCACTTCTCAACTGCCAGAAGAGTGGCTCTGGGCAGGCAACCCAGCAGCCAAGCACTGTATGTGTATAGCTCAGAATCACACCAGGGGATGAGCTGGCCTTTTCTTTTTAAATGAGATGCTTAGAAATGTGATCATTTTCATCTGAGTATTAATAAAACTTTCATCTTGAAAAGAATTCCATGATTGCAAGAAGAAAATGAACCACTCCTGTCTATGTACTAGATGATCAGTAAAGCGTGCAATATTAATTGTTTCTAAATGTTTATATTGTTTTAGGTTTACGGTCAATGCAAAGCAATTATTTATATTAATCAGGCAAGAAATATTGCTCATCTGAATTCTTATGAGTGCACTTTACAACCAGGTATGTCTTTAACACACACTTTATAAGAGAACTGGAAAAACTCCTTGCCAAATAGCATTACTTTAAATTTTAAATGTAATTACGACACACAGTATCTCCATTAGCTTCAGCTGCCCTGATTTTCTCAAGTCAGTGATCATAAGGCCAGGGAGGTGCTGCAGCTCAAAACAGTTCAGTAATAACTGCTTTAACCTCTGGGACACTCAGCAGAGCCTCTATATGGGCTTTTACCCTCTGAACCAGAAAACATTTTTGTGGGTTTGTGAAAGGCAAGGAAAAACAGCAAGCCCACTGTCAATAGGCTGAATTTTTCCTTCAGTGCCTGTCTCCACTGCAACATTTTTATGGGTCTGCAAATACATAAAGATCAGAAATTATTGAGGGATGCAAACCACATATCCTTACTACAGGGGAGTGGAAGACAAGTGGGCAGGGCTGGGGGCATAGATGCATTTACAGTGACCTACATTATCAACACGCTTTTATGGTTATGCCTTCTCTAACGACATTGTTGTGTTTGAATAAAAAGTTCTACCCAGATATATTTCATCAGTATGTCCCGACTGCCCACTTGATGATTCCCCAACCAAACCTCAATACTTGGATGCTGCTGTTCAATGCCTTGACAAGTTCAATAGACAGAGTGAACAAGCTCATTACTTCTCTGTCCTCAGTGTCACAAGAGCTTCAATGCAGGTAAGCCAAGGCTCATCTGACTTGTTTTAGCCCTCAAGAATCCTTCCATTCAGAATACTCCTGATCTTGTTGATCCAAGACTCCGATTCCATTTCTTGCAAAAAGAAGGGCTTTATGCAAAAGTCAAGACAGACTTGCTTCCAAAGTTCAGAAAAGCTTCACTGTTAATTCTTTCTTCTTCTGCCACCATGAATTTGCAACTCCCTAACAGGAAGTATTTAATAAAGCACAGTCATACCTTCCAATACGTACCTGCAATTCACTGAATGAGTGTAAGCATGGTTTAGAACTAATTTTAGACTAACAGAGAGCTCATGATCTCATGGCTAAGTCCTCTTTGCTTACCACAGTATTAACTAGTCTCTCTAAAATTCAGCATGTGTAGATAGCAACATGGTTTTTCTTCTTTGTCTAAACTGTCAGATATTACTACCATATACTTTTTAATTACTTCCATTTTCTAACCTACATTTCAGAAATAGTAAAATGATCCTATTCATTAAAACAACCAAAAATTGTCAACAAGACATTGAAGAGGGTCTTTAGTTATGTAGTTCTACCTGGATGCTATCTTATGACAAAATCTAAACCCATTTCCACTATGCCAATCCATGAGTTATTAAGATTGTGCATATATAAGAAGTAATAAATGACCAGGCAATAAAGCAGCACTGGCAAAAAAACATTCACTGTAACACAACTAACAGTAGTGCCCCAAGTATCATCTGTTTCTTCCAGACTTGGCAGGACTTTTTAATATATTTCAAAGTCAGTAGAATTCTTTATTCTTCCTGACATATACACAAGTTCTAATTGCCACTGGCCTCTCATTCACAGTGGATCATTGGTCCTGCATATTTTGTGGAGTTTTTAATTCAGGAGACCTCTTGCTCCAAAGATGTCAAGGATGCTGACATCTCGATGTGTGAGCCACTTCCACCGGAAGTAGCTGTAAGTACTTTTCCTTGTATCAACACCAGTGTTCCAGATACTGATTCCTCAGTGAATATTTAGTATTTATTTCCTTGGCTCTTTGCAGACAAGGATCAAAACCCACAGTCATATTTTTATGGATCATAGCTCTATACTGTCTTGCAGCTCTACAGACTGCTTTAGAATAGGGAAACATCTCAGCAAAAGTTCTGAATTCTTACCAGAAGTCCATAAGCAAAGAAAACAAAAAAATACCATCCAGAAAAAGGTGGAGTAGCCATTGCCTTACAAAACTGAATGAGTCTAAAGGATTTCTTCCAAAGAAACAGACATAGAGAATAAATCAAAAACAATGCATGAAAAGTATATTCATACTACAATCACGTCAGTTAAGGAAAACATTTAGGAACTAAGGAAAAAATTGTAGGAGAAATTGGAAGACTAAATGGGCATGTTGTCAAGAGATAACATTTCAAGCCCCATCTTAAGTGAGATCCAAGCCATGATACCTACAGCCCAGTACAAACACAACTATTAGAAACAGCATTTTTTTTTCAGTTTCTTTCACTAGTATGGCGTGAAATTGGTTCTTTGTGGAAAATTATATTATGTTCCACACACAACTTGCCTGCAAAGGGATATTCTGTTTCGGGAGAACTTAAGCAAGCTGTTGTAGTTTGGCCTTGAGTAGCCAGCTTAGTTTTGCTATTGTGTTACCTAACCCTCCTTTGCAAACACAAGGCCTTTATCAAAACACTGCCTGCCTTTATGAGGTTGCCAATCCCAAAATAAAAGTTTGCCCAAGCTGTTTATCCCTACAAATACACTTAAAAGCTATAACTATTCAGCCTTTCATAATCACTTATTTTACAAGATAGGAGCTTAGTATCAGGGCTCCATGTGAAAAAATTCTTGTATTTTCTTCTTACAGAAAATCGGTTTCTGCAAAGGCTCTGTAGTAAACAGTCATGTGAATCCATCTGTCACTGTATCCTGTGAAATCTACGGTCAGCAGGTATTTCTTAATCTACTCTTAATATTGCAAGAGTAATACTCCTTTACAAAACAGGTATTGAAATTTTGAAAGCCTAGACATTTTTAAGTTTTCTTATTCACAAAGACATGTGCTTCAAGAAAGTGATAAAGCCAGATCAGGAAGAAATCTCTCTTGTGATAAAACAGACTGCTACTGGGTGGATAAAAAGGCAATAGAGTGAGTATAGAGATAATCCTGCAGAATGTGTTCAGAATGCTCCACAATGAAGTTGTAAATCACAAAAGGAATGCAAGGGGATATTATTGTAGTTACCCAAGTTTCATGCACCCATCTCCACTGGTACAAGAAGCAGTTGTATCAGTTTATCCTTTGAGCTTCTGTTCTGCAGCTGGTCTAGAGTCTACAGCTCTTCTGTAGGACTAGAGATGCAGCAGATCCTTAGTATGAAGGGTAATCTTCAAATCAGAATGGATTTGGAATTGCTTCAATTTAGATAATGCTTATTCCTTGTTATTTAGGATCCTGCCACTGAAGAGGAAAACCAGGAAGCTAATCAGACACCTGGAAAATCCAGGCAGGATCAACAGGCTTCAGATGCCAATCTTTTCTCCCCACCCCTGGAAAAAACAGTGGGCTGGGTTAAAATTCTACCCCCTTCAGATGAGGACATCACTTTCTATAGCCTACAAGAAAGTCAAAATGAACATAAAGACAGAAAGCCAGCTCTTCCTAAGGATGCAGGATCTGCCCACAGCCTTGATGAAGAAAAGGCTCAAGTAAACAAACCAGACTTGAGCAAACCAGTCACTAGACCAGTTATTCTCCCTTTTCCTGAAGAACCTTCTCTGTCAGATTCATGTCCAGGAGAAGCAAAGCAGGTGGAAGGCATCCTCCATCCTTTGATAACTAGAAGGCCTCCCAGAGTCTAGCCAGCACCCAAGTAGCACAGTGATCTGCAACAAAATAACAGCCCAAATAGCAACATAGTTCTCAATTTGTGTAACACCTTCAAATAAATAAATTGTTAATTACAGTCTTCATCTTTGGCATTCTCACTTTTATAAAAGCACAAGAACAGATTGGGACAAGAAGTTTAACTGGGGCATTTTCCAACAAAAGTATTTGGCTTTGAATTCTCAAAATTTGCTCCATCAGGCAAAGCACGAAGGAAAGGTAACTGTGGAAGATAAAAGAACTTGCAGGGCTTGGACAGCCAAAAGACATTGGAAAAAATATCCTTGGTAGCAAAATCTGTCAGGGCTCAGTTCAGGGTGGCTGCTTCCCAAGGGACGGGGAGATGGAGCCAAGTGTGACAACCAGGCTGGCGGGGCAGGAGCCTGTCCAGCGGTGCCTGAGAGAGGCGAGCAGGGCACACCCAGGGATGGAAGTCAGGTTATAGGAAGGAGCCAGCTCACTGCATAAGTTCAGGGGCAGAGAGGCAGGTCTGAGATCAGGCCATAAATGTGAGTTAGCAAGGCATGGTCAGGGGCTGGTGTGGTTATAGTAGCCAGTCAGCCCAGCAGTGTCCCAGCAAGTCTGCAGTGACCAGGCAGGTGTGAGATACACAGGGCTGCAGGTCTGAAACTGGATCTGCATCTGCAGCGTTTGGGGCCAGGCACAGGCAGGGCTGTGATGCTGCAGGAGCTGGAGCTCGGGCAGGGCTCCCAGCACTGTAGCCTTGGCTTAAAGCAGCCCCTGTGGCCTGGCCCCAGCACTGCCAACAGCCTGTCCCCAAGGTCACCAAGGAACAGACTGTCCCCAAGGTCACAAAGGAACAGCCCCAGTGTGCTGAGCCTGGCACCCAGCACCAAACCCTCTTGGAGCAGGGATGCTCTCAGGGCCTTAGAGTGCCCCAGCATGTGACAGGGCATGAACAGGGAACAGCACTTCAGCACTGGGTAGCATTAAGAGCTAGTGAGGTTTTGGTATTATGTGGGTAAACTTCTTAATTATAATGTGAAGAGCTTAGCCCATTTTTTTATTTCCCATAGCAAATCTGAAGAAAGATTTTTTCTTAATGCTTTATACCTCACTTAAAGCATGTGGAAGAGCCTACACATGTGTGAAGCCTCTGCACATAATTCTGGCTGGTAAAGAATCAAATCCAGACTATTGAGACTGTTATGCTCTAGTGATGCTGCTGTGCAGGAAAAACAATGATTTAAAAAATCAGCCTAATTCTTTCTTGAGATAGGTCACATTAACTGCTCTATAATAAAAGACACAGGAACACTTGACAGCCTGCAGCCAAGAAAAATCAATTTCACTGAAGTCAGACATGGTACTTGTACTGACAAAAACAAATATAAATAAATGAGAAGACCAGAAGAAAAAGAATAAAGATAGGAAAGAAATGTCATTTGGGGCCAGGAGTACACTGATATTTGCAATAATTAAGAGGTTTCTATGAGACTATAAAGCCTTTTTCCAGTTGCCACCAGATCTGTAAAACCGTTTGTTCAAAACAAAATCAATAAAATATTATTTCTGAAGCTTTTGTGATACTGTTTCATCCCTAGAGATCCTGGTTAATTTCTACATTTAAAGAGCCTTCAAACAAAAAATTATAGTTTTGTCAAAGTATCCTGGCATTACACAAGTTGATTAAAATGTATTATTTTAGTATTATAAATAAAATATAAAGTGCTATTTTATTTTGAGTGGGGCCAAAATAATATTGAAATATTGTGTGGAATTATATTCAGATAAACTATTTTGCATTTTCAGTCTGCAAAACTCTTACAAACATAAATTTGATATAAAGAAGTAATTTAATTGCTTCAAAGATTAAAATAAGCCAAAACTTGATGTGTGAAATGTATCAACTTAGCCAAAAATAATTCCATTTCAATCCTAGATTATGAGAAATTTCAATATAATTTTGTTTCATTCATTTCAGAGTAGAAAAACTTTCAAAATTGGATAGTTCTTGAAAAATCCTAAAATTCAAATTCTAACTAATTCCTATTGCAGTAGGAGCTCTAGGCTGTGTCAGCATTCCCTTTTTTGTCAAGTCATCAAATTACAGCATCTTGTTTTTCCCTCAGGAAGTTTCACCTTTGCCAGCTCAGGTTTCTCTAACACAACCAGTGTGTTCTCCTTCCCTGGACAGGAACTGCTGATCTGCCATATGCCAAAATCTGGGATCCCAGGCACTGCTCCATGCCCTCACACAGAGCACCCATGGCTGCCTTTAGTGAGTCAGGGAACAGAGCACTGGGGGAACAGCCTGTCACAGCTGAGGGGATTTTCAAAATGCTGTGTTTGCCCCTCTTTTCAGTTAATCACCATGCTTCTCACTTCTGCTATACAGTCCTTTTTATTAACTGTTTGCATGTTGATTCTATTCTCATTGTGGCTCCATCAGTTTAATAATGCTACTGAGATTTTTATCAACATACACAACCAGATTCTTCCCCTAAAGGAGCACTGGGGAAGAAATCAGCTTCATTAACTGCTAGTCACAGCCAAGAATACCCCATTTCACTGAGTTCTTTTTCTTGACTATGGCGCCTTACAACAGTAAATTGAACAGCCACAGTGAGTGAAGATAAATGGAGTGGAGCTGGTGTGAACATAAGCAGGGGAAACTGGAAAGTCTGGATGCACAGTCTTGAGCATTCCATTTGGATACTGTGTAGCCTGTTCTGCAGATGTGGCTCAAAAATGACATTTGAATCAATAATTCCCCTAACATGGATTTGGGATTTGGGTTCAAAGACTTCTCTGATTTAAAAATAAACAGCAGAAGGGGTATTTCTCTGAGCAGTAACTGTACCTCCAGAACAGAACAACAAAGCACCAGTGGTCAGTGCAGAGTCATGAGAATTCCCTTTATTTGCTGTGGCCACTCCAGCACAGAGTCCATACCCAGTTTCAGTGTCACCTGGGCCACCGCCAGTGTTTACCATAACACAGCCCCGGTACTGATGTCCAAGATTAAATTCTTGAATTACAACAAGGAGTCTGAGGTTGTATAGTTTCTGTGTTTCCTTTGTCCTCAGGACACACCTGGATACTGCAGCACTCTCATATGGCATTGATATTATTAACAGCTGGTAGCATTTAGTCATCAGGACTCAAATCCTGCTGCTGATTCAGCACCTTTATGCCAATCTGGTGAGTGGGCCTGCACTCTCACTGTAGCATTCTCCCTCGGGGACACCCACATGGGCAGCCTGTCTCCACACAGTGACTCTGAGATAGGACTGCAGGAAATCCTCTTAAAAACATGCCCAGGTCATGCTAAACCTCTCCATCTTCTGGCCTGGTCTCAGCTTCCAGACAATGTGAGCAAAGCAGCTGGGCACTAACACACCCTATGTCCCTCCAGCCACACCCCAAATGCTCCTCACCTCCTCCAGGACTCTGAACTGTTACGTGCTGCTTGTCCTTGTCTGGCAGAAAACAGGCCAGTGGCACAAAGAAGCTCTTCATCCAGTACTGGAGCTGAGAAGCAGATGGATTTGGACAGACAATTTCCAATTCACTTTTCAGTTTTGTTTTACAGGTTTTCAACACTTATTGATTTTATGATATGATATGATATAATATCATCCATTAATAACTTGTTATCTGGGCAATGTTTAGCTAAAATGTGGTCTGATGTTTATTTGAGCAAACATTCCAATTTCACACAAACAAAGTTTTTATTCAGGCACAGATAAATGATGGTTAATGACCTCCAGGACTGTTGACATTATTATCTGATATTTTCAAGCCTTTACCTCAGAATATAGGTGAGGCACCATGAATTCAAACATAGGAACAGTAATGTTCAAAGGAAACAGAAGATTTTAAAAAACAAGATCCAGACATCAAAATTCTTAAGATGGGTTTTAAAAACAAGGTTTTTATAAAATAAATTAAATATAAAATCTATTTTTGTGACTTCAGAACCTATCTATTGCACACACTTCATAATTAAGCATTTTCTTCTGCATCTGAGATGTAGAAATTCCCCTGACTCCATGCTTAACATCAAATTCTTAACCTCACCTTTTCCCCCGGCCTCTCAAGCCTCTCTGCAAAAGGTCAGTCTTTCAACATATCCTTACAGTCATCAATTTACAATTAGACTATTTTTTTGTGAAAAGCAATTTGCAGCCAAAGACACTGAGGACAAGGCAAAGAATACTGATACCGTTTTTATTCCCCATATTAGTCCTCTTAAGCAATGAGACTTCTGTAACCACATTGTCAACCTGCTCACTTGACAGTTTGTCTCCTCCAAATAGCTTTTGAACTTAAGGTCTCTTTGAATGAAATTTGATAGACAAGGTGATAAAACTTCTACACATTAGATAAAAACTGGTGACTGATAAAGAAAAATAAGCTGCAGGCAGAGAAGGGAAGCTGGAGCTGGAGCTGCTTCTCTGAAAACCATAACCAAAGCAAATTTATCTAACATTGTGTTTGTATTGAGGGCATCCTGTTTACACACAGCAGACAAAAATAAAACATGCCACATTTACATATTTTTCCATCCTACTTGGGGGAATTCCTGTTTAGTGCAGAGCCACCCCAAGAATTGCAAATCTTTTTTGGTTTTGGCATCAAGACCACCAAGATCTGAAGCTCTGGGGAATTTCAGACTAAAAAAAAGAGAAGTCAGCCCAGAATTCACCTCTAAGCAAGTGGAACCACACGTATCTGTATTAGCTGGGCTCTGGCTTGGGAGCAGGAACAGGAGTGGCTGCAGAGCAGCACAGTACGAGCCAGGAAAGGCCTTGCTGCCTGCAAGGTGACTGAGCTGTGCCATGTGGTGACACCAGCTTGGGTGTGAAGCTCTCCTGCAGAGAGCAGAGAACAGTCTGCTCATAGCAGCTGTGCTCACAGGAAACCAGGGATATTTATAAATAGTTACAGCTGTAACTTAGGAAAGGAGGAATTGGTTATTGCCTATCATCTCCTTTATGTGTCAGCTCTCCTTTTCCTATCCCTCTAGTTTAAAGTTATATTTATTACGCATTTCATACACTGCTTTTCAAATGGGGAAGATAAGCTTCTTTTTGATGTGTTCTCCCAGTGCTCTGGTTATGTTTAAGATGGATGTTTATTACCATATCCTTAAAGTTTGAATGTGGATCACCTCTTACTGTTGCAAGTCAAGCCTTGGTAAAAGTCATAAACGAGGTTTTAATGCACTACGCAAGAGCAATGCCATGTTTGGATAAACATTTATATTCCTTCCAGCAATCTATTTACACAGGTGGCTTCATTAAAGCAGCACACAAAACTTAAAAGTAATAAATATAAAAACAAAGTAAGTTTTTAAAAAGATATCAAACTGAAGGAGAAGTGATAAAAATACATTATCCTGACTTAAGTACAACCAATATTTAATTAACTGCCCTTACTGTGCCTGGAGTTCTTGTCAATGTCGTACTTTAATAATAGAGTCCAATCTTTCTTTTCCAAAAAAATCAAGGACAAAACTCTCTAGAGTGGGAACAGAATCTTACTTTACTTCCACAGTCAATTTTGCAGGAATTGCACATTTCCACTGTTTATTCATACTGTTTCAATTTCATACATAAAATATACATAAGCTATGGTCAAAAAAATGATGAGTGTCACAATGAACAACCTAGAACAGAAGAGGAAAAAAAGAACAATCTGCAAACAACAGACAGCTAAGGGAATTATGTTATAAATCACCTAATCCAATGCCTTTCTTCAATATCACTGCCCATTTAAGAAAATTAACCAGTATTGTAATAAATGAATTGAGGTGCAATTTGGAACACAACAATAATGGGAATTTTATTTTTAACTGATGAGATATATTTCAAATGTCTTTGATTATTTACACAACATTTATTTCACTGGTTTTTTTTCCATCCTCTGTAAAAGTTTCTGAGTAATTATAATGAAATATTGTAAAACCAAACCAAAATAAATTCCCTTTTTCATCAGAACTGTTGTAAATCCATCCCAGTATCCATCCAGTGGCAAAAGACAATTGTGGTTAGAAGAAGCTTATGACCTGCCCCTCTCTGCAAACCATTCCTCTTGTACTTTTCCAGCACTCAGAATCATTGTACCAGGGACTTTAAAGGGTAATCTTCTGCTGAGTCCTTCTCATATCCAGGTAAGCACCTGCTGCCCATGAACTTTTCTAAGCAATTTCTGCCCCCAGTAACCGTATCTGCATCCAGATCTTTTTCTGTGGCAACAACTTCCACAAGAGGGGGGACTGTTTTTAACCATTTTAATCCTACTCATGATGGTTTTGGGTGCCCTTGGTTCTAATATTGTAAGATGCTCCATTTCACTTATCTATCACCAGAGAACTGTTAGGTGTGTACTGAACTAACTATGAATGAAATCTACTGCTTCAGCTCAGTCCATTTTAAAACACGGTTTCTCAGACAACAGACATGCTAAGAGGTGGATTTTTTTTTTTAAATAAAGATTAATGAAATAAGGTAATTGTTAAAGATGATAATTCACTGTATTTCTGAAGGTTTCTCAAAAAAATAAGTAAAAATTCCCTTCACAGACAAAGATGTAAATCCAAGTCACAGAATCATTGAATGCTTTGGGTTGCAAAAGACCTTCAAGATCATCTGGTTTCCAGCCCCCAAGTCAATTATACAGCCAGCAGCTTTTCTGTGAGAAGCTAATCTAATCTTCTCATCAACCTGGATTTGGAAAATTCCTCATCTGAGTCTGACCTTGTAGTTTTGGACTCACTTTGCATTTTCGTATTTTCTTATTCAGTGTTTGAATTTTGTATTCCATCTTCAGCCACTCTCTGACAAGCAATTAGTGTCATTTAAGAATGTCTTAAACTATCCTGAATAAAAAAATTTGAATACAATGAGACAACATCTCATCCTTTCTGCTTAGGAGAGGATATTGGCATATCCCTGAAAGGTATAAATCTTACTAGGTACTGCATTATTTTATTAAATACAAAATTCACCAGCAATTCTCTAAAGGAGTCTATGAAGGCTATTACAGCCAAAAAGCACACAAAACTGCTCAGGCTGAGAATGAGAAGGAAAGGAAGTTTTATGTAACTTTTTGCCATACCTAGATTACGTGGGTATTAGGCCAGTCAGTCCCTTTCTGAGTACCAGTCTGAAATTATGTAAAGGTGATAGAAATCTGCTCTAAATTTTATTGAGCTGGAGGAGAAGCAGGTACTCACATAGCAGCTACAGACCACCAGCCAGCAGTGCACCTTGAGCTATGTCCTTTTTCCACATCTGAGTGAATTCCTTATTTCCCTGTCACTAGTTGCCTGGTGGTTAAGGATCTGTAAAAACAGGGATATGGATATAGCCATAATTTGACCACAAATACTTCAGCATATTTTCAGTTTAACTGTTTTAATAGTAAACGGAAGACCAAGATTATATAATATCCGCACACATAAACTGGACCTTCTTACTGCCAGGCTCAGCCTTATGCTGTTAAAAGTAAATACTTTCCATGGTAAAGTACCATTGCACAATGCCTGCTTAAAGAATCACCAACAGGCCCTTTGAAGGGTAGTCCAGAGAGTGTTATAAAGCCTACTTTCCTCAAAATCTACTCCATCACCATATAATCATTTACTTGCTGTTTGCAAATGTTAATCCAGGGTCAAGGTAATGGCTGTCTGACATGACACTTAAATTGAAAACCATGCCCTTTTAGCATTCATTTACAACTTCGGTGGGCTGCTCTGATTTAAAAGCAAGCTGGCTTTATCAAGGCATGGGCATAAGTGACCTAACACTGCAAACAAAATGCTGCTTCTAGCTTCAGCTTTTTTTCTAACACTACTGCAGTGCTCTAATGCCCAAATTACACCTGCAGACTGTAACACCATTGAAACAGATGCAAGAGTGGCCCTGGATTTGGTCAACAGACATCGCAGAGATGGTTATGTTTTTGGTTTATTCCGTGTTGCCAATGCACATGAACTACATTTAGTAAGTATGAACTTAAAGGCTGATTTACACAAGACTGTGATTTTTAAATGTTTAATGAGCCAGGTCATTAAGAGCTTATGTTTATTGCTTTTACTAGAACAATGTTGATGTAATCCAATGAATCAGCTGTGATTTACACCATCTCAATATTCATTTGTGTATGACTTACTGCACATAAGCTTGATTTCAAACAATGCCAAATGGCCTCTCTTCTCTTGGTCAGAAGGATGTTTGCATAAGAGATGCTCTGAACAGCTTTATACAACTCTGGAAATTAATCTGTCCTGTCTGCTGTCTGGTGTCAGATGTTATACTCAAAATTTATATTCAGGTTTCTTTAATCTATGAATGCCTAACATTAATTAGACCAATGTACCCTGCAAGACTGGTATTTTGTTATTATCTTAATTTCAGAGATAGCTGAATAAACTGGTGGAAAGGGAAAAAGGCAGAGGAAGTCAAAGGAGTTGTTACTCTGCAAAACAGGAGAGGGACTGGATAGAAAATCTCTATCGGTCATTTCCTATTTCCTTCCTATTTCTATTTCCTATTTCCTAGAGAAGATACATAAGCCTTTCTCAATGACTGCTGAAATGCCAAAACAAATCAATAGTAGAAAAAGCAATAGAATAAAAATGTCTTTAACTAGTACATAAAAGAGACCAAGGACAGGCAGATTTACTAATCCATCCACCTGGTAGCTTTTAGCTGCTTGACTAAGATATTGGTATCCAGGCACACATGCATCATCCCAGAAGTCTCAGTATGGCAACAGAAAAAACAGGCCAGTTTTTGACGGAGCTTCTTAGTACTGCCTGTAAGGACAGGTACAGACTCAGAAAGTGACCCAAAGCCCAGGTTATCACAGGTCTTCAGGTACACCTGCAAAAAAACCTGATGGATTATTTTACTTTTCAAAGACAAGAATGCAGCAAGTTATATATTGTGTTCTACACAGTAGCCAGGCAGTTAAAGAGCTTAATCTAGGAAGGATCTCCTCTGCAGTTATGTGCGTGCCAACCCTCTGAAGTGGTACCACCAGGCAGCAAGATATGCAAAATGCATTGGATTCATGATAAAAAATGAAGTTGTGTCTAAAAAGAAAAATCTCAGTGTTTCTACATTTTAAGCAACAATTGTCTATATAAAGTATAAACCATAACTTGGAATATGGGCTAGTGCTGAGGATCCACACTTCCAGATGAATGCTATAAATACTAGAATACCATGTTTATGTCTTGCTTTGTACCCTTAATGAATTTTGCCATCTTTGCAGTCCAGGGCCACAGCTTCAGGTGTCACACAGTGCCTACAAGAACAGAAAAGGCACTTCTGACTGCTAAAGAATCCTCCCTGTAAGGTTTCTATATCTTCTCAGACCCGAAGCCACCAGATGTGGCCTCCTGCACACTAATCATGTGTGCAATATTGTGCAAGAATTCTTTTTTGCTCCACTGCCAAGATAACAATAAGAATACCTATTTATTAAAAAGAAAAAAAAAAGACCAGAACATTTTTTTTGTTTGTCCATCCAATAGTGTGCAACAGGTTTGTCACATCAGCCCCCTCAGAAATCTAAGCATACGAATTCCAGCCAAATCTCTACTGGGTTTACACAGGAACTCTAGAAGCATAAGATACTCAAGTATTCACAACAAAACAGTTCTGGACTTGTGCAGAACTGTAGTGACTAGAATGCTTTTAAAACAACCAAGAAGGAACCATTTTTTTCCTCAAGAGCTATTGAGCAGATAAACAGAGGAATTTTCTCCTGCATATTTGGATGTAGACACTTAACCCCTATTTTAAAATCAGAGACAATGCTAAGATACACAAATATTGCAAAACCAGCATTTAACATGACATTGGTGGGCTCTCACTAATGAAAATATTACACTAGACTGCAGCAATTCTTTCACAAGGTCTCATCTCTACAGAAACACTGAAAAAGGAGCCTGAATGGATGGAACTTCATAAAATATGAGGACACTTATTCACAGTGAAGGGCTTTGTATGACTTTATCTAAATGACAAAATACATGTGTTTATTCTGAATGTCCATACAAGGGCTGAATAAAATTTAAATTATCCACTCCAAAACTGTTTCTGTGGGCCACAGAAAATTCTTAGCATAATATCCCATTACGCTGCCATCCAAGTTCAAATTTCAATTCTGCTAATCCTATTTGCTCAGGAGACAGAACATAGTAGAAGAGTTTCAGAGTTAAAGATTCTGATTGGGATTATTAGAGTTTTATTGCATCACTCCCTGAATAAACTGAGCAGGAAGCAAACTCTGAAAGAGTCACTAAGGTAATTTGAAATGGATGTAGATACATAATTGGCTGCCTGATGTCCTAATAGAACAGTATGTTCTGTGGGAAAATGAGAAAGAGGGAATGGCAACCTTTTAACACTGGCATTTTCCCTACTTGATGAATGTCAGATTAACAACAGACACTTCTCACAGGTTATCAACAAAAGGATAAGAGGCAACAGTTGTTAGTTGCAGGAGGGGAAATTCTGACTACATATAAGGCTAAAAAAAATAATGGAGAAAGTTGTACTTTCTAGTACAACTAAGTACTAGAATGGCCCAGAGAGGTTGTGGAATGCCTGTCTGGGTGATAGACAGAATGTAGCTGAAACTTAGAAGTTTCAGCTTTGCCTTGAGCAAGTGGCTGGACAAGATGACATCCAAAGATCCCTTCCATGAACCCTTTCTATGCTTGTCAGCTCTGAAAAACCTTAACAGAGAACTGGAGAAGCTTCACTAAAAGTTAAACATATTGACCTCAACAAAAGTTTGTTTCAGATCAAGCTTCTTGCCTACAAACTCTTTTTCACTTGCACTTCTCTTCCAGGGAAATTCAACGGTCCTCTACTTAACTTTGGATGTGCTGGAAACTGAATGCTCTGTCTTATCCAGAAGACACTGGGAGTCCTGTGAATACAGTGACACCTACCCAATGGCAAGTAATGGCATCTGCACCAAATCATACACAATAATGCACTAAATTTGTCTTCTTCTGAACTGTCCAAAAATTTGTGTCACAAAATCTCTCAGTGAAGACTGGGCTTTAATGTTGCTCATTCTAAACCAAAATCTATCTAATTCTAGAATTGCTAAATATATGCTAAAGGCTTGGGAAAGGATTGACTCTTCAAATAACTATAGCTTTATTTAACTTGTTGTCTCAAAGGAACAATGCTCCACATTCCACTGCTTGTAGCAGGATTTATGTTTTAAGGGTAATTTGCTGACAACTGAAGGGCACTAGAAATTATTTTTTAAGCATGTTCCTGGTATATGAGCCAGAAATACCAGTGGTATATTTTGTCAGTTTTCTATCATAGCATTTGTGGTATGACAATGTGAAATACTGGTAGTGTCAGTACATGAACGATATACAGCAATACTTGTCCTTCCTTTTGCACTCCAATGATGAGCGCTCCCAAAACTTTAAGTAGGAGAGTTGTGATACTATGACAAAATATAAAACAGAAAGGCTAGGAGGAGAGAATAGAAAGCATTTTTTTTTTTAATGGAGGAAAGTCAAAGGAAAATTGATGAAAAGTCCATCCACTTTTGACAAAGATTTGTGTAACCTGGCATTCTAACTTTCCCTGCCATCTTGTCTTATCCTACTCTAAGTATCAGGATGACTAAGAAAGCTAGTTTGGTTTTTTCCATTGTCTACTCTATCGTGTAAACTGAGAATTTAAATAAAGGCTCTTGTAGACAGAGATCCCATTTTATCTGAAGACAAATTTTGAGTGGTACCTGATCAAACATTCCATTAATGACTACATCTGTTGTTCTTAGAGGTACTGCACATTAAAAGGAGGTATAATTTCTATGATAGCCTACATCAAATTAAATCCAGTGAAAATAACATGATAATCATGTATTCTTTTTTCCTCTCAGGACTTTGGGCAATGTAAGATTATCACATATACAAACCATCTGCTGAAGAAACCTCAACTATATGGATTTAATTGTACATTAAGTCCAGGTAAAATAACCACTGCTGTAAGCCAATGCATACCTCAAACCAGCCCTCGTACCAAAGTCAGTACACTACCAGTGTATGGAAACCATAACAGATTCATTCATCTGCTTGTAATTCATATTTTAGATAATTCAAATGGAATGTTAAGAATGAGTAATAGAATTAAGGTTACCCTACTCCTCTAAACCAGACTTTATTGATGTCAGATGATATTACCATTCCAGTCCACCAAAATATGATAATGAATATGAGAACAAATACAAACTCTGGAAGACTGCACATTTAGGGTGGTAAGATTCTAAGGTGATTTATAAGAATACTCAGTTTCATGGGTTTGGGTTTTTTTTACATTACAGGATAAACCCATATTTGTGGAGTGAGAGACAGTTATTTCACTTCCAAGGAAACTCTGCATTTAAGTTTCTCATTATGAGTTCACATTAAGGCATGGGCACACTCCCAAGAGTATTAATATCCACTGCAATATTAGTAAATTATTTGTTTTCACAGTTCCACCTGATGTAGTAGAGTGCAAAGATTGTCCAGTGAAACTTGAAGCCTTAGAAGTCACTGAGCAACATAGAGATATTGCTAAAAAGGCCCTGAAGAAATTCAACAGTGAAGGTAACCACACAAACAACTTTGCTGTGGATAAAGTTGAAAGAATTTTAAAGATGGTAAGTGGCATTTTTGGGACCAAAACTCAAACCCTTCTAGGATCAGATCTAAGTTGAATGTCCTACTTTGGCAAAGACTTGTTATTAACTTCAGTTTAGATGTGTGACAGCAAAAGGATTTCTTATTTGCTAGAGAACTATGGCTGTGTGATGACATTCAGAATGTAAGGCCTTCTTTCTGGACATATTTTAAGTTTGAATGACTAATTACCTATCATGACATACATGAGTTTATTTACTACTGAGTAGATTTCGAGATGGACAATCATGTATTATCACAGTCACATATTTTGTCAGTTGCAGACAATTTTTTACTCTTAGAATACTTAGCACGTGGGTACAACAAACAGTGGAACATGCTCAGCATCATTTTGTCTCGACGCAGAGCAAAGCAGCACTCTGAGGACAGGAGGTGAATTTGTGCTGTAACACTTGAAGAACTTCAGGGTCTGGTAAATATCTCCATATCTAAGTGATGTCAACATGAAGACTTATCCTTTGCGTGATTTGAAGTATATTAATAACAAAATTTCTTGTTGGTAGATACTGGAGACTTTCACTTAAACAGCATGGGATCATTCTGCCAACACATGTGTCAGCTCAGGACACCTCAGTAATGAGGTCCCATGGCTCCCACCATAATACATGCTGATCTTGGAAACTGCCTAAATGATAGCATGCCAAACCCACCTCCCTGCAGCTTTTAATATTGCTCAGAAACCTGACAGTATCCCACACTGTAGCCCTGTGCACAATATATCCCTACTGCCATTTAGAAAGGGATTGCTTTCACATTGCCTGGGTTTGTGTGTTTCCCCCCAAACACTTTGTTTTCACACTTCACCATGTTCAGCTACAGCAACACTTTACATTGTACCACTGGATTTTAATGCTCAGAAACTATGAATTACAATAAAAAACCATACCATAAAGTACGTGCACACACTTTTAACCAATTTAGTTAAACTAGTGAAACTCATGTGTGCACACATGCTAAGGACACCTTCAACATAGACTTGAAATAAAAGTACTGCTATAGTTGGAAATTAAAATGAAACACCTCTTTATGGATTTTAATAGAATAACAAAGGCTTTCTCCCATGTTCATATGGAGTAAGGCCTTCTCCATAACTAATGCCCTTGACAACAGAGAAAGCAACATTCTCACAGTAACTAGCAGAATTTCACCTTAAATTAACAGCAGCACTGTAATACACTCCCATCACTGGAAAGGGGTGGTTGCCATCCAATAGATCTCTACTTTCACAGGAGCAGCAGTTCAGCTTAGGGAGAAGACTCTAAGGACACTACTTCCTAAAGTCAGAGGCTGTAAAAGTAACAGATTTTATAACATACACATACTAAACAAAGAATTAAAGCAAGCGTTCCTAGAAGTTGCAAGAGTGTGAGATATAAATTATCTAACCTGTTTTCCTTGCTGAATATGTGTATGTGCATGAACAGTTGAACAGGACAGGTAAGGAAAACATGAAGTAGATGGGATTTTGACAATAAGATGATGTATGGTTGCTCTGAAAATTACAAGACTTTAAATACACTTAGTTACCACTTCTTCTTTGACCTCTTGGTTTCAGACTGCCTCCCGTGAAGGTCACGTTTTGGGATTCTCTATAAAAGAGACCAACTGTTCCAAATCTATGCAGGAAACAGATCAGGCATTGGAATGTGATTTTCTGCATGACTGGCATGCTGTAAGTAAAGTCTTAGGATGAGAACTGATATAATGGGTGGTACCAAGAAGATTCTACCAATATATATTCAAGTGTTTATTATAAGCATGCATCCAAACTCAAAACCAAAAATCCAGCATGTTCAAGCCCAAATCCTAATTTTACAGCTGCTCCTTAACCTTTTATAAGGAAACAGTCTGAACTCTCAAATCTTAATGTAACTGGAATCTGGCATGTTAGAGGCCTAGAGTTTTTCAGGTTATATCTGGTTTTTGCATTCAAATTGTAGCCAATTCCTATCAAATCATTCATGCTATGTCCATAAAAACTTTTACACCAATATGAGTCATAGATCCTGAAAAAAATATATGTCTTATGTCATCCCAGTGAACTCAGGGTCACCTTTTTCTCTGCTGCAGAGGAACAGAGATTGGAATAATTCAATCTCATCTGCAGAAAACTATCCAAGTATTCTATTCACCCCATTTTTCCATTACCATTATAGTCTACACCAAAGAAACAGTTAGGCAAGATCTCATAATTTTAGAATAAATTATTCTCCAGAAACTAAAATGAAATTATGAAATAAAACATGGAAAAAATAGAATATGTAAAACTTTTGGTTTATATACATCCATCACCTTCTCTGGCTTTTTATACTCCAGAAGAGTGGAAAAGGCTGTGAATTAACTGGTAAGGGAGCTACAAATTCACTAGTACAAAGCACAACACAGATGGCTATAGAGAGTTTAAATTCTGTTCTCAGTGCTGCCATCGCTGCTGTTTGTGTGTAAAATGCCATTACCATTTATAGTCACTGATCATAATGGGCTACTAATGGCCCAAACAAATATCAAGATAAAGCACCCAGTACAGAGAGCATACACAGAACCCATAACCTGAGTTCTGTGCTCTTTCACATGAGCAATTCCATACACAATGACTGGACAGCAGGAGAAAGTCACAGCAAACAGGATGCTAAGGGAAGTAATGCAAAAAAATTAAAACAAACTGTTTTTTAAAAAAATAAATGGAAGAAACTTCTGCCTTGAGCTTTGTCTGAAGCAACATAGCAACACAATGCCGGATTTTGAGACTTGAATTACAGAATAGTCCAATCTGAACAGATGTTTGACAAGAAAAGACAGAAAAAAAAAAAAGCAAAAAAAAAAAGCAGGCACCCAAGGATACTCATTTTGGAGGCATTAGTAGCTGGCCAATCTTTTAGACGTCAAAAGGGAAGCAAGATGCAGAGTAGTAGACCTCTAGGTGCACATGGTGAAGTGCATCTAGAGTACATCACAGTCAGGAACCCTCAAAAATGGCACATATTTGAATCATTATTAAACACTGGCAAACACTGGTTGGAAGGCTCAGGATCTGGCTAAGTTATGTGAACACACTTAGATGTCAAAGGAATAGCCTAACTTGTAAAATGTTGAACATTCAGCAGTTTGCATTAATTCCATCACAAGAACCCAGATGTGCATTGTGGGTATTTTCCTTGTCTTTTGCTTAGCACACAGGATTCTGCAAGGCAAGAATTATCAGTGATGCAGACGAAGCTGATGGAACAGATATAAGCTGTGAAATCTACCATCCCTGGGTATGTACTAAGTTATGGACACATCTTTGGCTGCATCCTCGTGCAGGTTACAGCAACCTTGCTTAGTCCAGACTGGCAGATGATGGTAACATGCCAATATTGCCTGCAGGTGATGCAGCACGTCAGGACGGACTGACCTGCAAGTCCTAGGTCAGTCAAAGGATGAAACAGAATTGAGCTGTCCCTACTACTCCTTCCAAGTGTGTCTTCTCTCAGTTCAATCACCTGACTAAGTATAAGTGAGAGATTGGCGAGCAAGTTCAAAGAAATTTTAGAAAGCAATAGGAGGGAAGATGATCTTTATCATATTTGGTATTCCAGTTTACATCACAACAGCTATTCCAGTGTGGATTTATTTTGTTTTGATCTATCACAAATATTTCTCAGCTGCTTATATAATTTTGGCATCATGTAGTGTTTCCAGCAGATTTTCAGTAACTTGGCATATTATTATCTACTCCTTCTCCTCCATTGTGAAAAAAATGAAGATTTTTTTTCTTGAAGATCATCAGGCTATAAATGCAAACCTACTAACTCCCACCTCTCTCTTGCTCATCAATTTCTTCTGTCCTATCAACACTTGATTAATACTTTCTCCCTGGTGTTTTTATAAACAGCACCATGGCTGTGGGCGAAGAGGGAAATATTCAGCTCTGGGACATCCACACAGACATCCCCATTGTCATCATCATTTTGGTCACAGACATCACCATAAGCATCACCACAGACATGAATGTCCTCCCTTTTCTCAGTCCAGACCTGAAGACCCTGAGCATAACCCCAAATCCAGCAAGGAAGATCAAGACAACAATAAAGGACTTTCTTCTCCCCCTCCTCCCCATGATGAACCAGACCACCACCATCCTACTCCTCCTCCTCATGGACCAGACCACCACCACCCTCCTCACCACCATGGACCACCCTGTCCCCCTCCTCATGGACCAGATCATGATCATCCTCCTCACCACCATGGACCACCCTGTCCCCCTCCTCATGGACCAGATCACGACCATCCTCCTCACCACCATGGACCACCCTGTCCCCCTCCTCATGGACCAGATCACGACCATCCTCCTCACCACCATGGACCACCCTGTTCCCCTCCTCATGGACCAGATCATGACCATCCTCCTCACCACCATGGACCACCCTGTCCCCCTCCTCACAGATCAGGTCACCACCATCCTCCTCACCATCATGGACCACACTGTAGCCCTCCTCCAGGACACCCTCCTCATCACTGTCATCACTATCACAGACAACATCACAACAAGACAAGCATATCAGGAAAGTATTTTCCATGCCATGTAACAGGAGCTGTCTATCGCATCCCAGTTCTAAATCAGCAGGATTCTCTCACACCTCCCACTGCAAATTTTCCTGAACTATCCCAATGCAACTTTCACTTTTCCAGCACTGGCTCAAAACTAAAGGAGATGGAAGAAGCTCCAGGCTTTCCAGATCACCCTGCACAATCAAAATCATGCCCTGGAAAACCCAAACTTGACCTTCCAAAAATTTTGCATTTATTTCCTCATAGCTTTGTAACAGAAAATTCTCCTATATGACTTCAGAGAAAGATGTTCCTGGCTTGATAATTTCAAGGGTAATCACAGTCCTACAGTCAATGAAAGCAGCACATGGAGAAGTGGGAAAAGCATTCAGTTTCTAGGAAGGAGAATCACTGAAAATAATCATTAAGTATTTCAACCTGCTTCTTCATACTAGCTATCTCAAGCTGCACTGTAACTAAAAGGCCCAAAATTCTGAGTCCTTCAGATAATGTGAAGGGGTAAAAATTTCCCCAGAAAATAATGCTCCTCCAGTTCTAAGAAAAAAGGAAGTTCTCCAATAGAGCAAAATAGAGCATCAAAAATCTTGCATTTTTTTCATCATTCATAATTATAATGTACTTCTCCAAGGAATCTGACCTAGAGGAAATTTGAATGCTTTCCATAAAAAGTAATCCATGACACTACATTCAAGCTTTATACAGATTTTAAAAAAATAAAAAACATGCAAGCATTTTTTTCTTGACACAGTTGTCTGTTTTGTTTTTTGGGTTTTTTTTACGACATGTAATTAGGTATTAGATATTGAACTAGAAATGATATTAAACTATTAAGCTATTTTGGTATTAAACATCCACAAAGCAAACTCTACCACAAATTGACTAATGGTGTTTGGGTTAGCACTTTCGCTAGAAGAGGTCTGAGAACAGTTAATGACTTGCTGTCGCACTGCAGGGTGGCCTGCACAGGTGCTTCCATTGCTACAGCTGCTGGTGGTGAGACATAGAAATATTGCAGTCAAGGACAGCCCTTCTCAAATAGTTCATAATTGTTCTCAGGGGAAGAGAAAAGCAGATGCATGTAATAACTCTTCCATGTAAATGTTTTCTTTATTGCTAAACCTTCCTCACTGGAAACTGAGTTGGCAGGAGCAGGAAGAAGGAATAGTGGTGCCTCTTTATACTCCACCCCCACCAAGGTCGAGTCCATTCAGATTGTCCGGGGACAAGCAAGCTGGCTCAGAATAGCTATGTCATAAGCAAGAATATGGGATTAATCTCAAAAAAGTAATTTGATCGTCCAAAAAGCTTTTTAATGGCATAAAGTCAAACACAGTGCAAGGGCCACATTGAAGAAAAAGAAAGAAAATGAGGATTCAGTGTGACTGAGTGAAGATTGACTAATTTTTAAAAGTATCTTATTATGTATGAACAGACTTATTTCTGGTGTAGTTTATCCACAGTCTCTAAAGTGCATTTTCTTTAACTTTTCAAAACTTGTAGCAAATGTGGTGATCTGGCCCTGGCTGGGTGCCAGGCACCCACTTAAAGCTGCTCTGTCACTGCCCTCCTCAGCCAGACAGGGGAGAGAAAATACAACAGAAGGCTCATGGGTCAAGGTAAGGACAGAGAGACAACTCACCAAATATCATCACAGGCAAAACTGACTGAACTTGGGGAAATTGGTTTATTACTAATCAAACAAGAGTAAGGGAATGAGAAATAAAGTCAAAAATTTAAAACACCTTCTTCCCACCCCTCCCTTCTTCCCAGGCTTAAATTTTCTCATTTTCTCTACCTTCTCCCCTAGCTGGTGCAGGGGAATGGGAATTGCAGTCAGCTCATCACATGTTGCTTCTGCCCTTCCTTTTTCCTCAGGATAAGGATGCCTTACATCCTCCCTTGCTCCAGCTAGGGATCCCTCCCATTGGAAGCAGTTTCTCATGAACTGCCCCAGTGTAGGTACTTTACATGATGTGCAGTCCTTTAGGAACAAATTACTCCAGCATGGGTGCCCTCACAAGTCCTGCCAGCAAACCAGCTCCATCACAGGCTTCCACAGAGTCATAGCCTCCACTGGACATCCACCTGCTCTGGCATGGGGTCCTCCATGAGCTGCAGGTGAATCCCTGCTCCACCACTGACCTCCAGGGGCTGTAGTGGCACAGCTGCCTCACCACTGGTCTGCTCCATAGGCTGCAGGAAAATCTCTGCTCCATACCCACAGCAGTTCCTCCCACATCTTCTTCATGGGCCATGGGGTTTGCATAGCTGTTTTCCTCACATACTCCTCTCTCCTGTTCTTTCCCAGTTCCCCTTTTTTCCCCTTCTCCACTATGTTCTCCCACAGGCACTACCACCAGCACTGATGGACTCAGTCTTAGCCAGAACTGGATCCATCTTGGAGTTGACTGGCATTGGCTCTGTCAGACATAGCAGAACCTTCCCGCAGCTTCTCACAGAAGCCACCCCTGTAATCCCCTGCTGTCAAAACCTTGCCACGCAACACAATACAGCAAGACACAGCTGGAATACAGGAGCTGAGGCAATCCCAAGGTGTTCACAGATCCAAAGCAAAGCTATTTGGTGCCAAACATGGGAGACAAATACCAGATGTTCTCAGCCAGCTCTAACCCTGGTTTGGCTAGACTCAGACAACAGTGTTTAATCCTTTGTTCTCGGGTGTCACATATCTGTAACAATAACAAAGCACTACGATCACTGACTAATCCATAGCCCAGGCAATCTCCATATGGCAGCAGAGATGGACTTTCCAATAGGTCTAGTAGGATCATGAAAGACAAGGTTTATCAAGTGCTATTGAAGGGTTACGTGATGTTCAACCATATGTATCAGTTCAAAGACTTTACAAATGCTTCCTGAGTACTGTAATTCTCAGAATTGTTGCAGCCTGAACACTAAGCAGATCTATAAAATTTACAAGGTTGTTGTCCAAAACTCCATTGCCACTGTGACCTTCTTGGGTGTTTTATTTAAGCCTTGTAAAATTCATTCTCAGTAGCAGTTTAGGTGTTAAGAAGTCAGAAAGCTACTTCTTTCTCCTTTGCTTTGCCTAAAGTGGTCCCCAGCTGCAGCCATTTATCCTGTTATCTTGATGGCAGGTGGATAACCTTAGTGTCATTCTGGTGAACAAACAAAGTTTATTTAGATAAACTCAGAACTTTATTTGCAGTATAAACAGGGTATGATGAGAACCAACCAACCCCAGCAACCCACTCGTTCTGTTTACTTAACTATTGCTTCTGAAAAACAGAAGAGGTGACTAAAATCCTGTCAGGCATTCCTTTTCCATTTGGTTTTTAAAGAGCTTTCTAATTCAGGGGGCATTTTTCATCCAATTATGAAGGCCTTCATTGTACTAGCACTCTGCTGTAGTTTTTTCTCTAGCAGAGCCATTCCTCTTGCATTTGAGTTTTTGGACTGTGATGACCCTGATGTCTTTAAAGCTGTTGATGCAGCACTGAAGAAATTCAATGGAGACAGAACAACTGGTAACCAATTTGCTCTATACATGGTGATGGAAGCCAAGAGAACTGTAAGTAGACTTTGCAAAAAAAAAGAAAAAAAAGTTGGAATTGTTTATGCACTCTGAATCAGCTTATCTCCATCTCATTTGTAAGGGGGAAAGCATGATAGTGTCTTCCAAAAATGTTTTTAAAAAATCAAAGTGACTTGCACAGTAAGATACTTGTTCCCATGACAAGCAGGGGTGTACAGTATGTTCTTATCAGCAGAACCCTGTGTGCTGGTGAATTGCTTACTAATGCAAGGACTAAAGAATATAAAACTTCTATCACCAACAGTATTTGTCTTACTATTCCACTCTGTTCCCTTTTTCTTTATTGGGAATTCTACGCCTTTGCATCATCTGTAAGGTTTTCAGACCAATGGCAAAACCATAGTTATTAAAAAATACGAATATAATCTTGACTTAGAAAGAGCTGGTGCTGAGCATAAAAAAGAATCACCTGATAAAGTTTGGCAATATTCTGAATTATTTATGAATATTATTTGATTGACACCAGTCCTAAGTCAGAGATCTATCTAGAAGCTCTAGGTGGTATTTTAGTCAAATAGGGTGACAGCTAAAATTACAGAAGAAAGAAGAATGCAACATGATCCTTTGCCTGGAGTCCTTCTATATAGCCTTAATCTAACAAAAGAGTATTTACCTCAGAGAGGCATACAAAGATAGTATTACCATAATAATGGCAAGCATTATCTTACTTGAAAATAACATTAGCATTTTTTTCGACTGGATTGGATTTTCAGATGTAAACCACAAGAAATCCAGTGTTAGTGAGAATATTTTGCACTCCAAAATCACAAGACACTTTTACCCAGATAGAAATTGACCTCTGAAAGGAGCCATGCATTGCTAAACACATTCAGCAAACTACCCACGTCTCCTGGCATCTACCCTCTCGTGTTCCTATTTACACACTGAGGAGATTATAGCATGTGGAGACAAAGAGTAAAATCAGAGAACCCTTTATATAATTAATATTAAGTAAATGAATAGTCGCACTGTTCTCACTGAACTGCATACATCCTTAACAACAGCCAAATGCAAATATCTCTATATCAGAGCTGTAGTACCACCTACCTTCCTTTTGCTGGTATTCCCAAAGGAGAGAGAGGAGTTTCAGAATTTTATCTTAAACAATTTTTATTTTTAAGGATACATATTTATTGCAATTATTATTAATCTTTCCTTCTCTAGATATCCATCTTTCCTTTTCTTAAAAGATATGAAGTGGAAATCAATTATTACTTTGAATCATTGATCTGATTATGATGTTAAGTAAAAAAACAGAGAAAAGGAATCTGCAATTGAAATTTCCTCATATTTGAGATTCTTTTTCTAAAGAGTATAGATTTTACTCCTTGCTAGTCTCACAATGTTGAATGCATTAATTAAATAGCTGGTTATTACATATTCATGTACATTCATTATTGATAGGGAAATAAAACATAAAAGCTGACTAGTGAAAGAGTAAACCTGGCCCAGTTAAAGGCATAGCTGTTCGTAATAATAATGAAATAAACTAATAACAAATTATACAGAAACAATGTCTTTTCTCACTTTGATTACTTACTGAGGTGATTTACTGTAGATTTGGAACACTGTAACAGAGAACAGAATTTGGCTCTTTTTAAATTTCAAATAGTATAATCTGATGTAGTTCCATAAAAGTAAATTCCTACCTGCTGAGGATTGAGTCTATTATATTTTTAGAGCCCCTTTTATCCTTTCTTTACAACCATTATATAAGGTACCTCTACACTTCTTCTGTAGCAATACACAACAGGAATTGAGAGAAGGCAGAATATAATTCTGTGTCTACATCAATGTAAATCCAGTATATGCCAACCACATCAGCTCAGCTTCATTTTTTTGGTAGCACTAAAGCAAGAATTATCATTTAATCCTCCCAGCGGAGACAGAGAACAGTAACTGGCTATTTTAGAATAATCAGCACTAAACTACAGCAGCTGCCTGTTTGTATTTGAAAAGTTACATTGGCAGAGCATTTTTAGTGGCTGTAAAAGGTTGCTAGCTTCTGACTTTATATCTTCTCTAAAGGATGAACCACAAATCTTACAGTGTTGTCAGTGTCACCTGTAGGCACAGGCCCACTACTTGGTTTATGACAAGGAGAAAATGCCCACTAGTGATTTAACAACTTCTGAAATACTTACACTGGTTGGGCCAAACTTTGCTTAATGCTTTTTATTTCATCTTATGGGATTGCCGAGGCTGTCCTGCCCTGCAGCCCAGCCTTCAATGCCTGTAGAAAACTGCAGGCAGTGCCCAGGGCTGTCTCCAGAGCACATCCCTGCTCACCCCTTCCCGCGCAGGCGGGGCAGCTGAAGCTCCCCGGTACCACTGAGCAGAGGCCATGTGGGCACTGCCAGGCTGCCTGAGGGCTGCTGGTTCTGGGCTGCCAGGGGACCTGCACAGAAGGACAGTGGACAGATCTGGGATGAGGCCAAGAGTGAGAGCGAGGGATTCAGACAGGAGCACAGTCCAAGCTGGTAATTATGCTAACTATCCAAGCAGCCACCCAAGATGGCTATTTTGGAGTACATTTGAATGAGAGTATAAAACCTAACCACTTCTTTTTGGCTCTAAACCCATTACTACAAGTAATGTACTTGTAAAGTAAGTACTACAAGTTAAAATGAAGGTAGTTTGAGCTTATTGTATCTATTATATCAATATATTGTCATTGTAGGTAAGGGCTAAGTAATATCATTAGGTAAGTTAATATTTGAACTACCAAGATCTGAGAGACCAGAAGCTAATGGGAAACCATACTATAAAATTTAAGGTAACCAAAGAACAGTATTTACTTTTTTTAAACTCTTATCTTTTCACTTGATCCATTATCATGTATATTGTTTTAATCTAGGCAGGTCCTGATCCAGAGTTCCACGTGAAATACAGAATACTTGAAAGTAATTGTACCACTGAGGAAAACAAACACTGGCAAGACTGTCAATACAAAGTATCTGCAGAGGCTGTAAGTATCTGTTCTCTCTACAAGTTCTCTGTGCAGAAACATCAGCATAGTGACCAGGATTGCAATTGCCTAGGGAAAAATACAGTAGAAGAATTAACTTTTTAGCTGCGTTGCTTTTGCGAGGTTATATGAGTACACTACAGAAATGTTTACAATCCCGAAGTTAACCATTACCATCCTGAATATATGCAGAAAGGAACACTTCAGAGCTTCAATATGAAGGTTCACAAGATAACATAAGATTTGTGCACTGTGAGAGTGTAAGGACTGCAAAACTTGGTATTAATTATGTATAATGGAAACTTGCACAACCAAATACTGACTTGGAAGCCACTACAGAAGGAATTTTGGCAGAGGGGTTTCAGCAGTGCCAAGCATGTCTGGCTCATGCTATCAGAGAGCACCCAAGGGAGGTACAGCAGGGGCACACACTGCAGGGCACGGCACATCCCCAAGGGAATGGTGCTGCTCTTTCACACAGTGCACAGGAAGGAATGATGGTGACAATATAATTTGAATCTATGTGAAATGTCATGGTCATTGCTGTGTATCTTGTACTAGCAAAGAGGAAAATGGATAAATACATAGTTTACACAGTCTTTATTCATGGGCAGGTATTCATTTCCATTATTCTGACTGTGAAATCTTTAGTTAATCAATACACATCATACAAATACAAAGTAAGCATTCAAGTTATCTGCTCAGTTTGTCCCCTACTTTTCTCACCATCAACAAAACTGATCCCTTTTCAGCAACAAAACAGCAAGTTAGACATTACTACAAATATACTCATGAACCTCTTCCCAAAATCAGTCTGCAACTGTCAGCTGTGTTCAATAGCTAAAGCACTGCATTTTTCTTTAGCAAGTTTCAGACAATTGTTTCCATATGTTTTTGCAGAAAACAGGAGAATGCACAGCTCGAGTTTATATGAATGATGCTGATAAAACAACTAATGTTTCACAAGAATGCAAAATTTTCTCAGGTATGTGACTATTTGAGACAGTACTCAACAAATACATTGACAAATAAGAATGGAATAAATATAATACTGAGACTTTCAGGTAATTTTAAGGGTAGAAGCTCCTTATCATTCTAATCAAACATTTATAAATAACTTTTTGTGAGCAATTATATATTAAAGGTAAATTTTCACTTCATTGTTATACACATATAGACTAAGTCAGTGAAACACAGGCAGCTTCTGTCCAGGGTAATAAAAACAAGCACATGTGTGTGTAGGCACTAGAATTATGCCAAATTAAAATTTAGTATGCTCAAGACCAAAAGCATACCAATAACTTAAGAGACTAGATACAACTTGTCACAATTGAACTTTCTGTCCTTACTTATTTAAGTATAAAATTGTCCCAGGAATTATTAGAAAAAACTTTGTATGACATAATTGCATCCTTATTTTCTCCAATCTAAAAATGACTGAATTATTTCTGCTAAAGTTTACCAAAACAAACATTTACCCCAAACAAGAAAAGAAGAAAAAAATTCATTTCCAAAATAAAAATCTGGCAGTGATGTTATTATGTAAGAGACTGACCTTTTAGACCTTAATAATATTTCACCTATAATACATTCATATATGACTATTACATTCATGTAAGAATTTCCTTTATTAAAAAGTGATCACATGGTTTTAAAGCTTTCGAACTGACATCTCTATGCCTGGTGTTCTGAAAGACATACCCAAGCTCACTTTAATATATCCATCTTACTATTAACTACAGAAATATTCACCCAAATTTCTGAGATGTTCAGTAGCTGGTATTTGTTTTTGTTCCTAGTTATCTTGTTGAAAGTTGAAATGGTTTTACCTACAGCCAGTGTCCTTCTAGGAACTGCAGTACACAAACCCCATGCTCTGCACTGAACAAACGTTGCATTCATAGGGCAATGGTGACACCTAGTTGCCAGCAAAAGTTGTGTGAATACCACAGAAGAACTCATGGAAAATTTGCATTTGAATCTTTGCTTAGAAAGCAAAAAAACCCATACATAAATGGAATGAATCAGGTATTCAGCCTAAGGAACTCATCTCTTCTTGCTAAGTTACAGCAACTCTGAAAAAAGAATACACATTTGTTCATCACACTCCTTATGAAAGTGCTGAGACCACAGTTGGTCTAGGAGTGGGTGTGCTGCTGGTTCATTATCTCCTTTGTGATTATTTACTGAAAATGTGGTCACAATTTTCTGTAAGGTATCTATTTGTCATTACTTATCAAAACAAGACATACTAAAAATAGGAAGGGACGGACTTTGGTCACACCTGACAGGTGAGGGATATCCCCACCGTATTTTACCACACCATTCAGCCTCTTTGGTGGAACAGTTTGATCTATGTGACCCTGGACTGGCTTTCTGGCTGGTACAAACTGGCATATCTCCATTTAAGCCAGTTTATGCCAGCTGAAGATCAGGCACACAAATTTTACTTCAATTCCACAGAGACCACATATTGTCCCACTTCCATTCTCAAGCTCACTGGCTCGTGAAATTAATTTATGTACTGAACTATAAAATTAATTTATGAAAATCCAATCCATGATTACTAGGAAGGAAAGAGAGTTAATAGGATTAGTAGTAGGAAACAGGAGTTTGAGCATCCCTGTCAAGCTTGTCTATCCACAGCCAATCCAGCTGGTTAAGCCTGAAGGTTGCACCAAGTGGTAACTGGCATAGACAATGACTGGCAGGGACAACATAGTCCAGCTCCAGTCCCTGGGGCACTCAGAGTCACAGCAGCTCACACGGGTGAGCCCAAACACTTCTGAAGTCCCCATCCTGAAACGTGGTGAGGACAGCAAGCAGCTGCACACTGTGGGTAAGCTTTGAAAAATCTGAAAACCATCCGCCTGCCTTAACTGTAACCTCCACTGGCTCTTCCCTGGCTGAATGAGTAATGTATCTTCCTTAATGGTGCCAAAACTACATGCAAGGTTTTTTGAAATTCAGTAATTGCTGGAATGGGGTTCATTGCCAAAACCATGCCTGGACCCTAAGATGGTCCCTGCATCACAACCAGAGCATGTTCCTAAATACAAAAATGTCTTTGTAGGTCTTGAAACTGGAATATAGGGTTTGCTTACCACGCCAGTTAAAAGCAGGAAAGGTTCTTGCTCACTCCTAGATAGGAAAAATGAAAACCTAAGGCTGTTTTGCATGAAGCCCTATGTTTTTTGGGTTTTTTTCTTCTCCAGATGTGTCAAAGATAAGACTCAGTAAGGCTCCATGTCTTGGATGCTCTCATCGTATATCAAGTGATGGTCCAGAAGTGTCAGAAATTCTGAAAAAAGCCATTCAGAAGTTTAACAAGCACAGTGGTGAACTTGCTCTTTTCAAGCTTGTGGAAATAAAAGAAGCTAAGAGACAGGTTTGAGCATGATTTTTCTCTAAATTTTACCAAAAAAATCCAACCCAATGCAGGCACCTTGTTTGTTTGTGTATGTTTCTGTTATTTAAGTGGCTTATATTTAATAATAAAGCACACAAATTGCATATAGAGGGTAGAGTCAATAAATAATTGATTTATAAGGAATCATTAACAGTTACCTACTGGATTTTCAGAGCTCTCAATTGATAGCATACATATTTTTTTCTTTATCTTCTAAACAGCATTTAGCACTTTCAGCAGTTTATTTGCATTCAGTGATGGCACATGCATCCTGTATCATCTCAGATCCTCCTGGGTACTCCCTTTGGCCTTGCTCTGAAGCTCCAGCAGGAGCAGATCCCTCCTAGGGGCTGAACCAAAGCTTCCAGCCTGCACAGATGTCACACACACTCCCCAGCCTCTCAAACAGCAGCAGGCATCTCTGTTTTTGCAGGCAATAAGGCCCATTTGCCAGCAGCTGCTATGTGCTATAGGACAGGTAAACCCCACATACGAAAAATGGGTAAGAGAACCCAAAAACCCAACATGTCACTTGCTGCAAGATTTCTGTTCATGGGAATATTTGCTTTGAAAGAAATTACTACTCAGGTTGTAGAAATTCTATGTCATCTGGTATTCCATGCAAGAATTCCTCCCCTGTGAAAGGCTCTCCTATGGATTAGTGTAATATTGCTAGAAAGTAAAGTTTCTTATTTGTTTTTTGACTAGTGTACAACCTAACAGCAAACACAGACCCTTTCCTTTGAACATGTATGTATTTACTTAGCCAAAAAGCAACTTCTGGTCTCATGTCAGTTTGACTCATGATTTAAACTAGACTGTCCTCTTTATATTTACTGATGGCAGCAGTTGTCTTTGCTGAAAGACAAACTTGCACAACATTTAAGCCACATGACAAAATGTTGCAGACTACAGTCCAGCAGCTGGAAAGAGAGCCATCATGTCACCTCTGGCAAGCAGAGAAAAGTCAGAGCTCTCCACTTCAAATGATCTGGGATAAAAAATTCTTATATTTGATTGTTTTTCCTTTTTAATCCAATGTTACCTGGCCCAACACTATGATTTGGCGAGATCTCATGGGTGAGAAGAAGTAGCCACTGTTAGGAAAATGGAACAGCTTCCTGGAGAGAAAATTTTAAAAGGGTTATGAACCTGGAAAAAACAGTGTGTGTGGGAAGGTAAAGGCCAGGATAGACGTAACTATGTAGATGATAAATGCAGAACACTCAACAAAAAATGATGCCAGCAGTATAAAGTTACATTATTCAGATACTGTTTTACTGTGTCCCATGCTCAGGAATGCAGGACTTGCCAGGCTGTGTTACTGTAGTCATATATCTAGACCAACTGCCTGTCACAGGGAGTAATAAGTAACAGACCTTTGGAGAAAAGCACAAGAAACAAAGCAGTGTGAGGCTGCAGGCTTGCCAGAAGTGGACACCAAATACAAAGTTCACTTCTAACAAAAGCAGGACTTAATTTACATTTTGTATTGTAAGACAAATTTTTTTTTTGCTGTCCATGAACACTCTATGGCTTAATGAGCGCAAAGTGATTTGACAGATAGAAGGCACTAGATGAGTAGTTTTGTTTTCTTTGCTAATCTCATTTAATAGTTTAACTTTCTCAAGTTTGCATTGTTTTACATAATGTATAACCTAAATATCTATTCCAGGTGTTAAATGGATGGGAGTATAAAATTAACTATGAAATTGAGGAGACTAATTGCTCCAAAGACCAATTTCAAGATTTAACTCCAGAATGCAGAATCACTTCTAGAGGTGTAAGTAATCTTCAAAATCTATTTATCAAGAAAACAAGAAACCTTGAGAAGTTTCTATCCGGATATTCAAGGAGTTACTCATGTGCCACTCAAAAAATTATAATTAAAATTAGCACAATTTCCAGCCTAAAACATATTTTCTCAGGAAAGTCAGTAGCTGAATCATTACTTAACCTTTACCACAGTGCAAATAATAGCTTCAAAAGAAATTTATTAACAAATATACATAATCAAGCTAAACAGTGCTGCAAACTCAGGTATTCCCTTGGCTTCACTGATCTGGAACTGAAGTAGCTGCACCAAAAATAGAGGCTTCCTACCTCAACTGGCCTCCCTGAACCAGCTCACAAGGGGATCAGAACACAAGGCAGAGGGCAGGAATGCAGAGACTATGCATCACCACTATGAGCAGTGGTGGTAAACAGGAGGTGACAGACTGGCATCTGTTTCAGCTGTTGAGGAAATGCACCATTGAGTGCTACATTCAAGAGCCTCTCCTGTTCAAAAATTACTCCTTGTACATCTCAAGAATGTTTCAGAAGTATTGGTCAAAAAAGGAACAAATGACAACACTGGTAAATAACAGAAGTGTGAGAGTCAGACTAGCTGAAGCAAATCCCTCCATTACCCATGTGCCCTTAAACCTTAACCTGCTTGAGTATGAGTTTCCCCAGCTGTCACCTACAGGTGATGACTTCTGCCACCTCACCTGTTGCAGGAGCACTGCCTCATTCACATACTGCTTTGGTCACACAGGGCATCTGGAATTAGATTATAAGCACTTATCCCCTGAACTTGCTACTAGACCATTGACAGATATTATTAGCATACCATATTCCAAGAATATTTCATACCTTGGAATGGCCAAATTCCAAGGAAATTTTCTCATATTTTTATTTAGCTCTGTACTATTAATTTTTAAATATGAGGACCAGAATTGCACCCTGTATTCTGGAGGGAGGGAGGAAGGGAGGGAGGGAGGAAGGAAGGCATTAGAATGCAAACTTATTCATTATTTCTAAATAACAAGGAGCTGTTTTGCATTTTTGACTCCAGCGTGTAGCTAAATGTGAGGCTAAAGCATTTCAGAATCTTCAGGCAGAGATCATGGACATTGCCAGCGACTGCAAACTTCCAGGTATGTCTTAGGCACTATCAGTTTTGAAAGTTCCAGTTTTCAGTGTCTTTTATTGTTATGTATTGTTACTTTTTCCTTCAGCCTTTCTGGACACAGATTCTGTTCCATGTAGTAAATGCTGCATTCTCAGCCATTCAGACTAGGTTTGCTTCAACACACAAATTCACTGCCAGTTACAAGCACCTCCTGTTTCACTCTTTCCATCCATGTAAGCTGCTCCCTCTCCATATTTTCTGGCTACCTACAACTGCCGCACACAATTCTTGTTTCTACAAGAAAACTGTTGTTAAGTGTCCTATGTGACAGTAGGTGCTGATGTTCTTTTAGATAGCCAAGATATGATATTGCTGATCATATAAAACTCAAAATATGTTTTGTTTTCTTTTCATAGACCCAAATATGAAGAGTTCCAGAAAGCAGGGCTTTATAACTGTTTTTCCCAGCCTTTATCAACATCGAATCTCTTGTTTCTTAGATCTGAAACCTGTTGTTCTATTTCAGTTGAAGAAACCGTAGTTGCTGCCATTTGCCCAGGTTGTCCAAGGACTATCCCAAGCGACAGTCCAGAACTGAAGGAGCTACTGAAGCTTTCTATAGAGAAGTATAATTTGGAGAGCGATGATGAGTTCTACTATAAAGCTGGAGAAATACTATCAGCGACAGTTCAGGTTGGGATATATCACAGAGATAAGGAACCGACACAACATTATTATCGGCCTGAGCTGAATGTTACCTAAAGTTTGTCTTTAGATTTGAAATAATGTCTTTGTCTAAGTGCTGATACATGTGGTAACTGAAATATCCATGCAATTTTTCCTGTAAAATCTAATCCATATTTGCTTGCATTCAAAAATTATTCAAAAATTTCCCATCTCTTGAATTTTCTTGTTTTCTTAAATCAAAATTATTTTAAAAGAATGTGAAAAAGGTTGGGTCAAGGCATTTGATTTCTGTGTATCTACCCTACTTTTTACCTTTGTAATATACCTTAGACTTCTATACTTTAAAAGTTTTATTAGACAGGACTACTCCCATGATCCACCATACCAATACTCTCTATGTTATTTTAGGCAGTGTCCACCCTACAGTTGTATGGTCCAAGAAATGAGGCATCTTAATTTCTCTTAGAGAACTGTTATTTTATATACTGATTGTGCTGCTAATAATACTCTAGCTAGATTAAGAAAAGGACATCTGCGTATAACTTAATACATACAGATAAATAGAGCTTGATAAGGGACAAGGAATCAGGAGGATAATATTTGTCAGCATTTGTGTAAGCCTTGTTTACTGTCCCAACACATCAAAACAGAAGTTTAGGATAGAATTGAAAATTTGACAGTAGAATAGTTCAGAAAATACTTGGTCATAACTACCCCTGAGCATGAGGTGTCACTCATGGCACTCAGGAGAAGGCACTAAAAGCACACTGAAATTTTTCCACATAGATCATATTATCTTACTGATAATACCTGTGCCTTTTTCTCTTTCAAACTTTTTTCTTCCCTCTGACTTTCCCAATCATGACTGATATTAACATGCATACATCTTTAAAACAGATTTCAGGGAAATAGAATTTCATGTTTTGCCTGATGTCCCCAAAGGAAGATATATTATTTCAAGCTCTGTAAAAAATACTAAGAGAACTCAGAGCAGGCACATTTTTGAACCCACGCAGTTTCTCTCTTTAATGTGTTTGGCAAATAGGTGCATTTTCAACTGAGCCTGTTCATCACACACTTTGTTTTACTCACATGCCACTTTTCTGACATCATATTTGGCTCCCTATAGTGCTATCACTAATGATTTCATCTGTTACTAATGAAATTACTACAGACATTCAATAATTGTGGGCCAAATATAATTCTGAACTTTTCTGTTTCCTTCAGCTTCAATGCTCAATTTTTTGAGAATAGGAACTGGAGTAAATAAGTTACTTGATTAGAAGAAGATAAGTTTACTGACAAATATTTTAATACATATTGTTCTTCACATATGTTGGCCCAGTTGTTAGGACTTGTAGAATACAAGTAGTATAAACTTGCAGATAACAATCTTTCCTGTGCTAATTCTTGCTAATTTTTCAGATGGTTGCAGGAAAAAAATATCAAATAAAGTTTAGTGTCGGGAAGACAAACTGCTCTAAGAGTGAATTTGAAAAACTTAATGAAGACTGTGTAGCCATATTTAGCAGTGTAAGTAATGATAATCTTGCTAATGTAAGTAATGACAAACTATAATGTTTCTAATGGACAAATTAATTTGCATCAGAAACTGTAAATGCTTAAGTAAAATCACATCGGGTTCTGTTACCTCTTTCAGTAAACTTTTGTTCCAAGAAGAAGGGCAGCTTACACTGTTTGTAACTCAAGTTAAGAAACCCTGAAACTTAAACTGCAGCTGCAGGATCAGTGCTCACTGCAAAACCAAAGGAACTTTCTTTTGATAATAACCACTCAAAGAAAGGAGAGGAGAAGGCTGCTGCCAAATGAAATAGCTGCAATACTCCTGACTTTGTGGACTTGCAGCTAAGGAAAATATGAGACTGGATTGTTACTTGTGTGCAAAGGAATGACATTTCTGGAGTGCATGCCATGCTGCTGATAGTGGGAAAATGTGTTCTGGACATTGGAAAGGAATGCAGATAGGAGCAGAAACCATTGGCAAGGGACTTGTTTGGGGAAGGGGCTTTTATCTCCCATCTCTTTTCCCACCATATGAACAGTGCTTACCTGTGAGATTTTAAAATTTGTTAGTGCAGCAGGCACAAAAAGAAAAAATAAGGCTTTATTTCAATTTCCCAATTTTTAGTAGGAGAAACACCATAAACAAAAAATATTTCTTAGAAATATCATGAAGATTATACAGTTAGTGCTCCAAAAGTGATGGAGATGAAAAATCCAATTTTCAAGATCCAATCTGAAATTTAAAGTTGAATTAAAGTGTTCACACAGGCATACTATAACCTTGAAAAGCTAAGCTGTGATGTGTCCCAATATAGAAGCATTCATCACTAAGATAGATTTCATAAATATTTGATTAAAGTTCCCAGGATTTTTAAGTATTATTTAAAAAAAAAAGTTTCTTTTTCAGGCCCCAAGTCTCTTCCTTTGTGTCTGAAGTTTTGTTGCCTTAACATGTTGGTTTTTGTTTTGTTATCAGGAATTACTGTCATGCAATGCAGAAATTCATGTGATCCCATGGCAGAATAAAATCTTTCCCCAGGTGAACTGCTCAGAATATTATGGATTGGTAAGATTCTCCTTCATTACCCATCCTGTTAAGCAGAGTGTAGGACAAAGGCAATCAATAAATTATTTATACATTCCAAATTATCCCAAATTTTATAACGAAAATAAAGGAACACAATTCTTATAACCATGTTCTTTCATAACTGTCACGTTCTTCTCTCATCCTCTAACCTCAACAACCTGTTATATCAAAGCAGTTCCACCACAAGGTGAGACAATGGCCAACAAGGTGATTACACAAAGACACTGGAACAGGGAGAAGTTTTGCCTGTTGACTGCTCCTCTGCATTGTCAGTTAAGCTCTGGAGTATCAAGCCACATCAAATTCCTCAAATTGCTACTCATACTAGGTTTGAAAGTTGAAATAAAAATGTATTTGGTGACACAATAACTGTACCACACAGATTTCCAAAGCATCTGTGAGCCTTTCCATATTAGTTGAGTGGCACCTGCTACAGCTATCAGTCTCTGCAGAAGGATCTTCCAATTTCTGCCTACTCAGCTCCATGATGAACTAGTCCTGAGTGCAAGCCACTTTTAAAATCTCACAATGGAATACAAATATTTTTTATTATAACATATTTCTGAGGATTGCAGAGACTCCAGTGTGACACTGAATAAACAGATTACCCTGACCTTGTAACAAATAACTTCACTGTGTTCAGCACCTTCATAACTAAATATTCATTTGTATAGTATTAAATAATGTCTCTCCTCTCTATCTTCACTACAATATTTTATCCATAACAACTTTCAAATTTCGCATCAACACAAATAACTCTGATCTGCACCTAGAAAATAACCAGAGACTTTGGTGGAGAGAAATGAAACTTGTATTGAACAGTGACTGGTATACCATGTATTCAGCCTTTGTTTTCCATTTGAACACTGATGAAGGAGTAGAGGTGACTCAATAACAAGAGAATATTTGATATTATCAGCTTTATCTCTGTGTTATTTCCAGGCAGTATTCTGAATTGTCAAATCTAGAAGTAAAAAATTGAACAGTTACATTTTGTGTAACAAAATTACACAGGTCTTCTGTATATTCTGCCACTGATGCTACTCAGAGATGTGCTAACCTTCAGCACAAACTGGTTCTATACATGGGAATGTAACACTCTAACGAGTGCTGGAACATTTAGTCCTAGAATCCAACTGTATTATTCATAAATTAAAACCAGGACATGTGTTTTGCTGTCTGTAGTACAATTCTTCTCTTACACTGACAAAATTTTAGTGATACAGAAATTTTTCTTTTACACATATAGCTGCTAAAATACTCCAGAATTATATGGAAGGATGTTTATGTTTGTATGCTTATCACAGAAGATAGAATTATTTTGTTTAGATTTTAGTTTAAAAATCTGCTAAATGATTCATGTACTGCAATGAGCCAGCTTCTGAATTTCCCACATCTGAAGCAATTGTTCTGTTTTATGTAACAAATGTGGCTACTGTTGCAATGTTTTCTAGGTGGCCACTTGGGGAAGACTGCCTCCTGGATTCACACCTTTCCGGAGCAGTCTGCCACTAAGCGAGGAAGAAGAAGTTTCATATGCTGATAACAATGGAGAAAGCCAAAGCCCTATTCCAGAAATTTGGAAAGACGATGGACAGGAACCAGAAGGCAAAGGTGAACCTGAGCATAAACACAGGCATAAGCACAGACATGGAGTTAAAAAGGATCGTGACAATGACCAAAGACATAGGCATGACATTGGTTGTGGGCACAGAAGTGGCCATGGGTGTGGGCATAAAAAACACAGTAAAAAGAATAAACATCCAAACCCCAGATCTTCTGAGGAGTCACATGAAAGGGGTTTTAATCAAAATGAAACCCACCCATCATCCAGTGCTGAAACTGCACTGCAACTAGTTAGTACAGGGGTTGCAAGGGAGGAAACCAGTAGACCTGCAGAGCCACTAATTCTTCCTGATACTTCTTTATTCAATGGGTTGCCAGGTCTCCCAGAACCTCCTCGCCCCAGATGTCCTGGAAAATCATGGAAACAACTTGTGGGCTTTCTAGCCCCTCCTAGCTTTCCCAGAGAATTCAGAAATGAGGATCTCTTGCCTTCCGCAGCAGAAAACATCGATCCAGCTACAGAAAACAACAAGGAAGACTTTGATCTCACAGATGCTTTAGCATAATTCAAACATTGTAGGATCCTTTTCTGAAATGTTACATAAAAAATATGAAGAATACTGCCTTTTGAAATGTATAAAACACAAAGAGGCAAAAGCTCATATTCTGTTAACTGAAATACTCAAGTAGGTCACCAACACTTCTGGGGACCTAAGACCATATGGCAATATTGTGTATTTGCATATATTTGCAAATATGTAAATCAGTGTAACTCATCTGCCTCAATTTTCTATAAGCGCAAACTGAATCACTGCGTCAAATCTTACTCTATTATATTTAAAACAATGGCAGAAAGAATTTTGCAGATAACATGAAGAATCTCAACCAAATGTGGGTAAACCAGAAGACAATATAGAACAAGGGAGCCTCTCTTAGATATGTGAAATAATTTTTCTGTAATTTACTAGGGGGGATCATTAAAAGAACAAAATAAAACAAAGGAACCTTTTTACCTGTTCATTTCTTTAAACAAACTAATATTAAACACCAGTCTATCACTAGTGGTTGTTCTGTTGGATAAGATAACAGGGACAACTGAGAGAATCTTAAATAAAGAAGGTTTATTATTCCCTATACATATTATGTTAACTACCTAGAGTAGCATATTGAGTGGCAGATTTTCATTCAGCGGAGATGCACAAATACTACAGATCAGATGACAAAATTATGAACTCTTGAGACACCTAAAATTTGTGTGCCTTCTTCCATTATTAGGTTGTGCATAATTTTGAGACTGGACTGATTTTTCTGTTCTGGGTATCTTCCAAAGATATGGAATGCATTAGATAAATGATAAAGATAACGCATTAGTTAAAAAGCACCAAATATTTATTGCAAAATAGAATACGTCTTCCCTCTGTATGAATGCGATAACTTTTTCAGATGAAGAAAAACCAAACAAAACCACACAGTAATAAATACTTTAATTCCAGATTAGTTCACCAGTTTGAAATGCTACTCCATCCTGTAAAGGGTTATTTACAGGGTGAGGTCCTACAAATGGTACCACTTCACTTATTTTGTTGTAAAAGACCACATTACTTGAAACCACAGTAGAAGTGCCCTCCACCACTGCAATTCTGCTCATCCCAACTGCTAGGATTGCTATGACATCAAGACTTTATACTCAACAGCTGGAAATGGGTCCTTTTGTGTGCTATGATTCTACAGTCATCACCTCCCTGGTGAGAAGGAACTAGACAGGAGAAGTCTACTCAGAGAATGCAAAAGAGATGGGAGCAGGATCAGGAGGTCTTGGTATAACAAGCAAAGGATGATCTGCAAAGAGGAGATAGTTACTAAGAAAGGTCAGAAGACACAGAAGTGGAAAGAGCAGAGGCAGGGTAGCATGATATGGTTGCGTTGAGAAGAACAAAAGAAAACAGCCATATTAGTGGCAAAAATTGAAACAGAGTGACTGGGACAGAAAAGTGGGTGAAGGTACAATCATAAAGGAGCTATAAAAGACAGGAACTCAAGAAGGGGAGCAAGAGCAAAAACAAAAAGCAAGAGAGAGATCTCTCTGATTGTGGCAGGAGAGCCCCCAACACATCACAGAACAGAACCCATACTTCCTAAATCTAAGCATTCCCTGACAGTGTAGGCACACCTCCCATCTTCAATCCCTGGTTCCTTTTTTCTAATTGTATTAGAAAATTCATTAGAATGTACTGAAAAAGTAATGAAATCAAAAATTAGAATCAGTGAGTATAAATTCAGCATGGTTCTGTGCATCAGATCTTTTTTTTACACAGTGTAATTGGCTGACATATAGGGATGGATGGAGACAGGCAGAGAGATATCTGTCATGACTGATGGTATCAGAACCATTATACTTCCTTTCTTCCTGAAAATAATAATTCAGAAGTCATACAAATTTGCTGGAGCCCCATTTTAAAGAAAGGTACAATAATAATAGCCCCTGGATCCATCACTAATCATATCCAGCCCTTTTAATAAATTCATTTCCTTGGAGCATAATATGCAAAGGCTATCTTCTTGTTTTGACAATAACTAAACTTACAAAGCTACACAAATGAAAGCCTTGAGAGTTATCTTTAATTCTCTGCTTCTTTTCTTCTGAATATTTGATTGGTATGGTTTTGGCTGTTACTGGAAACTCTTTGTGTATACCGAATTGCTAACAGGAGCATAAGATCAAAACAGTTTTTCTTTAAATTACAGTAGACATTTAAGTAATTAATGCAAAATTACAATGAAGACAAAAAGATGCAAATATAAGGAAAAAAGTTTTCTTCCCATCTCCAGTCTCCCTGATCTGAATGAAAAAACAGTCACACTCTTGATATATTCTTCCCACAGAACATACATACACAACCACAAGTAGTGAAACACAGGACTGAGTGACTGTTTACCATGTGCTATAGTGGTAATGTGAAGTTTCATTATTGTTTAACACAAGGATGACAATTTCCATTTGTTTATATAATTTCTAAAAGTAATTACTTTTTAAAAAATCATTCTGGAACAAAAATCAGTGTTCCATGTCTAAAAATTCTGAAACAGAACATTTAGATATGTTTAGAAAGGAACTTTTCCATTTCTCATTGACGTGTTCCCATAGAAAGTCTCAATTATTACAACACAACACTCTCGGATGGAAGAATCTGTGTGAAAACTCCTGACCAGGCCTGCTCCAGCTGAGCTGCTGAAGAGCTCGGCAAAACTCCCGGCTTCTCCTCCAGCCGGAATCATGCTGGAGCGCTTTATCCAGGGCCCGCAGCGCCTAACGAGCACTTTCCTCCTTGGCCAGCAGATGGCCCATTTTTTGTCACAGGGTTTATGATCGCCAAATTTTTTCAGGGTTGTCATTGCCAGGAATGGTTTAGCAGGCTTAACACTCAGCGTTTCTTCTGGGTGAGTAACACTGTAGCTAAAAACACCCCATCTGTGCCATCTTTTTTAAATATTAAGCTCTAGCAATAGAGCTTCGACACTTACCAGTTAGTTACTATAAGTAAAGTGTATGAATTACACTCTAAATGTAATTTCATGAATATGAAAAACAAGGGCTACTCCCGCACCTGAAAAATTGCATTCTTACTGATACAGATAATAGGAACTAGGAGCCTGGGGTACGAAAATATGTCCGAATTAAACCTCTGTTTGCTCGTACTGCTGACATCCACAGCCACATGATGGCCATTCTGCAGCTGTCTGACTTTCATGTGCTCCCTCGCTTGTTCATTCCATCTGTGACAATGGGACAAAACATATATTTTAACTGGCCATAAGAAAAATTCCTCAGCTGGATGGACTATTGGATTCTTGCCATAATTCAGACATGACCTTTTCATCACACTCAGCAGTTCCAATCATCCTCTAGTGCTATGTTCACACAGCATAAGCCATGGGAGAGAGCTGTGTAAACACCTGACATCAGAATATGCGGAGCATTAATGATGAACACTGCTATTTGATGGGATATAAGAACCCGTTTCTTTCCTTGTTTTCTCAGGTCTCTCAGCCAGCAAGATAATTGCTCCCAGTTTAGGAATAACAGCTCTGAGGATAAATGAGTCTAAGTGGCTACAGAATTAGAAATGACACTACTACATGGCCATTGTCATGTAGACAAACCTGTATCAAATCCAATGTACAAATTCCTCAAATATTCATTAAAAATAACAATGGGGATAGCTATTTTCAATTCTGTAACTAGCTACTCACCCACAACTCCTAATTCTGCTGTGTTTACAAGACCACATTAGTGTAATGCAGCTCCCACAGTTTTAATTAAGCTTTATTTGGAAGCTCATTCAGGAAAATGTAATTAATAACACAATGTTTCCACTGCATTCCAAAATAAGAGAAAGGGTGTGCTAAGGAGGAAAGAGTGGAGGTTTTTCTAGTTGGGTAAAGCATCTCGCTACAATGAATACTCGTAATACTTCAGCTCCTTGAAGTGGTTTCAATCTGCTGCCCACTGAAAACCCAAGCATAACCTTCAAAGGAGTAACTCCTACCACTACAGAGTAACAGGGATTAGAAACCTCATAGTGATTCTCTTCTGCCATGACTACTGATAGTGCTGACTTGTGGGTTGAAGATCAGGCATTAAAATACTTTACTCAAACTGAGCCACGGGAAATCAGAATTCCTCGCAGAATCCAGAGTCATGCTAAAGGAGTATATTTGTTTTAAAAAGACAAAGACAAAATCTATTTATGAGAGGCCCTGTATGATTTTGGTGGATGTCCCTCCACTTTACGCTGGATGCACTTATCACAGGATCCAATGGAGCACTTGGCTTGAAACAAAAGAAATACTACAGAGTTTGAGTGAAAAACAAGGGAACAAAACAAATCTGACTAAGGCAGAGAATGAACAAGGACGTATTTTTAACTAAAATTTAGATTACTATAAGAAAACTTAAACGGGCTAGACAAGAATTGAGGATTATTGATTTCAAGTTATGCTTATGAACAGAGTATCAACAGGAGCTATTGCATGTTTAAAGAAAGACTTTGACCTACATATCCAAAACACTACAGTTCAGTGCCTTGAAAAATCCACCAGACACATGTAAAGGAACAGTGTTTTATTTCTTATTCTAACCCTTAAGCATGTCAAAAGACATTAATTTCTTGCCATTTAATCCAATAGAAAAAAAAGAATAATGCCATAAAACATTACAAAGAACTAAGTCTACTATAACTCAATTATCTTCCTTTTATGTGCCAGTTGTTCTACTAGCTGTGTACTGAATAAAAGAGTAGTAGTGCTCAGAAATTTAATAAAAACAAAGGGGTATAATGGGACATAACTCACTCTCTGTAAAAGAAAAAAAAAAAAGTTTCAGAAGGAATCCAGAATTCAGACTGATCATTTAAGCAGTCTTGTGACTGCTAAACTAAAATCTCCAGTTTGTGTGCAGAAGCCCGATTTTAAATTTTGCTGAGAAGTTTGTGCTCCCATTAACCTTAAATAGCATTATGGGTGCTCAGCATTTCAAAAATCAGGCCTTAGAGCACTCAGCCAAAGCCTATTGTGTGGAAAGCTGATATTACTTGGAGTGGTTGAGATGGAAATTGAGCAGTGGAACACCTCAAAAAGGTAATTATGGGCAGTATTAGCCATCAAAGTAGCTTTTATATTTCATATATGTGTTTTGGAAATTGATGCAAGTCCTGGTATTAACCACAGCAGCACTAGTGGCTTAACAGCTTTTTTTCCTGGCCCAAATACAGAGATTAGAGTGTTCTGGGCAATGTTTGCCATACTTCTTTTTTCTCTTGATCACTCCCACAATATAAACCAAGTGGAAGAAGCAGACAAACCAAGCATAAACTACAAGATCACCTCTTTCTTTAGAATTCAGTACAAACGTGCGGACAGATTAGTAGATTTACAAACAACTCCTCTGTCTGGTTCAACTTCATTAACATTATGATTAACATTAATCATAAGGTAACCAAGACGCCTCTGAAACTTTGACTCAAACTGATAGATCTGTACTGACAGTTTGGCATAGGAACAGCAGCAATATAAATGTTATAATGTAAGTGCACTCCACTCAGGATATTTCTGTATCAGCACTACTGTAGCTCTGCTCTTTTTCACTGTAAATACATACTAGCCACCATCAATCCATCAACTGGAAGCAATTAATATTCACACTATTTGGAAATTTATGAGAACAGCTTGTCATTTAGCAACATTGTGCTTCTGCCCATCCATTTGCAAATGAAAAACTATTACATTGATCTTAGACTGCAACACTAACCGTCCACTAAATATTTATATAGGCAACTAAATTTTTGTTGGGATAGGATCCATCCATTTCTTGTTTAGCACTTATTCTACAAAGAGGTGTTTATTACACGTTACACTCATGCTTGAATAATCACCTCATATCTCTGAAGAACCCAAATTGGTTTGACTCAGAAGTCCAGTGATATCCTCTGAAATGTAACACCTAATGCTCTGTGGAAATCAGTTCTAACATAGTTATTCACTCAGCAAGGCACTATCAATTGTTCAGAGAAGGAGACTAAACCCCTTGCTGCCACTGAACTAAATCACCATCACTTGTACTGCCAGGGGATACCTCAGTCATGGATTAAAACTTGAACTTCACCTGCAGTGCCTTAGAGGACCCCCACAAACCTTAACAGGATGTTGTCAACCCCCAGTGCACTGTGGAGCAAAGTAAATCAAAAGAATGGTTGTAAAGAACGCAGAAGAACTTTCCATAGCTTACAAGTTTGACAAAATTAGTCTGAATCAAAAAAATGAGTCTGGCTAGTAAAAATACACTTGAACATCCAATTCCACATGACAAACTTTGGAAATGGAAACTTATGTATTCATGATTGATAGATCTCACCAGTGCCATTCATGACTGGGAAATGTACGAGCTAAACTCTATACACTTAAAGAATAACAGTTTCACACTGAGAGACAATAATACTAAAAATAAAAATCTGAAGCCCTAACATTTACAGCCTGAATTACTCAATCTTACTACCAGGCTGCTATAGAAAAAAATTCACTCTGACCCAAACTACAAACAGACTCCAGGAGAACAGTCAAACACTATTTGGTAAATGGTGATAAAGTGCAAAACAAGGAATTGTGAGAAAGGGCTGATCTATCCAAGCACATTCAATAATACAGCAAACAGATGGTTAAGCAATATCAACACAGGAGTATCAACATAGCTAAGACAGCGTTATCGCTGCCTCCACAGTTTGTTTTATTCTCCTCAAGGCCCCACCATGCAAACATGGCAGGCCTGCTGGGTTTTCTGTGCAGGGCATATGGGTTCAGCTGCCTCAGAAACAACCTAATGACTGGGAGAAGAAGCAGGTGAAGGAGAGCAGAAATATGTAATGTGATAGATGTAGAAACAGCAGCAGCAGCTTTTGCATGAGTGCTTTGCAGATAATTCTGCAAACTGAAGTCTTAAACTGAAAAGCTAACCCCATTAGAGATCCTACAGAAAGCTTGTCTGATGTTGGTTCTCTAGTTAGTATGCTTGAGTATTTAATATTAATTTTTATTTATTTATTATATATTTCCACTCAAAAGACATCTACTTTGATAACAGAAGACAAAAGATCATTGATAAAAGGTTGGTAACACATCAACATATCACAACAATCTTACCACAAAAAACATAATTTCACTTGTGTTTTGAAAGGTTTCACAGCACTGCACAGATGAATGTAACAACTGAGACATTTTAATACATACAAACTGCATTCATCAGCTCAAGATTATGCTGAATTTTTTACCGACACTTTTTCTTCTTGTTTCTCTCCCTACTGAGTTCTTTCATGGCTGTCTTTACTCAGGGTAATAACATTAATACCAAAGTAGTATCAAAAAGCAGCTACCTTGAAGCAGCAGTGAGTATTTTCTAAAGGAAAAAGTCACTCTTCTTCTCCCTCCTTTCTTTGCAGCATTTCCTCCTGAAAGCATGGGAGTGTGCTTGCTTGCTCATCACTCCTGCTACTCTAAACAACTGAGATAGCTTTGTTCTTCTGCACCAGCAGTTCTGCTCATGAACACTGACACTGAATTTCCTTTTTTAGACAGCAAGGACGCAGACTTTCTTCCTCTTCTCCCTCCCTCTGCCTCGCCTCGCCTCCCCTCCCCCTCCTACAGTCTTTGCTGTGCCCTCATCTTACCTTCAACAGCACAAGAAATCCATGCTGCAGTTTTTTTCCTCGTTAGCAGCTCTATGGCAACAGCAGTTCTGAGGCAGCAGTCCTTTACAGTTCTCACTTCATTCTCCTTCCTTCTGCATAAAGATACAGAGCCTGTTAGCCCAGGAAATCAGCAAAGACAATTCTGATGTGATCTAAATTAGTAAATACAATTCCACAATTATTTCAGAAAAAAAAGTGTGCTCCTGGGGGTACAAAGTTGTATTCCCAGAAGAGATTAATATTAGCAATGCAAGTGAACATTAAAGAAATCAGAGAATTCCTTTTGGGTAATTAACTGTAAAATAATCTTTGTGATAACTCAGCTTTCTTGGACAGAAAGGTGAAAAAAGAGAATTCCGAGCTTAAGATATACACAATATCACATCCAAATAAAGTCCTCTATGAATTTGTCATTGTTTGACTGAGTCTTTATTTGTCATTAGCACATTAATTAAATCAGTGCTTTGTTTGTTAAAATCCTACTGAAATAAAAGCAATAATGGCATACAAAATCTTGTAACCCATGTAAAAGTATATATTGGAATATATTTAGAAATGGTAACACAAACCTTAGAGAAAAAAAAAGCAATGAAAGAAAAACTAACAGTAATTGGGTAGTTACTGAGTACTAAAATACTAAAGTTTGAAGTCTGCTTTGAAATTAGGATTTTCCTGATTTCTTACTTTGTTACTTTTAAAATAATCAGAACAATGAGCTACAAATAAATGCTGAATACGACAGAAAAACCCCAAGTACTTAAGACTCTGAAACAATTATTATCAGAAGCTCTTAAATTAAAGCACAAGATAAAAATATTTTGAATAGAGGCATATACATTCTACTGCAAAAACTGACAGTAATTTACAATCTAATCACTTTTATCACTTTTATCACATGCACACAATAAATGAATCAATATATTCCTGCAATTCAGCATGAACTCGCATTTCTCTCTCCTGCTGTGTAAAGAACAAAGGTTTCTGGCCACTGTCAATTGCTGTGACATGATGTGTTAAAGTGCATGTCCTTGACTGCCATGACAAACACCACAGTTACACCTGGCTAAAGTAAAGGGATCACCTGCATCTTGTCTGTGCTTGCAGTCCATGTCCACACTTGCTGGAAAATGTGGAAAACAGGGGCAGGTGTTTCTGGGCACAACCTGAGAGTAAAACATTGAATTTCTTACTAATCCAGCACCTCACCTGTTAATTTTTGTCTCATCCGGTGATATTCAGTTGGCATACAAAATAATATAGAATCATGTTCTGGGATGGGTTGAAGCACAAACAGCTGGGGCTAAGGACTGGCCCACAGAAGCTTCCTAGCACTAAACAGAAGCTCCAAAAACCAGAGCAGTTACATTTAGCAGCTCACTTGGCACTTCAGCTTCATGGGCACACAATTCAGACTCAGCCACAAGAAGAATATGCATCTCTAACACTGTTAAAGACAAAAGCCATGGAATAGTTATATTTTTCATTTAAAAAAAATCTCAAAAGGATTAAGAAAACAAACAAATAATGTGATTAAACAAGTCACAATGTTTATCTTGATTAATTTCTTAAACTTTTTAAAAACTTTTTTCCCACCCTGAGCTGGCTGCTTTGCAGGCTGAAGCACAGCTCACAAAGCAATCAGTTCCAGCTTTAGTCAGTTTACAACTGAAGAGATTCTTTAGAGAGATAATCATTTCCATTTTCCAAAGAGATGAAAGAAAGGCACAAAGTTGAAACTACTCATCTATAGTGCCAGTATCAGTGACAGAAAAAAAAACTTGGGTAATCTGAGCTATAGTTACCTGAAGAAATGAACAGTCTCAATTTCCTTACGAAAAGTAAAGCTCAGTAGGAAACTTTCAGTTTGTAGAGATTAAGATTTACCTGGAGGCCAACACTTCTGATCACACAGCTCATTTTATTAATGACAAAGTATTTAACTTTAATGTTAACTTTCACATGTTATAACAAGCCCTATAAACTGAAAAATACTGTTGTGAAGGTTAAAATGATCTGATAGAGAAGAAACAAGAGAATTCAGTTAATATGCAACGCTGGATATGGACAGAAATAGCTTCTGTTAGGGAAAAATGAAATTATTTCTGTGATGTCTTACTGCTTAGGGATGTACACATTTGAAATATTCTGACAATAAATACAGAGTGTATTACAGCCTGTAATACACTCAAAGCAAAGCTCTTTGTGCAATGCTGTATCAGCTGATAACACCAGACATTTTGTTGTCACTAATTTGAGATAGGCTCTCATAACTCAAAGTGCTGCACCTACACTCTGGAAAGCACAGTGTGTTTGTTCTGACGTCCAAAAGTGTGATTGGGATGGGGACAGAGTCACATGGCTCATTGCTGTCACCAGTCAGGACACAGGGCATCTATCATGGTACACTTATCTACAGCATACAATAGAGATTAGTACTTTTTTTTACCACAAATGGGTCCCGTGAATTTACCCCTGTAAAAGTCAAAGGCCTGCTTGGCCTTTTTGATGTTTTCATCTTGGGTTGGGTTCCCATGCATTGCTTCCTCCTACGAAGCACATAACATTTAGTGTTTTTACCAGTAAGGAAAGGTACCCAAATTAAATACTGATATAGGTCTGCCTGTAGTGGCTGTTCCAAAACTTAGCCAACTGAAATCAGCAATTAAAAAAAACTCAAGCAATGTCAGTAGATTGCAAGTTTGCATAATCATGGGAATAAATAATGTACAGAGATGGTTAATCAATAGCAGAATGAAAATGGTTTTCTTCAAAATAATGCACAGGCTTATATATACCTTTCTCTCAGAACGGGAAAAAATGTCCTTTGCAGATTGTCTCACAGAAATATATGACGTGCAGTATTTCATGAGTTAAAAAATAAATGTAACCACAACTGTGTCAGGATATTATCATCTGCCACCTGGGTCATCTCTCTATAAAAATAAAGTTTTATTTACTTTAATATTTAATATTTTTAATATTTATTTATTTACTTTTGTAATACAAGAAACAAACTCTACCCTGAAAACATCCTGCAACTTCTATCAAAGATTTCTAGGCCTCCTTCTATTACTAATCTCCACATTCTTCAAGGATTTCCCCACACATAACAAATACTATGACCCCCATATTACAAAGATGAAAACTGAAGTGCAAAAAGAGCTCTCATTCCAAGAAAAGTCAATGGCAAGTCTAATAGATATCATCTGCTCAATTTTAGTACTAAAATTCCAGTCTGTGGTCACACTAGGAGTGCTTAACACAATAGAGGAACAGAGCTAAGTTGATTTCATGTCCTGGGCTTGACTACAAACCTTGAAAACTTGGAAACAAAGAATCTAAGTGCTCAATCAAGAGGAACACTCAAGACAAAAAACTGTAATTATTGAGTTTTATAGCATGCAGAGGACTGGACAACTACAAAAATCATAGAAAGAAAAGCATATTTTTGTTTCAAGTATTTGGGTTAAGATTTTATTGTGACAACATTCTTCTTATTACCAGAATCATTACTAAAATTATGAGACCACCATAAGTAATTCCACATGACAGTTTTCTCATATTATACTAATTTAAAGAATTAACAGTAATTTACATACTTCCACTAAGAAATTGAATGCTTACTTTCTAGAATTAACCCTAGTTTTTTATTAGAAGACCAACCAAATGCTAAGCAAAGTAAAAGAGAAATTTTTCACAAATTTAAAGTTCTGAATGGAACTATACCAGCTATAAAAATAAGCAGTAATTAACTTCCCTTAGTTCTTAAAATTTTTGACCCCCTGGGAGAGGGGTGAGAAACCAAGGTTCCTCTGAGGTCCCAGAGCACTTCTGCTGCTTTCTTTTCAGCAGCAGTTTACAAGAACTGTCCCACTGTACAAAAGAAACACCATCTTTCTTAAAAATTCAGCCGGAACTTCATTATTCCAGAGTAAGAATTAAGTAACAAATAACTGCAAACCTCTGAAGGTGGAAGAGTCCCTGTAAGTCTGAATTTAAACTCCAAACTGTAAGAACAGGTGAATTAATAGATGAATAACCTGAAAGATTAAATTCACACAACTTTGCTATTTCTTAAAAAAATAAAAAAAACCTTACGTAAATTAGTCTTAAATAGTTTAACAAATTATTATAATCAAGAAAAAAAGATCCAGCTGGCAATGAGAGAACTTAAGCTAAGAAACAAAATTCTGCACAACTGAAGCAGGAACACTCTTTGGAGATGTGTTCTCCAAGCAATTAGGAAGCACAAGCCACAAACCACCCCACATACATTTCAGACAAGTGAGTCAGCAGGCCAGCAAAAGGCCCCATCCACCCCACATCCTCTGCACGAGCCTGAATATCTTGAACATACTGAGCATGTGGGACAATTAAATCAGCCAAAGCAGTTTAAATCCCACTGGCTTTCCATAGTGCTTGGCACCTAAATAATTTAAGCATCTTTGAATACATTCCTTATTGGCCTAGTGCACAACTATTCAGTGAGACAGAACTTTCACAGGGAGAGGAGATTCTGGATGAACTTTCAATTCATTCAACAGGGACATCGAGATTTCACAACACAACTCTGACTACAGTTACAAAGATTAGAAATATCTGTCAAAACATAACAAAGTTGGAAAATAACTTTAAAAAAAGATGACAAAGCAAGCCTAACAATCCAATGTACTAAAGTCATCATAATGTGCATTTCAGATTACAATGAGGTACTACAGAATACAAAGCCAACATTCTCAATCATTAAAAACACTGTATCTTATAAATTTTTATTGTTCAGATTTTTTAGACTGTAATTTCAATGGAGTGCACAAAAATGCTTGTTAGCATTAATGACACCCTGACTGCATTTAAACAACAAGCATGGGACTTCAGGAATTTGGACTTTCTTTGTCCCCTGGACATTTTCCAGAATCTCTCCTATCCGCTCCTACATCTGAGGAAGCACGCTTTTGTTTAGGCAGGATCCTTTGGGACTGATGAACTGAAAACATTACTTATTGCTAACAACACCCTAACAAATCATCTTGATCCTTAACATGACCTACTGTGAGCAAACTCTGTCTGTTTACCATCAACTTCCTTGCCCTGCCAGCCACGGCAATCAAATAATACACAGATTGAACTGTGGCAGCAGACTGGCAAATGCAGGAAAAGAACTCTGGGATTTTGCAGGTTTCCTGTGAAGTACCTGGCAGCTTCATGGCAAATTCAAATCATGCCATGAGATTATTAAAAGATTTCTGAGATTTCCTAATGCAAACTGTACCATCGCCTTTGCCAGAATATTGGTGAGCAGGGATTGCTCAACAGGAGCTCAATTTCAGAAGGTGTCAGCTCCTACTGCTTTCTTTAGATACGTCATTCCTTACTTCAATCTGCATGAATAATCACTGGAAACCCAGCTGCTAAACCAGCTAGTCCATCTGTTACCCCTGTTAATAAATGTGTTATTATGTTCACTCTCACTAAAGAGCTCATGATTCATTGGGATTGTCTTTTTGGGAAACATCTACAGAAGTATATAAGGTGTACATACATATGTGGCTGTGGAGCCTATCTTTAGCAGCACATACATATAATTTAGTGTCTTCTTGGTATCTTTTCTGCCTGATGATAACATGAACTTAGTCCTTGGGGAGCAAGTTTTCAGTTGAGGCTGCTCTAAAAAACTTAATCAGATTTAAAGCCAAAGGACCACATGAAATCCCAGTGTTGGTACAAAATTTTTGTCGGTGACAAAATCTGACCTTTTGGTTCCTCTCAGCTTGATGCTTCCTGTTCAGAACAAAATTATTCCAGGCAGAATGTGGCTAGCACTGGCCACGTCAATTTAAAAAATTGTCCCACTTGATTGAAGATAATAATTTTAATTTTTTCTACAGTTTTTTTGATTTTTTTTTAACAAAATGAAGTTTGGCCAAGCAGAGTAAAACAAGATTTGCAGCAAGCTAGAGCAATGAGAACAATTTCTCCTTAAAGAAAGCCAGAAAAGCCTTGTTACTGGAAAACTGTTGCCAAATCTGATCTGAATACATGGGTAATCTGAAATGACACTGATTTCTTTATCAGAAAAGATAAATACTTGTTTCTGAGATGCCATTTTGGGTCTGTGAAGAATGATGGCTTACCTTCATGAAATTCCCATATGTCTGGAAATATTTTCCTCTCAGATTCGCAAATCTACTAAGACTTAAATGCAGTACTTGAATAACAATATTCATCAAATCAATTTCAACAGCTTTCTTAATAAATATTCAGTAGTGTTATTTCTCCATTTATTTTTCCACATTTACTTTCCCACTTTTAATGCAGTGGGAAATCTAACTGTGCTAGCCCAAAACTGTGTTCACATTCTTTCTTTAGTCCATCCTGTTTTTCAGCCAGAGGTTAGCAGTCCACACGAACTGGCACCATTTATTGAAAAGGCCTCTGGCTATTGTTGCATGTCTATCTGAACTGCAAATAGAAGAAATATCCTCAATATTTTCTACCCAGCAGGGGTGGACAGAAAGAACTTGAGAGCATTAGGAGGGCCTGACAGTGGAGCTGCGTTTATATAATTTTGCTGGGATAGAGGTAGGTTGTACTATTTCTACAGATATTGCCCCAGAAAATGCTATCATAGGAAGATTTAAGGTATATACAGTCTTTGAGAGGTTCCCTTTATGGATATTCTAGATTGTTCTAGACAATTTACAGTGTTCTAGACAAGGGCTGAGTTTTTCAAGCACTGCCTCCATTTCAACATATATAATCACTATGGAAACAGATTGCAGTGATACATATATATACAAAATTGGCACAAAATTATTGCTTATAATTTATATTATTTGTTTCCATAAAAAATACTGATGAATAGATTATTGTGAAACCTGAAAGAGCATTAAAATGATCGATATTTTTTCTACCATAGTAGGAAAACATTGGGCATAATCATGCAATCGCTTTGCACAGTAACAGTTCTCTTAGTGCTTTATTTGGGACTGCACTAACCTTTAAATCATTCTTGACAGGTTTTTCGTGGACACCGCTGTACTGAGACCTACATCAGATCACCGTGCTTTCGGCTGCACCCCGAGGACCACCTAATCTGTCTCCTACAAATACTCCTGCATCCCCTTCAGGAATGATCCACCCTTAGCGCCTCGGGACAAGTTTGTGGGATTCAGCCCCGGGCCCACCGGTGGGCACTGGGTGTGAGCCCGGGGCCAGGGCCCCCTCAGAGGGGCCTCCATCTGCCCCCTTCGCCTCAGGGCCTCTCCGGGAGTTACCAACGCTGCCCCGACTCTGGGAGCGCAGGGGGACAGCTCGGGGTGTGTTTCGCTTGTCAGGGAGGAGGAGGAGGCTGGAGCCATTTCTGTGTGCGGATGGGGCGGATGCGCGGCCGCTGGCCCCCGCCCAAGGAAGCCTCTTTCTCTCTTCTGTCACCCCCCGACTCCGGGGCTTCAAAAACAACCAACACAGTGGGGAAAACGCGGCCACGAAAAGGCCGCTATGCCGCGCCAGCCACAGGGCCGCTCGCTATCCCCGCAGCGCGGCCAAGCCGGCGCCGCCATTGCGCCCTCCCGCCCCACGCTGCAGCAGGGACCGGACGGGAAACCCCGTGCGCGCGGGGGGGAAGGGGAGGCAGAGGGAGGAAGGAGTGGGGCGCTGTGACGCACTCAATGGTGCAATATCCTTCCGCGATCTGACAAAAAAAGTAGTTCTATGTTCCACGTAACCTCGTAGACCCCAGAGGTTCATACACAACCTTCGGATTAACTCAAAAAGTCGCGTGACGGGAATCTCTTGGGACAGAAGATTTAATCCAGAAGGATTCGTGCTTTTTTGCGTGTGGCATAAGGTATATATCCATGCGCAGAGCAGAGAGCAACGAGTCCGGCAGCAGGGCGGGTATATAAGGCGGGCGCCGCGGAGGGCTTGCCTTTTCAGTTGAGGACAGAGCTTGTGATCGGAACATGTCAGGGGGCTCCGCGGATTATAGCAGGTATGATGGGGGCCTGGGCTCTTTCCTCATTCGGGGGCTTCGTGGGTTACGCGGAGGCAGAGAAAATGGCAAAAGAGGTGGAGGGGTGGGAGCTGGAGCGCGCTGGGGAAGGCAGGGCGCTGTGGTCAATCAGCCCTGCGCTCTGGCCCCTCCCGTTCTAGATGTTTCGGTCCCTGCGCTCCCCTTGCTCGCGGTTCAGCAACGGTTTAGCTCTAGTTCTCGGGGCTCAGTATTCGTTACTGGCTTCTTTAGCGATCTAGTCAGTCCTGAAAAGGACTTAATCAAAATTCATTCGTATACAGATATATTGTAGTTTGAAATGTTTAAATGCTTTTCTGTGGTTTTCTTATTTTTTTTTTTTTTATATTCTGCCACGCGCCGTTGGTTCACCCCGGGTTTTCAGGCCGCGCCGAGGGCGAAACCATTGTATTTTTTTGCGGGGGGAGGGGAAGGCCGAGGCCCCCCCCGGGCGATCACCCGGCGCCATCCGCCCGCAGCGCCCGGTTTGCGCAATCCCAGGGGTGGAGCTCTCGCGAGAGTTCCCGGGCGGGGCGGGGCGGGGGGGGACCCGCTGCAGCGCCGGGAGCGCGCCCGCCCCCCCCCCCCCATCGCGCGCCGCCGCGGGAGCGCGCGCTCGGTGCGCCCATGCCCGCGGCGTCGGGCCCGGCCCTGGGAGCTGGGAACGAGCTTTCTTGGCGCCTAGGCCACTGAGGAAGAGGGGTAGGAGTTTGTCCATTGGCAAAAGCTGAGAGAGCACCTGCTGGAATGATCTGTCACGGGTTCCGCCGCTTTCTCAGCTGAGGTGTTAGCTCGCTTCTGCGTGGTGATGGCTCTTGCGCTAACAGCGTGTTTTCTTTCATGGCAGAGACCATGGCGGCCCAGAGGGAATGGAGCCCGATGGTGTCATCGAGGTGAGCACTTATGAACTGACCTGAGAATTTAATCAGTGGTGGACAGGAGTATTAAATTTACTATTTTTTATTCTTCTTTTATTACAGAGTAATTGGAATGAGATTGTTGACAATTTCGATGATATGAATTTAAAAGAATCCCTTCTAAGGGGCATCTATGCTTATGGTTTTGAGAAGCCTTCAGCTATTCAGCAAAGAGCTATTATTCCATGCATCAAAGGTATGCAGTAGATTCATTAATATCAACATCAGATAACTAAGCATTGTAAAATGCATATATTTCATTAGTGTCCAGTAATAATGAATTTCAGTCTTGATTGAACAAGTGATATGATGGTACACCATCTTTCGGGACTGACCTGAAATGGAGAGAACTCTGTAGTACTGATCACTTACTTCAAGGGGAATTAAATAAAACTAACATGATTGACCTGTGTGGGAGCAGTAAATGTGTATCCTACTTTTTTTAGGATATGATGTGATTGCTCAAGCTCAGTCAGGTACTGGCAAGACAGCCACATTTGCTATTTCCATCCTGCAGCAGTTGGAGATTGATCTCAAGGAGTCCCAGGCACTAGTATTGGCCCCTACCAGAGAACTGGCTCAACAGGTATTGATAGTGTAGTTTAAAAAACTAAAAAACTTTGTGTTGCATAGGTTTCAGGTTTCACAACTGTGACACATTACCAGGCTTCTTAAGGGGCTGCAATTAATATCCATTCAGAACCCTTTTTGTGTCAAGTAATGGGGGTTACAAACTGGCTTCTGTCCCACAAGGTCTCTGCCTCCTTGAATAGCTGAGTTGATGAACATGGAGGGTGTGCTGGGGCAGGAGTGCAGGAGGCAGCTGCTCTGCTGTGTGTAAAGTGGAGGGAGCATCTTCAGCAGAAAAAACACAATTACTAAAGCACAGTGTTCTGAGTGGAAACAAACAATTTACTTGGAAGCTATTTAAACTTAAATGCAGTTGTGCAACATGAAAACTGCTGTGCGCATTTGGTTACTTACATGGTTTTGTATCTTTGTATGTTCTCTTGATAACATAATTGCATGTCTCTTCCACCTCCAAGGCTTGGTACTCTGTTGCGTTAAGTGGGTGTGTGGTAATAACTTCAAGAATACTTGAATTTTTAGGATAAGTGCATCAGTAATCTGGTGTCTTTAAGTGCAGTGTTGAACCAACTCTAAAGCAGAAAACTTGTACTGTCATTTTCAACTAGACTATTAGTTGAATAGATAGAAATACCAGTGTTACGTGACAATTCTTCAAGGTAAAGCTAAACATAACAGAAAACAAACAAACAAAAATATTGGCATATAGGCCTTTCTTATACTCTAAAGCTGTTGAGGTGAGACTTGTTTTGAAACCTGGCCTATAGTGCTGCCCTTGGACACAGCTCAAAAAGTGTCCAAGTGCTTACCATGCAGGCCTGAGCAACTGAGAGCTTGAGCTCACTTTTGGTGGCCCTGCTCTCAGCTTAATAATTGCCTCATGGCAGTCACTCAGTCGGCAAGCTCAACTAGTAAGAACAAAAGTGTAACTTAACTGTTCCTCTGCTTTCTAGTTAACCACTTGAGTTATATGAAGTTGGGCAAAGTCTTTCTAGCAGCTCTCAGTTCCAAGAGCTCCACAGACCTTGTTTGGTGTCTCAGCTTCCAAAGTGTATAAAAACCTGTGATAATGGGGCTTAAGCTTTATTGTCCTATGAACTACTAACGGAAGGTTTTATTTTTAGATTCAGAAGGTAATCCTGGCCCTTGGAGACTACATGGGAGCAACATGCCACGCTTGTATTGGTGGTACAAATGTGCGCAATGAAATGCAGAAACTCCAGGCTGAGGCTCCACACATCGTGGTGGGAACTCCGGGGCGTGTGTTTGATATGCTAAACAGGCGCTATCTTTGTAAGTATGAATCTCACTGTGCCCTTGCTAATAAATTTCCAGTGAAAGCCTCATTCCCACTAAGAGCTTTAGTGTATTTGTTCTGCTGGAAAGCTCAGTACAGAAGTGTGATTTTTGTAAAGGATTGTGTGTATCTGAAACTTCAGGAGATGCTTCTCTTTTTCCAATAGCACCAAAATGGATCAAAATGTTTGTTCTGGATGAAGCTGATGAAATGCTGAGCCGTGGATTTAAGGATCAAATTTATGAGATCTTTCAAAAACTAAGCACAAACATCCAGGTAAAAAAGCTTTTGCATGGTAAAGTTGATGCATGCAGATCTGGTTATAATGTGGCTGAGAACTGAATTGTACATATGAAAATCGTTGTATGGAGTATGTACTAACAGAGTAACATGTTTTAGGTTGTGTTGCTGTCAGCTACAATGCCAATGGATGTGTTGGAAGTGACCAAAAAGTTCATGAGAGATCCCATCCGTATTTTGGTGAAGAAGGAAGAACTGACTCTGGAGGGTATCAAGCAGTTCTACATTAATGTTGAGAGAGAGGTTGGTATTGGTTATACTTGCCTCTGGCAGGAGTAGTTAAGAGTTCTCTTACCTTCTTGTTAAAGCACTGTGCTAAAATTGCGGAAACCAAGGCTGAGCTTTAGTTTCTGCAATAATGCTAGTAGAGTAAATGCAAGAAGAAGAACAACTATGCACCAGATCAAAAAGGACTAGGGTGGACCTCTTTCTTAATGTCCAGTGTCCTGTGTCTAAAGATTTGGTGCAACAATTGATGCAAAAACTTCACTTAGTTTCCAGGTTATACTGAGTATAATTGTGTGCAAGAGCATGCTCAGTCAGTTGTAATTGAGTTATTTTCCTTGTTTAAAGTCCGTGTTACATACTGAGCTGTCTGTGTCATTATGTGTTTCCTGATTATCTTTGTTTTGCTCAGGAATGGAAGCTGGATACTCTCTGTGATCTGTATGAGACACTGACCATAACACAGGCTGTTATTTTCCTGAATACAAGGAGAAAAGTAGACTGGCTTACAGAGAAAATGCATGCCAGGGACTTCACAGTCTCAGCTCTGGTAAGAATTGTTACTTCCAGTCACTGAAGTGCTGTGTATTTACTGGAAAAGAAGTGGTGATGAGGGGATATCAGTGAGAAGCAGGAAAGTTATAATACAGCTGTGCAGTGCTGTATTATCGTTCCCCCTGCTTAAAGTAAAATGTTCCCCTTCTATCCCTACCTGCTTCGTTCCCATAGCAGGTGTAGGGACGCTAGGTTTCATACATGCCTTTGTTGTTTAAAGAATATTCTGGTTTGGTGCATTGGAACTGTACTAATTCTGTACTGTACTTCTGTTTAACTCTCCAGCATGGTGACATGGACCAGAAGGAACGGGATGTTATCATGAGAGAGTTTAGATCAGGGTCCAGCCGTGTCCTGATCACCACTGACTTGCTGGTGAGCATTGTCTTCCATTAAACATGTTCCTCTTACAGCCTTGTCCCAAAAGCTTCATAATTCAGTGATGGCTTTTGTAGCCTGAACTGTTGAGAGCTTTTTGGAACAGCAAATACCATGCTCCACTGTGGACTACACAGTTGTAGTTCATAACTAATGATGTGGTTGACAAAAGCCCAAGGTAGATAAGTTTAAAAATCACCCCTGACTTTCATTAAAGACTTGGCATTGCTTTGCAGGCTCGTGGCATTGATGTGCAGCAAGTGTCCCTGGTTATCAATTATGACCTGCCGACCAATCGTGAGAATTACATTCACAGGTCAGTTGGCTCTGCCCCCAGTCAGTCCCTGTGCTGCACTGGATGTGGGCCTTGGCACACGTGTCCTCTCACCTGATCCTGTGGTTCTCACCAAACCAGAGGTGTTAGCATCCATGCATAAACTTCTCAGCGCTAGCAGGGAATAAAACCACTTGTGGATTGGCTTTAAAAAAGCCCTGCCTTGCACAGCAGTGGTTCTGAAACAAGGGAGGAGCAGAACTTTTGAATACTTGAAGCAGTGGGAAAACTTAGATATGTAACAGGTTCAGTTGATGACTGATGAACCTTGGAATTGGGGGGAAAATGCCAGCAACTGAGCTGCCTTTTGTCACATAGGCTGTGACGTACTAATGTGACACTGTTACTGCTGGTGCAGCATCTTGACAGTAAGGTCAGCTTGATTTGGGTTCTGGCTGATACAGAGTTGTTGCTGCTCAGTGACATGATAGACCTTAATTCTGGCTTGTAGGGCTGCCTTCGCTTGTGGAGGTTCAGCTGTGTCCATGTTGTGTGTACCATGTTTGCTCTTGGTGGCTTCTTAGTGGGATTCTTCTCTGTGGTGTGTGTCTTCTGGTAGCAATTTGAGTTTGTTTCCCTAGGTTTAGTTAACTGCTTCTAGTGACTGTCCCTAAATTAAGTAAACTGTGCTTTGTTACTTGATGTAAAAAAATACAGGAGTCGATAGCAGCAGTTGATGACACAAGATGGTGCTCAGAAACGACGTTGACGTAATTTAGGACGTGGATTCGTAAGCGGCACAGTTTGAATAAAGAGCGAGTTGGTATTTATTTATTTATTTTGTCATGATTATCCCCTAAGTTTTGTGAGCCCTTTCTGTGTATTTAGCTCTTGCTGGCAAGGTGCTCTATTGTGCAGTCTGTAGGAAGGTGAAGCTCACGGTGGGTGTAACTAAACCACATGCACTGATGTGGGCTTAAAAATATTGAACTTGGATTTTACTCTCTAAGGAAAACCAACAAAAACCCTAAGTTTTCCCACTGGAAAAAGTTTCATTGAATTAAAATTCTGAAATTGAGTGTGCTGTTCCATGTTATTGGATGAAATTGGATTAACTTAGTAATGGTCTGATTGTTAAAACAACAGCCTGTGCTCTGTGCTTGGGAGTGGATGCATGAGGGGTGGGTGCATAGTTGAACAGAGAGAGAGAAACTGACCCAGGACTTCAGAACACAGCACCAAGTATTAAATGAAAATCTTACTTTGCAGCCAAAGAGTAACTGTGTGTGCCCTGCTGCCTGCCATGGAATGGACCTGCTGTGCTGCTGGCACCAGCTGCTGGTTTTTCCTGACCAGATGTGACTTGGGTGTGGCAGCTGGCTCTCTTTAAGGCAGCATAGACTGGCCAGTGGCAGATCAGAGCAGCAGTCAAGAATGGATCTTGCAGACATGTAAAGCAGATGGTTAAGGTTAACTTGGGTGTAAATGTGTCTCTTTCTTGTGCAGAATTGGCCGGGGTGGCCGTTTTGGCAGAAAAGGTGTGGCTATCAATTTTGTCACTGAAGAGGACAAGAGGATCCTGCGCGACATTGAGACTTTCTACAATACTACAGTGGAGGAGATGCCGATGAATGTGGCTGATCTCATTTAATCCCCGGGATGAGGTGGTTGTGAATCCAGTGCTCGCTGTTGCTGAATAGGCGATTCACAACGCGCATTGTGCTTCTTTCTTTGGGGATATATTGAATCTTGTCTCAATGCTCATTACGGATCAGAAATACAGATTTTTGATAAGAGAAGCGACTTTCTGTCGTGAGCTCTTGTGGGGAAAGCCATTGGCTTTGTCCACTTTAGGGTTAGACTGTTGGGGTTGGGTGGAAAGTCATGGGGTCTGTAAATTTTTTCTTTATTAGAAATTTATTTCCTAGTTCCATAGAAGTGGTTGTATTAGATGTTCTTTATCGTTTAATAATTTACTTATGGACTAAAAGATATAAGTGCTGTATAAAGTCAGCCAATTATGTTAAACTAGCCTACCTTCCTTTATTGTATGTACTTACACCTCAGATTAAATTGGAAAGGCCTTTCAAAATCTCTAAACTTTTATAAGAGCATTAAAATGCATTTTTGTTTCATATGTATTTATTCAATAAAGTATTTAATTAGTGGTAAGTGTGATCTGGACCCTGTTGCTAAGCCCCAGCAAGCAAGCAATCATACTATTGTCTTAGTTAGGGTTAAACCCAGTAAAATTTGCCATATTGCACATGTCTTAATGAAGTTTGAATGTTCAATAAAATACTTCTATATTCACTTAAATTGTAAATAGTTCTTACTGGGTTGAGGGGAGGGTGACAGCAACCCGATATCTCAGGGTAGAGCTGAAGGTGGCAACTGCTGCAGCCTTGTGCTTGTGCCCACAGCTCCTGTACTTTGTCACTAATTGCAGGGGTGGTTCTGGACTCAGGAACAGGGTGAGCTTCAAGTGCCAGTGTGGACCCGAGTGACAAAGCTGTGGGGTGCTGCACCTGTGTCCTTTACAGTGAAATACCCTTTCATCAGAGTAGAAAATGGATCACTTAATGATTGGTACTTGCTTGATGAAAAAGCTCTGCACTCCATCATTCATGCTTAATACCTGTCCAAGGGTATTTTTTTTTCCCCCAAACTATTCAGGAAGGAGGGACTGGTGGTCAGAACAGCATCTCTGAAAGGGTATGTCCCAAAGATGTTCATCTAGGTCACAGCTTTAAAAATAATTGTGAGCAAGAATGGAGTGAGATGACAGGAAGTCTCAAGTGATGTCTTCAGAACGTCACCTACCCTTTGCTTTTCCTTAGAGAGCTTGAATGAACTAAAAGTTGCAGAATGTTTACTAGAAAAGTGATTTTTGCCACGTTTAACCCTAAAGGATGAGATACAAGATGGTGGAGGCTGTACCTCCTGCAGGAGCTGGGTTCAGTCTGAAGTTCTGTTCTATAGGGATATTTAGGATCATGCTGTCAAGTCAGTCTATTCCAAGCCAATATACACTACAAGGACTAACCCTTCTGTCTCTGCTTGCAGCAAATGTAGACTTCAGTATGGATATGCCCACTTTGATACATTGTTTTCATTTGTAAATGCACAAAAATCAACTGCACAGCAGGAGCCTTAAGGGGCTCCTCGGCTCTTTACCCAGTGTAAAAAAATGAACAAAGTATTCCAGCCTCAGGTTTTCTAACTGCAGTCAGTGCAGCTCTTTTATAGCAAAATCACCAGAACAATACTACACAGTCACGTGCTCTGAGAGCCCCAGCCACCCCTGGAACAAAAGCTGCCGGAGAAGTCAGGTGTTCTGTGTGAGCTGCTGCATCACAAGGGCACAGAGACTCATCAGCTGCAAGAATTCATCAGCACCATCTGCAAGGCATTTGTCCACTTCCTGCAGAGGGAACAGAGAAGGGAAAACCCTCTAAAAATGGTGATGGCTCAAGGTAGCTGTGTCTTGGGGTACAGTGGAGAACAAGAAGTTTGCCAGCTGTTTTCTTAACACAGATTTCTCCAGCAGCCACATCACACCCCCCCACAACTGGACTGGGAACCGTGAGCTCTCCAGCCTTCATCTCATCTCCTACAGGAGGCCACCACATGAAAGTTCTGTACACAAAGGGGTGTGACACTGGCCCTGCAAACCCTTGCTTGGAGCATCACTGCAGGGCATCCACAGCACCTGCCTGCAGTGATTTTAGCAAAACCGCCACCACAGCTGGCTTTCCTTCTTCATCAAAAATGGGGCAAGTTAGTTAATCTTCTCTTTTTTGGAAAGGCGTATTTTATGCACCAGAATAAAAACTTGCATTTTGCAGCTCCTGAGGTTTTTTTTAAGTGCTAACTCATCTTAGTTTTCCCTCCCATGTTATATTAAAAAACCCCGAAACAACCAAACCCACAAACCTCTTGATTGAACTCACTAGAACAACATGATACAGATAATAATTCACTCAACTAGGTTTCAATTATTTCCTGTGAAATTTCTCAGGAAAAAAGTTTGCATTCTAGCAAGAAACATTCAGAAAAAAAAATCACCATGTACTTTTTGGGAAAGACTGTGCAAACAAAAACCAATGTGTAGAGATGAATGTGTTTTGGTTTTTTGACTCCTGCTAGACTTACTGCAAGTTTCTCAACTATGGCAGATTTCTGTTTGTCACTGTAATCTTCGCTCTCCACAATGGTGTCATGCAGCTGGTTTACAAGCTGAGCAACAGCAAACCCCTCATTGATGAGATTCTGCACAGGGAGAAAGGAAAATTGAAGTAATTCAGCAGCAGAAACACCAGCAGAAACTGGAAAGAATCTTGAAAAATTCTGTCTGAACTGAGAGACTGCACTGCAATTTAGTATGGAACTTGTACATTGTAGAGAGCAATTCAGTAGCCTGTGCACAGCCCTGCCCTGCATCCTGCCCAACAGTGACCCAGCATGAGCACCTCAGACAGGCTGCAAGAGCAAAGCAATTTTCATCTTGGAAATTTTATGATACATTTAAAACATTTAACAACCTCCACTGAACCTGTCCAATCCTATTCTAAAATTAGGAGGGCTTGGCATCTACAGCATCAGATGGCAGTTTCACAGCCTTCACATTTTAAAGGGCCACCTACTTGGGATTTATTTTCTTCATCTGGTCATTGCTAGTCTCAGGCATTGAGAGATCTGTAAGACCAAAACTTTTTTAATAAAATAAAGCCCATGGCAACTAAAGACAGCTTTTAAAAAAAAGTCAGTAGTGCCCAGTTACAAAAATGTCAAGTATTGAGAACAATGGTCATTGAAGTGAAGCCATTTAGGGAGAGAGAAGTTTATGAAAATAGAAACAGCATTGGTGCAACCTTATTTTTCTGTTCAGCTAAGCAGATCTACAATGCCATCAGTTTAACCCAGGAGAAAGCCAGGGTCATATTGGTAGAGAAATTTATTTGCAACTCTGACGGCCCTTCCTCAGAAGGGAAAGACTGGGAGTCCTGACTGGTGAGACACTTCCCAAATGAGCATCCAAACTGACTGAGGCCAAATGTTCTTCAGGCATAGTCTGGAACAAAGGATTCACAGGGCCTAAGCATTACGAGAACTCTTACCTTTGCCAGTGTTTCCAGTTTCTCAAAAGAACCACTCTGGCAGCCCAATAGCAGTTCATCAATTGTTTCTTTAGGGATGACCTGTAACAAGAAGTGACATTTCTTAATTTCAACTCTGTAAACTTAAAATTGGTGTTGATGCTTACAGTAATAAACAGTTCATGGCAGAGGTCATTTCAGGATTCCATTCCTCTACACACCTATCCACTTCTAGCAAGTATATGAGACAGACTCAATAAATTTTAAAAGTGAGAACTAGGCTGTGACATTTGTCATATGCTGATGATATTAAAACAAAAACTGTATCATGACAATAGACTGTCAAAGTCACCTTCCTAAATACAACTGCTTATTTGGGACACTGACTAAGAGGAGGACATTCTTCAACAGTTAGATCAGCCAATGCTTTCTGTACCATTCTACACCTAAAGAACACAGCAAATAGGTTTTATTTCCAGTGACACACCAATGACATCCAAAAAAAAGCCCAATGCAACAAGATCAGACAATAATCAGAAGGAAAAAAGTTGACAGATGCCATTATGTCACTGTGCAGGGACAAGCTGCCTCTTTCACCCTTCACTCATTGTGATTCCTGTCAGTTGAGTACCTGGACAGTTTGGTTTCAAAGCTTTATGAAGCTTTTGTACTAAGGTCACTCCAGGGTCACAGAAGTTGTGAATGACCAAGAACTTCCAAGTTTTTATGAAGATGTAAAGTTGAATTCCCTTGCTTTAAACAAGCATTCTTTCAGTAATGGAATGTCATGCTTCTCTTTCCTATCATTACAGTCAATTTCTGCCAGGTTTCAGATGGCTGATATCAATTCAGATACCAGCTGGTTTACAGATACACAAAACTGAACAATGACTTCACTGTGAAAATGTTTGAAATTGTTCTGTAAAACCCTGCACATTAGCAACTGTCTCTGGTTTCTTCAAAGCGAGAACCTCCCAACCCCTACAATTAGCTACTATGGCAGCACCTTCATGGGAAGTGTGTCCATCATTAAAGACCACTTATTTTTCAGCTTCTCAACTCCTAATCCCACATTCCCTTCTTCAGGGATATTTTGTTGCAAAAGGAACACCTTCACCCAAGTTTTATTAAACACATTTTCTCTCGGGTTTTCCTGTGCCTCTCAGTATTGCCTATGTCATTCTAGAACAAACCACTGCTGTTTCATTAAAAAGCAGGATCCACACAGATCCTTGTCACTGCTACTGTGAACATTAAGCTGAAAATGGAGCTGCTACTGAAAGTCATTTCCCTGTGGTGCTTCCAAACCAATATTGCAATGATCTATACTTTTACACATGTATAGAAAAGCCCCAAAAAATGTTCTAATCTACTCTCCCACAAAAACTCCCACAGTTTACATTTATGGGCAGATTATTTCAACTTCAATTTGAATTATAAGACTGTTTTACAGTTTTCCATGATTTACAGAAGAAGTTGCCAGGAACCTGCAATGTAATAAGTGTACAGAATCAGGCAGTCTTTAAAACTCTGGTTGATAGTGTATCATTACCATGCTGCAATACTAGTGAGTATAAAACTACTTTTTTACCAAACTGTGAGCAGTTAGAGGCAGACAGAGGCAGAAAAAATGCTTTTCAGAGTAATTCCAGGAGAAGCTGTAAGGCACAGCTTACCCCAGCAATTTCAGTGATTATCTTCTCTGTGATCTCCTTCCCACCCATTAAGCGAGTGGCACTTTGAAGAAAAGTAATTGCTTTTCTTAAGTCTCCTTCTGACACTTTCACCAGGTATGATACTGCCTGAAAAATAATGTCAGGAAATACTAAGTTAAATGTTCACTGTTAATTAAAATCCAATACACTTTTTCAGCAGTTACTTTAAAACACCAAGTGGTGCATAAAGCAGACTATCAGAGCCAAGCACAATACACAAGTTACAAAACAACCTCTCTACTAACACAAATGTGTGCTGGCAGTTTGAGAAAGAAGCATGGTTTAATGCCAGTACACTCAGAAGAGAACAAAAAGCCCTAAAGTTTGGCTTCAGTTTTCTCTGGTAGACATTTCTCTGGTTTTAGGATGACTTAAAAATCATCTCATCTATGGAATGAGAATAAACGAGTTTATGTATTTTATTTCATACAATCGAGCAGCCTGGAAAAGTATGCTGACTTGGCTTCTTTTGCTGCCCTGCAATTATACACTGGATTAAGCAGTAAAATTACATGGCAACCACAAAGTTACCTCATTACTGATTTTCACATGTTCCTTCTCAGAAACATCCAACAGCCTCTGCTGTTGGATACTGTCAGACAAAGGCTTGAAGCGGAATTTGGAGCATCGAGATGTTAAAGGCTCAATTATTCTGAAAGAAAGGAAGGAGAGCGGTAAATTAATGTTGTGGGTCAAGTTCTCACAGACAAAGCTAACACAGGCTGAAAAGGTTTAAAATACCTTAAGGTTTAAATAACCCTAAAACCACAACATTGTAAAAATTAAAAGTGAAATCTAAGTATTGTTTCAGGCTTGCATGCACATAGTGACATCTCTATTAACTGAAAACTGTGAAAATTAGATATCAACTTTTAAGCAGGGAAAAAATAAAAAAGAGACTACAGACCAGACAGCAAATCCAAACAAGCAACAAATTCCAGGTGTACCTGCTGATGTAGTTACAAATAAGACAGAAACGTGTTGTTTTAGATTCTTTCTCCATTGTGCGTCTTAAGGCTGCCTGGGCTGCTGAAGTCATAGAGTCTGCTTCATCCAGGATCACAATTTTAAAAGGAGGACACATTTTGCCACTAAAAAATTAGAAATCTGTTATTCAGCAGACATGAAATGTCCAGACCAAGGGGAAAAAAACAACAGTGAAAAACATAAACAGAAAAATCACTGCAAATAGCAAATAATATTTTACTTAAGCATGTATCCATGAAAAATAGAACAGATTCAGAGGTTCAGTCTTTTAAAAATCATTTTTAGATTAAAGACTAATATTTGTAATAAAGGTGGGGACTGAGTTCCCATAGAAAGACCAACACTTGAATAATGCAACAGTCCTCTAAAATACATACTCTTACTGTAAACTGCTTCTTTAACACCTCATGTAGCTCTTCTTTTTACAGGCTTCCTGATTCCCTAAACTCCCAAGAATACTCAACAGACTGATTTCAGTACACAATACCATTTTTTTGCCAGGCTGTCTTGGCATGCAGTTTCTTCCTGATACTTTCCACAGTCCATACACATGGCTTGACCTGCACTGGGCTTCCCATCACCTGACACCAGAATCCTTTTAGAAACCAATACCCATATTGTAGAAATCCCTGCAGATTAGAAGGACTAGGGAAGTGACTTCTGGCACAATTTACCCAAAGAAACTTTTCTGTGGTAGTCAACATCTTCAAAGGCAGCAACATGTGCCCAAACCCAGAAGTCTTGACCTTGTGGAGTTTTTTCTGTCTGCCTCCAATGATAACAGCAAGAGTAAAAATCCTTCCGGGTATTCAAACCCCCAATGTGAAATTCCATGAAGTAAAAGCTCAGCCAAAGCACTGTGTGTTGCCAACTTCTGGGCAGTGCTGACCCATCATTTATATTAGAAACAAAAACAACCACATGCTTTGTCCTAAGCAGGAGGGGTTTGATCCAGCACTTACTCTGAACGGCTTCCAGATGCCGTTAGCTGAGCAAAAGCCTTCACTTTTTCCCGAATCACTTGTATCCCACGCTCATCAGAAGCATTTAACTCAAGGACTCTTTGTCGGAATAAATCAGGCCTGCAAAATTTTTATTACATTAGCTGCTAGCCCTTGTAATGATATGTCATAAAATATAACAACAACCCTTCTGGCTGTTTTGAATGGCAGGGATTATTATTATTATCAGCATTACTAAATAACATTGTTAAAAGACAGTTAAGTTGAGATCATAAAATGTTAAGTATGAATTTCCATTAGCTATTTTTAGAATCTCCTCCCAGGCTACAAAAAACAATGAAGTATAAAATTACATCAGTTAACCAGGAAAAAGAAAGTAGGAAGTTGGCTTTGTATGCTCAGAGCACTGTATTATATGCCTTTTTACTTATATCCTGTGAGCAATGTGAAATAACAAGTAAAATGCCACAACAGAATCACTAGAATGAAATATCCAGAAAGTATAAGACATGCAGTATTTACCTGCAGTACTATACTCCATTTAAAAAAACAAGAAACAAACCAACAATTAATACACCAGATTTTAAATCCTAGTAATTAAAATGGACTCATGATGTGGAGCTGTCTTCCTCCTACTAAAGTAGATGTGGTTCTCTCAAAAAAAACCAGTGAGTCAAAGATTAAAGATTTCAAATGGAATGAGGGAGGTATTAAATTCAGCATTACATTTGATCATAACATCAAACCACCTCCTCATCCATTTTTTGCTCATAGATCACTGAGTTCACTGCTCAAAAACTCCCAAGTGTTAAAAGAGAGTTAATGGACATATACATGCTGAATTTTAGTCTGAGTTCCAATACTACTTCCCATACACAGTTCAATGGTGCATAACAGGGAGATTACAAGTCAGCCATTTTATGAAGCACTTTGAGATCTATGTGTAGCTAACAACTCACTAAGTAAACCATAAACACTGAAACTCCTTTACAAGGTTCCGCAAGGCATATGCAAACCATATTCTTTCCATACTCTTTGTTAGGTGGTTACATGGCTGCCAAGCTGAAGTCTATACCGGCAACAGGAATCAGTGACTTGTTACAGGACAAATGAGAAAGAGATCTTATGTTAGAACTGAATTAGAATATGAAGATATTCCTGAAAAAATGCTGGGAACTACCTAAGAGCAGGCAATGACCAGAGGCACTTCATCACATGATTAGGAGACATGTGACAGTTGATTACACTGAAGCAACTTGATTCCAGCTTACCCAAACAGTTCTCTTGCAGCTGCTAAAATAGTGGAAGTCTTTCCAGTTCCAGGTGGGCCATAGAACAACAGATTGGGAAGCTGAAACAGCAAGGCATCATTTGTAAGAAAAGCAAATTAAAAAAATATCCACTAACAGGAAAACCTACTGACAATATGAGCACCTAACAGAACAGAAACTGTCTATTCCTCACAGTAAATAATGACAATTTTTTCACTTCTAGGCCTCTAAAGGAGGCCAACAGTTGCTGTTTATAGCACAGCAGGAACAAGTGTTCTTTGGTGGCACCATCCCATGTTCTATCCAAACTGATATTCCAATCTATATTTATTTTTATATATTTACTCCAGGGCATGTCTGAGATCACTAAAGCCTACAGAGGTTACCGTTCTGCGCTGACACCCAGATTTATCCAAGAATGGCCTTAAACAGCCCAGGTAATACCAGCAGTGCAGACGAAACCATCCTTTGCTTTCTCAGCTCCCCAGCCTGCCTTGTCCAGCCACGCTGAGAATTCTGTGCTGCCAACTGCACTGCAGCAGCTCGGGAACACCGGGCTGCAGCGAGGCCAGAGCGACACAGCCCAACAGGGACAGTGCCAACAACTCACTGCACAGCACAGCCCTGGCAAATTCCTGCAGCCATCCAAGGAGTTTTCAAGAGAGACCACTGGCATTTCTTACAGAAATTAGCTTAACTGATCTTTAAAATAATTTAATTCATGACCTCAGCATGAAAAATACAACTGCATCAAGGAAATATGCTGACACAGGAAGATCAAAGCAGCACAGCAAAGACTGCAGCAGTAATTTTAAGAAGACATTTAGCAGCACAAAGCAAAAAAAAAAATCTCTCAATTTGAGAACATAACTAAGTATCTGCTAGACATCTGAACTTTATTAGATGGAATTAAACATAAGCTGGTTTTGTTTTGTCTGTCAGAGAAGGAGTGTAAGCCTGTGTAATATGGTGGTCCTAATAGTGCACTTTTAATACAGATGTAAATTATTAATACTAACTGGTAATGAGCTGCACACAGTTCAGGTCATCCTTAGACAAGGATGATGAATTCAAACTGGGAAAAGTGATTAAAGAAGTGAAAAAGCTATCTTATGAGAAGTGACTTTTTGAAGAGTTTGATTTAGTTAGCTCAGCAAAACAAAAGCTAAGAGGGAATATGACTTTATCTTCATGAATCCGCCTGAGCAACACAAAGAACAAAGCTGGTACAAACAAAATTTGTATAAGCCATGACAAAATTTTGGCTGAAATCAAGAAGATTCCCAGCTGACACAGGAGTCGTAGTTTTCTATATTACTATTTCAAGCAATCACTTTATAAACTATCACTGTAAAACTGTGGTCTTTGACAATAGGGGATGTTCCACTTCTACATTCTTAAAACAAGAATCCAAAAGTTCCCTCTAACCAATAGCAAAAAGACAAACCTCTCAGACTGACTTGATTTCTAGCCCTTAATAAGCATTCTATTTTTAAAGAGTCAACTAAAATTAGATTAGAGTATTCTATCCTGAATATAGCATGTAATGCAGGCAGAATGGGAACAGCAAAACCAGCCAAAGAGCAGAGAAAAATGCAGGCATACACAACCCATATTCTGAAAATGAAATAGAGACAATCAGTTGGGTAATAAATATCCCATTTTAACAATTAAGACAAGACATAGAGCACAAACTCAACTGTGCATGTACCCTAAAAGTAGAGATAGAAGAATTTCAATCTTCAATCAATTTCTAGTAAATAAATGAATTTCAAGTTTTGCCTGCTCTTTCTGCCAATAAATTGTTGCTTGTTTCCCTAGTTACTAATAAGCAAACAGCATCCCCTACTAGTAAACACCTTTTCAAGTTTAGATATCACAATAGTATTATTCCTCTCTATCTTTTATGACAGCTCCACAGAGATGAAGTGTACTGAATGACAGCTGAAAATTCACCAATCTCTGTGCTAGGTTGGCACATTGCAAAGGCAGATGTTTGTGAGGAGATTCATAATTTCATGCCTCTGTGCTAATTCACACACAACTGTCCTCAAAAAAAGCACAAGCAGATAAAAGGTTTTAATTAGAATCTGTTTCCTAATTCCATTACACCCCAACTTTATCACTGTTTCTGTTTCAACCTCATTTATGCTCACTTCTCACTGAAATATTTACACCACTTTTCACCAAGCACAACCTAATCCTTTATGTAACTGTGGCAGTATTTTTAAATAAACTGCAACCTGATCTGGTTATCCATTTTTCCATGCTTGCCAGGAGTAAGCAGGATACCTGCAGGCATCGCTCTGCTCATGGGAAAGCTACCTCATATAGCGTAAATCTCAGATGCTTTTCCAGAAGTTTCAGTACAAGTAAAGATGCAAATTGCAATGATAATCCTACACTCTCTTTTCAGTTATTAAGGTATCATGAAGCAAATGAAAACTAAAGAATACCATGACTGTTTACAGTTTTTTTGCCAAAAACCAACAACAAATCAATGCTTCTGGCAGACAGAAATCAATTCCTCCAGTTCAAACCCCCTTGGACTCTGCTGTGCCCAGCTTATAACAGGACAATGTGTGTACTTACAGATGGAGGTATATTGCCTATAGGGAGTCACAACTTCTGTATTAGTTATAGGCAGTTACAAGTCCTGCTCCATTTAGCAGCTCCCAAATCAAGGCCCACAAATACAGGCCAATCAACAAAGGACTGACTCTCCATTTCCAACACTGTGGTTTAAATAAAGCATATTACTCAAACCTGCAGCATTGTCACAGCTGTTTCTTAGATCTCACCAAATCTCCAAACTCAGTAAGAACCTCTGCAGTAATGTGTACTTACAGAAGTACATGCTAGCCATCTCAGAGTTTCAATTCACTTTTGCCTTCTTGACAGAATGAGTCCTTTCAAGAAACTAATAACAATGTCTAAATTTTAAAAGAACCCAAATATTTTATTTTTGCATGATTTTATTCTCAACGGCCTTGCTGAGTTTGGATAGCTATGGCAAAATACAGAGCCTATAACCATAAACAGGAATTATAATTTGTCTTTTCAACTCAGAAGGCCAAAAGTCAACACAAGTGCACAAGGCTCAGAATCCAAGAAACACTGCTGATCCACAAACTGTAGGGTTTTAAATAACTGTTGCTCAAAATAGAACTTCCCAACCCATCACCTAAGCAATGTTACACAACTGATATGTCCAGACAGAATAGGTGGCAGCAGCTCATTTCTCCTTTGCTGTTAACAGTTCCTTCCTGATTACCTCAACTCTATAAATACTGTAATCCAGCAGCATTGCTGCTGAAACAGATTTCTGGGGTCAACATTACCTGAAAAGGTCACATTACAAGAATATTCTCAAAGCAAACTGAACGTGGAGAAAAGAACTAAAGAAAGAAGTACAAATCTTTCGCAGTTGTGTTGTACCACTTTGATTTTAGCTTCATATGCTCAAAGAAATAAGGTACATCTGCTTCTGCAAGCTTTGATTAAAGTATTATTTTCAGAGAGAAATGCACTCATATCACTGCAGAGCAAACCAAAGCTGCAGCCCATGAAAACAGACAGCTTTTGAAGCACAAGTGTGATTGTCCTAGGTGAGGAGGTAAAAAGTCACAGTATGTACAAAAGAAGGAATTGTTCACATTTGGAAAAAAGCAGAGCCATCTCTTGGCTATGTCCTTTATTTCTCCCTTCAGCCCCTTCACCTCTACATCACCTGCTTTGGAAGAACTAACCATCAAACATACCAAATACTTACTAAGTTTTTATCCAAGAGCAAATAAATGCAACTACAAATGCTCTGCTCGTCTACACTCTTGGCTCATGCAAGCCAACCCTGCAACTGCCATACTTAGCTTTTTAAAGCCAAAGAGACTTACTTGGAAACTTTAACCTAAAAAGTTTGGGAACCGCTATCCAAGCAGTAGACCTGGCACTTATAAATTCCTCTCATTAGCCAAAATGTTTAGTGTTTAGCAGTTTCACTGCTAACTGATCAGAAGCACTGACAGATCACTAGAAATGTTTAGGAGTGACTGGCAAGTCAGACTTGTCTATGAAAGGAAAACCTTCTCCTCTTGTCTTAAACGTGAATGGCATAAGTACTAGTGGAGTAGCAGTGTGGAGACAACAAAATCTTTTCTGGGTTTGAAACTACTAACAAGTAGTTTGCCATTCGAGCTTTTCCAAAAAAAACTCCAAACTGCATAATGGAACTGACAATTCCACCTTAGAGGATTAGAAATATGAAAAGCTTTACCTATGTATCACAACAGCATTTATCATGAGGAAGTCACTTAGCCCATTCATGAAGGACCACCTTAAAAACAATCACTGCTGAGTTGGAAAAGAGAAATTTTCAGTACCACTGACACAAGTGTCTATCTAAAAATGCTGATTGGTAGACGTCATTACACTCACATCAGCACCTTCGAGGGATTTCTTCAGCACAGCTACAACTTCATCCTGGAAGGCGACTTCATCCACATTTTTGGGACGACTAAATAAATAAGACATTAAATAAAATTTATTAGCTAACAAAGTTTTATAGGAAAGCTGAAACTGAGAAAAGTATTTGCCCTTTTGATTACATCAAATACTGGAGAATCACATTGAACTTTGTAGTTTAAGTCAAAATCACAACAGGAAGTCTAATGCCTCTGGTCTGTACTACTGAATAACTCCTCAGGAAGCTGCTTGTTTTTTTCTGTTGTAAACACCTGAGATGTTTTTAAAAGCTGAACTGCAATATTTTACCACTTTGTGATAAAGGCTTCTCAAAAAAACAAAGTATTAAATGTACTCATGCACCAAAACACAGCGATGAAACATCACTGCTTGACATGGCCAAGATTTTCTGCTCAATAGCAGCCACAAAAGGCACTTACAGTGTCTCACAGTGCTGGAGTTCCCCCATAACAGGGGAAGTTAAGCTTTTCTCCCTGGTGGGGACACCCACACCTGCGGTCCCCTTTTGCTATGCACCAACTACCTCCGTATACCCCCATGAGCCAACCTCCGCTCTCATGGCCAGTACCCCCACTGCTCCAGAGCCTCCCTTACTATTTCTCCACCCAGGGGATGGGTTTGGTCCTCTTGCCCTCCCCGCTGCTCCCGGCCGCGCTCTTTTCCTTGGCAGCGACGGGCTTGGTGCTGATAGAGGCCGGGCCCTTGAGGAAGGCCTGCATGGCTGTGCCGGGCTGTGTCGGGCCCCAGACCCCTCTCAGGCCCCGCCGGCCCTTCCCGCCAACCCGGCCGCGCACGGGGGCGGGGCCACTTCCGCCCGCCGAGAGCCAATCACAGAGTGCGGTGCCGCCGGGGAGGGGGCGGTGCTTACGTCACGGTGCTCGCGCCCCGGTACCTAAAGGGGCGGGGTGAGGGGGGCAGCGCGCGCTGAGGGCGCCAAGTGGGCGGTTCCTCAGGGCGGCCGCGCGCGCGCTGCCTCACAAATGTGCTACATCCCCCGTAAAATGCGCCCCCCGAATGTGAAATACAGAACAAAAAGATCTCCCCCAAAATGACAAGCACTGCACGAGACCAAGCGGAGGAGGGACCTCGCTATGTAGCGAGACCTGCTGCAGAGTCCTGAGGCACGGCCTGCTCCCTTCCCCTGCTCCGTTCCCCTTTAGGCACGAAGTGAAAACCCAGGAGAGCCCGAGGCTGGCCAGGGCCTGTCATGGGACAGACATTTTCGCCTTTATGGGCTTTTATTGGTGCTCAAACCTGCTCCGGCCTGGTTGCTGCAGTGCGAGCAGCTCCCCCAGGTGTGCAGGCTGAGGGTTATTGGTGCTGGAGTGAAGTGTAAGTGAATCCTCTGAGTTTTCCCATTGTTTCCAGTGACATCCATCACAGCTAAGCCAGGGTAAAAGTAAACTCAGGAGTGTGATTGATGTGACAGATCCCTTTAAATGACGCAAAAACATCCTGGTAGATGTGGCAGTCGTGATGAACGCCCACATTTCCATGTGGTGAGTGGCTGTAGCTTACTCTTCCAATTCCACACCAGCTTTGTAGGTAAAAAAATTGAAGTTTTTCTGCTACCAGCAGCTGGGTGTTTTGTGGCTGCAGGTGTTCTGCTTTACTGTTTTCCCTTGGCTACTCCTGGGCAGGAGACACAGAAAGAATAGCCTGTGAAGCTGCAGTAGTGATCGCCCAGAAAAGACCCTATGGAAGTGAAAAGAGACTGGAAATGGTCTCTATGGCAACAGAAGAACAGTCTTTGGAAAAGGAGATGTAGGAAAAAATGTAGGCTGAAAATACATAACTCTGTCAGTGAATCAAACCTGTAATTCTTGTCTGGGCAATTTTAAATAAATTGTTTCCTCTCATCTGGCATTCTATTGAAGAATGAAATCCAGATTGTAGTCTTAGCAAGAAATGCCCACACTTATAACTACTAAAGTTGTTTTGTTCTAGATGAAAATGTAATGATTTTTTTTTTCCCCCACTGTGATTATATTTGGTACTTCCAAGTCATGGTAACAAATGATTTCTGAAATCAGTTTCTTTCTGCAACTGTATAAAGCTTTGCTGTCTTTTTGAAGATTTGTTCTATTTGTTGGTCTCTATTCAATCCACTCTCCTTAATGGGGCCACCTCAAATGTACCTTGCATTTCAGCGTTTTGTCAGCTCTGGATGAGCCTGAGGTTCAATCCAGCAGTGGAATTTCCCTTCTGCTACATTAACTGAACTTCACAACACAACTTTCAGTTTCATTACCTTAAGAAAGGTTTAAAATTCCAGAAAGGAATAATGAAGCCCAAGCTTCTCTCTCTTGCTCCCTGGGTTTTTTTTCTCTCCCTCCTATATATAAGGATTGAAAATTATGCTTCCTCTATTCTGTTGAATTGCCTTCACTCACCATCTTAAGGTCCAACAGATCAAACGCAGCTACCATGCCCACTCATTTGCTTCTATCTAGCATTTTCTGTGGGAAAGACTGTTTTACACCAGCCTAGTCAGTGCTCCTTGGGCTGACCTAAATGGGGACCCTTCCCAGTTGCTATAGTTTACCCCAGCCGGTAACTAAATCCATGCAGTCCTCACATACTTCCGTGCCTGTGAAGGGATGGGAAGGAGAATCAGAAAAAAAAAAGTAAAACTTGTGGGTTGAGATAAGAGCAATAATTGAAAGTTTAATAATTGAAACAAGGTAAAATATAATAGTACTGAAGATAACAAGAAAAATAGCAATAATAATTGTAATGTAAAGGAGAGAGTAAGAAATAAAACCTCAGACAAATGATTCACACAAACCTGACTAGAGCCCAGGCCATCCCTGAGCAGTGATCAGCTCCTCCTGGCCAAATCCTCTGTTTATACACTGGACAAGACATTGTATGGCATGGAATATCCCCTTTGCCAGTTCAGGTCAGCTGTCCCAGCCATGCTCCCTCCCAGTTTTTCATGCCCCTCCTCATTAGCAGAACATGGGACACTGTAAAATCATTGATTTAGGGTAAGCACTGCTTGACTACAACCAAAGCATCAGTTTCATATCAGCATTATTCTCACACTGAATCCAAAACACAGCATTGTATCAGCTTCTAAGAAAGAAACCAAATCTATCCCAGCTGAAACCAGTATACCAGTCTTATGTGAGCCATTTGCAGACAAACAGCCACAGAATAAGGGTTCAAGAGCTTATCTGACAAAAAACCAATGTGTCAAAGGCTAGTGACAGTAGCAGGGCAGGAAAATTGATTAAGGGGAGGACATTTGTCTTTATAAGTTACTGTGCCTGCTGCCCTGGAGACCTCTCCATACCTCCATCAATCTAGACCTCCAGTCAATTGACACGAAAGCTTCCTAGGAGATCAGCTCAGGGATGTTTATGAGGCTGAAAGTGGACAAATGGCTTCTTTAAAATAAACTACATAGAGTACATAAACGTAAGCTGGGCCTAAAAATTACAGAGTCACTTCTATTCAACAGCTTTGTCTAAAATCCAGGCTTTGTTTTAAAAGAGGAAAGAGTTGAAATAAATTAATGCAATAAAAATAGGCATATGGATTTTTGTAAAAATTTAACAGCAAACATCTCCTAACTCTTAACACTGGAAGACTTCTGCTGGAATTATGTCAGCAATACAGAGCAGACTGGCACTGGCAGTTTTCACTGTCCAAGCTGCGTAAACGAGAAGGTTCAAAGCAACATGGCAAGAATGTTGAAGGTATCAGGGGACTTCTTTTTTTTTTTCCCTTAGATATGATAACTAGGACAGCATTTGTCTCAGCTCAGGTAACTGTGGGATATGATCACTGTATAAAAGATCATGGCTAAGGTGGATACTGCAAATAGGAAAGTATCCATACCTTCTCAAGATGCAGGAAACAGAGGCCTGAAACTGAACTATGGAGCTTCAGATTTAAAACCAAAATAAGTAGTTTTTCTTCACACAATGCATATTTAAATTGCAAGTCTTGTTACTATCAAACTTTATGGCAATCAAAATTATAAGTAGATTAAAAAAATAGCTAGGCATATTCCTGAAGAAATAGAGTATTAAATATTATCAGTCATATGCAGACTTAAGCTCAGAAAGTCCCTGAACCAGAGATCACTGCAATCTGACAGGGAAATACTGGAGAGGGATAATCTCTTTAAGTGGCCTCTTTAAGTGGTGTTTCATGTGCTCTTTCCTGAGGGTATATTAATGGTCCTGATCGCAGATGGGCCACTGCCCCAGCCTATGTCAGGACAGTTGTTCTGGAGCACAGAAAGTGAATGATTGATGTAAATGATGGTGACAAAAAGGTTTATGATTGGGAAGGAGGACAGGGAGAGGAGCTGCGAATTTTGCTAAAACTAGTGTTGTATCTTCAGTGGCCTCTTTTTCTTCAGAATGGATTTTACAAGGCACTGTGCTCCTTTTCAAGTAGCTGAAACAGCATCTGAGGCAAAGCAGGTCAGGCTTTGCAGAGCTTAGGTGAGAGTCTAAGTGTGAGGGTAGAGCTTCAGGCGTTGCCGGGGGAGCTGTGTGTGCAGAAAAGGTGCTCCTGCAAGTTTTGGCGGAGAAGCCCAGATTTGTCACAGGAGCTGACCAAGAGGCCAGCAGAAAGCCGAGAACAACAGAGAAGCACTAGCACTGTGACTCTCTTAAAAGCCAAGAAAAAGCACTGTTGGCTGAAGTGTTCCAAATAACATAAAAGTAAGAAAATTTAAAATATGGAGTGCTATTTTCCTTTACTATGTGACTGATGTTCCAGGAAGGAAGCAGCACTCTGTGTGCCTTCTTTGTGTGTGAGTCAAAGAGGTATCTGACTCACTTAACAGTTTCTTCTACTGATGGAAATGTGCTGCAGATCTGAGGTACTGCCATGGCCATTCAGAAGTGTTGGCAGTGTAATTACCTTTCCCAATTGTGCGAAAAGTGTTCTAGTTCTTCCCAGCAAGTAACAGAGCTTCAGCCTTTGATACAGGGATCAGCCAGTCTAGAGACAAAATTTAAAGAGGGAAAGGGTATGATACCAAAGTAGTACCAAACTTGGTATTAGAAGAAACGTGGCAAAGGGATTCTAAACTTTTCTGTTATTCCATCAGCCTGCCTATTTTTCTGCTATGGAAATGTCTTCACATGAACTCTGTATACCAGAAGGTTGTAATCATGTTCTGGAAGGAGATTTTCATGAAAAATTAAAAGATGGGTGAGTTTGTAAAGGTTATGTAGGACTGGGAAAATGGAAATAATCAAGACAGTGAAGAAGATGGGCTTGTTTTAGGGATGGATCTCATTTTGGTTCTCAACAGCTCTTCAGGCTCAGTTGACTAAGTGTTTTTTAGTGACAGAAGGAAGATGTATAGCTATAGCTATCTAAGATGAAAAAAAGAAAAGATCCTTTTCCCGTGTGAGAGCTTCCCCTTATACTGTTCAGGCCATAGAGTCTTATAAACACTTTTTGTTAGCAGTGTGCAATTTACTTTTAATTTTATTAACATCGCTTACAATGCTTTGGCCTCAGATGTTTGATTCAGGATCTAATAAAGAGCTGGTGATTTGTCAGGCTGTCACTCTATGGAAAAATCAAATTCTTTTGCCTGTTGGCCATCATCTTAGCAGTGGAATCACGGTGTTTGCACTGCCCCTGATTCTGCTTTCAATGAGATCCCTGCCTGGAATGTAAATCATCATCCTCTGTACCTCTACCACATGTTTATCAGTGAGGGCTTTTACCCTTCAGAGGGGAAGTCAGTGTTTGTTGTAAAAGTACTGGCTCAATTTCACAAAAAAAAATTCCCAGCACTGAAAATTGTTACCATCCCATCGATAGACTAAGTTACTTCAGCATCTTTCAACCATTCCTCAAGTGACAGATACAGGGCTTTCATTTCTCTGTGTCTCCAAACAACCCCTATAGTCTAGACTCCTATTTTTTCCCTTTCTCAGCTTGGGTTTGTAGATCACCTATGCTTTTGCAGTATTTTTGACTTGGTTCAGTCCCCTGTGGCTCTTCCATTTGAGAATTTGTAATGACAATAAACAGTAGCCTTTTTCTAATGCAGGCACCACTGAATCTTGGCAGTATAAAGAAATCATCCTGTAACTGGTAAAACTAATGGAGTTTGCTATCCCATGGTTGTGTCCTGCTGCCTAAACCTTCCCACTAAAATTCCCCCCTTTTGTCTGTTATCACTCACATCCTAAGGGAGGGACAGCACCCTCAGCTTGGACTGAATCCCATTTAGCTTTGAACTGATCCCATGGAACCTGCAGTTTAAGCTGGACAGGGAGCAGCAAGGATTAATTAGTGAGTCCCTGCTGTATTCTTCCTTTCAGACTTGGTGCACCTGGCTGAGTTTCAGTGCACCTATGAGAATTTGTCTCTCCTGAACTGGATTGCAATTGACCAACATGTTCAAAAACTATTTGAAGGTGTACTGGAAAGCTGGAAAACAGATTAACATAACAAGAACAAATAATAAGAGAAAAGGGATCTTAAAATAGCAAATATCCACAAGCCTGCAGTTACTAATGCTGAATAAGAAAGTTGGTATAAGAGCATATGGTCTTAAAATAGCTGAGAATTAATCTAGCTAGAAATTAGACAAAGGCTCTTAGTTATCCTTGATGTTCTTGAACAGCCTTGCTGTAGGAGTCGTGAGAGCAAATCATCTACTCTGCTTTTCAGTGTATTTCATTTATGAATGGGCTTATACACTGTCTGTGCCTGCAGAAAAAAAAAAGTCTTTTAAGTGTCTGGAAACATGATGACTTTTCTAGTGTCATGTTCCTACCTGGCATCTGCGACCCTTCAAGAAAAAAATAAAGCATCCCAGACCCTTCAAATTCCCCAAAAATATTATAGTTAGATGTCAGCCTGCTTCCCACATACATTTCCCCCTGCCAATGATGCCATCTCTTCCCTGGTTGGGGGAATCCTTTTAACATTCATCAGGGTCTCTGCAGTTTGACCTTTACTGCACAAATAGGCAGTAAAATTTGATCTCAGAAAAAAAATATCTTTTGCTTTAATCCAAAATTGTTGGCAGGTGGCTGGCTCTGAAGTCATCCTTCTCATGTTTTCAAACAGATTTGCTGTTAAACTCACTGAAGTATGCAAGGAACTTCTCTGACTGATTGTTGGTCAGTCAGCCAAAAATGAGGACAACAGCACAGGTACTCAGACTGGCTTGTAGGTCAGCCAGCTGATTATAGGATTTTCCCTTCACAGAGGTAAACCTTTTTGCAACACCAGGACAGGCACACTCACTGTGCTGTAACATCTGCTGAGCCCACAGGGGTATTTTACAGCTCCAGCTTTGGGCATATGTGTCAGGCTCTTTGGCACGCTTGGAAAGGTGGACTTAAGCAAAACTCTATGAATGGGTAGGGATCTGGATTTAGAGCTGAATTAATTCTGTGGAAATAGAGCAGATCTTGCAGGCAGCTGCACCCTTCTCTGTTTTATTTCTTCCATTTTAGCTGTGCAGTAAGTTTTCCATGTTTCCGGAGTTACCTTGTGTGGAGCTTCAGGTAGGCTTCCTAGGATGAGGTGCAAAGAGGGATGGAATGGAGACATACAAGTGCTTGGCTTGTCCTGCCCTTTCTCGCTTCCTTTCCTGCCTTACTCTCCCTGTTCTCGGATAGCAGCTGGGATCTGTAGCCAGCAGGGTTGAAGAAGCTTTCCCGTTGTTCGGCAGCCTGTCGCCCCATGGCAGCCACGCGTCCAGGCGAGGCTCAGCTGTGTCGCAGGCACCCAGGGACAGCTGCTCCCTGCCCTGGCCACTGAAGGTGGCACGCTGAGCTCCGTGGCCACGATGGCTGGTGAGCCTTGCCCAGCACCCACGGCTGATTAATTCACCCTGCTTGTACACGTGCAGCTGGAGAGGGTGCTGTGGGCTCAGGCAGGATCCCGGGGATCCTGTCCGTACAGGTGGAGCAACAAAGCCTCTGGCCACAAGACATGGAAAACGCCCAGTGCCCCCCTCCCTCCCCCTCCATGGAAGCGATGCCCCGCAGGCAGGGGCTTCTAAGAGGGGGTGGGAGGAGGGTCTCTGGGGACATTGCGGGGTTTCACTCAACGACAACCTGCAGGGTACTCGGGCCCCAGGGGCCGATGGGGAGCATCAGAGGCAGTGAGCGTGCTGTTCTCCACTCCCAGGAACGCTGGTGAAGGGAGCGTCTCACAGCAGCTGTTGTTAGAGCTCTCCTGCCAGCTCCACTCCTCCCGATGCCATTCCTACCTCCAGGATTTTTCCCTGACTCGCAGCATCACCATCCAAAAGTCTCCCTGGAGGAAGGTATCTGCTCGCTGGTTTGTCTCTTTATCCCTTGCCTCATCCGCGGGAGAAGGGAGGAAAAAAGCCATAAGCAATCAACTCGTCTGCTTTCCCCCCCTTTTATATTTCCCCCCCTCCTGCTCCCTTCCTTCCGTCAAGGGGGGTAAAATCCCCGTCTGGAAGGAGCTTTTCAAGGTCCACGCATGGATGGCAGCAAATTGGAAGAGGTGAGCAGCCAAGAGAAGATGTGAGAGCTGGAAGGGCCGTGCTGTGGGAGTGGTCCTTGCTTTGTGTGCAAGTGAGGCAGTGAGTGTGCAGCCTCCCACTCTGGGTGCATCTTTTTTTGGATGCTGTGTAGTTCCCTGTGTGAAATGCTTTTTTGGCTAAAAGAAGAAGAGATGTCACATCAGGAGCTCACCCAGCGACTGACTACGGTTATCACCCATGTGGGTAAGGCATCTTTATTTTTCTTACTACATTTGTGTGGATTCGGGGGCCCTGTTCCCCCAGGAGGTGCTGCTGCCTTTGTGTGACAATATCACACCTGTGCGTGAAAGAGGAGCCATCAGCAGACTGCGAATTCCTGGCTTTGGGCAATTACACAGCCTTTTATTGATGGTTTGTTTTCCAGGCATGTTTTCTCTGAAAAGCAGGAATAGTAAGAGCTTCGTGTCCTACCTGTGAAGTGATCTGTGTAAAATACACGAGCACTGTTTTTGCAGGGAGGTGGTGGAGAAAAGGGGGTGTGGGAGGATGCTGGAGCAACGGCAGCGCTAATGTGCTGTGCATTTGCTCGTGATATTAGAATAGCAGCTCACTCTCGGAGAATCTTTTCATGGCCTTTGCTGTTTCAGAATTTCTGGAAGATGCTAGGACAGAAACAGGATCTCAAAAGATTTTCTCTCTGTCAGGCTTTATTTTACTGTTTCTAACATTCAAATGCCAATGAATACAGGTGAGGCCCTATGCTTTGCACTGGCATCCTTATGCCTCTGAGCTGGATACCCACCTGCTGGCACTGGGGACTGCATGACCAGGAACTGAGGAACCTGAAACTAGCAAGACAGTAGGAGATGCTGGTGATTAAATGATCAGCTGAGAAAAGCTTTTGTGACCCTTTTTTCTTACCTACAGTTGAGTTAAAGCAGATTGCAGCTGTGTTGCATCACATAAAGAGAACGTTTGTAGCTGAATTGCATAGGAGCAAATTTTATAATTGTCAGTGTTTGCAATGGATTGTGTGCTGTGAATGCAAAGATGTTGTACAGGTTCCTGAAATGCCTTTTTCACTGGCTTTGTTCAATCTGTATATGAAACAGAATGTGACCAGAATTTGGCTTTTAGAGAATATATAAATAAGGTTTTAGACCAACATTATTATTTGGTTTGATATTAGCTATGGCAGCTGAACTAAGTTTAATAGAGCACATGCAATCAGTATCTTGCCTAAAGAAATAGCGCAAAAGCAGATTCAAAGTCAATGAAATATTTAAGACCAGGCCCCATCTCTCCAAAATCTTTTCCAGGATAACCTCAGCAGGAGCTTGGGGTGGGAGAGAGTATGATTGCCAGGAGAGCTTGCAGCAGCAGGCTCTTTGACCCAGTAATGCCAACATGAATTGCTTTGCAATTGTGCAAATTCAGATTGACATGAAGTCACACGAATTCACATTTTTTTAATGAAGATCTGAAATTCAATATGAAACATTTTTTTTATTTTTTTAAAGAGTATTTCAGGAGAGCCAAAAATATTTTTATATATTCTGGTTTTCCTGTTAAACTCAATGCAGGTCCCCATCATCCATATTGAGGTATGATACTCTCTTGATATCAGATGGGATTTGTTTGAGGTAACATAGCATTGTTACCTACTATGTAATATACTATTGTCTAATAGGAAGTCATAGAAATGTTGATGAACCTTTCCCCTGTTCTCTGCTACATTCAAGAGAGGTTTCTGGGTCATGAGGCTGATGTTAGAGTCATTGGTTTCTTGGAGGTCAACCAGCAGGCCAGTCCTTGGGAGAGGAGAGAAGGTCACAGATCTTGGTGTTTTTTTCCATTCCACACTGAGGCAAGAGCCTAACTGATCAGCTTCCATCAAGGAAGCATAATCCTACCATTTCCCCAGCCATTTGAAACCTACAAACCAGACCCTACTTGTGGAGTCTGCCTGCCTTTTTTTGTAGGCGAAGGTAATTTTTTATTGAATTATGTAAGTGGCAAAAATAGTTGTGCAAAAATGGAAGAAAGAAACATTAAAACATTTGCTATTGGCTGAAGGAAGAACATTTCTTGCAAACCCATGATGATGATGATGCACCATGTTTATGAATCACACATTACAACATGGCTGCCTTAGCTGAATCAGCAGTAGCTTATTGGAAGAAAAATTCCTGGGAAGCTGCAGGGGTCTCTTGTATGTTCATTGGGAACCTTTATAGCTCAAAAAAGTGAAAGAGCTCTCACCCTTAGGAAACTGAGGGAATCCCTGGCCATTTATTGTGTTCACTGTTTTTACAACTCTCACCCTCATATTGCCACTTGGACTGGTGGGATTCAAACTCTCTAGAACATAGCCACCTCTTGGATGGGAGCACAGCTCCCAGCTCACCCAAGAGCAGGAGGGAATAAAGTTATTCACAAAATTTGCAAAATGCCAAAGAACCTTATGGGAACGTTAAAAAGAAAGAACTTTACATTTTCAATAAAACCTTTATGGAATCATTTTGGTCTCTGTGAAGTAATGACACACCATTTTATTTTTAATGTGTCAATAAGAGTATCACAAAGTTAATTGCCTGGGGCTCAACTTATCTGTCCAGGGCAAAAGCTTTCATCCCTCATTAGCTGACTCGTGTTACAGTTCTTGTGCTAGCAAAAAAAGCTTCTTATCCTGCTATAGACTTCATACATACAGTACCTGCCTCACCTGGATCAAAATCAAAGCTTTGAAGGTATTTTCCTGTTCCACAGTAGCTTTCTTAGCTTGGTACTTTTCTATTAGCAGCCTTCATGGTAGCACATCTTCAAACAGTGTAAAACAACAGAGGACCAAATTAGAACTCTTAAATAGCCCTGTTCTCCCTCAGCCTCCCTGGGATTATTCCTGACTGTCCTTGTGTGGCTGAGGTAATGGGGCCACCACAGGTGCCTAGGACAGGAGTAGTTTGTGAATGTTAGCAGGCTTTCTGCTTACTATCTGGGATTTAGCAGCAACACTACCCAATCTTGTTACCAAAACTGCGTCAAGTGTCTTTTTTAAATTTACCCTACTTTCATTGAACTTGTTTGTTGGGAGGTGTTGGGGAAACACTCATCAATTTTGGAAAAAGCCTGTCCTTTGGGTAGGTGGACAAGTGGCAGCTCTTCTGTGTTGGGGAGGGAAGAGCTTTGCAGTGCGCCATGCCTGGTGCTGACGGCAGGATTATTTGCCTGTGGGAGCACGTACAGCTCTTGCAGCCTGCAAAGCCCCCAGGAATATGCTTTTGTGCTCTCACCACCCACCCACACTTGGCAGTTGGCCCCCAGAAGTCTGATGCCAGCTTTGCTATGTGTGGGCAACATTCTGGGCACAGTGGCGCACACAAGCACCTCCACCCAGTGCCCCACTTTCCGCAGATTTTTTTCTTAAAATGATTTTGTTATAGGATGGAGCTGCCAGAACCAATGTGAGCTGTCTCAAAAGGCCAGCAGCTTGGCTCCTCTCTTGCCAATAAAGAATTCCACAGCATACGGGAGTTGGGGTTTAGTTAGAGGCTCCCCACAGTTCTCAATGAAGTTGTAAGAGCTCCTCCCTTTCAAGTGTTAACTGGGCCCAGATGAGCTGACTGTCAGTGTCCCTGGTACGAGAGGCACTGATTGGAATTTGCAGAAAGCACTATATTGCACAAATGTTACATACAAGAAATCACCCCATATGTTCATGTCATCTTTCATCTGCTTTTACACACTCATATTTCCCCAGTCTCTCATTTTATGGAAAAGAAACAAAAAACCCAAAAAGGAATTTAAGCAACTTGATGGAAATCAAAAGGAAAGTCAGTGACTAAACTTAGTTTAGGACTGACATCTCTGGACTTAAAATTCCTATCTGTTAACTATGGTATGTGAGTTCCTATCACTTTTTGCTTAACCACTAGAGTTGGGGAGCATTGTAAAATACCTGTGTTTGTGAAGAAAAGCTGTGTTATAATTTGGGACAGGAAGTAAAGGATGATACTGCATCTACCTGACTGTGTGAGAGGAATTTAGGTCAACAGAATGGAATAACCCGAGTTGGCACCTGTCCGAGGCCAGTGGCTAAGCATCACAAGTCACAGAATCTGCTTTATGCTACAAAGCCACAAATAATCTAATATGTCACAGCTGGACAGACAATTGCAATGTTTCTGATATATAGCTATGGACATCAAGGACAAAAAAAAGGTATATTTTAAGAGATTAACTTTTGAGGTACCATATCAAATAGGCCCTTTGCTACTCCTGTGCAAAGGCTTAAATCAAATCAAATTCCTTTGCAACATAAAATTCTTGCCTTTGTTTTAGAGCATTCATGCATTTCAGGAACTCTTTTTGAACCATGGATTCTGTGTCTCTGTCCTACTTAGGGATTTCTGGTGCACAATAAAGGGAAGCTGGTCTTTCCATTGACCACAGCACACCAGATTTCCTCACCAAAACTAATATACAGGCATGGGAGGGGCATCTATCACTGCATTCCCAATGAAATATGACAATAGAAAACTGCAGAAATGGGTTTGCTAAATTTACTTGGGATCTCATGCTTATGAGAAATGGTTGGTTGAAGTTTCCCCATTAACCTACTTCTATAAAAAAATTGGGCTTTGATCATGTTGTCTGTATCTCTGTACCCCAGTAAAGCTTTTGAACTGTTGGCCAATTTTCACCAAACTTGGTGAAGTGGCAAAGGTCAAAAATACTGGATTCATGCCAAGTATAAAAATAGTATCTGAAGAGAAAAATGAAAATAGTGAAGACAAGGGAAATAAGCTCATTCTATTAGACCTCAGAGATTCCATGTGGGAGGGTGGAATGTGGGAAAGGAGAGATAACAGCAATTTCTTTTTTAGTTTCACAGCTTAAAAAAAGCTACTTGTTTACTTTTTTGTTCCTAGATGGTGGTTATTAATTTTACCCCATTCTATATGGCCTATTCTGTGCAGCTGTTTCACTGAAAACAGTTTAGTAAGGAACTATTTAAAAGTGTTTTGCTAATGCTGAGACTTTTGTATCTATAAAAAGTGGAAACTAAGCTCTCACAGAAATCCATGAAAAATCTGCAGATGTGCCTGGTGCACTTTCCAAGATGTAGAATATTGCAAGTACCACAGACTTGCTTAAAGCCCACATTCTAACCTGGTTTGCAGAGACGTTATCAGAAATAAAGACTATAAGAAACTGCTGTGAGTTGGGACCCAGAGCACTAGTTTGTCTCAAGACAAAATATTTATGATTTGGCCTCATGTTCAGGTAGACAGAGGTGACTAAAGAGCTTCCCAGAAACAGTAGCATGCATTAAGGCTGCTTCAGTTTCAGGAGAGAACAGCTCAGAGATCCTCCTCTTCTACATTCCATCTTTTACTTTAGGCGAATACTTTTTCATATGGGATGTGATCCTGGCATCCTTGACAGAATTTAAGAGAAACCTTGCAATATCCAGGTGTGATACTATTAATAATTTCTTTTAGAGCATCATGCACTAAGCAGAGCCATGCACAGCCTCACAGAATTGAAAGGCTGCTTACAGTCCTATTTTCTAATTTATTGATAGCTTCCCCAAAACTGGCTGTTACACCATGAACTTTCACTCTCATGCCAGTAAAAGACCAGGACATTGGGGAGAAAAGGGAATAGGAGTAGCTATCCACCATCTGCTTGCTGCAAGGTTTTCACACTTTCTACTTAAGCATGTTGTGATAGCAACTGTCGGAGACAGGGAACTAGGCTGGATGGAACTGAGGTGTGATCCAATCTGTCAGTCTCTAAGTCACTCTCTCTTTCAAAAGCCTCTGTGTTGCTGCTGTTAAATGTAATGCCACAGCAGTCTCCCTCTGTCGTTTATTTTCTAATCTACCTCAGTAATGACTTGTAAGTGTTTGTCTGTTGGCATGGAGGAGTGTTTAACATGCAAGGAAATTAGTAAAGTCAGGTGGCAGGATCCAAGTTTAGCTGTTAGTAGTGCCTCTGGTCCCTTCCACAGCTGTGCTTGCCAGACAATGGGTTCTGTACATCCCTAGAAGCTCTACTGGCTTCTGCAGTTCATTTTTTAGTGCCTGGAAAATAGTTGGGACTCAAATGAGTTATTCCAGGATACATGCTTCAGCTGAAAGAAAGTCTGTCTGCTGTTTGGGTCAGCTCTTCTCATGACTTTCCTGATGCCTTCTATGTTTCAGGCCTGTATTTCAGACAGTGTTAGCCCTCTACTGGCGGTTTTAGTGGAGCAGAAAGCAGAAACCTCTGACTTCCAGAGCAGGCTCTTGTTAACGCTATATGGTAGTCTTTTGTTGGGTCCTGGGGGATTTGGGGTTTTTTTGGCCATTTTCTTTTTCTAGGGGTAGGGAGAGGGCTGGCTATAAAATAATTTTTTTTTAAAAAAGAATGAGGTAGCTTAGGTCAAAAGCAGGGGAGAATGACAGCAGCATTCAGTGTGCTGGTCAGACTGTGGTGATTCCCAGTCTGCACTTAAACACTCCAGGGCAAGCCCTGGGTTACCTGGAAGGAGAAAGTGGGAGGAATCTCCAGGGTGAAGCAAATGCAGGAGGTTTCCTCCCGTGTGAGGTCTCTGAATCAGGCACGATGAGAGATGCTGGTGCTGGCAGAAGCCATTGCTTTCTAACAGGGCAGGCAGTAGTGACCATTCTGCATTGCTAAGGCCCAAGCTTAAAAAGCAAATAATACCAAAAGGAGGCAGAGAGGAGCCCCTGCCTGTTCCCATCTCTGTGGCAGAGGGGAACTCAGATGGCCTCACTGGAAATTAAACTAAGCTGACATCTATCACATTGTTTGGCAGCTTGTTAAATACAAGGGCCTTTTTCCACCTCCTGCCTCATCTTTTATTTAATTCCTTTTTCTCGCCTTCCATATGGTGCCTGAATTCAAGAGTTCCCCTGAGAGGACATTTCCCTGAGGGAAACAGGATCAGGATTTGGGAAGGTACTTCCAGCACCAGGTTATCTCAGTGAGTAGAAAATAAGCTAATCAATTCCATTGCTGTCCCTCTTTTCCCCCTTCTGTACCACTTTTGAGGCCTCTTTTAGTCCCAAGGCTGGACTTAGTGTTTGATCTAGGATGAACTTCTCTGAAGGGGGCCCAGATGACTGCTAAAATCATTTTGCCATCACAGTGTCTGGTACATGACACTAGTCCTGTCTGTGCATTTTCTCCTGTTCTTCAAAGCTGGGCTTGTGTTCAAGTGTTTGGGGGAAGAGAAACCATACATCTTTCATGTTAATGCTGTGCTTTAGCCTGCAGTCCAGGCTTCTTGTAGCTCCCTTTAGAGTTCAGCACAGTAACATCTGGGTTGTCCCAGGTAGTCAGTGGGTCAATGACTGGGAGTAATCTAAGTTCTCTGCAATACTGCCTGATCCTGCTTACATGAGAAAATGTTGGAGAATGATGTGAAAGAGATAACATGGCACATGGATCATTGCTAATCAGTGACTCACACTAACCAGTGCAGCAGATGCTGCCAGAACTAAAACCAAGGAACAGAAGGGAGACAGGGTGAAGAAACAGCCAGCTCTTAAATGCATAGAGGGAAAATTATCAGTTGTAAATACCTAAGTGATCTGTAAGTCATGGTGTGGAAGGAAGTACTGCTTAGGGAGCAGGAACACTGTAAAAAGCTCTTGAGTTTAGTGGAGCAAAGGACAGCAGACTCCACTTTGGCATGGGGACAGATGTGTAGGGGACAACTGGGTTGAGATCACAGGATCTTCAAGTTCCACTGTCGTGTAAGCACAACACAGATAGCATCTTTGAGTCCAAAAGCATAACTGCCTGTGAGGAATGATTGAGCTCATGTACTGGAGAAGGGCCATGCCCAGCATGTGAAATCAGGCTGGTAAAATTTGAAGCAACAGCATTCATTAAAGGGTGAAATACATTACATTTATATGTACCTACTTCTTGTCTTTTGCAGTGCAGCATTGCAGTAGGTTGGTGCCTTTTCAGCAGAGGCCTGCAAATAATTTTGCATTAATGAATTATTCTGAATATAATTATGCATTCATCCTGTTTTCTATTAGAATATTTCCTGCAGTGTAGTACGGAATGAATTCCTTAACTGAGACAGACAATCAAAAATTTCCGTGGACCCTAGGATTTAGTTTACGAAGCTGCTGTGTTCTGTCTCCATCTTTTCTAGCCATTGCAGGGACCTAACATTACAGTACAATATCCCCCAAAAAATGGCCAGAGGAAAGACAGACTACCAGGATCAATAATCCATGCTGTCATTAAATGATTATCTATTTTGTTTGCCAGAACAACACACATACTCAGTCACTCTAGGACACACCCACACTCCAGCTCAAAACCAGCTTTGCACCTGCTGTTCATTGTATTTGGTGTACTTTTGAAGACATGTTGTTCCAAAATGGATGCTGTTATGACCTTTGAGTCCTGAATCTTTGGGCAGTCAGGAGATAAACAAGCACAGCCAAAGCACTGAGTGTCTATGCCTTCATGGAGACTGCTACTCATATCAGTATCATTGCTCTGCCTGTCTCAAAGGTGAATTGTGCCCACAATTTGGCTCCAGTATAAGGTACTACCATCTCATAGTAGCTCTCCTGCTCTGAGCACACAGGGACTTGCTTGGCCCTTCAAGGCAGCCAGCTCAGCCCTCTCTTATATCTGCAGAGCTTCCCTGATTCCAGAGGTACATGAATGCGACACAGATGAAGTTCTCTGGGGACTCAGTTGCAATAAGTGCAGGACTATTACAATGAATGCAAAGCTGACTCTATGGAAATTTAAACAGAGACACAAAGGTCCTTTTTGGAATGTTAGTCCAAAGTTATTTTTATTTTAAAAGTCACTGATTCCTGACCTGGATTACTCAAGCATGGGAATAAAGGTTAAATTTCTGCAGAAGCCAAAGTCCTTTGGAACATGGCAAAGAGGTGATGAGAAATGATCTGTCATCAATATTACAGCCAAGCGCCTCTGATCCAGAAAGATGCAAAGAGCTCTTTATTTCTGTGTGAATATGGGGAACTGCTGGTACTCAGCACTCCATGGAACCAGATATTTTTGTCTGAGTGCGCTCAGCTGTAGCTGACCCAGCTGTAGCCTCTGCTGCAAATAGGTATAAGAGGCAGTGCAGAGTTAGCACCTACTGTCAGCATTGTTCTGGGTTCATATGGGGATCCTGAGTTTGTCAGAGCTCAAGGAAAGCCAGGCTGAGATTCATCTGGATTCAGATTCCCCCACATCCATCAGTGCAACCTGTAATATCTGTGCTTCCAGTTACCTCCATCTGTGTCTCAAAGATCTTGGATGGAAACCAACAGCTCTTATCTTGATACTGTTTATGCACCCACCCATATCACCTAATGCATGAACACCCCAATAGTACTACAGTGGGGCTGTCATAGTATCAATCCATATATTAACACCTTAAGTTACAGAATTCATATGTGGAAGGCTGGATCTGCCACTTCCACAGTGCAGTCTGTTGCCCAGGGCAACAAGATATGAGGGGCTGCAAACCATTTAGCTCTTGCTTCCTCTTCATGACCCGGAGCTGTGTGATTTCCAGGTTCCCTTGGGCAATGAATTGTCTACAGCTGGCCCCAAATAAAAGAGCAGTTATCTGCAGTTCCAAGACATAAATACAAGACAAACAATGGTGATGTACAGCATTGTGAGCTGCCTGGCAACAGTTGCTGATAGGATCTGACTCTCCTCTTACATGCCTTGAGCTCCAGAGATTTTGTAGGATTTAGTCACTTTTTATGCTGGAAAATCACTTCAGGTTCAATGTGAAGAGGTGAAGAAAATCTGAAACCAGTGAGGATGTCTTTCAGTATTTCAGGAGAGTGACTTTTGCCTTTAAATTCCAAGACCTATAAGAATTTTAGTTATGCATAGGTAGGCAATTAGCCTACAGTTACTGGCATTTCCAGTTATTATTACTGCAGTATCTCCAGTTTAATTATAACTTTCCAAGGATGTGCACATGCTGACAGAGGTATCGAGAGAAGAACTGCAGCAAACACACACAGCTCTAGTAGCAATGACAAATGGAAATTAGATTATTTGGATGTGAGAAGTTTGAATATGCTGCCTGTTAATCATACGTTACACTTTAACACTGATAGCATTTTTGTCTGGTATGGATTTCATATTCTCACCAAATTGCTGTGGCTAGAATTACTGTTAGGAGAGTTTGCTTCTCATTAGCAATCAATAATTCTTCACCTAACAAAGCATGACTATAAATGTTTCCCCCCTGTGAGTCTGAAGTTCGCTCTTATCCATTATACTGTGGTTCAGAGGTCTCTGAAGCCAAGGCTTATTTTTTAAAGGGATCAATATTGGTGTTTGCAGCATAAAAACCAAAGCTGATGACATATATAGGAGCCATACTATTGATCTTGCAATATCCAGAGAAAACGTTATTTCAAACTGAAATAGTTGTGGCCTTAGCATGACCCTGAGCTGTAAGCAAGTGCATAACCAGTCAGAGAGCTCCCAGCAATTATGTGCCAGTTTTTGGTGCAGGAAGATTCCTGGAAAAGCCTGATTAATCCTTGTTATGGTTATCAGCTTATTCTGTGAAAAGAGACTCCCTATTTTTTTTAGGGAGAGATTCTAACCTATTTTCACCATTTCCTCTGTCTCAGATATTTGTACTGTTATCTGGCTCTAGTATCTCTTCCCCTTCCACACTGACAAAACCAGGAGAGGTTGCACAGCTGGCTTTGAAGTCACAGTTCAGTTTGAGGTAAACTTTTTAGAAATTTTTGTTGATAGCTCATAAAAATCCATCTTCCTGGTTTTGTTTTCAGCTAGGGGAGAATGCAGTTTCAGCAATGTGCAATTGTCATTTTGGATCATGTTGAATTACACTCTGGCTATACAGCAGAGCCTTTTGCATCATTTTGTCTTGAATGGCATCAGAGAGCTGGCAGCAATTGCCCTGTGAATAGCAGAACTGGTTGGACAGAGGAAAGAGGAGCTTGTCAGTGATATTTTGTACCCATTCTACCCCAATATCTGCAACAGCAGCTCTGTAAAGGCCATGCACTCCCCTTCAGAGCTGAGATGTCAGCACTGTGTGAGGTTTTCCCAGTCCAGCAATAGGAAGGAGAGCTGAAACACAGTCACCCACTGAATCCTCTTTCCAGCAGGAGAGCGGAGCAGGGTTGCTGCCTGGGGAAGGGGTGTGTGTGTGTGTTGGTCTCAGGAAGAAGCTCTGCCAGAGCAGCCTCCTCCGCCGCGGGGGAAAGGGCAGCAGAGGGTACAGCAGCGCTTTGACACTGCATTTTCCACTGCCCCAGACCCTTCTCGGGTCAGCTGAAAGGCAAGATGTTACAGAGCTGGGCAGAGGAGCCTCTCTCCTTGAAGCCCCTTTTCCAAGGGATGTGATAGCACTGCCGGGTTTGGTACCCAGGAGCTGCTCTCCGTTGCTGGAGAGATCCAGGAGCTTCCAGCGCCGCCTGTTTGCGGAGGAGCCGCTGGAGGGCGCGGGATGGGGACCCACTCCCCAAGGGGGACCCGCTCCCCAAAAGGGACCCGCTCGCCAAAAGGGACCCGCTCCCGGCCCAAGGGGCTCCGCTCCCGGCCCAAGCCCCGCAGAACCGTCGCATCTCCCAGCTCCTGCGGCAACAGCATCACCATGCAATGTACCGGCAGCACTAATTTCGAGAGGACCGAGGTCACCAGAGATAAACATCGAGATGGGGGCTGAACCTTCGAAAGTGGGATACACAAGTTCTCTATTTCAGCTTTTCATCCAAACTGGGTTATACTACAGGAGGATATCACTTGACTACATGTGTGCTATTCTTGATCTTTTTAGAAACAATAGTATAAGTTTCACATAAAATCCATTTTCCTATTTAGAAGTAAACATGTCTGTTTATTTGAATCTGTAGAAAATGTAGGAAAGCCGAATCTTATAACAGCTTCTCTTTCAGCAAATGTGAGAATCTGTTGTGATTTTGATAACTTGATTAAACACCACTGAAGTTATTAAAAGTCTAAAATATCTGCCAGCAAATAAAAAACCTAGGAATATACATTACAGAAAAATAAGACAGATATTAGTATGTTCATTCTTATCCTCCAGCGAGCTGTCCTACAATACTCGAGCAAAGATGGAGACATTCAAATGATATATCAGGTCTAAATTAATATAACAAGCCTAAACTGCAGGTCAGGAACAGCAGAGAAACCAGCTGAAAACAGCATCACCCACAGCATAAAGAAAAGGGATGTGGGGACCCTCCTAAATGCAGTAGCTGAAGCATTGGGTAGAGGGTGTGTTGGTGGAAGTCTCAGGTGAGAATTCTCCGGGAGTTCAGGCTGATTGATGTACTCAGTGTACACTGACTCCATGCTGCTGCAAAATGCAAAATATTTTCTCAATAGAGCTCACATGCTCTAAATTACCTGGCATGCCCACTGCCAGTGCTGATTATGGGATCAGTCACTGAGCCTGGTCTTAAAACTCCTTTTTAGTGTTTTCATTTTACCCAATTAGTTCGTTCTTAGCAGTTTCAGTTCAGCAGCCTTCACTATGAGACCTGCTGACCCTGAATGTGTGCGTAGTAGTAATTAGACTAACAACAGATAATGCTGCAAAATCTTAATGAGCAGAACTTTATTTTAAGTTCAGTGTTGGAAAGATGAAGATATCTACAAAATCTACATAAAATATTAAAAAAATATGAAAAATATAAAATAACATTGAGAAATACTCTATGTGCCTTGCTTAAGGCTACAACCAAGAAAGAGATATTTCTTAGTATGTTAATAGATAATTCTTTCCTTTCTAGCTTTACTACAGTAATTGCAATTGATCTTAGACAAAATGTATGAATACCTTGGGATTTAGTTCCCAGCTGAAGAATTTTTTCCTTATGCTTTATTATTTGTATTGAGATTTTAAAGTTCTCTGGTGAATTTTTACAATGCTTCTGATACAGTTAAAAATATTGCATTTTTTTGTTTGTTTTACAATTGATTGCTATTCTTGAAGTAAGTATATTTAAACAAGAGACAAGAAAATATTGTGTAGAATTATTTGCATTTATGCTACAAAGGAGCAGCAAGGAAGTGGTTAAAGAGAGGGTAAAACTATTGTTAAACCAATTCAAAGGGCTCTCAGGCCAGCGGGAGATGTGTGAATATATGCCTTTGGCACACTCCTCCCCATTTTGTGGGGCAAAACTCTAGGTGAAATTATTCCTTCCCCCACAAGCTTTCTTCAAAGAGTTCTCAGATGCATACTCAAATATATCTAAGCAAAAATATTCTTCTTAAAATGTATCCTTTTATTGGCAATTAGAAAGGAAATAGTCTATTTCATGGGATTAACAATTTCTCTGTGGTGCCAGAGTGCTCAGCTGAGAATCACTGGAGAAGTACAAAGCATTATTTAATGCTCCATGCCATGAAGTGAACTTATGCCTACTGGGACTAAGGTCCATAAACGGATGTGGGATTTAGATACATTTTATTGAGTTAATCTTTGCTGCTCAGCAGAAAACATTTGTAATGGGGTTTCCTGACAGACTAAAGGGTAATTTTTTATCTCATCAGAACATTGCACCACTCAGCTTTAGGCAATTTATGTCCATGGTGCTGTTGAAATCAAAGCACTGTCCTTATTTCCTGTGGGCTGGAGGTGTAACCTTGTGCAGAAAGTGCTCAGCACCTCCCAGCACGTGAATGCTGCATGTGGGACCCTTGGAGTTGACAGGGAAGGTCTTTGTGCCTTAGTGTAATGTTGCAGAAAAAACCTTGTGCTGCTTCGTGTAGGAAAAGTTCAGTCAGGTGCAGCTCTATACTCTTTCTGCACCTGAAGCTGACTTACAGATGTCTTTTTTTACTGTGTGGGCATATTTTCCTGTTAATATAGATCCATGAATAATTTTAGTCTTGGTATGAAAGGAAATGAAGCTTTCATGCTCATGCTTTTTCTATCCCAGCTGGCCCTTTTCCATATAATTTTAGCAGCTCTTGCCTGGTTTTGACAAAGGATTGAAACTCTTGGCTTCCTGTAAATTTATCCTATTTATATATTTGAGATTGGGTATGGTGACAAAACCCGGTAATTGTGCTGGCTGAGAAGGAGAGGGAGAGTGTGGGGTTGTGGTTGTTTGTGGTAATGTCTTGCCTTGCCATGCCTGGTGTGTGATGCAGTGCTGCAGATGGGGAGAGGTGAAGGAAATGCACACATGGTGCACACCAGTGCATATGCTAGCAGGTTAACCATACCTTTATTTTCCTGCTTCGCACCAGGTTTTGGTGTGACTTGGGAAATCACCCCATAGTTTGTGTCTTTCTAGAGCCTTTAATCTGCTACAGCTAGTGGCTTAGAGACAAAGCTGGGGTGGGTAAACTGGGGTGGGAATGTTACAGGCTGTGGGTTGGACATGAGGAAGGAACAGCTCTGCAGGATAATGCACTGAGCAGGACAAATTCCTATTACCTGGATATACGTGTCTGCAAGCATACAGCTGCCCTGTATGCTTGCACTTGTGGATGCACACAAAGGAGAGTGTTCCATCCTCTCATTTGCTGGTGCTCAGCACAGAGAAATGCCTGTGTGGGCAGGTCCTTCAGGATAGACCTCTGGTTTCTGACAGCAGTCCTGGCCTGGGGAAAAAAAAAGGTCTACTTCACAATAACCAGAGCAGAGGGAAAAAACTCCTCTTTGACTGATTTTATCCTCAGTTCCCTAGATGAACACAAGCCCTGCCCTGGGGATGTTAAAGGGCTGTGTTTGATGTGTATCTGCCAGCTGAGAGCCCAGTCAGACAAAGCAGTGTCTAGGAAAGCTCTACAAAAGCTCTTTCCTTGTGGACTGCACAAAGTGACTGAGTGAACCTCAGTGCACAGACAGGCGAAGAGGGAAAAATCAATAGTCCCTAAGGCCCAATCTCCTACCCCTTGTGGTAACTGATGTTGAGTGCTTGAGAGATGGCAAGAAAACATTGGAAAGGCCTTTACTGTACTTTGTAATGTGAGAAGCTCTTTCTTCCTGTTCAGCTAACATTTGGCATGTGTCCAAAAGCCTGGAGTATCAACAGCCCTTATGATGCTCACAGATGCTATTTTTATCCCTGTGTCTTTCTGGTTCTCCTTTATGTGTTTCAAGTTATGAATTGCAAGCAACAAAAAAATGCTGTTTCCATCAGGGAATGTGCACTGCTGCTCCTCAGGGAAGGAAGCTGTCCTGGTGGTCTTGGCTGCATGGATCCAGCAGCTGTTCTGCACTAGGCGTGCTCCAGAGGTTCCTGGCAGGGAGAAAAAGGTGAAGGGGAAAAGAAAGAGGAATAGAGCAGTGAATCCAGTGCAGTGCTCTGAATGACAGCAAGGATCAGGGTTACCATCTCCTGGAGGTGACTCAGTGTATCTGTGGCAGAGCAGAGAGGAGAAAATAAGTTCCCTTCTTAATGTCCAGAGTCTGTCCTTTCCAGCTCCCATGGGGCTGCTGGAGGGCCATGACACAAAGACTGTGCCCATGCACTGGTGCTGCGCTAGTGATACGGTTTAGGAGCTGGAGAATGGGGTTCTGACATGCCTGGTTTTATACATCACAACCTCCTCTGCGTTACCCAGTGTCTCTCTCATGTATTTCTTTTGCATTTACTTGTCTCTTAGTTTATTCCCGTGATTTTAAGCCAAGAGCCATTTATGTTTTGGGTAGATTCCTCTGAAAGGCTCTTGGTCTCACTTAGGTCTGTAAGAATTTTCATGATCAAGACTGGAATAATGGCATCCAAGCCTAAACCCTGGATCTAGCTACTCTTTGCCCTTGTGCCAGTTACACTTTGGTAACTCTGGGGTCTGTTTGTTTATCTTGCCAAGCAGAGGCCTAGCAGGACTGAAATGCCTTCTGCTCTTGATGATCTGCTCTTAGTTGCAGAGGTCAGGAGAGTCAGGTAAAATAAACCCTGCAGGTGCAGCAACAATTCATGTCCACTGCTTGGCCTGTGAAGATTCTGCTCATCTCCTGATCTCCTGAGAATCTTATCTAATCCAGCAGTGATGTCACTGGATTGGGGGTTTCTTTTTTGTCTGCATTTTTGTTTATTTGTTTTGGATTTTTAATTTTTTTAAAATTATGGTAATGGTCCTTGAAAAACTTTGATGTCTTCACAGCTTTGAGATGACAACAGAAGTTCTTTGGCTAAGGTTGTCCTTTGATCTTCACTATTCACTCCTGCTTTTGGCAGTTTGCGTGGGAGACTGTGTGCGTCAACAGTGGCAGAATTGTTGTTTCCCTCTGCTGAAGGTGACCAAAAATGTTTTGCTTGCCCGTTAAGAAATCACTTTAAGCAGATCAGTGTAATGAGATTCTGAAGCCATATGGCACTGGAATTAGTGCCTTCTAGTGCAGGACTGCCTGTTGTAATTGCAACAGTGCTGTACACTACAAGGAATTTCAAGAACAGTGATGTTTTTTCCTCTGCTTGTTCCTTTAACTCCTTGGGGTTTAAAACAATGTCTGGGATGTAGTCCTTTATTAAAAAAAGGAGGGAGAAGAAGTCCTGGTCTGCTTTTTATTAGTTGGAAGAAAATAAATGAAAGTTAATAAAAATACTAGTTTCTGTTTTCTAGCTGAACACTGGGATGGATGTTACCATTGCACCAAGAGTGCTCTAAAAAGAAAGCTTTGTGTCAAACTACTGAAATGCCTCATGGCTTATCAGATTCATGATCTGGAAAATGGGAAGGCAGAAGGAAGACTATTGAGGTATATGCAAAATGAAAATTTGTTTCAGCATAGCTATCAAAGATTAGTTCAAACATCAGATAAAACATCATGAAATAAGAAAATGTGAAGCTGGGGTTTCAGGGAAGAAATATAGATTATTTTCTTAGCTTCTGTGTGTATTTATAGTGGCATAGGATTTAGATTACTTATTTCTTAGATTTGTGGAATACTACATACATTGATGGGGGGAGCTTCTGGTCTTCATGAATAAATAAGATACCTTTGCTGTTGGGTTTTTATGTTTTGACATTTCTAAAAAGTTGGTGGATAAGAGCAGTAATTTTTTCAGTCTCTTCTACACTAAACTTTCTTAGTGGTTCTTACAAGGCTCTGATGGAAAAGTGATGCCTGTTTCCCCTCAATTGCTTTAATGACTCTGTGGGGTAAGTTGCAAACAACAAGTGTTTTACAGTGTTTTCTAGCTGCCTCATTTGCACTTGCAGCAGAAGCAGATTTCTCGTCTTCCTTCCTCTGACACATAAATGCTGTTCCTAAACTCAAATCTTGATTCTTCACAAGAAATTATGTCCCTTGGGCTCAGCATCATTGAGATCCAACATGTTTGTTCCATGTTTCATGCTTAACAGTGATACCAACCATCACAGCACAAGCATCTTGTTTCATGAGAAGAGGCATGTGACTTAAACAGATTTAACAGCTGACTTTAAATTTGTTGCCCTCCTCTGGCCACACAGTCATGGCAGCAAGCACTTTCCAGCAAGCATCAATTCCAAGGCAAACTGGTATTTCTACTGAAACTAGGAACCAGTGCAGTTCTGCAGGCTGTCTTGGATAATGGCATCTGAGGATATCTGGGTCATGGGTTGTGGGGTGGGGTTTTTTTCTTTCTTTATTTTTTTTTGTGTGGCTTTTTTTAATTTTTAATTTCTGATGACACTTTCTTACATTTATTTACTTGCTTATTCATTGACAGACCAACCCAGATTATGTTTCTAGGCAATGCTGGCAATCCATTACCAGGAAATATCCTCCTCCTTAGATTTTCCAAACATTTTGCTATGGTTGTTTGAAGCAGCAGGAAGGTAATACACTTCCATTCTGAATGATTATGGAGAAGACCCAGGGAAGCATGCTTACCATTTTCTGTACCTGTTTCCTGCACTACAACCTTCTGCACGCAAAGAGCAGTAACTTGCTTTCAAAAAGGTACCTTTCAGCTAATGGAGGAAATTTGTGAATTCTCCATCATCCACACTGTGTGTGCGTTTGGTAACATGTTACGTAAAAGAATTTCTGCAAGGCAGCTCTCTGCAGCTCCTGTGCAGATACAGCCAAACCAATGCAGAAGAGGTAATTTGTGTGGTAGGAAACAAGGTAGGTCTCAGTGCTCTTATGTCCTGTTTTCCATATGTGTCAGGAGAAGCTAGCCCAGCTTGTGAATAGGAATGCAATGAAACTTACAGTAGAGCAAGCAGATCCTTCTGTCCATCCATCCCAGCCCTTGCATCACAGAACTCAGTCCCTGAGGTGACCTTTATGTGCCTTGTTGCTAAATGTGTAGCAGCTGCAGTCAGCTTATTTTTCTGTCTGGAGCTGGGTGATGGCAGTGCTACCCCAGTCAGCAAAGGTTTGTATTTAGCATTGTAATAGATCAGGCTTTCCTAGGGAAAGACTGGGAAGTTATTTTAGATCATTTCCCTTTTGTGTGCTGTTTGGCTACCTGTGCATCCAAAGCTCACACATGGAGCAGATTTTTTCTTGCATCCATTTCCAGCATCAAGTCTCCCCCTTGGAATACAGCATGTCACAGATTCTCCTGTTGCAAATCCATGTGGGTACCCATGGGAAACAGTGTTCACAAGGAAGGGTGGCAGACAGAAATGTATTTCCACAAATGCTGGATTCTCCCTCATTGTTCACCTCTGTGTGTCAGACATGAACATATTGTCAGAAAAGTTTGTTTGCCAAGATATATCACGTTTGTCCGTGTAAGGAAGGACACCTTGAGCCCCTGTAATCAAAGAAATGAGGGAGGAAATGTTTAAAGATAAAACTGCAGGGTTGTGTTTCTAGTTTTCTTATCCCATCATGAAAGTTTTCTACAAAGTATTTCTGCCTTCTGTACCACTGCTCCCCCTATCTGTAAAATATTGCTGTCACCTAGAGATTTCTCTATGGAATCTCTAATAAATATTTTACAAATGCTAATGAATCAGGTTATTCAACTGCTCAGTACTTCAATGTTCTCACTTTGCAGGCAGGATTTTGACAAAGACAAAGAACAGGAGAGCGAGCAACTTCATGCCACATAGCAAATTTGGAGGTGAGGGTAGTAAAAACTTTTACCTTTAAGAGTGGAAATGTCCTTTATAGCATCATTTCATCAAAAGAAGAGGTTCTGAGACTCAGTTCTCAAGTCTGGTAGCTGTTTGACTATATGGCCAGTTTGTGTGTGCGGGGTTAGGAAGCTTAAACCTCTCTCCCTGTGTGGCTGAGGCAGCAGAGCTGGCAGAGGAGAAGTTGCAAGTTCGTGGAATGGGAAAGAAATAGGGGTGGGTGAGTTGATTTCTGTATATTTCAGTTTACAGGCATTCAGAGCAGTCCAGCCAGTTATTCAGCATTTTAGTTATGGTACCATAGGAGGCTTTTTGCTCCTGAGCATCTTTGTCCTCTCTAGGTCATTCACTAATTTAGATTAATTAGCCTTCTGCTTTCCCACTCCATGTCCAGGGATCAGCTGTGATCTGAGCAGGCCACGAGCTGAACTCTGTATGTTCTGGCACTAGGTAAAGTGCCAACAGGTGTTAGTGACTGAGGCAGAGGAAGGCAAAGGTTCTCAGTCTGTGTGTAAAATCCTTGCAGGAAACTCATACTGTGCTCAGGTCACTGCACTTGAGCTCTGGCTGGCAACTCAGCCCTGATTCATTGTGTTCTCATTGCATTCTTTGCACTGTCACCAGTGCTGGCCTTGTGCCTGTTATGCATCTCCTGGGCAGTCCCCTGCCGATCCTAGGGAAAGGTCCTTTTTAATTCACTGTATCAGAATTGAATGCTCTCTGCACTCAGTTTCCCAATAACTAGTTTCTTCATACGGCTCTCTAACCAGTGGTTTGTGTTATAGTAATTGTTAAATGGGAAAAAAAGTCAGCTTAAATATCCAGCCCCTTCAGAGTGGGATTTCTAAATGTATGTTTCAAATATCTGGTTTTGGTGTCTAACTAATGGATCCAACTTCTTTGTTTAAAAAAAATTAGTTGGGGGGTTGCACAGCTAGCAGAACATGTCTGCCAGCAATATTTCCCTTGTCCTCCATTTGCTACTCTGTTCATTTCGATTATCAGATCTTATGAGCAGGGACTGTGCACAGCAGCAGAGGGCTTTTCTGTACAGTTGCAGCCTCCCAGTGCCACTGCCAGACGTGTGAGTAATTGGTTGAGCAGCTCTGCAGAGCAGTCTCCTTGCACCGTCCAAGCTGAAATGCAGAAATAAAAAAATCCATTCTCAGAGATGAAGAATCATAAAATCATAAGCCTGAAAGGGACCAAAAATCACGAAGAGAAACCTTTTCTCAAAGAAAAAAATTTTGCAAACATATCTGGCATGCTTATTAAGAGTAATTCTGTGATCTTGCAATGTGCTTCTGGGATCTTCTCTCTTCATTGTTGCTTATAAGACAGCTTTAAATTAATGATAAGGAAGCCATTCAGGGCATGGGCTGTGCTGAGGTTCACAGCTTTCATTCTGAATGAGAGATTAAAGTAAACTGATATTGAAAGCAAGGAGGGAGAAACAAACACAGTCAGTAAGCCTGTAAAAGTCTTAGCCAATTGCAATGGTGAACATCCTGCTGGCGAGGGTGACCTTGAATGAACTAAGTGGGATAAAGTCACCAGGCTGGACTGACGGCTGAAGAATCAGGCTGGATTCCAGCAAACAGGGAGCAGATTCCTGACAGGAGTCTCCTGAGCTGGGGCAATGGCTTCTCGGTGTCGGAAATGTGGACAACAGGTACCCAGGAATCTGCCTTTCACTGCTGTCCGGATAACAGAAGGAGAAATGAAATCTTATCATGATTTTATAGGAGGATGCATTAGACTGGAGCGCATGGCAAAGAAAGGTATGTGCAGCATCTTTAAACAAAATAACATCTTGTAGTGGTAATTGCATTTCATCCCCAGGCAATTTGCAAAAAAGAGATTATATTCTTAATGCTTTCTCTGAGGAGTCAGTGATAATTAAAGACAAATGGCTGGATTTGGGTATTAACTCAGGTGTGACTGCAGCATTTGACTTGGCTACATTTCTGGGATATTTGCAGTGATTTGACCTAAAGGAGGTTAAAATGAATGCTAGACTCATTCTGAATAAATATTTATTCCATTCAGGTGTTAGACACTGAGTTTTCTGTATAAGTCAGGAGTAGGTGTCTGTGCATGGAAAATACTTTTTAAAAATAAATGTAAAGAGCTGGAGCAGTGGGTGTCATGACCCAGCTGAGCCTGTCACCCTGTGCTTCTAAATTAATGTGTGGAAGGTCAATATCTTCCTTTCTGTAAAGATTTTGGTTTGACTGTATTTAGAAAGTTGCACAATGGAGCTTCTTGTGCTCTGTGTGTCAGCTCAGGTACAGGGCAGTATTCCACTCTCAGGGGGGTTGCTAGTATAAGGTACTGGTGCCTAGCAATTTGTGCTAACTGCATGTTAACTCTGAAGAGGAGTGATGCAGTTGAAATCTAGGCTGTTGACTGTCATTTCATATATCAAGATTGCTGAATCATAGAACACTTTTTCTCTATGTCATTGAGAGGAAGATTTTTTAAAGAGCCCCCTTTCATTTACCCTGTTAACTTGAATAAATACTTAGTAAACCTCAAATCTAGAAATTTATAACATGTTCACTAGTACATGATGAAGATTGCCAAAAGCATGCAATATGATAATACTTGGAAGATAAATTGTTTATTATGATTCAATTATCTCTTCAGCAAAGAGAGTTGCATTTGATCTGGTAAATCGAGAATATTCTGTAGAAAAAGAGGTGGACCAGAAGCAGGGTATCAGCTGCAGCCACTGCTCACAAACTGGGGTTTGCAGATGCTTTTTTTAATAGGGCTCTAACACACAATGTCAGGGTTTGAAAACTGCAAAGCCAGTCCATTGTACCTCTGCTTCTGTGGGTGATCCATCCATGCTGATCTTTGGGCTCAGTGCCTACCTATGCATTGTTGTATTTGGCTGACCTTTCAGTAACACTGATGTTTCCAGTGGCACTCTTTGTACTGAGGCATTCCGAGTTCAGTGTAGCAGGGCAGAAATGTCTGGTGTCCAGTAAAAGACAGTGGAATTCATTGAAGTTCCTTCCTGAATGTTTGATCGGGTTGCTTATGGCTTTGTGGGCCTGTGGACCTGATGGAGGCAGAGCTCAGGCATCTGCTGTTCTTTTTCTTCCTGTAGTAGAGAGGGGAAGAGACTGGTAAGGACTTTGCCATGGTTACTGTTCCCAGGGAAACACCTTCTCTGCCTCTCATGTTGAGAGACTACCTGGCATAGTATTATGGGTGGAAATCCCTTGGAAAATAATTTTTTGCTAGAGAACAGAGAGCATGTCAGATCAGCCTGAGCCTCTTGTCATTTTGCGAGGCAGAAAACATCTTCACCGCTTTAGTGTTAAATTCTGCCAGTGAAGCTGCCGGAGGGGCAGAAGTTCAGTTGTTGCTGAGGACAAGGTGCCTTCAACTGTGGGTATTGGAGCTTGTGTGAGTTGTGAAAACACACCAGGGCAGCTCTGTGTATGGTGACAGTGTTAGAAGGGAGCTGAGGAGTGGCAATGTGGCACAGGATTTCTTGACAACACTGCCTGAGTTGTTTTCTCCTGCTCTGAACTGACTCTGACCTTGTGTTCATTGTGGGGGTGTTTTTGGCCTGTGTTTTCTTGTCTGTAAAACAGGAGTGGGAATTATCTGCCTCCATAAAAAGTGGATCCTGATGATGGAGTTATAACTTCATATTACTACTTTGATGATTAGACCAGTTTTCCTTAGTTGTCTGTGCTGCATAAACACATAGGCAGGAACATTATCTGTCCCAGAGAACTTGGATTCTGTCTGCCCCACCCAGTCCTACAAGCAAAGACTCATTGACTGCCTTTTTCTCAGGCTGACTTTCTCTGAACATAGTGGCAGTGCAGGATCCCTGTGGCATGTTCTGACTTACCATCACTTTAGGAGGAGATACCCTTTCTGCAGTTTAAGGGTCAAGCTGGAGTGTTGCTAAGGTCCAATTGGCTGATGTTTACTCAAGCAAATTTACTTCAAGCACTCCAAAATACGGAGCAATTTTCACCTTGTCCATCCCCAAGACACACATACAGACCATGCCTGTGGAGCCCTTTGAATATTCTGTGGCAATTTTATCTTGTGTATTAGATATCATAATGAGAAGATACAGAAGACTGGCTCCTTGCAACAGGCTATATGAGCTGCCTACAGGCACTGAAGGGCCCTCTGGGCTCTGGTGTACAAGTGGTGCTATTTTGAATACCACTATGTGACCTTGAGACTCTGGGAGCTGCAGCTCCAAGGTGCTGGTTATAGCACAGCTATGAGAACCAAAGGGAAGGAGCCCCCAGAAAGCCAGGCAGAGATGTGGCAGGGACTCCAGTCCAGGGCTGATCATTGCTGGAGTGCTCTCAGCTCCTCACCAAACAGATACTGAGGCTGAAAGCAAAGCATAGCCTCTTGCCATGAAATACATCACTCTTGGACAATGGCTCACGTGTTTTTTCTGCATGGACCTGACAATTTCTGTCACTCAGCTGCTGGTGAACATCTTTAATGCTTGAGGAAACCTCTTGCCAAACCAGCCCCTTTGTCCCCAGATGATCCTAATTAGCCTGTCTTCTTGTGATGCTCAAGTCCTTCAATGAGATCATACACCTACGGCGGTTTTACATGGATGAATGATCCTGTGCTGGCTATGACTATGTCTCTGCATGCTGTGGAGCTTGGGGCTGCAGCAGATTTTATATCTTTAAGGGAATAAATGTGTGTTTTTCATCTGCACTCAAGGCTGGTGGCTGCTTAAATCAGGGTAGTGAATCTGCAGACACTAAGGAGTATGCAGTTTATTATTGAGGCTTTTCAGGATTTTGCTATTACTGCAAAACCAGGCAAGAGGCTTCTTGCCAGTAGGATGGGGACCTGTCTGTTGTGCTGGCAGTGTTTCTGCTTTTCTCCTCTGTAGGAGAGAGGAATGCTGCAGTTTTGTCTGTCCAGCAATCATGGGAACTTGTTCTCAGTCTTACTGATGTGTCTCTCTTACTGCTGGAGTTGAAAACCAATTCTTCAAATCCGTATGTTCAGGGAGAAAAAGGGGCTGAAGTGCTGGAGTGGTTAAGGAATTCTAGTGCTATCTCTGGAAGGAAATCCTATCTGAAATTAATTTGGGCTGAAATTTGTTGGCCTTTTTGGAGCTTCTCCACCTTTAGTAGTAAAATAAATGAGAAATACTCTCCTTTTTCAAATGACTGACTTTTCCACAAAGGTGCTGGTTACTGGAGAAAGTGACTATTTCATGTGAAGACCAAAATCTGAAGTATAAGTGGAAGGTATTTCTAAATCCCTTGAGACTCGGTCATAGAGCCTCCTTGTGCATTGCTCAAAATTGTTCTGGTTTTATTTGAATTCAGTATTTCTTCTTCTCTTTAATAAAAAATGCTACCTAGGGGACCTGGGATAACTTTTTTCAGCTGGCTCTCATTGCATATTAAATAGCTGAAATAAAATATTCTGTTTTCCACAGAGGTTTTTCTGAGAAAAGATGATTGTTTTAGATGCTTGGGTTTCTTTTCACCTGTTCCCATTCATATGCAGTGTGCTCTGCTGTGGTTGAGAAATACTAAAACCCAGTTTACCTAAGCAAAAAGTCCAGACAATTGTAAGAAAAATAGGGAAAGCACAGCTTGATTTTAATTTAAAAGAATTCTGAGAGAGATGTAGTACTGCAAAGATCAAGAGAAAAAATCCTCAGAGGGCAAGTTATAGCAGAGACCTTGTGGGTATTTATGTTTTTCCCTTTCTCCCATGATACCAGAACAAGAAACAATTTAGTGAAATGGGAAGGCATTAAACATGGATAGACAGATTGCTATAATTGGCAATGTTTTGTTAACTTGTGGGACTTATTACCACAATATAATGGTGCAGTTTGTTGGTTTTTTTTTTTATTATCTAATTGTAGTGTAAACTGCCTGGGGAGAAGATTTCAGGGGAGAATGGTGCTAAGTATGCTGGGAGATTGGAGAGTGCCTGTGCAGAGCTCTCACTCTGGTTATGCCCACAGAACTTATTCTCCAAATTCAGCCAGTTCTGCTTCTTCAAGCCCCACTTAAAGACCCAATTCTGCTGTGCTAATGTATTGATTTTTTTATACAAATTATACTGCTGCTTTATTATTTGAATCTTGCGGTGGATTAGTCTGGCCAGTGAGTTTTCTAAGACATGTACTTTCTTTCTTCACCACCTGCACATTGTCTACTAGAAATACTCAGGACCAAGGATAAAGGAATAATAAATAAATGCTTGGTTGAAGCAGCCCAGCTATATATGAATATTTGGACTATGCCAAGTGTCTCGTTGCACAAATTTCTGATCCTATTAGTTGATTCCAGTTTTCAAGGGGAAGAAAAATCCTCTAAGCTTTTATGACTGACAAGAATTATTGACCAAACGTTTTTTTTCCCACCTTTTTCTAAGCTGGAATATCCCAGCATTTTTTTTTTTTTAAATTTTATTTTTTTTGCACAGAGTCAATGCCTTGTTTATATTCAGAACCTGTGCCTATGAATCATTAAACTGGGGATTGCTCAGTTTAGGCTACTTGTCTAAACTCCTGAGTCACTACCTTGAACCAGTATGCTTCTGGGGGTGCCTCTGAACAGGTCTACAGGAGTGAAGATCTGATTTTTAAATTGGGATACTGTTAATTAGTAAGGTCATCATTTGCTAGCATTGGGGAAAGATGAGGTGAAATGGGAAGGGGTAAAGGGATACTGTGTTCCATTCCCCCTTGACTTTACCACTAGACTCAAAAAGTGACATATGTCAGTGAATGGATGAAATTGGGGTCAACTTAAATTTTCAAGTCAAAACCACAATAAGAATCAAAGGCCTGTAAGTCAAAGTGGGAGCTGTGAAACACAAGCCAGTTTCTTTGTTAGGCCATCTCTAGCGGAAACAGTGGATTTGCAGTTGCCTGGCATCTTTAACATAAGATTAAAGAGCTTTCTAAAATGCTGGTTTAATCCAATTTCCATGAACATCTTGTGTGTTCAACAAGTCAAACACAATGAACCTAGTGGTTCTCTCTGGTCCTGCAGTGGAAGAATCTGGGAAGATGATCTCTGAGTTAGAAGCACCTGGGTATGAGCCATTCCTTGTCATGCCTTTGGAGGCCCACACCTGCAGGTATGAACACATGAACATGTGGAGACAGATGCTGACATGGTGCAAGTTATTTCAATGAAACTGAGAGGGTCATGTCCTTGAATACAGGTTCACTTTTTTGAAGTGAACTTAAAATTAAGTGAACTTAAGTGAACTTAAATGGGTAGTAAAGTTGCTTCCCAGTAACAAAAACTGAAATATCATTATTTCCCAGTTCTATGGGTTGTATGCTGGTGGGACAATATTTGGATAGCACAAAATACTGTTCTGCTGAGAGAGGCACAACTGAGCACAGCCTTTTCCGCTTGGCAAAGACATTTTGCCGATGCATACTGAAATTACCTGTTCTAATTACCCAAATGAAAAACATCTGATGTGTAAATTTAGCTTATGAAACATAAAGTACTGCCCAAGGAAGAATGTAGTGTCCTGAGAGGAATTTCTTGCTGCCACTTTCATGGTGAGTTCATTCCTCTCCTTATATTCTAAATCCACATTAGTTTAGTAATTTACATTCACTTGCAAAGTATCGTTTAATCTTCTAACTGCGTGGCTGGATGGATCTGCAACTTCTGCAACATCTCTACACACAGGGTTAAAGTGCTCCTTAGACTGTAACCACCTAGCACATTTATCAGCCGCTGGGATCGATGTAACACCTGTCCGTAAGGCTTTGGAACTTGTCCCTCTGAGCTCCAGGGAGCCAATCCCGGCAGGAAGGTGCCGGACGGTGCCGGGAGAGGGCAGCGCGCTACCCCACATCTGGCTGGGGAGCCAGCTGTGCACAGGCTGTGCTGCTGTCTCGGCTCTCCGGGGCTGAGCTGGGCTCGGTGGGTAACAGGGCTCTGGGCTGTCTGCTCTCCCAGGAGAGCAAAATGTGTCTGGAATGGGAGACAGATTTTGTACATTGGTTACACGTGGGCATGTTTATACTGGTACAGGCAGCAGAGAGTAACATTACACACCCACTGCAGCTGGTGAATTCACTTGTTTGGCAGGCAGTGCAGGGGAGGCTGGGAAAGGAAGCGCAGTGTGAAATCCATGCATCTTGCCACTCTTCCGATGTATCTTTATCCACCAAGTAGTGTCTCTCTGTAAAGCTACAGGTGTCATAAGCTGTCAGGTGTATCTTGTACCGAGCATGGTGATGCACTGCTTAGATCTGGCATTTATTTCTAACTACATAGATCATCCTGTTAGTTTTCTCATGCTATACTACAAGCATTGTCATAGTTTTTGGTTAGCTGCTGAGAGACGGATGGAAATAGTGGGTGTATTATCCTTAAGACATCCACTGTCCAGTGGTTTGTCTGTACAAACAACTTTGGTCTGCTCCTCAATTTACAGCTGGGGAAAACTGACTGATGACCTGGATTCCTCTCCCTGTGCCTCAATTTCCCTATCTATAAAATGAATGGCACTACTCTTTTTGGAGCCTGAAGACACAGAAAAAACAAGATATTACCATTGCATCCCACATCCTAGGGGACAGCTACTGTAGCCTGGGTAAAGAATGACTTGTATCTAAAGCTACTGAGCTGCTGGGGGCTGTGGCAGTAAAGGGACAGTAAATTTTATGAATTAACATTAGTTAGTGTTGCTTCCCAGTATTGCTTCAGACTGCTATAGATGTGATGTTACCTTCATTAAGCCACAAGTGTACTTCCTTCATGCATTGAAAACTTGTGTCCTGAAGTATTCATTGAACTAAATATGTAAAAGTGATTACTCCCCTGTTCAAAACCTGAGGTCATGTTTCCTACCAAATTCATAGGTCTCGTGCTGTCTTCTCCTTTGTCTTTAAATAACAACACTATGTTCTGATGAGTGGGTGTGCCTTCAGGATACTCCGAGACAGCTATTCACTGCAGCACTGCTGGTTTCCCTTGGCCCTGAGTACCCTACTATTTGAAGTTATTTTAATGAAAGCCCTTTCCATGCCTTAGTCTGAGCAAGTGAATCTGTTTTGTTGCTTGCTGGGCTGTACCTTTATTGTTTGTGCCAAGCCGTGAATGCCTCCACAGTGCCCTTTGGAGGGGCCTGAGTGGAGAGCTGTCCAGGCGGGAAGAGGCAGCTGCACCTCGGGCAGGGTTAAAGCCTGGGCACGGTGCGAGGCAGAACTCTCTGCTGTGGTTTGTCTTGAAGCTGTTACTAAGCAATTTGTGCAGACTCCTGCAGGAGAGCGTCAGCTCTTTGGTGCACTGTTGGTTGGATCTAGGATTGCTTCCACAGAGTGCTGCCTCTCTCCATCCCTCCCCTCTGCCTCGCTGAACCGATGGCCACAGCGGGACTGCGGAGAAGCCAGGCTGCCTCAGCAGGAGGGGCACGGGCTCGTGAGTGGCTCAAGGGGCTCAAGGGGGACGCATCGCTCTCTGCGGTGTCTGTTGCTTTTTCTAGTGGGCATCTGAGCTGAGCTGCTGCTGACAGCTTGGAGAAGGCTGCAGGAGGGTGGCTGGGAGCTCTCTTGGGCAGAGGTTGGCTGTGAGCAGTCCCGGAGATACACCGAGCGCTGCTGGCAGCAGTGGTGCCTGATGTGGCTCACTGTCTCCAGTGACAGTAACCAGGGAAATATTTTTGAGCTAACTGGCCTCTGTTCAGCAGTGAACAAGCAACCAGTCCTTCAGCTCCTGAGCTCAGAAATTGTGTGAATAGGCTCTAAAATTATTTTGCTGGATGCAATAATTCAGGTCAGAGCCAGTGGCTAGAAGTTTTCTAAGATACAGTTTCAGCTATGAAACTGTCTGCTGGCAAGCTCTGGAGAAAGAAATGAAGTCTGCTGTACAGTCTGCTGTATCTCTTGATTAGCTCAGTGTCCAGGCATTATAATGAACATATTTTAGCTTTGCAGTTTACCACATGTGGGTTTTATTATTTATGATGGTCTTTAACATGACATTATGGAAATGTTCTTTTGTTCTATTCTCTGAGCAGGAATTTGCATTCTAGCAATCCAGCATTGTTGTGAAGGACAGATTTTGGGAAGAAGATGAATTAACTTTTCTCTGGCAAAAATCAGAAACTATCAAGAAGTTTTTACTCCAGGGGCACTAGGCAAGAGGCTGTCCCATGCTGTTATAAATCTGGAATTATTTCTTGAATGCTGAGATTAGACTTTTGCCTTTAATGCCTTTTATTAGGGAAGTTTCAGTTTTGTGGTTAGTGGGATATAGCATCTTCCCTCAGGGGGTGGTCTGTGAAATCAAGCAATATCTTGCTGAGAAAATGATGTGGTATGGTGTGTTTCTTTAGATCTTTTCTGATTATGGATAATTCATAATGTAGAGTGAAGATTTGTTAATAATTTCTTATCTAGCTCTTAAAATATTACAGCAGTATAGTAAGAAGTATCTTCATAATAGGCTGGGATATGAAGTCACCTGAATTGAACAGTGAACAGTGCTTTGAGAATTTTATATTAGTTTGTGAATTTAGCTTCTATGGGGATTATTAATGGAGAATTCCTAGATGTGTGCATAAATGTATGGTGCATTCTGACAGCAGGTATTCAGTGAAATACTTGAAGTGTGACTATAAGTATGATTTTGTACACACAATGTATTTTTGCAGAATGTACCAATGGTAAATCAAAATGACAGTTTATCTATGCAGAAGAAAGATTTTTTTTTTTATTTACCAATCATTTTTAAGACTTCTTTAAAAACAAACAAAAAAATCTCCATCAAACAAGAACATACAAAGACTGTTTTTGAAGAAGTGGTTAAATGGAAAAAGCAGCAAAATCTGTTTCTTCATCCAAGGGAGTGTATTCCAAAATATTTTGACATGGGCTTAGAAAGCTGACATAATGCCTAGAAGGTGCATTTCCATTTGGGAGGGCAAGATTTCAGTTTTTTATATGAGCAGCTCTACTTTCTTCCCCTTGTAAGTCAACCACAATAGACTCCTAATATGTACTGTGCCTGTCTGTAAAAACAACTTATTAAAGTCTGTAACTGCCCCTGGAGAACAGGAAAACACAGCCTCTAAACTGGTCTTTTCTATCTGTGACCTCTCCACTCTTGTAATTTTATGTTAAAATTAGCTTCAAATTCAGTAAATGAGATTAATTGAAAAATTTAGTGATCCAAATAATTTGAGCAGCCTTCCCTGAAAGACTTATAATCAGCAGAAATATGTGCCTGCAGAGCCAGGCTCAGGTAAAGCTGTACCTCCATCATTAAGTTGCAGATAATGCCTTGTAAATATTAATCACAACTCAGTGTAATGACAGAAGAAAACTTCCGAGCAGATCTGCTGCATGATAGAAAATCACATCAGGCACCAGTTCAGCTTCTGGCCAGGTAGACACTGGGACTCAGAGGTTTATGAGCTCTTCAGAGAAAGGCGCATTTTTAACCTTTCATGGAGACTGTTTGGGAAATTTTGCAAGGCAATTCCTTCCACACCATGACCTCAATCTGTCCCCCCTTCAAGGGATTGGAACATGTTGCCAGTGCATCACTCAAGACAGAGTCTTGCTCCTAACCTTGCTTCCCCAGATTTCTACTACCTTAGTGCACACAGAACTGGGTTGCTGTTTCAACTAAAAATCCACCAACTTAAACAGATACCTCCAAACATGAACATGAGTTACTTAAATATTTTAGAAGAATCTTCATCTTTGGAAGATGGTTACCAAACTGTGCTATGAAACTTGGCTTTAATGAGAAGAGAAACTGCATTTAAACAAATACTTTGTGTAGATTTTACAGCCATGCTTGGTGAAAAATTGATCTGAGAGAAAAGTTGATATCAGTCACCTATGCTTCATTTTGACTTTTGCTCTCAGCTGACCTAAGTCTGATTCTCTCCTGGAAATGGTAGTCCTGGCTTTGCCACCCCTCACCCCTCCTATGCATTACCAGCACTGGTACCCTTCAAGCAGCTTTGCAGAGAGCTAACCCAGATCAAAGGAAATTTCACTGAGGAAACAATTGCTTCACCTTATTTACAATAACTTTATTCCTGGCTTAGTTTTCAGTTGACTCAACATGGGTTAGCAAAAAAGAGGTGGCAGGTGTGTGAAGAAGAATAAGAGCAAGAATGGGATTTCCTTTCTGTTTATAGCGGATTTTTAGTTCCTCTTTAGAACAATCTGTAGCACAGCAGCTTGTATCAGTAACTGACCTTGCTGTTTGTCTGCCTGGGCTGAGAGAATAAACAAACCTTTTCAGAAAGTAAACAAGGGGCACAAGTGGTGAGGAAGAAAAATAAATAGAAATGAAAAAAAGGAATCCAAGAGATTCTTTCTCTCATGTAATAACCTTGAATTTCTTTTTCATCTTCAGAAAGGGAAATGTTTTGCTTAAGGGCTTGAACTGGGAATTCTGGTGGGAGAGAATATTTTCAAATCTTTTAGCCTGCTTAAACCTTATCAGTGAAACATGCAAATTTGTTCCTTAGTTTGTCTAACTCTTGAAATCTAATCTTAGCTCTGCTAGACTTTGCTGCTGTTGGTGGCAAGCAAAGCAGACTCTGGACCTGGGAGAAGTTCTGAACTGTAGGAATTCTGCAACTTTCAAACTCTGGATTTGCCTTTTGGTACTTTTTAAGGAGCATAAAAACATATAATGTGAGGTTATCCTTGTAAGTTCTTCAAACGAAATATCAGGCCAAGAAATATCTGACCTCATGCTTAACCCTGTCTGACCCTTTTCCATCACATCAGCAATCTGATTTTTCTCCAAACAATTATGAAAACTTTGAGCGTAACTTTTGATAGAGCTTGTACAAAGTAGAAGTAGGCTGATGTATTCCACTATTCTAGAAAATATTATCTTTCACTCCCAGCTGTCTTCTTTCCCTGTGAATTACATATTAGGCTGTCATTAAGAAGAGATGAACTTTGCTCTGGAAATTTGTAACCCATTATTTCAAGAGTAGTGACTTCAGATAGGGGATTGAAGCCATCCTCTCCTGCAGTCAGCAGAAGGCCAGGCAGTTGTAGCCTTCAGCCACCTAAAAACAAAGACACCCCAGTGTCCTGTAGTGGTTGGTGGCCTTTAGTTGTCCTTGGTGGAGCAACAGGCACTGCTGTGTCAATCTGCTTGCTGTAGTCCAGTCCCTCACTCCAGCAGGTCACCTTTCCAGCACTGTTGGAAACAATTGGTTGCCATTAGCATGTAAACTAGTTTGTGTCTGCTCAGAGAAGAAAGAACAAGAGGATATTCTTTATTGCCTTTAATCATCTGCTGTTGGTGTAGATCCTCCAGACCTGCTGTGGGAGCACATACAGCTGGGTGAGACACAGAATAAGCGAGCGTGTGTGTGTGTGTGTGCAAGCCCAAGCAGGTTTCATTTTAGAATGAGGAATTATGAAGCATAACTGAATGGCTTTCCCCTTGAGGATCAGATAGCGCAGTTGCAGTAAGCATCCCTAGAGAGCTAGAAAGAGGAGAAGCTATGCGAGACAGATGGCTATAGTAATTGCTTTTCTTTTTCTTCCCCTTGGTAGAAAACATTGGGAAGCAAAACTGTAAGGCCTAATTCTTCTGCATTGAAACTGGCCTCTGCTAAGAATTGAATTTATAGCAGTTTAAGAGGAGAACAAAGAGCAGATGAACTGACTTGTTTCTTTTATTTTTCTTCCTCTTTTATCACATCCGTATTCATATTTAAATTGTCCTGACAAATTCAATTAATTCAAGTAATGATGAACTGCATGGTATATGTAAATGTTCGTCTTTGATGACCTGTGTAGGGGATTGGCATTGTTTCATGTAACACCAAACAATTAAATTTTTCTTTTTCAAATTTTAGAGTCTATGAATAACTGCCTCTTTAAAAAAAAAGAAGACCCCAAGAGCAATCACACAGAAGGTGGGAAATGTCTGAGTCAAGTTTCCCAAAATAAATATGTTCCAGACACTTGGCTGGTGTATGTTTTGATAAGATCTTGAGTTGCATGCCTATACAGATTTTATCAGAGAATGGGACTGCTCTGAAGAGACCAGGAGTTGTCTGATCTCCTCTGTACCAAGGGGTGCAATGAAATAAGATAATTGTTCAGTTCCTGAAGCTTTTCAGCTTCCTGAAACATTCCCCTTGACTCCGTGTAGTGTTAAAATGTGCCTATCATCAGTAAGTTTTTCTGAAGTGTCTATGAACCTGTAGCTGTCAGCTCAATACCAGCTCATGTTACCCTGAAGAAGGGGTTTCTCAGCTGGAATATCAGTCCCACAGAAAAATGGTACCTTGCTTGTGTCCAGGAGGGTGAATAACACTTCTGCTGCCTTCTGGCTTGCAGTACACACCAGAGAGGCTTCAGAGCTTCCTGACATAAAGGTAGTGAAAGACATAAATGATGAACACTCAGTGATGTTAGGCAAATGTCATAGCTTTGAAACAAACCCAGACTTGTGTCTTTTGGTTTGCTTATAAGATTTTTTTCAAGCTTTTCTTGTAGTCAAAGATTGAAAGCTTCCTCCAGCAGCCCCAGGTAATTACGTTTCCAAGGACTGGGACTTCTACTGCGAGTTCTGTGCTGTGATGGCGTTACAAATTCTTCCATGTTGGGGAGTAACTACCTTTAAGCACTGTCCTAGAGGAAGATAAAAATGGGCAAATGGGACCTTGAGTGCTGTTGGCTACAGATGCTGACATGTCATAGCCACATGATCTGATTTGCTGTTTGGGCTCGTGAGGCACCTTCCCTTGTTTTCTCAGATTTTCTCAGTCTCCTGCTAGTTTCTTCTGCTACAATTTCTTTTCCCAGCATGTCAGTGTGTGAACTGTACTGACTTATTGAATGTGTGATTCCTAGTCACCGAATGTGTTTTGTATCACCTTTCTCATCATCTGAACATCTCCTCTTGAGTGTGGGTTTCACAGCAAATCCCATGTGGTTTGTCTTGCCCAGGCAGGGGACTTGATGAGAACTAATTCGCACTCTGCAGTTCTTGTTTCTTTTGCTTCATCTTATCCTTACATCGCAAAAATATTTTGAAATAAAAAGGGTATTTAGAAACCAGAAACCAAGCTATGTTTAGAGCAAGCTAATAAAGCTAAATAGGGGTTGGGTGGGTGGTGGAATTTCTGTTTTGCTCAAGACTGGTTGATATTAATGATGTCTTCACATTGGCAAACATCAAACACAAACTGAAGTACTGGCAGGTTTGTTACCCTGGAGGGCTAGGCAAGTCTCTGAGAGGTCAGAAGTGGTGGCTCCTTTTCTAGTTAACTTTCCGTTTCTGTCGAACCTCCTTGTGATTCTGTCATCCATTGTAGAAATCTTTTCCCTATTTTTGCAGCTGTTTGTCATAATCTTGTTCCTGGTCAAACCTGAGTGTACCTAACCATCTGTGTGACACAGATGTCACAATAACTTTGCACCTTCTGGATACTGAAATCAACAGTTTTTCCTTCAATGGATGATACCCTGAAGTTCCTCAGTTCTGAGAATCCAAGCTTTGTTTTAATTATTAATTTGATTTTCCGTTCTCATATTTCCCATGTTGATTGTTTTTTTGTTACCATCAGCTACAGTCACCAGTTTTTCTCTCTTCTGCCTTCATCTTGCTGCCAACACCTTTTATGAAAAGGGCAAATCTGTTACTATTATGGTGATTCCGAGATACATCCAGTGTACTTTCTCAGGGGTCGTAGAACCTTTGGACCGATAATCTGGGGATTTCTCAGTACCTGCTGAGAACTGTGTTCATAGATTACAGGACCATTTTGCTGCTGGTTCCTTGAGTATAGTATTTATCTGACTCCAAACAGGGCTATCAACAAGCTGTTCTTCAGCAGCTAGAGAGAAATCAGGCTTATAGTATTCTCTACTATCTAAAAAATAACCTTGTATATTCAAAAAGATTTTAGTTTGCTTTCCTTTATTTGCTCTGTAGTTTCCTTCCCAGGTCCCATTCTGGATATGCATGGAAGAAATTGCAGAGTAAAAGAGGAAAACTTAATGGGTTTCTTTTGTTTGCTTTGGGAATGTATAACACCAAGCCCCTTAGTGATTCCTCGTTGCTTTTGCCACCTACAATGTCAAGAATCAGAGAGCTGATAGTGAGCCTCAGAAACAAGATGGAAAAGAAGGTCCCACCTCAAAAACATCACTCATTCGAGTTTGCATTTTCTCCTACTAAGTTCAAAAAGGAGAATTTCCAGAATCATCCTTCTTGACTCCTCCCCTTCTCCCCCCCCTAGTTCTTTGGAATGATTGCCTTTTTTGTGCATCAGCCAAAATCTGTGCAACTTCTTTTCACATTGTGTGTCACCTGCTGTGACACAAGCTCTTCAGCTGCTTTGTCTCAAGGCATTAGTAAAGTGTTTGAAAATGAACACAGAACTTTTCAAATGACATTGTGTCATTTAAAACCTAGAATCCCTAGTTCTGTAAAGGATCAGAGTGGATGTCTGAAAGCAAGACAGAGAAGGTATTTTGGGCAGTAGACTAGGATGCAGGAGAAAGAAGGTAATCTCTAACCTCTCTGACCCCTCTCTCTCCTTCTAGACTGTTGATTTAAAACCAGGTGCACAAAAGTATTTCAGTGCTTGTGTTGAATTCACATCAGTTAAGATCTTGGTGCTTAAATGGGGCAACTGCCTGCCCTGGCTCAGGTCTGTGGTCTATCTAGACCCAGCCACCTTCCTTCCACCTGTTGTCTGGGCACTTAGAGGTGATCTGTACAACATCAGGATTGGTTGTTGTTCTGTACAGTGGCCAAAGGAGTAGTTCAAATAGGTGTTGTTATAGCATAAACCTTGATCCTGCCAGTTGAGTTGGCAGATGTTTCTCAGTAAATGTTGCTGCTTTAGACTGGTGCGAAGAGTGGGGAAAATAACTGGGTGCACCTGTTACAAAAAGAGATCAAATTAGCTCCATGTGAGACTATAATTGCTTTTCACTCCATAGATCACACACAAAAGTTGAAGTAATTTTTGCCCAGCTACTTGCCAAGTTACTTTTTAACTTTTTAGTGTTTACTTCAAAATACAGGCTTTGTTTTCATGAGAAGAAAGTCTCACATCCTCTTACTTCCTCCTTTTACTATGTATTTACTTGTAGCGGAAAAAGCATTAGGAAAGGAAACTGTTGTGGATTGGCTGGTTACACAAAGTCCTCCAGCAGAGATCTGGGAGTTCAGGGTGGAACAGGGCCATATACGAGGCATAGACTTCACTGTTTCAAATATTGAAAAACTGCTGCAGTGGGAGGCCAAAGGCAGTGACTTAATATGGAACCTGAAGTGCTGAGGAGCAGGCTGTCAGCTTGAGCAAACCCGTGGCAAACTCTGGCAAACCTACTGGAGCTGGTTTATGGAAAGCTCTCTCGGAAATCACAAGGCAAAAGATAAAGTTAACAATCTGAAGAGGAGACTCTGTAAGTATCATAATCTTTACCACAACAGTCATATAATAGCTCGGGCAATAGTCCAGCTAGGCCCTTTTTCTTTGAGTGTCATCTTTGTTTTGCTGGGTTGATAAAGGAGGAAAAAATTGTCATTGAGGCTATATGAACTCACTGAAGATTTCTGTTTTCCCTTGCACAGATGAAATCATGCAGCAGGAGATACGGCCGCTGGTAGCAGTGGATATAATAGAGCAGCTCCACAGGCAATTTGCAATCTTGTCAGGTAAGAAGTTGCTGATAATGACACTCTGTGATTCTCTTGGAAACATATTGGAATGTGTCACGCTGACTGTCACCCTTCAGCTCTGCACAGCAGTTGCAATAGTATTTTCATATTGATCCTGAAAAGTGCTGCTACAATCAGATATTCATGGTGTATGGAATGGATAAATGCCAAGCTGCTGTACTTGTTTTTTTTTAATTCAAATTAATTTTCCATGTTCTCCACAATGGGCTGGGAGGAACATATTTAGAGGGCAAGAAATTAAACAAAACTTTTACTACATATCTTTGCACAATGTCCCAACATCTTGTTTGTGGGAAAAGATTTTGGTCTATCAGGGATCTATTCATGACCTCCCCCTTCTTCCTCATTTGCCTTTGTTTTAGAAATGATTCATTGCTAAAGTGTAAAGTTTTAATCTTTGAAAGATATGATTATTACATAGTCCTTTGTTTGCCTAAAGTTTGCAATCACACAAAGTGACGCAGTTCCTTCCCCAAAGAAAGAGCTGATACTGAAATATTTGGCAAATTATTTAATACATTATTTTGGATACTGTAGATGCTAAATCTTATCTGTGCCCTAAAACATCCTCTTCTGTTGACTGCATGGCCTCTGGCAACTCCTTTTGTCTCTATTTCTGCCTGTTCTGCAAATAAGAAAATTCAGAATTTGCTTATCAGCTTCCCCACAGAAACAGTGAAGTATCATGAATTTGCACAACATGCTGAGATTATAAGAAGGTCCCATGGAAAAGCTTGTCCCTCTTGGTGGAGAGGAACACTGGGTATAGAGCACAGAGAGTGCACCAACCCAGCTCTGGAAATGGCAAGCTCAGCAGGCCCAATCCTTGCTGCATCTTTGCATTTTAAAGTATATTCCAAGTTGCCGAAAGAAATCCAAATCTAGTTTATGCATAATTCTTTATGAAGCTCTGAGTATTAAAACCTGATTTTGGAGGCTTCCAGGTAGGATCTTGTGGTAGCTTCCCAAGCTCAATAACTAAAGGGTTTGCATTAGACAGAGGGTATTGACTGAGCAGAGGTGGAAGCAACTGTCTCCTCATCTGCAGCAAAACATCTCAGGGTTCCACCTTCCTAGAATTCCTAATGAACACAACCCTCTGGGCAGGACAGGGTCTGTAACTCCATGAAATGGCTCAAACCCTTTCCATCCCACTGCTGTGCTCAGTGCAGGGTGAGTAGGAACTGTTGAGAATTGAGTGCCTCATAACCAATTGCCTACCCAGTGAAATGTGCAGGATTGCTATTTTTGAACCCCATTACCTTGCAACATTTGGGACCAATAGCAGAAGTTGAATACAGCACGTAATGAGCATGTAATAATTTATGGGAAGTGGTTTACTAAATGGGAAGAAAAAAGTCCATTTCCAGTTCCAGATAGAACATTAAACATGGAAAAAAATGTCAAGGGTAGACATAAAAAAAGAATTTTCATACTCTTTTATGGACTTATAATTTCAGCAGTACCTGTGTTCTCACCTGCTATTTTGGCAAATTCAACTCTTCACATTTATCTAATTCTTTTATTCTTGAAAGTGATGAGAAAGGTGTTTAAATAAGGCTGTTTAAATGTGAGCTGCTTAAAGACTTGAAAAATAACTCTTTATAGAAGGCAAGGCTGAGAGACTTGTTTGTTAGGAATCAGCAAATAATTGGTTCATCAACACAGAAATAATAATAACAAATACCAAATAAGAGTGAGAAGGTGTCTTTCACGCCCCCATCTACATAAATAACAAATTGCATTTAAAGAATTTTCAGGCTTATCTAAAATCTCCTCAGTACAGTCTAGAAATAGCATCCTGCTATAAAATGGGGCAGTGTAGTTCATAGCTTCTAAGTTGATTTCAGTCTGAAATTTACAGCTAAATGTGGAAACTTGGGTGCCTCTACTCTTTGGCCCAGTGTCTTATTCTGTTGGTAACCACAGGTGAGTCATAAGTAAAACACAGCAGGAATCTTCCTTACTCTCCTGTTATTGCCTCCTGCAAAGAGAACTTTAGGTGCAAGCCAGACATTACTATACTTTTCAAAAATGCAGTTCTCTAAATAATGTAACTTTCTTTTTCCTTTAGCAAAATATTTTTTTTTCATGCAATGAAAACAAATCTGGGCACTCTTCTGCTTCATTTCACTTTTTTAAAGTGATATATTCACTTGTTAAAGTAATTCACGTGTAAACTTCATTTGATTTAGATTTTCTTTTTTTTTTTCCAGATGGCTCTGTAGCTTTTCCTCAAAGCATGGTGTTTACTGCTTTTCACTAGGTACAAGCAACCACAAGGATTTTGGTGCTTCAGCATTTGCCTACATGGTGGCTGAAAATTTGATACTTAGCCTATTTCCTGGTTTTCCATACTGAAATGTTGCAGCTCAGTAGCCACCGAGTAGTAGTCTGGAAAAAAAAGAAAACCTTCTGTTGTTTGGTGTTGCCATCATGGGCAGTGAAAGGCAATTCCAATGTTCCTGTAGAGAGTTATATACAAAAATTATGTTTCTCTGAACAACTTCCTAACAGTGGTATACGCTGATTTCCACTAGATGGGGTTATCTTTGAGTCTGGAGGCTGCAGTCCCCAGAGCACAGCCAGTTGCCTCTCCCACATCTGTGCAGAGCCCAGAGTATATAGCACTGAGCCTGGTTTGTGTTACTCCACAGCCTCTAGCTTTGTCAGGCTCTCCTGTTTAGTCCTGTGGACCCCAAATGCATTTGTCCAGCAATAATGAAAGTCAGTGGTTGACTGTTGCAAACTTTGTTCACAAATGAGTATTTTTTTGGTTAATACCATCTTTTTAGTAACAGCTGGAAGCTGAGGCAGAGGCAGTGAACTCACAATGTTCCCTTGCAGTAAAGCAGAAAAGAAAGAGGAAAATTATTGAATCAAAGGTTCTTTGTTTTCCCTGGACATGACTCATTAGAAACACTTCTCTCCACTATTGCTGTGTGCAAACTTCTTAAGAGGATCTGACGGTCTTGTGGTCTCTGAGCAGATGGTAGGAATTACATAGCAATCCAGTGAGTTCGGTGTTTGATTTTGTCAGGGTCTAGTTACAATGAATGCATTACCCGGTCTTCCACCTACCAGACTAATCAAGACCTTACTCCATGCCAAGAACAGGGAAACTCTCCAAAGCCTTCCCTGGTCCATTAAAGTCATGGAAAGGGTTGCACTAATGTGACAACGTCCCTAAGAATGCAATTTTATTTTAGTCATCTCTCTTCCCATGTGCTACATTTAGCACTGCTTAGCTTGTGAGATCTGGCAGGAGTACTGGTTCTTGTGGTTAAATTCTAGTTTTGATATCGCTACTGCCTCTTTCCTTTCCCTGAAAACCAAACTCCCAATTATGGGACTACAGCTGTGACAACACAGGAGTGCTCAGCTAGGTTTGTGTGTCTTCTGTATCTGTTAAGGGAACTAGATCACAAAGCTGAGTAGTACTGAAAACTGGGTTATTCTAACACACCAGTTTTTACTCAAGAATAAAGAATCACTAGTAAAATACTTTTTCTGTCCTGCTGACAGTCTAATAAACTGCTGTACCAATCTGCTCTTGGAACTGCTACTATTCCTTCCCCTCCCCCACTTTTTATCTGCAGCTTCACAACCTGTTCTTATCTGTAATTACTCTGTCAAAATGCCCAATCTGCCACTTGCAGCAATAACGGATCATGTTGCTAAATCACGACTTTATTAGACAAACTGTCACGAAGGGTATTAGCAGAGAGAATCATTTTCTTTGTGTTCTGTTCCTGTTAACAGACTTCAGTGGATGGGAGAATATGTCTGAAAATGGTAACTGACTCAGAAGCCAGTTTATTTAATTTGCAAAGCCTGGAGGGTATTTGGCCATCTGCTTCCTGTTTAAATTGAGCCTTTTCGAAAACCTGGCCTGACCTTGCCCAAAGGACAGTATGAATCTTTTACAAAAATTGAGACCCAGAAAGCATGCTTTATTGAGAAATTCATCATTTGCAACCCTTTATCAACATGGAAAACCAAAACAACAGAGCTTGGAAAAAGCAAGACCTGACCAAAGCAGTGAAACTTTAGCCAAGATATTACTAGACTTTTTGGCTGTCTGACCCAGGAGATGAACTGCAGTCAGGGCTGGGCTGTGGTGGTTCAGGGAGCTCTCTGCATTCAGGCAGGCCCGAGCAGTCAAGCCTGCACGTGTCAGCAGCATTTGAGAGAACACTTTCCAATACTAACTGATGAGTTAGTGTCTGTGGCAGGCTGGGGAGGTGAGCTCTGGAAACTTGCAGACTAACTTTTGGAACTTCGCCTGACCATAGCCCCTTTGTTGGGCTGGTGCTTTTCATTTGTGTTGGTTCTATTTCCCAAGGGAGTCAGCATATTTAGTGATCTCTAGTTAGAAGAGCTGTTTGCTATAGAATAGGACTTCAGTGTAGCCTCTGATTGTCTCAGCCATGGATGTTTTTGTGCCTAGGTGGGAGGCATAGGTGGACTAGAACTGAGGAGTGGGAGATTTTCTAAGATCTTCATTGTATTCAGGGCCTTGGCCTGCAGTTGTGATTGCTTTCTGCTTTTACCTCAGATATGCCAACATGCAGTTCAGCTGTGAGAGATCTCAGAATTCAGCACTCACACCTCATTTGTCAATCACACCCTTTATACTGCAAAGCAGAATTAAATTTTCTCAGCTGCCATAACCTTTTTTCCCCCACTTATATTCCTTCTCCAAATACTTCAGCTGTTTTGTTTCCACAGCTGAATTCTGGCCCCATCTTCACTGCAGCAGCTATCCAGGCTATGTTGGCAGCTATGAATGCTGCTCTGCATCTTGGGACTTTGTGGATTGGCACACAAAAGACTGAGTGAAGGTGCCATTACCATGGGTACCTTGTACCTGATACAGCTTGTGTGCTATCCTTAAGCTTGTGTGCTTAACCTTCCACATTCACTCTGACTTCTGACCTGTCATCCAGGTTCTTCTTTTTCCTTTGCATCACAAGTGAAGAGGAAAAGCTGAGCAAATTAGGGAATGTGCCCAGGAAGAGGAAGAATGAGGTGCTGTCATTCTCATTCTGCAAACCAGGCAGAAGGTCAAGTAATATTTTCCTTGGAAGTGTTGCCTTTCATCAGCCCGTTCAGCCCTCTGCTCTTCTAGATCCTGTTGTTTGCATCAGTTGTGCTTCAGCTTGTTGAGCTCTCCTATGCTCCTTCTCAGCATAGGAGACAAAAATCTGAATGGGTTTCCTCTCCAGGCAAAACTCTGTGTCTACTTATGATGGAGCAGCTTGGGGTGTGACTGAGGAGCAGCGACCCAGCCACGGGAGACTCCTGTGGGATAGTCTGGCTGCCCTAAGGCAGAGTCAGGAGCGAGCCCCATGTTAGTGCAGCTGCAGGACAGCCCAACCTTCCCTGCTGCCAGCTGAACCTCCAGCTTTGGTGGCTGCTGCTTGCAATGGCCACTGCCACCAGCTGCTGATTCCCTGGCTGGGCACCAGCATTTGGAACTGCCAGGAGGTGCTGGGGGTGGCTGTGTTGCTTGGAAAGTGCTGCAGGGTGGCATCTAACGGTGCCTGGAAGAGCTGCAAGTCAGAGAGACACAGGCATTGCATGCACAGACACACTGCCAGGCACAGCCATGCTCCTGATGCCTATTTTTCAGTGTGTCTTTGTTTTTGCTTCTGGCTGCACTAAACTCAAGGTATTGCTTGCTTGCTCCCTTGGAGCTCCTTAGTTCACCTCATGGCTCAAGAGCTCCTTTGCTCCTGGCAGTCCTCAGGTCCCTTGCCCAGCTGCGCAGGCACTGCTGAACAGCACAGAATGCTTCTGGCAGCTGTAAGGTGACCCCTCTCACCTCTCTGCTGTGCTCATTGGCTCACTCTCTTCAGCACTTCTGTCTCCCTCTCCTGTCTTCACTTTCTAGATAGTGTATTTATTTTATTTTATTTTCTCTTGAGGATTATTTTTTTCTTCTGATGTTCTGTGGAGCTGCTGGAGCTTGTTCTGTCCCTATCTGCCTTACTTATAATGGGCTGTAAACTCTTCTACTTGGCAATTGGACTCTTCTCACAAGTGATGCCCAGGAGTGTAGGGATTATGCACAGTCCGAGTAACCACAAGGATTGTATACAGAGACTTCTTGGGGCCAAATTCCATGTACTCAGTCTTTATCACTATGGAACTGACTGAAGCTCTCCCTATTGGCTTTTAATCTGTGCTCTCTGTCCTTTCAAGGCATTGAGTAGTATCTAGCTAAAGCATTTCAAGGACTGGAAGAAATATTGTGGCAACTCCCTAGAAAGAAAGGTTGACAGCCGAGATAAAAAGGGCTGCAGTTTGTCAATTCACATTCTGCAGAAATTTGCATACTGCAGCAATTCTTGGCTTAGTGTCAGGGAAAAAAATGGCATTAACATTTAGATGTATGGAATTGCTCTCTCATACAGAGGAGAGAGTTTTCCAGACACCCTTGGCATTTAAGGAGCTTCCCATATATTCCTTATCCAAATGGATATGGATATTTTTCCTTTGTAGCTCAACTACTATTCAAAGTTCAGATATGGGCAGGAAAAACTCATTTGGAACATATTTGTGGCATTTGCTTGTCACTCAACACTTCAGACATTTCTGTTCTCATCATAGTGCTTAACAATTTCTGAATACCAAACTCCCTCAAAATTACCCAAATTTCCTGATGTGGTGGGAACTGAAGGTTTCCTTGTTTATTTCCCTGTCTGAAATACAGCTCTGCTGAACCATCTGAGAGTTCTGGTGTGGTTGGAGCAGGAAGTGTTGCCTTCACACTGGAGAATGAGATGGAGATCAGGAGCTGTTAAGGGCTTGGTCAGAGGCAGGAGCTGCTGACTCTTATTTGAATGTTCAATCTGAGGCTGCTCCTAAGTGTCCTAGATTTGTTGCCAGTGGTGAAAGGAAGAAGTCAGTGTTCAGTCTGCTTACATTCATTCTTTGGATTCCTTTTTATAGGACAAGATCCCATGACAAAAATACATACCCACATACATAGAGTGCATCATCAGCCTGCCTCATGCAGCTCAGGGAAGAGTCCAGGGGAGGAAGAGCACATGTACGAATGGAGATGCAAGAGATGAAATAAAAGGACACAAAGAGGTCCTGGTCAGCAGGAGCATTAGAAGTACCATTTGAAACTTGTAGCTTAAACAAATCTTGAGTATAACTGCAGCTAAAGTACCAGGTGTTGAAAGAAGGGGATCCAGGGGAATCTCTGTCTTATCCTCCAGTGGCAAATATTGCTGCTCTAAAGCAAAATATTCCAAGTTACTACATCTCCCTCATTTAAAGTATATTCACATATTTGAAATATGTGAATGGGAAATTCTGGTGCCCAGAATCCTGTGAATGTTCATAAGACACCAAGTATGAAATACCTTGGCATGCATTCAGCTCTGAACAAAGACAGCAATTTTCCTGGCTGTTACTGTTTATGTCCAGGAGATGTCACTGAGAATCTGTAACAAAGCAGCCTAACTGACTACCTGCTGGTTGGAGTTCCTGGTCTAGAGTGCAGCAGTCTGGGGAAAACCTGACTAAATTTGCATGACAGCATATTCTACATCACTGCTGATTGCAGACAGTGCAGCTGGAGATCCAGCTGCCATGCATCAGCATTTGGCATCACCCCAAGGCCAGTGGGGAGGCTGTGGCTCCACTCAGCGTTTGAAATCCAGTTCAGGACAGTGTGAATGATGGCTTTCTTGCTTTCTCTCTTGGCTGAGAGTCTTTTGAGTCTCTGTAGGCCTGTTTTCTCCCTAGCAAGATGAGTTTAGTGAATGATCTAACACAAATGAGTCATTTTCAGATGCAATCAAAGCAATAATCAACCTTCAGGAAGGAAAAGAGGGGCTAAAGGTAATATGCTGATACCATGTCACTAGATGTCAAGAAGAAGGGTTTCCTTGTTCAAAATGCCTATTTTCTAGAGCTCTAAATTTTACCTTGTGCAAACATTTTGCAGCATTCCAGCTCTCCATGGCCAGACAGCACAGAAGGGATTTTAAATAATCCAACCACGGCTGTGAAGATAGGGCAGAGTCAGGAGCAGGATTAGCAAGGGACTGTCCACTCTACAGAGAAATAGCCAGGAATTGCTGGAGCACCTCTTTCCAACACAGGATTGGGAGAAACTGGTTTGTGGCATCAGCTGTGGTTATCAACAGGGAAAGGCAATGGTGGATGGAAGCAGCCTGGAAACAGGGATTATTTATGGGAATTTAGAGGGTGCTTTCAAGGAATGAGAACACTTTTTTTTTTTTTTTTTCCCCAATCCCATGCTCGTAATGGGACAATTTATTGGATATTTTCCTGAGGAAGGTAATTTACTGCCTCACAGCTTCCTCTTTACTAAAGAGAAGCCCAGAATCTGGCTGTCCCTTGGGCAAGAGTCCTCTGTGTGTGATAAATGACTCAGAAAACTGTGTCTACAGCAGAACTCCACTCAGTATTGGGTTGTTAGAGAATTTCTGAGGCTGGTGCAAAAAATAGGCTTACATAAATATTGCAGAAAAAGGAGAAAGACTCAGGGAAAAGTATACCCTTAATACCCTGTTTAAGGAGAACTAAGCAATAAGGTACCTGTAACAAAAGCTTTGTTTCATCACGTTCCTTTATGTGCTGCTGCCTCCTCAGTCTGCTCTCAGCTTTGAGCCCAGGCTGGTGAGAAAACCCCTCATAACTTCTGTGTGGCTGGAGCGATGCCCAGATTTGCTAGTGGAACCAATTTAGGATTGGGGCTCCAAGTAAACAGGGTCTGTGCTGTGGACTACAGCAGCTCTTGGGGCTGAGCATTGTGTCAGGAGAACTGTAAAGGTTGCTTGGTTCCAGGGGGCTTGGCTCCATGCTTGCTGTAGCTCTATCTGAATATGCATCAGGAAATCCCTCAGAAAGGAACTCTTCTTATGAGTCTTGCAGTTTCCTGTCTTGTTCAATAGAGGTTTGATGCAAATAAGCATGATAAGCAAAATTCCTCCATGCATGTTGAGCATTCTTAAAGAAAGACCTAAGCTTGGATTGGTTCCAAGCTTGTATTGTGGTCTATATGTGTGTATTCAAAGTTTGTATGCTCTGTTACTTCATTTTGTTTGATGTCTAGAAGGAACTGGACAGTGCTGTACCTATATGTAGGGAAATATTGTAATATCATTCCAAGAAATTATTTGGAAATGGGAAACAACAAAAAAAAACCACTTAATCAGAATTGTGCAAAAGATTAATGAAAAAGCTGAGAATCTCAAAGGCTAAAATCTCATCTGGAGTAAACGGAAGTAATGAAATTACAGTGAGTTATATCAGATGAGAGCTGATGACAGTTACTGGATCTGGGTGCTTTACAAGGAGAAATACGCCAGTGTTTCCCACTTGAGTACTAACCAGTCTGTCCAAAGGCATAAAATCACCTTCTAAACATTGACTTGTCTTTTGCAGGAGGAAGAGGGAAGGATGGGGCACCCATTATAACCTTTCCAGAATTTGCAGGATTCAGTGAGATACCCGATGACGATTTTCTGAATGTGGTCACTTATCTAACCAGCATTCCCAGGTGAGGAGCACAAATTTCTGTTGATTTTCTAGAGAGTTTTGCTTTCCCAGTGGCTCGCTAATTTTAGTGGTCCTACCAGGACATACTAGTGCCTCTGCATCTCTCCAGTCATTATGAAACTTCCCTATCTACTGGAGGCCCCAGGAATTGTGTCATTTGAATGGAAAAGAAAGCTTCACACAGGGCAGATTGAACTGAATTGGAGCAGGAATAGATCTGAAGAGCAGCAGCAAAGATGAAAGGGAGCTGAGAGGGATTGCTTGTGAAAAGTCTCAGGGGTTGGATTATTACTGGATGTAATGAGGGAAGGGCTGCTTCAGGAGGGAGCTACACTTACATAGGTCCCATGACTGCTTATTCCAAGTGCATCTTTCTATGGAGCTTTCCCTTTGCTGGAAAAGCAAGTGAGGTGCCCCACTGATAGGATTCTGGCAAGCACCGTGCTCTTTCTGGTACTTCATTTCTTTGGAGATTGTTCCACAGACAGGATGTTTTCCTTGCTTTTTGCCTGCAGCTTTATAAGGATAGTGAAACTGACTTCGCCTGCTCTGAGGAAATGTGCTAAGGCATGACTGCTGAATTACTTTTTGTTTGTCTAAGAGAGCTTAATATTTTTTCAATCCCCTGATCCTGTCTGTAGACCATGGCTCTCTGTGCTAATGAGAAGCACAGCAATGATTTATTATTTCCTGTGGTCTTCTGTAAAAAGGTGCTTAGAGGTTCATAGCAGAAAATGTGCCTCCTTCAAGTTTGAGTAAGAAGTTTTACAGCTCCACCTACGTGTATTCCCCATATTTCCCAAAGTTGTTGCCGAAGAGTTGCCAAAGCAAGCTGAGAGAATCCACATACTGTGAACTTAACAGCTTCATTGTTTCACTCTGCTCTGTGGGACTTTTGTTCTGCCAGGAGAAACTCTGTTTTGAATATTTCTTTACTCGATTCAGGACTGGGAGGGTGACCAGCTTCAGGCTATATACAGCAGCAGCAGTGGCTGAGAAAACCACAAAACTAATTTTTTCAGTTCTTTGTACTTTGGTATGCAGGGAGATGATTCCCAGTGATCTTGTCACATGTTGGGGAACCAGCATGTTACATTGTCAACATGATAGAAATGCTTTGAGCTTCTTCAGCCTGTGTGAAACCCAAAAGCACAGATGTCTTCAAAAGAAATTAGCCAAATTCATGAAGGATTGCTCCATCAATGGCAGCTGGACAATGGCTCAAATGCAAACTTAGGCTGAAGAAATTAATGTATTCCTTAATGCTGGGACTTGGGAGAATATACCAAGAGAAATATCCTCCTTCTCATATTCCTGCTGCCTTTGTCTCAGTAGCCACTGTCTACCAACACTGCAGTCAGGGTATTGAGCTAGATGGGCCTTTGCTTTGATTCAGTTTCAGTTCTGTGTTTTCTCTTCCCCTGAGGAATCCCAGAGCCATGTGCAAAGAATGAAGGATTGAGTTTCAAAACTTTGTAAGTCAGGAGAGCTGTGATATACCTATTTCACAGATAATGAGGTATGTATGAGTAATATCTCACTCTACAGACAGGCTCACCAAAACTTGTGTTGAGTAAGTGACTGTTCAGTTCGCTCTGAATGACTTGTTCAAGGTCAATGACGAGCTGTGGTTTGAAGGTACATTTTCTGCATACCAGCACAGTGGTTTGACTCTTAGGTTTCATCATAGACCACGCTGTAGGGATGTGAGTTTTCCAGGGAATTTTCTAGTCTTTATTGCAGTGCTTTTAGAAAGATTGCCTGCATTTCTTGAGTCACTATTTGAAACTTGCCACAATCTCTGTAAATGGTGAGGGAGAAAGATGTTAATTTAGAAGAAGAATCTGAGCAGCAAGCTTTGTGTGATTTATGACATAATTGTATGGAGTTCAAACTCAATGAGGCCTAAGTAGTGGACCTGTTTGGGTGCAGCCCTGTCAATCTGCAGTTGGCTGGTCCATGCACACAGTGTCTCTGCCATGTACCTTAGCAAGCAGTAAAGGGTGTGCATTGTTACCTTTGCCAGCACTACTCTACTAGATAGTGGTGTGTGTAATATAATAGTATTCCTCTGCATGTAGTTTCACTGCCCGTAGTCTATCTTCTACTTTCATTCTCAAGAAAGATGTGAAGGTATCCAACAAAGTAAGTAAGAACAGAGAACAGTCTCTAACTGTTCTGGAGTTACAAAGGCCATGAATCAGGTGAGATGGGGTACACTTTGAAAAGCAGTTCATCCTATTTATCATAGAAAATACTTCCTTCTTCAGAGCTTTTTGAGCCAGAAAAAACAGCATAATTTTCCAGGCAAATGTAGAGAGAACACTTGTCTTTTATGGTGCCTGATTTTGCATATCCTGTAAAATTAGGTTCATGCTAGTTGTGGAGATAAGCTCTGTGATTGCAGATAACGTCACTTAATGTTAGTAACTTTCTAAGCCCCTCTGGAATGATTAATCTTATGTGCTCATATGACAAAACATATGACAGGATTGAAGATCAACCCAGTGAGACTTTTGTAACCTCATTCATTTTCCCTGTGGTTCAACACCTGCTCGTGAGAGTGCTCCACCAAAGGGGTTTGCATACAAAAACATCCACAGACACTCAGTAACATGGTGTACGCACATGCATGTCTCTGTGCATCCACTAGACAGCTCTAGAAAGCCCTTTTTTACTTGCTTTGTTCCATGGCGAGAATTCCTTTCTCTTTAACGTGACATGGATCAAGTACTTTGAAAAACAGGTGTCCTTCTCTCCTTCCAAAAGAGGTCAGGGAATTCAACATCTCAAGTCAGTGTTCAAGGGCTAACCTGAATACAGAGCTGAGGATAGAACAGTTCTGCTGATTTCAGATATTTCATTCAGGGAAAGGCAACCTTTCTTCCAGACATCTGTCCATCTAGGCAAATGTGCCAGAATTTATTTTGGGGGAAGCCTGATGGTATCTGCTCTTCAAATCCTTCTTTTCAGAGAACTGGAGAAACCCCAATGCATTTTCATAATGAGGGTAGAGATATTACAGTACTGACATTGAGAAAACATTGATAGACTCTGTGTGTGTGTTTGTTTTTAAACAAACTTTCTCTGGATGCTCACTTGGGTGGGAGTTCTCAGCTGTACATCCACTTGTACTGATGCTGCCATCTCAGCCAGACCTCTTCACATGACTGCTTGCATCCATCTCTTGGTGCCAGATGACATTCAGACCTTGGCATGGCCTTTCAGCATGCTGGTTGAAATAGGATCACTTGCTGACACTCTCACTGTTTCCCTGGATAAATTTAGGACTTCAGGCAGTCCTATCTAGCTAAAAAGAAAAAAAAAAATCTACCCCACCCCCCCTCCCCAATAACAAAAACAAACAACCCCACAAACAAGCAAAACAACAAAAAAACCTCCACATTAAAAAGCAAACATACAAATACCATTGCCTTATCTCAGTGACAACAACTGATGCTATGCTGAGCATCATTTGAATGTGAAGGCCCCGTGTTGAGACTTTTGTGGTTATTTTCTCACCCTTTCTGTAACAATCTGCAACACACACACTCTTTGTTGCCTGTATTTGAAAACTATCAAGGAATTTTATTCTGTGGAATATTTGTTGAGCTACTGAAGGACGTGTATGTGTTTGTGTATATCTAAAACCTCTGAAGTGTATGTATATGTTTGTGTATTTATAAAAGGTAAAACAAATGAATTCTCTTCCCTGTGCTTGAGAGGCACAGCTGCAAACACATTTTCTGTCCTCTGCAGAGAGCTGCATGTTGCACTACTAAAGAGGAAAGGTCATGTATTGTCATTGAATTTTGTAATCCTCAGAGGTATGCTGTAAAAATATTGAATTGGAAAATTCAGTGATTTTTCCTGTTTGCAGTATGAACTACCAGGAGCATTTACATGGCATCCCAGATTTGCACAATACTTTGGCTTTCAGTTGTTGATCCTGCAGAACTGCAGCAAGAGCTCAGAGTTGTTACTGTGTTGATGGATGGTCTTCAGTAGATTATTGGTATGAGTTTGGATAAAAGAACACATGGAAACGGTGTACCTGGGTTGATACTTGTATGGACAGTGGAATAGGGATCAAGGAGATACTTTAAACAATTTCTTTCCTATTAATCTGTGATTAGATATTTGATTGCAGTATGTCCTCTGATTATGACATTTATACTCTTCCTGCCTGCCTCTGGTTTCTTCTGAGATGACTGAGCCATCCTGCTTGTGTGAAGTTTCTGGACAGTCAGCGTGTACTTCTTAGCTTCTCCAATGCTGAGTGCTCTTGGAGGGCAGAGGAAAGAGGAGTCCCACTGAAACCTTGTACTCCAGAGTGGGATTTTTGAGATGAAAAGAGGTGTATTTAAGAGATCTACATAGGTGAAATGGAGCACCAAATCCTTGCCTCCTAGATCCTCCTTGAAAAGCACTGAGAAGGAGTAGGAACTGTTATTATAGCCAATGTGTTGAAAAGGATAATTTTGAATGACTTGCAACCCCAGAACAGTTTTGTGATTGGCAAAATAGAGCTCTTCTGTTTCTGCTTTGCCTACCAGAATTCCTGGGGCTTTTTGTACACAAGTCAGGGGATACTAATGCCCTGAAGCTCAGTTCCCCCTGTCAGGTGTTAGCATACTTGGAGAATGAAGACTGTAGGGGAGTGTCTAATTTTGCTGGAAAAAAATAAAAATCTGGGGGTTTTGTCTTCAAAAGAGCACAGTGAAATTTGTGATCCTGAACTATTCATGTCACCTAGACTGGCAGCAGAGTAGCACAGCAGCTGAGAGATTCAGCAGATAAAATATTCATGTTTTGTGTAAACTGCTAGCCTGACGCTGGAAAGAGAAATTTTGCTGGCTTTCCTTTTCATGTGCGTTTCTGCCAAATACTCATTCTTTCCACTGTACGTTGTGTTTTCATAATGGGCTCCCAGCGTGGTGTGACGGAGGCTGTGTTTTGCTGCAGTTCTCTGCCTTGGAACGGGAGTATCTCTCTGTAACCCAGCACACCTATTTCATCTGTTTTGCAGTCTGGAGGCTGCCAGCATCGGATTCATCATCATCATAGACAGACGACGGGACAAATGGAGTGCAGTCAAGGCATCCCTGACACGAATAGCAGTAAGTGCTTGCTTTTGTTATTTATCTTCTAGAAATTAAAATTGTCTGCTGAACCTTCAGCACACGATTCATCCTCCTGTGCTCATTTTAAGCTCCCATTTTCTGTCTGTGGATGCATATTCTCCCTGGCCCTGCAGCTCATAAGTGTTAAATAAGAGAGGGAGGAAGCTGCAGAGACAAATTACATAGTCTTGTTTACTGCTGAATTAGGAGAAATTCCTTATTTTCTGGGTTGACTGCAATATAAATTCTAGTAATTTGAAGTTGGTTCCTGGAGGAGTATAAGAGGTACCCCTTCTGTGCCCTGAGGAGGGATGACGTGGCCTGCTTATGAAAGACATAGATCCCAAGGGATTTGTGTTTGCATAGTAGTAAATGATCTCTGTCAGAAACTCCTAACAGCTTATTATATCTCATTTGCAAAAGTCAGAGCTGGGCAGTGATTTTCAGTGCTACGAAAAGCAGCTCGTTTTACACATCTTTTACTAGGAGCATTTACTGTGTGAGGACCAGCACTTAGACACAGAGGTGTAGGATGGCAAAATGACAAAGGCAACTTTAAGTTCTTTTGAGGTATTTAGACAGAAATATTTTTCATTCTCAGCCTTTTTTGCTGCTCTCTTCAAGAAATTGTTCCTTTTTTATGCTTGATTAGCTCAGAGGAATGTGAGAGATGTAGGCTGGGTGTTGCAGGCAGGGCCATATCTGATGAACATGTTGAGTGCCTGCCTGTGTGTAAAAATATGTGAGGTTAAAAAGATTGAAAACCCTTTGCAGAGTGAATAGGTAGGTCAGCCTGGGGAATCCATCTGCGCTACCAGCTTCCCTCACCAGTCCAATGTGGGCAGCCAGCTTTGCCCTCTAGTGGCTACAGCCTAAAAATTGGCAAACCCTTTGGTGTGGTGGTGCAAATGGGGCTTGGTGGGGTTCGGATCTGGGAAAGGCATTTGTCAGGAGCTTTGGAGCTCCGTGATAAATCTGTATCATGAAATAACACGTGGCTGAGCAGCAAAATCCATGGGTCAGTCTTCCTGTTGGGTTTGGAAATAGTGACAACGAGCACGTGCTCTATGGACCAGCTGATGCAATGAGCAGCTGGACTGAGCAAGATTCAGTAAGTCCTACCTGCTTTGCCCTGATGAGGAAACACTTGGCTGAAAATTCCCTTGTAAGGTAGAAATGTGCCTTCTAATAATTTTATATTTCTTGCAGGGAGCATTTCCGGGAAACCTGCAGCTGGTGTTTGTCCTGAGACCCTCCCGCTTTATCCAAAGGGCAATCGCTGACATTGGCATTAAACTCTATCGAGATGACTTTAAAATGAAGGTACCGGTAAGCATGCATTTTTTTTGTCCATGCATTTTCTTAATCTCCATTTCTTCAGCTCTGGGCTGTCAGCAATTTTTCATAACCCAGGATTGCAAGTGACACCTGGGGCCTTTCATCCAGGTCTGTGTGGTGATGCCGAAGAGTCAATGGACATGTTCCCATGTCCAGTCTAGCTATAAAACGTGACTCAGTTTTTAAGTACTGGCATTTTAACTCAGTGGAGATGTCCCCTTTGTGTAGGCAGAGGTAGATCCCACTCCAGTGACAAACATAAGTATTCAGGACTACAGAGCAGTGAAAGCCTAGGGCTGAATTCCATATTATTTGATGGGTTATCCATGGAACTGCTGAATGTCTTTTATGATTCCCATGCCCTCAAGATTCAGAGTTTGTGTTTTACTTGTTTTTATATGCACTTGGCATATGCTGTAGGTTGATGAGATTGTGATGTGAAGAAGGTTATCAGTCCAGAAAGAGTTTGATATTTTTCTATGAGAGGTCTTTAAGGAGTTGTTTTTAGCTGCATGTTTGCACTTGGCATCAAAAATTTTAAAGTTTTACAAATAAACTTGAATTATGATTATTGATGTTATTTCATCCTGCATCAGACTCATACTGAGTTCCACAGTGACTTTACTGGAGGGATTTCAAATTACTGTTTTGGATTTTGCTTTTGGGTTTATGTTGTTTTGCAAAATACTTATGGCTGTCCTCCAACAAATTCTAGCTCTGTTGAAACTTGAGTTTGAAGTTCAGGTGTTTAAAACACTTTCTGCTTCTCCTGAAGTGAGAGACAGCAGCTGTTTGTTACAGTGCATGCAGAAAAGGAACCATGAATATACATTTAATTACTGTGGTTAAATTGTAACATTTACAGTCAAAAGGTGGCTTTTTGGTAAAATGCAAAACTGATGAAAAAAAATATGTTTGAATACAAACTGAAATATTTTATAGTACTTTAAAAAATGGATGTACCTATATTTAATATGCCACAATCTGTTACTATAGCAACAGTTGTACCAGACTGCAGCCTGGAAAGGGACAACTTCATCAAGGACTGGCATTTTCCACCAGTTCAGCATTTCCTATACTTTTAGCAATTTATTTGACATCAGAGTTGCATTCCAAAAATTGGAAGGGATCGAAGTTGGAAGAGAGGTTAATTCTAGGCAGGGGTCAAGCACTGCATTGAGTATGAAATGGTAATTTTCCTTTCTTACAGGCAGGAAAATCAAGATATTAGTTTAGTTTGGGATTGTCTTGGATATTTTGAGCCATCCTGGGTATGTCCACAGAGCTTAGAGAGCAGCCTTACAAAAACTAAGAGCATGACACGCCTGCTGGATCCACCTGCCTCCTGCCCAACAGGCTGCCTACATATGTCTGATGCTATTCCAAGTTGCTTAGGGTTGTACTACAGGTGTTCTAAGCTCCTGGGATCTGTCATGTTTTCTGGAGGGGCTTTTCTCCTGTGTTGCAGCCCATCCTAAAAATACCATCTGTGCATGTCCTTGTATAGCCCAGTTTCAGAGTGGGGAAGTTGTCTGCTTGTCCTCCTTGAAAACAGCATCCTAAATGCCAAGCAGGAGAACAAGACCAGAGTTCTTGTCCCATTGGAGATGTCCTTACTCAATGAATTAGGGATCAGTACCTATCTTCAATATCACCATGATCCTTTAAATTGTTTGCAGGTTGTTTGTGTTGTGTGTTTGGCCCTATGACAATATTCATGTCATAATTGGCCCTGGGGATGGGTGGCATTTCCTATCACAGCTATGAGACAGAACATGAGCATTCAAAAGGGATTCCAAGAATATTGTGTGTATTTATTAAGGAAGCATTTGTTCAATAGTTTATTTGAACTATCAGACTGAGAATATGTTCAGTAAAATAGATTTGCTGGGTTAAAGCAACACTGGAATGAGTAGTAACCAGAAGATCAAACAGGGGCTGGAAATAAAGGCTGAAATAACCAACCAGACACAAAAAGGAAATGCAGGATTTATATCACATTTACATACAAATGTGGGTAATAAAACCTCATCAGGTAAATTTCTATTGGAGTAGTGGTTTGATTAGATATCATTAACGAGGATCAAGATGTAGAAATATAAGAGACACAGCAAGGTACATCTGAGACTAAAGTCTGTGAATTCAAAAGGAACACCCAGAAATGTACCCAAGGAACCTCCCATCATAGGAAGTGAATTAAAGCATCCTCAGAACATACATAAAAGGCTGAACAATCTGTCCATAGCAAGCACTTCCTTGAGCTTTGTAGGCTTTGACTTCTTTTTAACAACCTAACCCATCCAGAAGCAACCCCCCCACAGCTCCATGTTCCACACCAACCCTTCTCTTCTAAACTGCTGCTTCCTTGCACTCTTTAGCTGACTGACTATGGCTGTTTTCTGTCTGGCAAGCAGCATGGGAGATGCTAATGCTCTCTTAGATTGGTTTTTTAGATGGATGCTGGATTGCTCATAGGTTTTCTCCTGCAGGAATGCCTGCATGGTGAACACCCATGCCCTGTAGGGTAGCACCATAGCTGGAAACATTAATAGGTTTGTTTTGTGGCTCATGCTGAGCATACCAGGTTAAAGCAAACATTTCATTCTTCCTAAAAGAAAACTGTATGACAGAGTTCCTCTGTGGTTTCAGTGAGGTTTGAAGTGCCAGAAGATTACCAACTTGTCAGCAGCATCTCTGATGGGGAAGAGCTACAAAGCAGTTAAGACTTACTTTTTCAAATGTAACTTCCAATTCAGAATTAGTACTTAGACTTTATGTTCCAGTGTGAGACCCTTTCAAGATGATGCAGCTTTTTGAGCTTTCTGGCTTTGATCATAGCAGAACAGTGTTTCATAACACATTCAGGGAACAGTTTTTCCTTTAACTTTGTGTGAGATACTCACCTTTCTTTCCCATAGTTTCTTCACCAACAAGATCTCATTTCTGTGTTTAAAGACAGGGGTCAAGGAGAAGAGGAACTACTAGAAGTGAAAAAGAATAAAATGAAGGCCTACTTGAGAGTTTTCAGCCTGTACAGGTCCCTGGGGCCAGATGCATCCTCCACTATATTCTTTTATCCAAGTTAGGTTAAAATCTGGATAGATGGTTTTAAGAACTATTTTCATGATGGTTAGGAGGGTAATGGTAATGGGTCATACTCTGCCTGGAAGTGGGCAACAAGTGGAGTGTTGTAGTGGTACCTGCTGGGACCTGCCCTGTTTGATGCCTTTATCAGTGACATGGAAGAGGCAACAGGCTGCACTGGCACCAAGTGTGCAGACAGGAGGAACAGGTGGTATACTCCAAGACAGGGCCACTGGAACAGAAACTCAAGGAATGGACTGAACAGCATATTATTTTATATATACAAAAGGGGCTTTCCTACAACTGGGAAAGAGTTTCCTTGCAGAAGGATTTTCTTCCCCAAGAAAGAACTTATGTTCTTCCCTGCCAACAACGTAACAGCTGTGTTGTTGACAACAATTCACAGTGTAGCCTGACTATCTGGGGGGCATCTCTGCAGAAAAGGACCTGGGAGCTTGGTAGACAGCAAGCTGTACATGAGCCAGAGTGTGCCCTGGCAGCAAAGGAAGCCATCAGCATCCTGCATTAACAGGAGCAGTATGAACAAGAGCAGAGGCAACAGGCTGGGACAAGCACTTGTCCCCCTTCACTTGTCTCCAATTAAATCACACTGAGAACACCCTCTTTATCTTTGGTTCCCCTAGTACAAGGAAAATATTTATCTGGAGTAATCTTGGAGAGCCAAGAAGGTCAGGACTTGCAGAATGTGTTCTGTAAGAAGATGCTGAGGGGACTGTGCTTGTCTTACATGGAAAAGGGAAGGCTTAGGAGGGTTAGTATGACACAGCAGCAGCTTTCCAGTCCCTCCAAGCTGGGCACTGCAGCCAGCTTGTGCATGATGGTAGGACAAGAAATAACTGACACAGAGTGAAACAAGTGCAGCTCTGACTTGACATTTCTCTCCACAAAGACAGGCAGCAGACCAAACTGCCCAAAGAGGTTGTACAATCTCAGTCCTTGGATGTTTTTAAATCTCAGATGGATAAAGCCCTGAGCAACCTGGTTTGATCTCAGCTGACACAGCTTTGAGAAAAAAATTGGAGTAGAGAGCTGAGGTTCCTGCCAACCTGAATTATCTGTAACAAAGGTCAGCTAAAAACCTGTTCAGGTTTGTTCTCAAGGCTTTTCTTAGAGCAGTCCTAGTCTGGAATATGCATCCTCTTGTCTCCATACATCTGCACTCATCTTGTCCACAGTGTTTGCCAGTGCACTTACCATGCTCCGTTGGAGCCTGCTGACATGCAGAACCACTTAAGCTTTCTTTAAATAGGGTCAAGTAACACATTTGATATATTTCTGACATTTATTTAAAATTCTTAGTCATTTGTGCTCAACTTTTAATTCTTCTGTTGCTAAAATCATGGCATATCTTCTAGCTGTTGGAACAACAATAAATGTGTGTTATTTATGTAACCACTTGTGTTGACAAATTTACAGTGGTTGCCAAAAGGTACTGCTGCTTATCTGAAGCTGAACTCAAATCATATTTGGCTTTCTTCAAGCAAGTCTTGTGGTAAGGAGATTCTAAAGTAAAAAAATGGATCTAGGTTTATCTCTCCTTTCTCTTCCATTATGATTTTAAATGGAAAAATTTCAGCGAATTCAGTGAACATGCAGTGACAAAAAAAGTCAGAAAACAGAAAGAAAAATCTTACTCTCCACGGTTTCATTTCAGCACTTCCCTGGATCAAGCGGTTGGTGTTGAGGAAGCTGTTTAACTTCCCTGTCCCTCCATTTCTCTGTAAATAAAAGTTATTTAGAGAATAAATTATTTTATGAAAGTTTGTGTGAGCATTATCAATACCATACTTTTGCTCTTGATGCACAGGCAAAATGATTCAGCCCAGCAAGGAGGAAGATGATGTCAAACCAAAGTTAGTTCAAGAAGATCCGTGTACACATTGAGAAGGCAAAATCTAGGGAAAGTAAACTGTGGCTGTGGCATGAGAAAATGCAAAATGAGAACTGATGGCCTCTGGTAGAACTGCAGTGGTCATATATGTTAGGGCACACCCAGATCCTAGGAACAATGATTGAAATGCTCGTTTCTCTCAGTCCAGTGTGTTTGGATTTGTTTCAGATCATCATGTTAAATTCTGTCTCTGATCTGCATGGCTACATTGACAAGAGTCAGCTGACCCGGGAGCTGGGAGGAACCCTGGAGTACGGCCACAGCCAGTGGATCCATCACCGAACTGTGAGTGCTGGGGCTCTTCTTGCACATCTGCACCAGAGCTGTCCAGGTGACAAATGCAAAGGAACCATTAGGCAGTAACTTTTCAGCTACATTGCAGCCTATGGACTCTGATAGGGACTCAGGGAAAGAGGAAATCCATGGCTCAAACAGAGAAAAGCAAATTCCCAGCAGTTTGTCAAGGGAGCAGTAATTGTATCTCACTGCATACCTGGCCAAGGGCCTAACAGTGTCCTGGTATTCTTACTCAGCAAGGCCTGTGGGCACATTCTCTTGCCTTTTAAATAACTGATGGGATTCATAGGTTTCATAGGTTTCAGCTGAAATTGAAAGTAGGCTGTAGCACTTTGCTGACTTTACAAAGGTCAAAATAAGGTCAAAAGTCTCACTTTAATGATTAATTCTATCCATGCTTTTAAGAGAATAAAAATACTCAGGGCACTATATTTTATTTTTCATTTCTATGCTATACAAACATGCACTCCAGCTAGGTCTTATTTTGGCTAACTGAAGAACAGTTGTCAGTAGGAAGGCAGAAAGACTTTTTTATTCTATGGAGGAAGCCTGTACAGGTTTGATTGTTCCCTTTTTGGGCTGGTTAATGCATTTCTGTGTCTGCTTCAAAACAATATAAACAATTCATTACGGTGCCCAGTTAAGATGACAGTTCACAAAAACCAGACTCCAGACTCTGGTACATTAGCAGACAAAATACCATCTCATTCTTCCTAAGCAAAAATGGGCTAAGCTGGGTCATGATCCTGGAAAAGTAATTAATTTCACAGAGAATTTATACAATGTTTCTACTTGCAAGATTGGTATATTACATCCCAAATCTGATGTGAGCCTGAATGGTTTGCAAAGTTCTGAGCAGCCCTGGGTTTGAGTCTGTTGTTGCTCATGGGTAGGTTACATCTAACCCATAAAAAGAGCTTTTCTCCTTTTATGTCAAAATATTTGACAAAAGTCAAACCACTTTTGTCACTTTCTTGCTATAGTTTTTTTGTGCTTTGCTGTCCTTATAAAATTAAATTTTAGTCTCCTTGAGACCCACCAAATATTTCAGGCTTCTAAATATGCAAACACAGAATCTGAATTTCTTCTAACATTGATTTTCTACATTTATAACTGTGTTGACTATAATGAGGTTAGGGTTGAGATGAGTGAACAGGCTTATGTGTCAAAAGTATCAAAAATATGAAACTGTCCTTGCAGGAAGGAGGAGTGTGAAGAAATGAATCATCTATAAGAGCTTCCAAAGAGCAAAAGGTTTGAAAATATGAAGGGAGATAAAAAGAGGCACAAGAAAGGCTGTATTATTTATTAATGACAGAGGTTTACATAAAGTGATAATACATTGTTTGGTAAAATATGCAAACAAAAATGAGCCAAGAACTTAGGGGTGTAAGGCTATGTAATCCCCAGAGGTTTTGGTTAAATTTGTTGGAAAATTTTTTTACCAGACACAGAGACTTGAAAAAAAATAATCCAGAGATATAACTTAGGTACATGAAATAATTCACATATACACAGGAGAGAGTTGGGGGCAAGCATGCTATTGAGTGAAACAGTGACAAGTTCATGGGGCAGTCAGCCAAGGAATATCTGCTGGATAAGAGGTTGTCATCAGGAAAGTGTCAGCTTCCATGGCACCTTGAAACAATCTGTCTTTCCAGTCTTGCTGAGCTATGGTCTTCATGCCATTTGCTGCTTTTCTCAGTGTTCTCATATCTCATCCTGCCAGTGCTTTTCTTCTGAAAAAGTTTTAAACTCTGGCCAAATGGCAGTGACACAGCAACCTCCTTGCATTGTTCACTGTTTCTGCTCTCCTCTCTTGGCTGCCAGAAGCCCATGGACTTTCTTGCCCACAGAGTGCATTTTGGCTTTCAGTAAATGGCCTTTGGTCATGGATGGCCATGTTTGTGTTGCAGTCAGAAGTGTGACATTTCAGCCAACTCTAATCCAGTAGTTTCAGTGCTGAGAACAGCAGGATACAGCTGCAGAGCACTGAGATAGAGCATATGTGGGTCTGTACTGCTTGTGTTGAAAGCAGACATTAATTTCTGGGGGAAAAGGGAAGAAGGCTGTGAACTCTGCTAGCACTGCTTCATGGGGGGCATGTTTGAGATCACAAATCTGGGCTAATTTCTCTCTTTACCTTTTGAATGGTGATTTACCTCCAATTTGTTTTTCCCAGCACACAGTGTAATTTCATCTGTCATGGTTGCAAACAGTGAATTCCCATCACTGCTGGAGAAAGGAATGCAATGTGCAACAACTGCATAGTGTTTGATTGGGTGTAAGAGCATCCCTAGAGCTTGTTGACTGACTCAGACCAGTGGGGGTATAGATCAAAAAGTACAAAGAATAAAGAGCTATACAGAACAATACGGTCACACCAAAATTTGGGCATGATTGTGAAAAACTTCCCATGCAGTTACTTGATACTAGATATAAAGGTTTTAATCACATATCACAGGTCTGAACATTATATTCTGCTCTGAGAAGGTGGCATTGGTATTTTTAGCCTTCCTCACTTACCTGTTCTTCATTAAAACCACAGATTTCTGACAAGTTTTGTGTTGGTGCACCCAAGTGATAAAGGAACAACAATGTTCTGATGAATTTATGCATTTTTACTGTATTTGTAGTTACTTGTTCTTGTGTTTGTGAACTAGCAGGGACAGATGGGAGGAAGGGACTAGAATGCATCTCATACTGATAGTCAAGATGGAGATGCACATATTCAGAAGTCAGGGAAAGACAGATTACTGCTGAGTGAACAATGGCTGTATAAATATAATGACTTTGCCCTATATATTTTAGTAGTGTTCTCAACTTAAATAAAGCCTTAATAAAATTTTAAAAGCAGCAGAATTTCCCATCAAGCATGGGCTGAGGATCTGAAGTTCCAGGCCTGGCTTTGAAGCTGATATCTTCTGTGATTTCATTATGTCTGCTGAGCTCTTGGAGTTCCCCGTTGGCTCACGGAGCTGACAATATGTGCAGACCTGTGAAAAGGTCATTTGTGATACATGGTTTAATTTGTGACTTGTAGCACATCCACCCAAAAAAAGGCAACGTGACCAGCTTTACAGGCATGCAATACTTGCAGCACAGCGTGCCTAAAGGGCTATGGGTAAATAACCAATCTGTGACTTTATGCTTTTGCTTTTCCAGGCTATTGAAAACTTTGCAATGACAGTAAAAACAACAGCACAGATGCTACAGACCTTTGGAACAGACTTAGCAGAGACTGAACTTCCCAACGATGTGCAGTGCACAGAGGAGCTTCTCTCTTCACACACTGAGCACCACGGCAAGCTGAAGGTGATTGTTGCCCCATGATGGACAGGACATCCAGCAGTGTAATAGATGAGTTCTGATCTAACAAAATTCTCTGCCATCACTTGGCAGTCCATTGTCTGGAAAGCACTGAGGAGGACAGACAGCTGGGTTCAGGAGGTCAATTTGATTCAGCTGTGGAAAAGGACATTTTACAACTTCAGGAATGATAGAATGGGGAAGTGTCACTTCCACTGTGTGAGAGGGAGGAATGGGATCACATCTGGAATAGCATGGGCTCCTGATGAAGAGTTAATCAGAAAGGATGGACTTACATTGGAGCAGAAGCACAACATCTGTGAGGATAGTCAGGAACTGACAGAATGATCTAACTAGATTATGACTGTTGTTTTGTTTAAAAAAAATTTGGGGCTAGTTTAGCTGTGCAGAGTAAGGATCAGAAGTAAATATTACTGCTGTCAATGAATGCCATAGATTAAACACAAGAAAAAAAATACTACTTAAGCTATATTAGCACAACAACAATTTTTATGGAAGAAGTGTGCAGTGGGGGATTCATCATCTGACAAGTTAATGTTTGAGCCTCATCGTCTTTTTATTGCTCATCTTTCATGCTGGGAAAGCACTTCTGTGGATGACTGCTTATAGCTGGTACGCTATGGCTCAGCACGGCACAATGTTCTTTGAGGAAATTCCATTAGGAAGTGCAATGTCTCAGCCCAGTCTTTCGGCTCACAATCTACAGCATACATTCAATTTGTGTAGAGTAATTTATTTTTCAAGTGGCCTGGTCAGATATGCAATCTGCTCAGAAATTTCTCTATTCCTTTTCTCAGTTAAATTTAAAAGATTTAGGTCTCTGCATTTGCTAGCAAAACATACCACCTTTGGTAAGCCTTTATATTTTGTTTCAAGTATTTTGTACTTATGAAAGTATCCTCCTTTTCGATTAATCTGTTGTTATCTAAGAGATGTGAGTGCTGTTAGAAGTAGATACAATTTGGTTTTTGGCTTTTTTTTTTTCCCTCAGGATGAGCTGAAGCTAGCAGTGAAGCAGGGGGCCACCTTACTGACATGCATCCGGGAGCCAGTCACCCGAAGTGCCAACAGCAAACTCAGTCCAGATGAACTGGAAAATGTGGCCACAGTGGAAAGGTCAGTGGAGCTAGATTACCTTGTGCAACTTGCTAATTTACTCCTAAGAGATGCAAGTGTAATTTAAATAACTTAACTATGCAGGATATAAATTACCCCTGGTTTACCTACTCAGGATTTATTGGACAGGTAAGTCAGAGAAGGGAATGGCTTAGAGGATATTCCTTGATTAAATTGTCAAGGCAAGTTCAAATAAGTCCTGAATTTCTTGGTAATTTTTGGTCAGACCACTATCTGGCTGAAGACTGAACATGGGACTCACTTTCCCCATAACATGTATGGCTTCCAAACTTTCGTGTCTGGTTAGAAAGTGGCACCTGAATCTCTGTGAGATGAGAGGGTGGTGTGCTTGTGGGTGTCTGTGGAAACACTGGGGGAGGAACAGATGAAGATGATACCTGAAACATTGTGTGTGTCACAGCTGCAGAGATACACCCAGAGAGAACCCCCTTTCCCTTCCTACAATGCTAGTTATTACCATAAAGCTTTTTGTCACCATGTAGCAGTTTCTGCTGTGCCATGTGATGCAGTGCAAGGGGAAATGCCATGCTGGGGTTTCAGCATGTCTGAATTCACTGGGAACAAAGGTGCTAAAAGTAAAGCTGAGCTGATATTTTTCACCGAATATTTTAAAATCCTTTGAAAAGTCATTCCAAAGGAATTTGTGAATTCATCTTGAATTCAATGACTAGCTTTGATTAAAAAAAAGTTTTCCAGGGGCAGATTGAAAACAGAAATTTGGTTTTGAGAAGAATAGGAAGGAGGTATTGGCATTTGCCCCAATAACTTGATGATTTCAGCACTCACTGATCCTTTATCTGCCCAAAGAATGCCCATCTATTGAAATACAAGATATTCAGAGAACACTTCCTTTTCATTTTTTCTACTTGTTTAAAACTGTTCTACTTTGTAATTAATGAATCATTGAGAAACTGTGAGGATGACTCACTAGTCTGGTGTCAGGTATTTTACTGAAGATATGACACCTTGAGATTAATGTCTTTGCAAATAAATGTTTCATCATTTATACAGAGTAAAACATTGTCCATAGGAGTCATTATGAGTTTCTAATCTATTGTTTTTAATGGACTGGGAAAAATGATTCAGTCCTTGCCTATTTTTGATGGGTGAAGAAAATTAACAAGTTGTAGAGTTCTGCTTTAATCCTTCCATATAATAATAATTGCATCATATTCAATCTGCATCAGTTGGGGATGAATTATCTTTGAAGCATTGGGTGGAAATTAGGGAGTGACAGTGGCCCTTGGCTGCCAGCACATGGAACAGCTCTGAGTCCCTCTTGCACATCAGGAGGCAGGACTGTAACTGCCACAGTAGTTCCATGTAGTTGTCACTCACCTGTCACATTCCTGCCTGTCCTACTCTCTTTTGCTTAAGGGAGAGTTGACACAGAACCCTCTAACATAAGTGTAGGGCTCCTCACCATCTCCCTGCTCTGCCTTCTGCCATCAATTACTGTAACTTAAAAGAAGTGAACTATAGGAAATAAGTACATTCTGTTCATTATAATTTCTTAACAGGTTGTTGGCTCAGTTGGATGAAACAGAAAAAGCTTTTGATCAATTTTGGACCAAGCATCATCTAAAACTAGAACAGTGCCTGCAGCTTCGACACTTTGAACACGATTTTAGAGAGGTATTTCTTTGTTCATGCTGCCTAGCCTTCTCTTGTAAATAAGGTCAAATTCTACCCATACTTAGAGAATACTGGCAGTACAAAAAGGAGGTTGGAAGAGAAGATGTTAATTGTGAAATAGGAAATGAATATTCAAAAATTAAAGTCTTGACAAAGACAGCTTTCAGATGTCTTACAAGACTTGAATAGAACACAGTGAGGAAAGTGCCAGACTGTGAGTCCAAAATGTGGAACACCAACATTTTGATAAATAATTTTGCATTTAGGTGTGAAGTTATCAAAAACAGATTCTTCTGTGATGGTAATTTTCCAATCCCACCAGAGTAAAGGGAATACGGTTCAGAAGGGCCAATTGTCAGCCCAGAGACTGGAGTAATACATATTCTGGAGTAACATAAACTCTGGAGTTACAGATTGTCAAAACTTTGTGGGCCTAATTAGTGAGAACCAGGGAGACTCTTTGAAAAATATTTGATTGATTTATTCCTTGGCTTTTCCATTTTGGAACAAGCTGAAAGACTGAACTTGAGATGCAGACTCTTCTCAATGGTGCAGGTGAATATTTGTTGTAATTTTTATTAGTATCTTGTTATGGGGTTTGGGTGGGGTTATTTTGTTTTGGTTTTATGTTTTTGTTGTTGCTGTTTTTTAGGTAAAATTGACATTGGATAACCTCATGGAAACACAAGCAGGTTTTGTTGACATTGGAGACAGTGTGACTCGAGTCGAGAACCTTCTAAAGGAACAGAAACATCTGGAAGAGAAAGGACAGGTTTGCAATCAATTTAGTATTCTAGCTGGTATAGACATGGTATTCTAGACACTTCTTTGTCACTGTCCCTTTTTTTTGTCCAGACTTTGTCTCACAAGTCATTACTTTAAATTGCAAAACACAGATTGTAATTTCCAGAAGCCAAGGTTGTTCAGACCCAGTAGTTCCATTTTATTACTTGGAAAGCTAGGGGAAAAAGTAGGGAAAAACCTTGTATAATGATGTCTTCAGTATTGGAGAAAGAAGAAGTGGACTCCATAACTTCAGCAGGCAACCTGTTCCAGTGTTTGGTCACCCTCAGAACAAAAAAGTACTTCCTGATGTCCAAATGGAAGCTCTCGAGTTTCAATGTACTCATTGACATTGAGGTTGGCCTTCAATGTAAATATAAAGTAAGACATATCAGCTGTATTAATATTCCAAACCTTTACTTACCACCAGGCTACAGGAAGAGTTACAAAGATGGATTGTCCTTAATATGCATGCCATTCTAACTGAGGCTTTTTCTCATTAATTTCACAGGAACCTTTGGAGAAGGCCCAGTCTTTAGCTCTCCATGGAGAACAGCTCATCCAAAACAACCATTATGCAGTTGACTCCATTAGACCAAAGTGTGTTGAACTCAGGCGGATTTGTGATGACTTTACCAATGAGACCAAGAAAAAGTATGATATTTTGGGAAAGTCTCTTGAGCTGCATAAGCAGTTAGATAAGGTGAGCAAACCTTCTCAGATAACATCTCTGGTAAGGTTCTACTAAAAATGAAGGGCTTTCTAAGCTCAGGTAATTACGATGAAGATAAAAAGTTGAGTTTGGTTTTTCTCCATTTCATTCAGTAAATGTTACCGTGAATATCAGAGCTCTGCATTAGTTCAGCAAGTTCAGTTCTGCATATGCTGATGGGGTGACTTGTGGGCAGGAACTGCTGCATGGTATGAGTAACACTGATCCCCTTAAATGATATGCTAGGGCAAATCTGTTTTTCATAGTGTCAAAGCAACACCTGGCAACCTGGATTTTCAGTGATGGTAAGTCCATCTTCCCCTACTTTTCTTTAAAGGCAAGCCAATGGTGCGAAGCTGGAATCTACCTCTTAGCTTCCCAAGCTGTGGACAAGTGCCAGTCACAAGAGGGAGCTGAAACTGCACTCGTTGAAATTGAGAAGTTCTTGGTAACAGCTAAGGAACACCAGCTCTCCAACCCAAAGGAGTTCTACAATCAGTTTGACATGATCCTCACCCCTGAAATAAAGGTAGAACCCCTCAGATGTGCTCACTTAGAAGTTAAAAATTTCCAATAGCTTTGTCCATGAGAGTGTACTGAACTATACTTGATTCTGCTAAAATATGCCTCTTTCCCTACTCTAAAAGGGCACAGAGGTCAGTATTTGTGGCAGTCAGCTTTACTCATAAGAGTAGTCATGCAACACATATGTCATTTTCTTCAGAGCAGTGCTAGAAACACTGCTTGAATCACCATGAGTGATTCTGATCTGGGCAGAGTGAAACTGATCTGGGCAGAATGCCTGGACTGGGCTGCAGTAAACTGCAGCACAGTGTGATGATCTCCAGCTCTAGTCTGAGTCTGGTAATACAAGTCCTTTCTTCACTTGCTCAGTCCAGTGCTGACAACCATTTGTGTTTGCCTTTTCTTTGTCAAGGCCAATGCCCAAAGAATTGTACAAAAACTCGAAGATGTACAAGAAATGTTTGACAAGAGGCAAGTAAGCCTGAAGAAGCTGGCAGCCAAACAGACTCGGCCAGTACAACCTGTTGCTCCACATCCTGAATCTTCCCCAAAGCGAGCATCACCAAAGATTACCAGACCAGCAGCAGTAGGTAGGCCATGTGCAGCTGCTTTCAGACTCACACCAATGTTTTGTCCACATGGTCATGTTTGATTTTTGTTCTCAGAATGATCATTTGAATTTGATGTGCAGTGTCAGCCTTGTAGGTTCAGCTAGTAAAAATGAATATGAAATATCTCTCACTGCAGCAAGGGTGAACCAAAAAACCTACCAGGTTTCTCTTCCTAAATCTGATCTACAGAGTACATCTCTATACTGTGTCTCAGTGTGTCATGTATTACTAATTCTCAAATACCCAAGCCAGGATGGTCAATGCAAGCTTGCAATAAGAACCTCTTCTACACTGCAAATAATGTAATGTGAATATTTGCCTTTCAAGTGTAATAATTCCTCAGGTTTCAATCAGATATCTGCAAAATTAAGGGTTCATGAGTGAGTAACACTGATTCATTTGTGGAATTTTTGTTTTTCCCCCTCTACTTAGATGTTAGTTCACTTTCTACCTTGTCCCCTGCTAACCATAGAAGCTGAGCATTGCTTGTTTGGAAATTACTGAAAGTTCCTGATTTGAGGTTAGCGTGTGCATTTAACCAAGATAGCTCTTTTCTGCAAAAGGAACATGGGTGAAGCTAATTTGAAACAGTGTATCCTGTATACCAGCCACCCCATGGGGTGCAGGGGGCAGGGGGCAGGAAAGGGCTGTCCCTTTGGAACCCTTAGGGCTGTTCAAAAGGGAAACCTGTAGCAAAAAGCCTTAAAAAAACCCCTCTAACTTGCATGAAGAGCATTCAATAAACTGCTTTCCCAACAGGAAGATGGCCAGTAGCCTGACAATTTTGCTTTCTAGGCATACAAGCACAGTCACACCAATACTGTTCCTCAATATTCATCCCTTCTTCCAAAGGAAAATCATCCTCTTCTCGTTCCCATGCTGGTTTGACATCTGTACATTTTTTCCCTAAACCATGTTATCTGTGTTTCTCATACACAGTTCCTACCTCAAGTTTCAGCTTCTCTTTTGGTTTAAGGCGAGCTGAGAACACAATGCCTGTGAAGAGGTCCTGCTGTGCCGCACATACATCCTCCAGCACTGCACTCCCCTCTTGCACTGGGGCAGTCAGTTTGCTGGAGTTGTGATTTGCCTTGAAAACTGAATAAACAGACTGCAGAACTGTAGTAATTCTTTTTCCATTGCACGAGTTAGAGAAGTGCAGGGAGCTCTGGAGATCACACAGCCCAGTCACCTGCTCCAAGCAGCACTAATGTCAGAGTTCATCAGATTGCTCCCTGCATGGCCACAAGTGCTCAAGCAAAGGAAATTGCAGAAAATGGGGTTATGGGTCAGTAGGTCAGAGCCAGTTAGTTCCTGTCACTGGCAGCACAGTTTTAGGATGGCTTTCACCTACTGTGAAACTGCATCTTCAGGCTAAAAACTAATCTTGCCATTCTGTTTATGCATGCAGTCTCTTGAACTGTTTCCCAAACTTCTTTCTTGTCATTTTAGCACAGTTGCAGATTTTTAAATTAAATTGTTGATATAGATAGAACCTTATAGAACAGTCACTAGGTTATGACAGTGCTCTAAGTTGATTCTTGTTCATACAGCCCATCCCACATACTATCAGCTCTTTCAGAGTCATGAGATGCTCCCTTCCTCTGTCCCTTGAATTACAGTTCATGATTATACAACCCCATATAGGGTAACTCCGTGACAAGGCTTAGCCTTTAATGTCCTGTTGCAAAATAATAGGTAGGTGAAATTTATTTTTAAATGCTGCTTCGGTTGTGAGGAGGTGCAAAGTGCAACCCAGTCCTGTTCAGACATTGATAAGCAGACTGCCATTTCATTCAGATTCTTGAAGGTGACTGACCGAGAGTACCTCAGAAGTGCCTATCTACAAGTACCTACAGCTCATCCAGGGACTCACAGTCAGTGACTTTAACAGACTTTAACAGCCATGTGTATAGGCCCTTTCCCTCAGAATGCCAAAGCACTTGGGAAGTACTGGTAGGTTTTTAACCTCTGTTTTTCAGAAATAAAACTGAAGCACAGATAAACCGAGGAATTCACCAAGATGTTTCACAGTCTTACGCTGAAACGTGTCTGAGAATAGAAACAGGGACACTGAGTCCTACTCCAAGGCTTAAAATGAGGCTGTGAAATTCTGCTCTTCTTGAAGCTACCCTCTTTTGGACTTTCCTCTGTGTCCTTTCTTCACATTTATGGCATCAATGCACTATCAGCACTTACTTATGGGGAGAATTTATTGAGCAACATCTTGAAAACCTGAGAGAGGCTTAGAGCACCTTCTCAAAACAGGTTTTGTAACTCATTTTTCATTTGTTACCCAGGACATACCTGAATGCTTGCAAAGTAGAATGCAACAACAGGGAAATACCATGTTCCTAGACTGTGTAAATACAAAGGCAAGCAAAGGCAATAAAATGTGGTAAACAGAAATAGAAGACCAGAAAGAAAGGCTTTTGTCCCCAGGCAGCAGAGTAACAATACCATGGCAGCACTGGGGTGGTTGGTCTGTGAAAGGAAAAGAAGTTACATTTGTTCCAGAATAGATTTTGTTTTGTTCTTCCTTGCTGACTATCCATTTTCCTAACAGGGATCAGTAGGGAAAATTCAGTCCAATTCAGGGTGCTAATGGAAAAATCTTCACAGATATGGAGGCTCAGACATTAAATACTCCATTATTGTAACTGTCAGTCTTTCCATTTTACATGGACAAATACATAGGCAAAGATGGATTTTCTGCACACAGGCACAGCTGATACCATGTCTGAGAGAAAAAGCAGGTTTCTGTTGGGGAAATGACTGTCACAGTTTCATGTCCATATTCTTATGGCTTCTGGTGAATCTCAGCAATCTTTTAGCTTAGTGAAGGTTAAGAAAGGCAACTGAGTTGACTTTCCTTCAATCAACACTTTTCTATGGGTCTGGAAACTCTGAAGTAAAGTTTTAGATTATTCTCAGTTTTGCTCGATGCTTCTGGTTTTACAAGTGGACTTCTATATTTTGCGGGACAGGCTCGTTCAAGACTGAAGTACTAGTTCTGGAATTATTATAATGCTGAAAAGTCTGTGCCAGCTGTATTTGATGCATGTTTTAGCTGTGAGAACTTGATTAAATATTATTGTCAGATCAACCCTGAAAAGGCAGAAAACTCTGTTGACCTTTTTATGATAAGAGCCTTGAAAATATTTAAGTAGCATGTATGACACCTTATTTTAAGGAGAATTCTGTTTTCTCCCAATGGAAGCTGCTTGAATACTGCTGAACGGCTACATTTGACCCTATGTCTGTTGGGAGGAAAGAAGTGGCACTTGATAGGGAAATATTTTTGCTCTGATTCACTTCTGAAGGCATAATTTTTTTATGATTTGACTACATGTTTGTTCTCTGCATTTCTGTGCAAAACTCTTAAGCATGGAGTGAATTAGAATAGGTCCACAGAGTCAAACCACAGAGTCTGTCAGGCACAATGAGATGAACTACAGAACTGTAAAGGATAATACAAGCTATTAGAGATCACTGCAGTTAGCATTTATCTATTTTAATTTGCTTGTAATTCTCCCAAACTCTTACTCTTTGAAATGAAACTTTCCCAAAGGCTATTCCTTCAGCCTCACACGCTCTTGGAAAATTTCTGTAAAAGATGATTTGGCCATCTCAATGACTGTGGTTAGGAAAAATGTCTTGCTTTAGTTACCTTTCTGGCAAAAGTTGGAACATGGCAGCAAAAAGTGCTATAAAATATTCACCTGGAGAGCTCTTTGTGTGCAACATAAATGTGAAATACAGGAGCAGAGATGTCAAAATTTCTGTGAGCTTGTTAAACAAATAACATGTTTAAGAGCACATTGCACATACAAAATCCATGACTCACCATACAAGCATCTTAGAAGGCCAGCTTGGAACACAAGATTCATAAGGGGGGAACACGGCTGGAGCCTCTTCAGTTCTTTAAATAATAAAATTTAAGCTGGTTCCATCTCAGTTAAATGTATACAACTGCTCATTGGATCCGATCCAGAATTCCTCACAGTCACTAGTGCATAACACTCACTAACTAATAACATCTGGACAGAGGATAAAGGAAGAATTTCTTGCAAGAGTCTGGGGATGTGTGCAGGGGAAGTGAGGCTGTGGAGAGATCAGCTGACTCAGAAGAGATGGTGCATGTCACTTTCATGAATGGTTTGAGAAACCACTAGTTTCTATGGTTCAGTATATTTCTATAATTGAAGTTTCAGTTTTTTAGTTGTGGGACTGCTATTACACTTGGGCCAGTCTGAGGAAACCAAGTAGTGATTCCTTGTACAAGAGTATTCCTCGTTCTGTGCTTCTTATACCAGGAGATTTTCAGGAGACTTGACAGAAATTTTTCTAGAGCAAAGAAGTCTAAATTATATTGCCAAAGAATGGCAAAGTCTTTCTGTCCTAAGCCATTAAGTGACAAACCATAGCTGCTCTGGTGTTTCTTTAGTTGCCTAAACACTGTTTTGTCATCACCAGCATTCAAAACAGCAATTAAGCCACTAATTATCTTCAAACTCATGTTCCTGTTGGACAGCATGAGCAGCAAGCCCCAATAAAGTTTAGCAGACTAGTTATTTCCATGCTTGTTCTTGCCAAAAGAAATTGATTCTGCTGTAGATGATTAGTGAGAATGCACAAACCCATACGGAAAACAGATGGAAAAACATGTGATGTGGGAATTCCCCCCAAACCTGAATGTGAAGTGTGACATTTACTTCAGGGGGGGTTGGAAAATCTTACAGGTGGTGAGTATGTATCATAACCCTTGACTATGGCCTGTGTCTCTTGCTAGCTAATGAGTTACATTTATTCTAGCAGCAGCTAACTTAGTCACTCACCCAGGTGAACTAACCCAGCTGTCTCTGAGCACCTGGGAGCTGCCCACAATTCTGTCTGTCCCTCAGTGGGGGATGCAGCCCCCTCTGTAAGAGATCAGCACCTGAGAGATGGGGCCTGGGTCCTGCCACGCAGGAGCAGGGAGGGAAATGGTGAAACCACAGCTTTTTCTAACAAGCAGCCCAGCAAGTTTTCCTCACTTAGTTTATTTCAGTTTTATAGGGGTGGAGAGACTGCAAAGTAAAACGGAGCACACGAGTCTCTGTCATTTTCTCGCAGCTGTAGGGATAGCACAGCCCATTTACCCTTTGCTGTAGGCTAAATAATGCAACAGTGATTCCATTCTTTTCATGCAACTTGTTCATAAAAAACCAGTAAGCAGTACTAAAGCCCCATTGGAAAAGTGTAATGGTGCTCCAGGTGAATGCAAGTGACAGACCCAAATGTTGCTTTACCATGCCCTTTGACAATATTTTCTTTAAAAGCAGCATCAAGCAATTTAAAATATTAATGAATTCAAAATGAAATCATCATTATGTATCATCCAGGGGAGTACTGTGAAACAACAGGATGAAAACAACCTAGAAACCATGCAGACATTAGATCATTTCTAGTTTTCCTTTGTTCCTGTGCCTTTATTCTTTCAATAGGCAGCTCAACACTATAATTTTCAGCTTCTTCAGCAAGACAAGACTGTACTGACCTTGAAACAGCCAACCGAATTTTGTAAGGGAGTTTCCCTTATATTTCCAGTTCCACAGTAATTAGTGCAATAATAATTGGCAGGTATTTTGGCTGTTTCTTTCTGTCCTGCTCCAGAAACTACTTAAATGCCGTGATATGTAGCAGTCTCTGACTATGGGCTAGTCAATAACTGAAAAATTCTCCAAATCATAACCAAAGCAGCTTGTTTCCTATTTTCAGTTCATTTCTGGGTCAAATTGGAAAGGGAAGTTCTCTGGGTCAATATGAATCAATTCAGCTGAATTTGAAGGCTTTCTTATCTTGTACCTGTCTCCTTTTCTGAAATATATCACACTGAAGAAGCCAAGACTCAAATTGTGAACTGACCTGAGTAATTTGCTACTGGATCAAGGAGCACCTGCAGTTTGGCTTCTTGTGAATGTCATCTTTCATTTAAACTGCCCTATGCTCTCTTTCCTGAATCACTTGGAGCTTTCTCAGCTTGTAAATTGTGATCCGTACATCAAAGTTGTAATTGATTTCCACTTTTTCTGCTGATTGCTTTCAGCAAGGGTTTTCATATCAGTATCAACCATCCCTTCAAGCTACGAAATTTTCTGATTAATGAATAAGCCAAACAGCTTGGTATTGCTGACTACAGTCTTCTAAGCAAAAGTCCTCATGTTTTCTGAAGTTATTTTCATTGTTTCCCTTTATTTCCATGACATATCCATAAAAATTTGATTAGATTGTAGAGCAATCTAGTGAACTGAACGCAGATTTAGAGAGGGCAACTAAACACTGGCAGCGTATCTAGGGTATTCAGGTGTGGGTCAGATTATGAAACAATGTCCTGGTGGCCAAGTCTTATATCTGTTTTCTTCATGCTGATTTTTCAAGGTATAAATAGCATATAGTTGGGAGAAGCTCCAGAAGGTAATAGTTTTTAGTGTAGTAGGTCTGACCACATCCTATTTTGTAATGATCATGGTAGGTGAGACTTCTTGGCTAAATAGAATTTCCAGGGTTTATCAATACAAAAAAAGGGTGAATTTGCTGATGCATATAGACACTTTACTCAGAGAATGGAGTCATGGGAAAACACATAAAAAGACCCATTTGAAAATTTACCAAATATTCTGGGTTTGCCAACAGTAGCAGTCACCCTCCCTGCAGATTAGAAAGGTATGAAGAAGTTTGACAATCAGGATCAATAGCTTCCATGTGCTGCATCTTGCATCTTTTTGTTCCCTCTGTTCCAAAATGTCAGTACACCACTTTTTGTGTGAAATAAAAGCACCTTTGAGAGAACAAATACTACTTCAGGGAAAGCCTGCCTGAGGATGGGAAAAAAAGTATTTCTTGGAAGTAGTGCTCAAAATCCAAACAAGTCCCCTGCTGTATATTCTGATAGAGTGATGGAAGAGCCAAAAAGGGACATTTGCATTTCATCTCAGTCCTGGGAACCACAAGAATTCTCCACTAGTCAATTATAGCTGCTAGTGACTGCCAGATTTCACTGTTCATTGAGGAAACTTTCTAGTATGGAGTCATTGTGAGGAGGTAACAGGCATGAAATGGGCATTGCCAAGTCCTTATGTCATTCAGCATTGGATAAATCCAAGAAGATTAGGGAAGAGTTGGAGAGAGGCAGCTTTAATTAATTCTCTTCCCAGCTGTGTGATAAGGCTGTTGAAAAGACACAGGGTAAAAGAAATGTCAGCTAGCATTATTACTGTCTGTGAAACTGATACGTTGTCTTTTTAACTGAATATAATTTCAAGTGCTTCTATGTGCTTCCTTTTGCCTTTTTTTAAAACTGCTTTAATAGAATATATAATGACAAGGGCACTTAAAACTTTGTTAAGGTGTTTCTTTTAAAAAAGTATTCAGACCTCTCCTACATCAAACTTTTGATATCATGTCCTCCTCATTCAAAGATGTCTGCATCTTTTTTACTATATCCCTCAGCTTCTCCCAAAGAAGAAAATGACTATCAAGACCCTCAACACTTCAAAACATTAAACTTGGTGAAACACTCTTTAACAAAATGTTGCCAGATGCATTTGAAAACACCAGCTTTTATTCTTAGAAAAAGTGTTTGTTCAATTAGAAAGTTTTGCCAGAAAAAAAGGACTTAACCTCAATTTTGTTCCTTGTTGCCTGACCCAGATTCTTGCAGCATTTCATTTGGCTTTCATACATGTTTTTCACCCATGACATGAATGGCTGCCTATATCAATTCAGCAACAAAGAAAAGGGAGAGTAGTGTTGGCCTTGTATTTGCATGTGCTGTGAACTCATCACCAATCTAAAACAAAGATAAAGCTGTTATCAGATATTATTTTCTACTCAAGCCAAGTATATGATTCCCCTTCTCACAGTTCATTCTAGCCCTTTGCTTTGGACAGCAGGCTCAGCACAGGTGGTTTTGTTGTTAAGGATAACTTTCCAGTAGCCTCAGACACCTCAGTGTCAGCTGGAGCTCTCGGAGCCTACAAGGGCCACCAAACCTGACAGAACACGGCATATTCTGAAATAATATCCTCAGATTCTGTCCTTACACACCTGTCATTGTGCCTTACTGAACTTCTGTAATTACTCTTCTGAGAGTTGTTCATGTAATGAAACCTTACAGGGAAAAATCCTTTAATCCAACATCAATCAGCAAACCATTACCAAGAACAAAATTTCCTGGGAACCCACACAAACAAACTACGCAAGTGACAATTACCTAAGTTGGTATAGCTGGCTAACACTTACCTGTGCTGTCCAAAGGATGGTTTGCCCAGGGGAAGCCAAATCAAAGTAATCCTTACTGTGGAGCTGAAGATGCCAATTTGAGACACAACGCAGCACTGAACAAGGGAACCCATCCCTTGTTCCACCTGGTCCATCACTGCTCCAGCACAGCTCAGTTCTCTAAGCCAGGTCTCATTTACCACTTTGCTCATTGGTTTTAATAAGAAATAAAATTTTAACTTTTAGCATATTTTCTAATATTAATTTCTTTTTTACTCTTTAAGCTACCAACAGGAGGTCTACAGAAATTTCCTGCCCTCCAAAGACTGTTCCTGAAGTAGAGTTATCAAAAAAGAAAAGCATTAAGAAGACAAAAGGTGGAATTAAGGTAGGATTACCTGTCATTTGGGGACATCCCATATTGTGAGAGAACTCAGAACTTCGTAAATATAGATTTACATACCTATACTTGGAATTAAAATAAACCTGGAGTATTTCTAAGTTAACTGTCTGATAAGGAGGAGCTACTTTGGCCCAACTTGTCTGTTACCCACACCCCTGACTTGCCTATACATTTCATCTTTATTCCTCTAAAGCTGAAAGCAAAAATTAAATGCAGTCCATTTTCTGAAATGGCCAGCACAGCCCACTTCAGTAGTAAGCACAGAATAAAACACAGTTATCAGCAGAAACATACAGGTGGTCTCCCCTTTGCCTAAACTCACAGAAAATTACTTTAGAATCAGTTTTACTCTCATCAGTAATGCATGTAATCAGTTGCATTCCTCCCACGTGGTTAGGTGTATGCAGCAACACGGTATATGTTTATAAAACATCCATTCATTAATTTTTAAATCCACTTCCCAAGACTACAATGCAAATTATGACTCCCCCCCTTTCCTCCCATTGTTCTGATAATAGCTCAGATGAGGACAGTTCATTACTGGATTCCATCAATATCATCAACCAGCTAAATAATTTAGAATATAGAATGTAAGAATCAACCCTTAAAAATTAAAGTGCTCAGGAACTTGGATCCTGCTGGGATTTAGATATTGGCTCAGATTAACAGCAAACTCAGCAGATGGGTTGTTTAACTGAATTTGAAGAGATTGGCTTTTGAGTAAGTGCAAGTAGTGCTTGGTGCTCTTAAAGCTGCAGGCAAAAGGAGGGAAAAGCCTGCTTAAAACTTGCCTGGAGAGCACTTGAAATGATCCAATTCTGCAAGACTGGACAAGGGAGTGTGTGAGTATATATCAAAACAAACACTGGAGCTGTGCAAAAGCTCTGTTTCAGCCTGGGCACGGGCTCTGCACAGGTACCTGTGCTCAGCACTGCCTCACCCAACACTGCTGCTGGGACACAGACACTTCTCAGAGGCACACGGAGGAGTCACAGATTTCTCCACAGGACATTCTGCCAAGAACTCTGAAAATATTCTACATTTTCTGCAAAGACATTCTACAAAGACCCTGAAGTCTTTGGGTTGGCTTCAGACAGGAAATGAAAAAATAGTATTCAAGAGTCTAAGGAACAGATTATTATGCCTGTAATTATCTACACAAGGAGATAATTCACCTTCTGTGGTGCAAGAATATAATGACTTTGCCTGGAGTAAGGAATGTCTCCATGCCAACACTGAGCAAGGACAGAGAATATAAATAGGAGATATTTCTGCACATCTAGATTTCAATTATTTGAACTTGTCTAGTGACTTTCTAGGTTAGATAGGATCTGGTTTCTATTCTTTCAAAGAGTTAAAGTTCTCTTAATAAAAGCATCAGCAATTTAAGTATTTTCAGTTTTAACATGTCCTTCTCAATCAGATTGAAGTGATGCATGAAGCCAGTCAAGGAGGATCTAGCAGAGTCCTGGTGACCAGTGAAAGTGATGAGAACTTGTCATCAAGGAGGAGGTAAGGCTGCACATATGAGCCACTATATTTTTTTATTTCTTAGAATGCAAATTACTGCATTTATAGTACATTCTCTACAACCTCTTTGAAGTTCACAAAGTTTAATAAATAATTAGCAATAATAAAGTCACTGAAATGCTTACAGCCCTGCATTTATACCAAGTCTATCAGATGGAAAAGTAAATAAGTTATCTTTTGTTTGGGTTGGGGCGTTTTTCCAGTTTTTTTTCTCTTAGAAGCATTAAGTACAAGATGTGAGAGAAGAAGTCATTAGAATAAGCCTTGCAAGTATTTACAAAAACCCCTGGTGTTAAAAGATCCTCTCATGGCATTCAGAATATTCACATTTGACTATATATCTCTGAGGGGCTGCTGGATTTTTTAACTGCAAGCTCAAGTTTCTGCAAAATCTTAAGAAAGATTATTAATGATGCATTCTAAAGCACCAGATACTTAAATCACTTACTTCAACAAAAAGTATCAAGCAAACCAAATTTTAGCTGAACTGCAGTTTCTAGGCCAAAGGGAACAATTAAATACAAAACCTCCAGAAAACAAAAAACCCACAACAAAACCCACCCTGCAAGAAGCCAAATTCCACCATCCTGACTTCATTTCCTTTTTTCTCTTCTTCACTATCATTTAGATAATTCATGCTTTAGTTATGCCCCTGTCTCATACACTGGAGTTACCTGATGCAAATGATTCAATTTCTAAAAACCCTAACTTGATACATTATGTCAGACAAATTGAAGAGACATACAAATCATAATTATCTGAATTTAATTATACCCTATAAAAATACCATGTCTGGTCCCCAGACCATCAGCTACTTTTCCAAAGGTGCAAAGTATGATCTGAAATCTTGTGTATTCAGATACACATCTCCAGGGGAGTGGCTGCCTGAAGAGAACATACAAATTATAACAACAGGTTCATCTGCTAATACTTGGCAATTTTATAAACTTTAGGCCTAGAAGCTTGGTAAATAAATTTGTGAGCTCTCCCTTTACTTAAGAACCCCAATTTTGCCTTTTGCATACACCAGGGGCAGTGGGGGAACGTGGGGCAGTTTGAAGCCCTCTTGTAATAGGGAACTTGGAACAACAGTTAGAAGTATCAGAACTGATCTTGTCAGTCACAAAGAAAGCAACAAGAGATATTTACTTTTTCTGTATTATTTAGGTTTTTTAAAAGAAATAAGTCTGTTTATTCAAAACAAATTTTACAAAACAACTGTTTTCTGTGGTACAGAGCAAAGTTTAAGAATAAATATTGAATACTTTGTATAAAAATTAGTAATATCAAAGGGAAACTGATGCAAACCAAACAAACAGGTAAAAAAAAAATAGCATTAAATATGCTGTGCAACAATGTCAAACTCTTAATGAGGAGTGACCATTCAGGCTGATAAGAGTTTTATTTGTAGAAGTAAAACCTATCAGCCCTGCATTGGAGCACTGAGACTATTGTTAAAAAAAGATTCCTGATGGAAGTGTACAAATCTTAATTTGTGTTTAGAACCAGAAAATATGAAGTTTTTCTATGTATCTTCTATTTTTTGAAAGGAGTGCCTTCATGCTTTCCTTTTTATTCAACAAGCAACTTCTTTTCACTGCAGCAAAAGAAAATGCATACTACAAACATCAACGCCCTTTTAAGATTAAGAAACAATCCAAACAAAGCTCAAACCAACTGTAAAACAAAGTTTTTCAATGGTCAAAAGTGACTTTCAGTTAATGGCAACTACATTTAAGCAGCATTTTAGATGTTAGCTGGTTAAAGCTACTTAAAAATTACTTTTGCATGTATGAGTGAAAACAAATCCCAACATGTAGATATGCTGGAAGACTGTGGTCTTACTAGTACATTTTGGTTGCACACTGCATATGAAGACCCTCTTTCCCTTCAGTGAACAGGGTGGCTTTTCTAGCAGTGCAGTTTTGCTGTGCAGCTTTGTTGATTTAAATGGCTCACAACAAGTCAGAAATCCAATGAAGTAGCTTTCCTTCAATATAGAATAATACTTTATATGTGCATTTATTTTCTCTCTATGCAACAGGTTATATAGATCTACATCCCCAGTACTATTATCCATTTGTTTAGGCAAGAAAAGGAACTGGATTTGTTCCTTTTGAAGTATAGCTGTTATACTTGTCAGTCATTCTGACACTGATAAATGATTTATCTGTGGGTTCTTTATATGCCCAGCATTTGGGACCAGTTAGGAATCTTACTACTTTCCTTCTTCAAAACCAGTTATAGAAAGTTACATGTTTGACTTAGTTCCAGTAGCTACCTAGCCTCCATCTGAACAGCTTAGAGAACAGTCAGCAGGCTCACTCCTGGATTCTGTCTGCACTGACAGATGCCATTATCCATTCAAACCAGAAAACCTGCAGCACAGCTCCAAGAGCAGTAGCAGTTAGTTAAACCAAGTTTACTAATCACACCTTCAAATTAGAAATTCCTGTACAGCTGCCACAGGTTTGGCAATTTGCAACTAAGATATCTGTCCTGAGAGTCTGTGGAAGCAGCATGACTGAGCTGTGCAAAGACTGCAGGAAGCCTACAACTCTGGTTCTATGCAGTATCTTTATGGCACCACAGGACAACTCATAAGGGCTGCAGTTTGCACATCACTTAGCTTTGGTTTGGTTTACAAAGCACAGTCATTTTGTTCCTTTGCAAGTGATATTAACATTGAGATATGTTCAAGGTACGGGGAGTTTGTGGACACAAATAACCCTGAAATTTTAAAGACAATTTTGACTTCAGGAGAAATATTTTAGTTATTATGATTTGTGTACTGAGTTTGTGTGAATCAACATCTCCCTATCCCTTCAACGTGAAGTCAAAGTTTGTACAGAAAGAATCTCCCCTCTCTGTTAGTTCAAGCATGAAATTTTGCTTTTTTAAGCCTTTAAGTCTTTAACTAGCTTTAAGTAACATTCATGTGGACTTTTGCTTGCTTTTCACCTCTAGAATATTGGAAAACAGAAGCATTATTGGAATAAAATTGACTTATTTTCCTATTAAAGATTGGACTTTTTAAATACGCTGATTCAGTTTTCGGAAGACAGAGAAATATTAGCCCAACCAGTCACATGAGTAGTATTTGGTTTTTTTATAGCTTCAGGTTCTAAAGGGGGTTCCTTTGTTACTTAAAATCACCAAGTCAGAGGGCATCCAAACACTCTTTCCCTATTTCAAAGATTTAGGGAGCTTTGAGAAAACAATTGTAGCAGGTCTTCACTTCTAGAACTCACTATTTGTCAGCTCCAGGTGCAGGTCAGTGCAGGTCCAGACTGACTTTGTATGAAGCATTGAGAAATGGTGAATATTTGTAGAGTTTAGGCTGCCTTAAACTACTGTGATAGTCTCATTCATCAAGTCAGAAGTTCCACTTTCCTCATGCTTTGAAAGGTCTACTCCATTCTGATATAACAGACTTTTTTTGCCACATGCCTTAGTTCACACATAGCTTTTAAAAAAAACAATCAAGACTTACTGACAAGTTCAAAGAAACAGATATTTGCAATAAGCATTTCAAAGTCTAGAAGTCAAGTCCATTACAGTTCACTTATAATCCAGACTTGCATCCCTTGAAGAGTGTAAAAAAACAGGCTACAATGTAAAAAGTTGAAGTACAACAGGAGAGCTATTCCACTAAGTCTCTGAACAGAATCTAGGACCCTAGGACCATCTTCTTTCTCTCCCTCTGCCCACCCCAAGTATTCATGTGTAAATTTTACCTCTTTCCATGTTTACATATATTTTGGATAAACACCTAAAATGTTGCTTTGTTATGGCTCAGTGGATCTTCAGTGCAGATATTCAAGTATTAAGAAAATGCAGCTGAACAAGGATATGTGTCCACATAGTACAGTTTACAGAGAAGCACAATATTGACTAATCTGCAGTACATTCTACCCCAGATTCCTGAAGAAATCTTTTTAACTTTGGGATCTGTAGCCTGCTGCCACAGCTGGCGAAGATCATCTACGTGTCCATGAGATGTCATCATCTTGTTATAAATGCAGGGATGATATGGAGCCTTTCCTTCCCCAGAAAAAAATACATGATATTGTGGTACAATTCCCATTTTATTGGCACAGAGACCCATGAAAACATCATCTATATAAAGACTTGTATTCAGAGTCAATGAAGCCTCATAGACTTTAGCTGCTACATCATTTGATATTACATATGCAGCTCCTGCTGTGTAGTCAGGGTAAGAGGGCCACTGGTACATTTCATATGGAACATAGTATTTGCTAGTCTTGTCTCTTACGGGAGGGGATCCACGATGGACACGACCAATCCAGAGATCTTGAGCACCCATTTGTGTGAGACTTTGGAGATAAGCAATGAGATTTGGCATATGGATAAATATGTCATCATCTGCAGACATTATGAACCTGGCATGAGGACAGTAGGCATTCACCCAGCTAAACTGCAAAAGCAATTTAAGAGTAAGATTGTGAAAAGTATCCAAGAAGTCTTGCTGAATCAAATCCTGGTATTTCTGGTCTTCGAGCTCAAGTTCTCTTTGTCGCTGTGTTTTCTGCGGATGGCCTGTTGGTCGTCCTAAAGCAAAGAGGGTTTTAATGTTGGCATTAAGTTGAGAAAGAACGTACTTCTCATTACCCCAAGTTTGTCTAATTGCATCCCTTCGATGGCGGTTTTCAGGAGAAGTCTTCACAAACAACAGGAGAAGGACATCCTGCTGCTGACATTTCTCTCTGTGGTTGATCAAGTACTGATAGCTTGATATTCTGTTCAGGTTATCCCTGCTGACAGACAGGCTGTCATTCACAAAATGGTAGCTATTTATGAGGTATCTGTAGGAATAGGACTTCATATGGCTCACAATGTGATTATCAAACGGTACCCAAAAAATCATGAGACACAGTATGAAGCAAGTGGCACATATCTGCAAAAAATGGCATTTTCTGACTCTTCTGGGACTAACAAACATTCTGATGCAGTTTTTATAATCCTTATGCTTGTTCAGGATCAGTGTTTTTACAGTGCCTGTGTTTTAGTTTAAGAGCACAGTGTCACCCTTTGAGATAAGTGTCCCTTGGAAGGCATGATGTCTTTCATTCAGTATCCTTCTGAAGACAGCTTTGTTCACAGACTTCACAAGTCATCTTTCTAAAAAAACGTTTCTCCTTGGTTGAAAGAACACAGGCAGTTTTGAAAGATGAAACTTGCAGATAATTATTTTTCCTTTGGGGCATCTTGAAGCAAACACTACACTTCTACTCAGAACTTCTAGTGTTTCTTTCCTTTATGAAGATGAACACCTGCCGGTTCTGAAGGGGAAGAGGAGAAAAGTTTAAGTGAGCTGTTGTTAACACCTTTGGTTTTAGATTTGGTCATGGAAACGAGCTGACTTCTCAGTCACTGCCCATCACCACCCACATACACAAATCCCTCCCACACGTCAAAATAAAAGAACCGACTGGCAGCAAGTCAGAGGCGGTCAGTGGCCTGGAGCAAGCTTGTGGAGGCCAGTGAGAGAGGAGACTGACACAGAAACTTCTTTCTTAGAAACCCCCACTGCCGTTAGCCGGCAGATGACCATGTTTTGAAATTCCTCCCTACAAACGGCCGGGTTTACAAATTGCCTTTTGGGTCGGCAATCCGGTAAACCCGGAGCCAGGCGGAGCCCTGCGACTGCTCCCGGGGCAGCGAGTGCCAGGCCAGCGCTCCGTGCCCCCACCCGGCAGCGCTCGGGGTCCCACCCCGCCGCCCCCTTGCCCTCCCTGGTCCTTCCCCCGCAGCCGTGGCGGTGCCGCGATGGGCTGGTCCCGCACCGCGCTCGCAGCACGGCCCCGCTGCTCCGCCCGTCCCCTCCGGCCTGAGGGCAGCGGCCGTTGGGCCCAACGGCGGCGGGCGCGAGGCGCCGCGAGCCCGTGAGGGCCGTTCCGCCCGCCCGAGCCCAGGGGTGCCGCCGCTGCCACCGAGCTACGCGGGACACACGCACGGACACACGGACACACGGACTGACTGCTCTCCCGGTAGGTAGTACCCCTGCCACGGGTACACCGCGCTGCTCACGCTTACAGCGCTACTGCCTCTGATACCCGCCGCGGTTTAAGTGAAGAATCCAAAGCACAAAAAGCCACCCAAGTCCAGCATTCTTGCCCTGGACTTTAAAGTTTGGTTCTTGTAGCCAGAGTCGTCTCTGCTGTATAATGAACAAGAACAGCCTGAAGTAGCAAGTCCGTAATCATCCCATAAAAAGCCAAAAATAGCCATCAAGCAAAAAACGTAGGACTAGCGCCATAAGGAATGACGTCCCACAAACTAAGCACTTGTTGCACAGAACCAACCCTGAAGCAACAGAACACAAGATTTCACTTTCAAATCAGAAGTTATGTGCAACACAAATATTTTGGGACTGTTTTAGCCATCTGAAGTCTTGCAACTAGATTAGCATGATGAGAACACAACAGAGTATACTGAGGTAAGAAAACCTGAGGCAATTTTGCTCCAGGAAGGCAACCAGCTACTCAAAATGGAAACCATGCATTGGTGTATCCAAGGACTGCAGATTGTAATGCATAACAGAAAAGCTGTATGGGCAGTTTGATGAATAAAAGTCAGCGCTTTTTATAGTATCAGTTTAAACCCTTTTTATTTTGGAAACATGAAGTTAAACAATGCACCTCAGAGTTATAAACTCAGCAACTTTACAATAGAACACTATTGTGAAGCTTACTCTTGTTTCAGATGAAGCACAGGGATGCAGACAAGCAGGAGTGTTAGAGAAATCCCAAAACATTTGGTCGTTCCTTTTGAAGGAATGGGTCTGAAGATACCAGGCAGTCAGGTTGTTCACTGCCATCATGGTAAACTTAAAGCAGAGGATTGAAAGCAAAGGGAGCACAGCACAAGGCAATCTATTTAATCACCTGAAGCAAAGCTTACCTTGGTAAACAGGGATACTCATCACCAAATACAACTTATTTAGATTACAATTGGATAAGAAGTTTGGGAAACAGTCTGCAATTGCCAATGCCATTAAGGCAAAAGGAGGCAACAGCCAACAGCGCAGATTAAAAGGACACGGTCACTGTGAGCTAGCAGTGAAACTAACCTACATGACTGTTATTCCCCACTAGGGAAAAATAAGTCTCCAGAAAAAAAAGCAAAACCAACAACAACACTCAAACCAAACCCACACACCCACCAAAAAAATCCACCACAAAACACATCATGGAAACAGCTTTAAATATGGAGTAGCTAGCAGGGGACAAGAGGCATGCAGAGACTCAGTTTTCTGCTCCCTAGCACCCTTTCCTGAAGTCAGGGATCTTGGAAAGAGAACTTAAGCTTTTCCAATGAGAAAAAAAAAGAACAAAAACAAAAACCAAAACCAACAACAACAAAACTAAACCAAAACAAAACAAAAAACCCAAAAAACCAAACAAACAAACAAACTAAAAAAACAACCCCCACCCCAAACCATAAAATTAACTGGCTAAGGGCTGGAACAGTCTGGTCTGTCATTTCCTTGTTCTAGTTCAGTGGAATTACTTGAACCATTAGTAGACAAAAGTTGTTCAGAATCCTCCTCAGAAAAATACCTTTCAGGTAAAACTTTAAAATGTGACTATAGATGAGCAGTACTGATGAAATTTAAGGAGGTCTATACCCACTTGCCCTTCTCCCTCCAAAAAAGCATGGAGATACTCACTGAAGGTAAAAATGAACAAGTGGAGCCTCTTTGATTGTCAGAACTTTTTATAGCTCGTTTAAAAGACTGAGCCTTTGGGTTTAGTCATGTTCTACTTCCCTTAACAGGAAAACAGGTTGAGACACCACAGGACCTATTTATTGCTATTTAAATTTCATCATTCCAGGAAAAGAAAACAGTCCAACTCACCAATGTGTTCTCCTTAGCAAGAGGAAACACCATGGAACAGAGATAAAACCGCGATTGACAGTCATTTTTCTGACCATAATTAAGGTGTTTTTCCTCTTGTGTATTTTCTTACTTGTAGCTTGAAAGCTGTTAGATCCGTTCTAAGATTGGATAACCAAGCATCCATATATAGTTCCTGTTACTGCCTTTCTTTCTGGCAGATTTAAGATTAGAACTGCCTGTGGTATTTCCCCCAGCTGCAAGTACCGCAGGCTTTTGCCATCCTTAGCAATCCTGTCTTTGCTAAAGGAGGTTGTTATTTAACCTTTTAATACTTCCACAAGTATGACTCATTGTAGCAACTGTTCACTGTTTTGTGTTTTGCATTTGGAATATATTCTAGGGTGAAAGAGGAGCTGGCATAGTGTGACTTGCAAACTCGATAGTTTGTAGAGTGACCACTATGGAAAAGCAAATCCTTAGGGATCCTTTAACTTTTGAAAAAAGTCAGTATGAAGTTTATTTCAGGATAGCAGTAGAACAGTTTTGGAAAGTTAACTAAGGAGACACAGACAGGACACATCCTAAAGAAAAATAAAGACATCCTAGACATGAGAGACCAGAGGCACAGACCCTCACAGGAAGATCCATGAAGAGACAACATTTACACAAAATACATCAACACAGAGATTTTTTCCAACTAACACTTGGATAAACCTGATAAAAACCTAAACCCAAGAGGTCAACTGAGACTACCCAGAGAAAACATCTCAAAACTCCCAGCTACAGATTTTGTCAAGCGGTACTATACACGAGCTGGGCTTCAATACACCACATCCCAGCACAACATGTATTTTAGGACGAAGATCATAATGTATAGTTATTTTTCACTCTTCCTATCTAGGACAGAAGAGAAGTTCAGATCACAAGTGGCTTTGCCAGGCAATGCAAGATATACCAGGAAACTCTATTTAAAATAGAACCTTTTTTTTACAATCAACTTGTAGCAACTGGCACTTTCACATCAGCAACTCTTGGTTAGAGTTCAGACCTACCAGAAAGATTGAAGACCTCAAACATTACCTTGCTCCAAACAAAAGTAATCTGAAGAGCTGCTGCTTTCTATGTCCATGCTTTGATTTTGAATACAGTCACTCTGCCCTCTCATCCTTACCACACCAACCTTCCACAGCTTGCAACAGCTCTGGAGTTTATATAGTTGCTCAACAATCCAAATTCAGCTCCTCCAATCCTCTTGCCCCTAAAAAGCAGCCTGCTGAATCCCTGAAGGAAGTATCAGAAAGTGGCTAATAGAGGTGAAGCTGTGCCTAACCTAAGTGCACAATAGGACTCAAGGGTTTTCTTATGTAGAATCAGTTGTAACAGACATTGTTTCTAAAGCTTTCAGTCTTTTCAGTTCTAAGGCTACTGCCAGGCTTTGGTACTACAGAAATTGTGAAGCTCTAGGACAGGCTTTTGTTTTAAGGTCAGGATAGTTGTCACGTGAGCTACTCCATATCAGCTTGTTTGACACCGGAGCAGATGCCCAGGTTAGAAGGCGCATTGTAGACAAGCTCCCTCCTGTTTCAGGACTCTATCCTGCTTGCTCTATCCTGACATCAGATGTCACAGGGTGACATGAGATGTCCTCTAAGCTGCAACACCACTTCTACAGCACTAAAGGAATGTGCCCAGCCACAGAGGTGACAGAGGCAGATATGCTGCAGTTAAAGCTGCATGGGCCAAGATTGTCACTGCCTGGCTTTAAATTCAGAGAGATGTGTCAAGTCTAGTGTAAGAATGGGGTAATCCTGAAACGAGTGAGTTGGATTTTCCTGAAGCTTTCAAAATTTGTTTAGAAAGGGAGTATGGTGTCCACAGAACATATCTTGATATATTTGAAAGTTTTATTTGTTAAGTAGAATTCAAAACTTTTTTTTGCTGTGTTTGAACAATTTAAACAGTTATAATTTCTGTGAAATTTAACTCTTCCAACTCTAGTATTGATTTATTTACTGTTTACACCCAAAGAAAATCTAGTCAAGCTCACACATCAAATAAGCCATCGAAACACAAGTTTATCAAGATTTTTCATTATGATTGACTAATTGAATATTAAAAAAGTATGTGTCTAAGTTAATGGGAGCAAACCCTGAATGGAGTTTTCTGCTTACAGCTTTAGCTACAAGATTATGTAATCCAGGTTCCTCTGATGATTTTTCTGTTGCTGACATGTCTTCACAAGTCATGTTATCTGTCATCTCTTCCCTGGCCTATGTCCTCCTTCTTCACTTCTCAATATTTGAAACACTTCTTATATATTAAGCGCTTGCTTTGAAACTAATCTTCAGGTTCTTCTTTTATGTGAGCTGTGTCACAAAAAGGAGAACAGCTGTTGGCACTTCAAGGATTTCCTGCCATAGTGACAGAAGGTCACTTTAGGGAAAAAGATGCAGTAAGTTGCTTATCTAAGGCTGCCTTCCTAGTTTGCAAGCACCAAGATGAAAAGAAGTCACAAACAGCCTGCAAAGAAAACGATTTCAAAAATGTCAGAAATTCCCCTGTTACACCTTGTTCTGTCCAAACTGTTGAGACATGAAAGCAAATTCAGACAAGTATTCTGTAGGAAAACATGGTCACAATGGCAATGGAATTAACAAAAAGAAACAGTCCATTGCTCCAAGGATGTATGAAAAGTATAGAATCAGGTCACAGATGTTTCATTAATAAGGAACATAATGCAGAAATGATTGACAGTAGCTTTGGAAATTTTGTTTCAAGAACATATAATCCATCTTCTACAACCTCCAGTTCAGGCTTCACCTGCAAGATCTTGAGTTGGCCTGCAGCTCCTACTCAGGGTATAGCTTCCTGGGATGGTACACCAGCATTCTTACATGCTCTTTTTGCATACGTTGAGGACTTCTGAGGTTGAGCAGACACTTGATTTTCCATGAAGGTGAACATCCAACACTTTCCAAAACATGAACTCCTTAAATGATCCTGAAATTGTTCAGTCAAGAGGAATCCCCTTATTAAAAATATGGGCATTGAAGCACACCACTTTGTCCCGGAAAGTTCTGTATCAGAATAACTACACCACCACCTAGAAAAATGAGCCATTTGAAGCTGTGCCCAGTTGCTGATTCTCACTGATGGCTAAAACTTGCAAGTGCTGAGCAATGTTGGCAGAGAAATTAAAAGTATGGCAAAGCGTTAGATGGCAATTGAGTAAAGCAATTCAATTCCTTCAGGGCTGGAAGCAGAAACAGGTTGTAAATGCTTAGCACTGCCAGGAAGCAGCTAATTTCCAAGAGAGATTTAGTTTCTACAGAGGTTTTGCACTTACTGTAACTATTGGGTGGAAAGAAAGAGAATGATTTCTTCAGTTTTCCCTAAAATGAGCTGAAAGCTTCCCAGCTGCTAAAAGCCGCTTTAAATGGAGATATCTGTCAGAAAGGAGAGATTTGCCTTCTTAAATTGCTTTCATCAAGATCAGTTGCCCAAAACAGCCACTATGGACATGGCAGGAGAGGAGCAGTACCACATCTTTCAAGCATCAGTCTACATTAGCCTGCAGTTCTCAGTTGTTTTAACCTCCCACATCCATTGCAGCCTCTTCCCCACACAAGCTGGAAGGAACAACGGCATTTTCTAGAATGAGTTTCCAAAATATGAGTCATTTAGTTCAAGGGATTTTGCATAAAATGCACAAGCACCAGCATGTTTTTGCTTTGCATGCAGCAGATTGGGTGAAAAGAGCCTGTTCTTTGCAGTGACAGAAGGGATAATATTCTGAAGTTTCTGTCTGTCAGTGACATGATTGAGGCCACATGTCCTCATATTCTTAGAGGAGGGACTAAGTTAAGCACTTAACTTCCACAAAGACAAGTCAGAACTCTGAGACACAGCTACAAAGGCTGTAATGGCACCTATTGTACAACCCACCACATCTGTTTTGGCAGCAATGAGCTCTAATATGCGCTGAGCAGCAGTCTGCATTTATGTAAGTTCACTTTCACAGTGCCAGCGTGTAAAGACATATGAGACTGGCACACATTCCTCTCTATTCCTATGTACCAAGGCAAAAAGAGGGAGCAAAGGAGCAGAGCACATTAACTGCAGTTGTTAATGTTACCCCATTACTATAGCCTCTGAAAAGTCACCTCCCTCTCCATTTTACAGTAGATCATTTCTGTTTGTATTTGGAGTCTTATCTGGAGGCTTCTGTGCATGTGGTGTAATGAATTTTCTAGTGATTATGATATCACTTACTCCCAGGATGTTATAAACACAGCTTGCCTGCAAAAGTTGGCAAGGACCACAAGAGACTTTACAAAGGGCTAGCCACTACTTTCTATCCTACATTAGTGTATTCACCTCTTTACAAAAGTGGATTGCAGACTATCTCACAGGAAGGACATCCCATTAAACATGGCACGCTTTGAGCTGAACATTGAAGAAAACTATTTTCCCCCATGCTAGAGAAATCAATTGTGAAATATCAAGCAGTTAAGGGTCCAGTACAAAACTCAACACTGGAAAACAACAAATTGAAAATTCCCTAGTTAGGCATTAATACTGAATGTCCCTGTTTCATAGCATGTTGCAGTTGAAGAGCTACAACATCAGGGCCCCACCTAATCAATACTTTTATATATATATATATAACTGTTTTAAATAAGCCCATTCAAGTATTTATTTGCAGCTAGATCTAGAGATATTATTTCCTGCCTATTTTCCCCACAAAACCAAGGTGATTTCTGTTCCAGTCTGCAGGCCATACCTGATGATCAAGCTGAACAACTATCTGAAGCAGACTTTTTCCATGCTAGCCACCAAACTAAAAGAGGAAGTCAAGTTCAGACTGACATGACTAACTGTGAGACTAGTTCAAGCTGCCTTTCTATGGGGCCTCTCAGAAACTTTTCTTTTGCCCAGTAAGAATACTAAAAAAAAAAAAAATGCAGTGAGTTAGAAGGTGTGTGAAAGGCTTGTTTAAACAGAAGGCTAACACCATTGTACCATGGCCATTTCTAGGTTTTCACATTTTCATTCCAGAGTAAATATTCTCTCATTTGCTTCTTGGTCTATGACTCTTCTTCAGACAATACTGTAGCCTATGACCCTAATTCAGCATCAAACTTCAGCTGGATATCCCATGCTGCAGCAAGAGCTTGGATGTTGTATGGGCCACTACCATGTAGGCACTGAAGCAGGAAAAGAAAGACAGAAAAATGAGAATTTGTAAGTTCAGTTTTAGATTAGGATGCAGGGTGTTTTTGTGCCAAATGATTTGTGTTTTTCTCTTTCAGTTAGACCAGTGATAATAAAACATATTGAAATTAAAAATGTCAAATATACTGGTTAATTTACAGGGTAAAGGGAGCTGGTGGGTTTTCTAAGTGCTCTGTTAGATTACCTCTCCCTGTTCTGCACTGAAGTTAGTACAGACCAGAGGTGAACCCTTGAGTGTACACAGCAGAGTATCATCCCATCAAGACTTCCCAATCATCTCAGCTGCATAAATCTGTCTGTCTCTCTTAAGCATGGCTCATTCACCTCAGCCAAGTGTCATGCTGACTTACCATCCAGACACCATTTATTATTGTCAGTCTATAGACAACTGAGCATGACAGAAGTCCTGCATCACCCTTTTCTGCATCAAATCCTTTCCTCTGATAGTTTCTTTTCCCAAACCTACAAGTAGAGTCCTGGAAGACAAATCTGCAGGGTTTTTGTAACCTGCAAACCACATTCACAAATGTTTGAGGAAGCTGGGTTGCAGAACACTAGTGCTCATTCCCATCCTAACATCCCATCAGTCAGAACTGACCTCACTTTTACTAAAAACTGTTCCATCAACCAGGAACATAGCCTGGTTTTCAGTTCTGTTGTCAGGGAGGTATCCAGGTCTGCAGTTTCCAGGCCATGCTTTCCCCACCACACACACACCCCCAGCAAGCACAAGGTCCAATGCTACACTGAATCTCCCATGCACAAAGCTGTACCTCGAGCAAAGCACATGTTTATACACAAAGTTCTAGTAATTTAAACTATAGGATCAGCCTAGAAAAGAAGCTGCTCTGTGGAGAAAAACAATACTTCTGTCAGCATCTAAGGAAGCACATGCATATATAATTAATTACAAAAAATGAGCTTTCTGATTAATGATAATGAGAAAAAGAACCTCTAAGATGACCCCCTAATGGCTCATCCCCTCCCATGAATGCAGTGGAGCTGCCACTACCACAACACTTCAGAGACTTCCTCTTGAGATCACCAAGAGCAAATATTGCCCAAGCCACTCCATCTTTCTGTACACTCACAGACCTACATGCACTTAAGAGACAGTCAATGCCCACTGTTCCTTGGCCCTGAACAGTCTGCCCTTGTTCATCCTCACTCCCTCCCATTCACAGCTGTGCACAGCTACCACCAGCTCTTAAGCTGAGAGAACTGCTGTATTCTGCTGAGGCTGAGGGAAGAGGAAAGTTATTAATGACCCTGCCTGCTTCTTGCATAATCCCATCTAGTGGGTTGTCTTCTTTCATTAATAGGAAATGCATCTCTTTGAATCAAGCAAGCAGCCTGTCTGATCATGCATTCACTTCATTTAGCATTTGTAGTGCAGTTATTTTCTTAAGAGATTTATTACCATTTGGGGTAGCTCAGAAGTAATTTGATAAAACTGTGCAGATGCTGTGTAAATGTGAAGTTTATATATACTATACACACACACATTTCCTATAAAAACATGAAGTACCAGTCATTCAAGATATGCTAGTGGAAGTTAAAGAACTTATATTTTTAACTACTTTAAAATTAAAGTTACACAAACAGCACCTAAACTCAACTAAAGAGTCACCCTAACTTGAGGCAAATCATTATCTAGAAATAGCAACACATCAGACTGACGATTTCTCTTAACTTCCAGCCTTCAATTCTGAAAGCATTCACAGTCTTCACAGACCTAAGAAAAGCCAAAAATAGCTGTAGCATTGAAACTGAAGAAACCTTATGTTAAGAGGCACAGGAGATAGTTTGAGTAACCAAACTTTTAAACAAACAAGCACTATCCAAACCTGTAAGGTTCATGTTCTCCAATCTCTATTTGAATAAAAGATCCCACTTCTGGGGAAGGGGCTGTCAGTTAGGGGAGGAGGTTATAGAAGACATAAAAATTTTGGTGTTATAAATGTACTCGACAAGCTGGCCACCAAAAAGGACCAGAGAGGATAATGTTTCACCACTGATTTAGCAGTTCTATGAGATCTGGATTCATCTATCCAGCTATCCTTTTCCATTAGTTCAGTAGAGAAATGTTTAATTTCAATTATTTAGTATGATTACATAAGTTTCAAGGTTCTCATTACACCTTTTTAACTTTTTGAGACAGTCAAATATTTCACATCACAAGCTGATAGTTCTTTGCAAATTTAAAAACAGATTCAATACTGAAGACTTCTGCATGCATATTGGGGGTCTCTATGATGCCTCAAGCCAGCCAGAAAGATGCAAGCATTTCAGATTTTAGGATAATGTGGATCGAGAACCATCTCAGCATATACAAAGGAGCTGCAGATTGGACGGGATAATAGCGGTGCAAGGCTTTGTTTAAGCCTGTCTGCAAACGGGGTGGGATGAATTCCATTAATCCTCTCCTACTTCTGTGGGAGCTAAGGAGAAATTTGGCTTTTATACAGCGTCTTCTGCAATGCAACAAGGGCAGGGATTGAACAGGACATACTTGCCTGCTTTTAGTTATTAAATACGGGGAGCAGGATGAGCACGGGCTCAGGACAGAAAAGTAAATCAAAGCAACCCTCCTCCCCACCCCATGCACTTCCGAGGAGCACAGAGCTGCAGGCACGGAGGAACAGCATCCTGCAGTTCCTGCTCACCGTGGCTCAAGTGCCCTCACCGAGAGCTGCTACCAAGCAGCCACAACAAGCCACAAAAGAGAGGACTAAGCAAAGCGTTCCTCGTCAAGGTACAAATCAGATAAGAAAAGTCAAACAAAGGAACTGCAAAACTGCTACTGATGAGTAGCAGTTTAAAGAACAAGAAAAACAGTTTTCTGCCCTAAGACAAAAAGACTCTTGTCTGATGAGCCTCCTCAGGTCTTTGTCGAAGTGAGACTGGAAGAAACAAATGATGCAGGGTACAATACGAGAAGAAATGTAAGCATCTTAGCGGGCCAACAGCATGCTCAATTTGAAGAAACTCTTCTTAGCTCTAAATGCAAGGGACCAATTAAATCCCTTCCTTTCCTGTCATGTCCCAAAGCACCTCCAACAATATGCTCTGCATTGACAAAAGAAGTTCTTTATTCCCAAATTCCTGCCTCACCTGAGTTGGTGAGGTTGAGCTGCTGCACCTGAAAGGTGATCATGTACCTTCAGAGCACGGCAGCATTCCTGGGAGTTCTGAGGGACCACTTTTTATTCAAGTTTTAAACTACATTCAGAAACCTGGAGCTGGTACCACAGTCAACCCTGACTTCATGAAACTGCTTTGCAGGAAGCCAAGGCAGGAAATCCTACAGCCTGTGGTCTTTGCAGTGTGTACATGTGTGTCCCACTTTAACAGTCCTGCCAACTAAGTTGCTTTTGCGTACAACACTCCCTTTTTCTGAGGGCATCTGTTTGCACGTTGTTTAAGCAGCCTTGGGTTCTATTATATCTTCTGAGTTATGTGGGCATGTAGCAGCCACAGCATCTCCAAGCCACAATTCTGAGTTGAAGAGCAGACTATGCAGACAGCCAAGCAAGAACTAAACTTCAGGATTGCTACAGGTTCATTCTAAAATGTTGCAATTCCCAAATCAAAGTGTGTCATCATCCTACTTCCATGCATTGTGGTGGTTTTCCCACTGACTATAAAATTTAAGTCAAGTGTCATCTTTCAAAGATGCTTCTACAGCATTCTCCCCATTGCTGACAGGGGCAAATGTCCTACCTGGAAAACTTATGAAAGGAGGGAAACGCTGCTATCCAGGACTATTATTTCAGTTTTGAAAACTCAGGAATGCACAGATCTCAATTCAGGATCTGGACCACAATCTCCCAAATGTTGCTAAGATGTCCCAAATGTCCCAAAATGTCTCCTTTATCAGTGAAAAATCCTGCTTTTACTTCTGGCCAACCTGACAGAGGTGGGCTATACTGCTTTCCACAGGAATTTAGTTTAGTTATTACTGAGGTCTGCTGAATAATGAGATAGCCTCACTTGAGATGTGCATATCCTAGGGAGCTAAGGAAGGTATCTGACTAAACTCTGTAAGTGCCATGTGGAAGGAAGAGCCTGTAGTGCAATGCTAATCCATCACATTCTGGTTCCCTTCACCTCTTTCTGCCAGTCCCAAGGCCCAGCCAGACCCACTGCAGTAACAGCAATGTTTACCAACAGCAAAACCCCCTCAGTGCTTCTGTATTTCCAGTAACCAACATCTTCAAGTTAGAGGATTACCTAGACAACTGCTCAGGCACAGAAGGATAACCATGGCAGAGGCAATGCTCAGTACATCTTGGATGCTGTAACACTGTAGGTGCAGAGTGACACCAAACACATCAGCATTTCTAACGATAAGCCATGACTGGCAGGGTTTTCCACATGCTTCTCCCTAATCTGTAGGTGAATTACCATTCCTAGCATCAGTACTCACTACTCCAGTTTGGCCAGATGTCAGAGAGACTGTCCCAACTACTGCTCCGGGCAGCAGGAGCAACCAGTTTGTTTCTCAATAATTTGGGATCTCAGAGAAAGCAGAAAGTGATACAGTTTTGTTTCAACCAGTGGAAAACAACTACTAAGCAGATACTATTATATTTCTAAGCAGAAAAACAAATAAACTCCAAACCCCTTATCTGCAGAAAAAGCCCACATTTTTACTGTGATAATACATCCCTGTATATGATAGATGGTGGACTTCAATGAAACTAGTTCTGGGCAAAACAACTTCCATAATACCAGAGCAACACCCAGCTCTATGTGATAGTCCAGGGTTCTGGAACACTGCTAGAATATTCCATGGCTGTTATCAACAGTGACTTACTGTGTCCTGCCCTATTCAACAAAACAAAACAAAACAAAAAAGAAGGAAAAAATAAGAAAAAAACCCTTAGACTGCAGCTATTTTCCCTTTTAAAAAATAATCTGTTCCTTTTCTAGTCCCATCCTTTTCCCTTTCCTTGCTAGAAGAAATGCAACAATCAGGGAGAAGTGAGACAAGACAGCATCATACAAACCAGATTTCAACAGCTGCACTGGTAATTTCAACATTGCTTCTAAGAGATCCTCAGGCATGCGCCTGGGTAGTCCCGAGCTGAGGATGCTGCAGCACGTATCGAGTTCTCCACTGCCTTGCCGGGCCAAGGTAGTTACAGTGGTTCTTATCACTGTCTTGCGCTCCACGTAGTTGCTTACACCGGCGTAACGCCAGTCTCCCATCTCCGGATAGTCCCAAGATCTTGCGCAGAAGCAGTTAGCGAAGCTACTGTCCCCAACACCTCAGGTGTTTGCTGTGCTCCCCGCAGCGCGGATGAGGCGCTGCCATTCTCCCTTTCCCGGGGCCCCGCCGACCCCAGCCCGGCCGAACCCGCGGCTCTGCCCCGCGCCCGCCTCCCGGCGCGGCAACAAGCGTATCCCCCAGCTCTCCCGAAACCTTTGAAACCCAGGAGAGTCGAAAATACCGGGAAAGTCGCGGGCTGGAGGACAGCCCGCCACCCCCACGGGGTTTCCCCCGATGGCTATTGCCGCCTCCGCGACCCCCCAGTTCAGCGCAAATCGATGGTGATCCTCCCCGCCACCCTTGCCTTCCCCCATCGCCATCCTCCGGGGCACCCGCGGAGCCCGGGAGCGGCCGGGGAGGGGCGGCAGGCAGGGAACAGCTTCCAGCCATGCGGCTGCGGACGCCCCTTCGGGGGAACAAAGGCGGGAGCCGGCGCTCCCGTCCCCGCACACCCCCGCCGCCAGCCCCCACCTTGGGAGCTCCGCAGCCCGGCCAAGACCACAGACCAAAAAAATAAAAAAAAATAAAAATTTTCTTTTAAGCTTTGCTTAGCTCAAACGCCATTTATGAAAGCGTTCGCTCTCCTTTTGCCTAATGCGATTTCTCCTGCCGATTTTTCCTACGGGATGCCCAAAAACTGCTCGGGGTGGCGGCAGCTCCGTGCCCACGGCGCCCGGCAGTGCCGCCCCCGGGCCCGCTCAGCAGGCGGGCGGCAGCCCCGGCGTTCTCGGGGGCGCGTCCCCGTGTTGCAACGCAAGGCTGCGCAGAGAAACTTACAGCCAGATCTGCGAGTTTCTTGTGTGGGAACAGTGGAGGAAGAAAAAAAAAATCCCACACTTTTCCTGTAGAAAAAAAGTTTGGAGGAATAGGAAGCCGGGAGCGTCTGCTGGAACAAGGGGCGGGAGGGAACGGCGCGCCTTTGAATGGGTTGTTTCACCGCAATGCTCGAGTGGTCGCGAATTTTCCCTCCAAGGCTCAGGGCATGAGAAAGACCCTTAAAGGGCCACAGAAAAGCCTGATAATTTTCTGGCCTTTTTTTTTTTTTTTTTTCTTAAATATAATCGACTGCCAGACAATCAAAGGTTTGTGGGGGAATCTGCTAAAAGGTTACGCAGAACAGACATAAAAACTACCCTGAAGTTTGGGTCTCGTTTATCTCAGAAATTTGAAATCCCAAACCCTAGAAGACCCTTCCTTAGGACGGGAGAGGGGCAAGCGCGTACGGCGTTAATGGATGCGGTCTGCGCCGAAACCTTGGAAACAAAGCAGTTGGAAAACTCGTTTGTCCAAAGCAGAGAATCGCAATTCCTGAAACCCGGAGAAGTAAGCCACCCTCCTCCCATGAAGATACTAGCTCTTACAATCCCTGAAGCCAGGCAGAGAAGAGAAAAAATAGCATTCAGAAAACCAGAATATTTTCGCTAATTTTAATTACCCGGCGATTCGCTTTAGCCATCAGAGGAACGAACAACCCGGCTGCTCTTATCTCAGAAAGCACGGGGGACAGCGGGACGACACCCAGCAGGGATTCCCGCACCTCACCTACCAAGCTGGCCGGAGAGCTGCTTTCTTCTCCGCTGGCTTGCTGGGGGAGCAGGGACAGGCCGGGACACCGCGCTCCCCTGCAGCAGATGGGCTCCGGCGGCCCGGGAGCCACCGGCTCCGCCCCCTGCGCTCGCTCCCCGCGCCCGGCCCGGGCTCCCTCCTCGGCTCGGGTCCCGCTGCTGCAAACACCCTGCCCGCCCTCCGCGCTGCTCCCGAGGGTCACACTGCAGCGCGCAGAGGGGAAACTCTGTCTTGCGCTGACGCTCAGAGTGCCAAAAGTGATGCGCTAGAAGTTCAAAAGTACTTCTATCTTAAAAATTTCTTAAGGGACGCCATAAAAGTTCAGCTAATTTCTCCTCTAAGTCTCCGAGGTGGCAAATAACATCTTATTGCTGGGTAGTTAGTTTGTAGGTCACAGTGAAACTTGTTTGTCTCACTTTGCTGTTCGGAATCTTCAGAGGAGTGAAAAAGACCATGTTTAGAGTTTAGTTTCTTTTTCTCTTCTGCCTTCCCCACAAGTCTTGGTGAGTTTCTTACACCAGCCTGAGGGGAATGCCTGATTCATTGAAGATCAATAGTAAGTCAGTCTCCATGGGCAGTAGGACTAAGACAGAAGTATTTAAAAAGAAAAACAAAGAAAGTGTATGAACGCGCCTTCTTTGAATACGCTTTTGACAAACTTTCGTAAAGAGAAAAACTGGGCTAAAAATGGCTTTCAAATTCAGTTGAAAAGCCACCACAATGCTGTGCCTTGTGTGATTTTTTAGAATCAGAGAATCATAGGTTTTTCACTGACTATAAATATCAAACACAAACCCATTGTGTATCTCCAGTTCTTTCACATGACTGTGATTGATCTGAATCATTCCTGACTTCATCATTGACTTCATAGAAATTTAACTATTGCATATCATGAAAATTAGGGTCTGTTTGTCACTTTGCAACCGTAAATCAGACAATGTCTTTGTGAGGCAAGGAATTGTTTTCTTTTCACACACAAGAGAGAAAATAAAGATAGGAACACTGTTGTTGAGGTCATGCAGCAAAAGTAGAGCAAGGGTAAAACCTGAGCAGCTGATGATCCTATGGAAGGATGTGTTGTTTTGCAATACAGGTTTTGCTTGGGAAGCTTCAAGGCCTAAGGAGTTTTTCACTTGATCTCTCCTTTCTCCTGTTGTGTGTCTTAGTATGACTAAACAGCCTTCCCAGATTTCCCCTTGTCTGTTTGAATCTTCAGTAAGATGAAATATAATTCTGTGCAATCTTCAGTTCACTTTAGAAGGAAAAGTTTGTAGGTCATTGTGGAAATTTGACATGTTATCTGAGCAGTGTTTAAATAACAATAGAAATAACCTTGTAAACAAAGCATCATTCATTTTTCTTAGCAAAATTATAATTGTTGATTCCTTCTTAGTTCACAAGTGTGGTGGGGTTTTTTTTCCATACATTATTCTTCTTTCTTAATTTTAAATGTCATTTCTGCTTGATCTGTGTCTGGATAATGCAGCTACCAGAAAATACAGCTTCAATGAGTCACATTTTCAAAATCAGGAGAAAACGTTAAAATTTAAGGTGTGTTTATGTGGAAACATCATTCAGACATAATTACAAGATTTGAAGAACTGGGTCCATAGAAAACAAAGTCAGAAGTATTTCAGTTATTGAACAAAAATGGCTGTTTCTAATCAGCACTGCAGAGAAACTAAGTTAGTTTTACAGTTGTGTCCACTTTTTTCCTGAAAAGTGACACCTGCTCAAAGGATTGGCAACATTTTCTTTGTCTTCACTATTTTCCCATCTTGACTGATCTGCATTTTCTCCAATTGATGTCACTGAAGTAATCACACTACATTCTGCTTCTGACCTGAAATTACAGTAGGAAATTTTCTATCTGTATCTCTTAATGGATTTTATTTTTTGAGAAACAAAATGTAAAATGGACTTCCCTTCCCTTCCCTTCCCTTCCCTTCCCTTCCCTTCCCTTCCCTTCCCTTCCCTTCCCTTCCCTTCCCTTTCCTTCCCTTCCCTTCCCTTCCCTTCCCTTCCCTTCCCTTCCCTTCCCTTCCCTTCCCTTCCCTTCCCTTCCCTTCCCTTCCCTTCCCTTCCCTTCCCTTCCCTTCCCTTCCCTTCCCTTCCCTTCCCTTCCCTTCCCTTCCCTTCCCTTCCCTTCCCTTCCCTTTTTTCTTTTCCTCTTTCCTTTCCCCTTTTTTCCCTTTCCCTTCCCCTTTCTTTTTCTCCTCTCCACTTTCCCTTCCCTGTATGTATAACAGAGCTGGGCATTTTTGACAAAATTTTAAGCAAGGCAACACTTTCTAGTCCATTTGCACAAATGGCTGTAGGCAGCCTGTTCTTACAGCAAACTGTCCAAATCCATGGGAGTCCTATCTGCTGCTTTCTTTAGTATCTTACATGCATTGACTGCTTTTCTGGGATATTATTCAATTTATGTTCAAATGTTATTGTGAAGAATTTATTTGGTAGGGTGTTCTGTGGTGTGATTTTATGGTTGGAAATCTGATTCATAGATCTATTCTGAAAATGGTTTTGCAACCAGTCTAATTTAGAGCCACTGCTGCACCTTTTGCTCTCTCTCCCCACACCCACCTCATGTAGTCCCTTCATAGCCCTTTTACAGGGCTAGCAACTGAACAGCTGCTATGACCTTTTATTTTCTTTTTGTGAGGTTGGTTTTGAGTTGGGTCAATTCCTCTTGCTCACCAGTTTGCCTGAGTGTGCATGCTGGTGTACACTCACTGTCAAATGCGAGGAAGGGTGCAGGATGGAGTGGCTGGGAGCATGCAAAGATGCACAGTTGTTCCTTTATAGTTATGTAGTGGATAAACTGATCAAGAAACTCCATCCAAAAAGCTGATATTGGCAATCCCCATCAGATAGGAAACTGAACTTCCTGTAAATTTGGAATATTTTTCTGGTTGATTTGCTTTGGATCTGATAAACCCAGCATTTTTCTAGTCCACCTCACAACATGGGCTGGGACACTGCTGAGCAGTGTTAGTGCTTCATTTTGAAAACAAGGAAGTATGACATCTGTTCCAGGTCTTTCTGACCACAGTTTCACTCTTTACATGAGATGAGCCCCCAGATCTTGCATGTGGTTTTGGTGTTCTCAGTGAGTAGTCAATATGGCCTTGACAGAGATCTCTTACAGGCACACCGATGTGTATCTTGAAGTGATAGGTGTTAGGTGTTAGTGTTATTCATGTTTCATTCTCATTCAGGTCTATAACAGCAGAATAATAAGCTGAAAATTGCAAGGCATTGGTGGTTTTATACTCAGGCAAGGCATGTCACATAAGCAGTATAACCCCTGCTTTCTGAATTAAATTCTCAGTAACCTCTCCTACATTTATATTCAGATAGAATTAACTTCATGAATGACCAGTTCCAGGGTTTGGAGTCTGATGTATAATTTTTGTGACTTTAATGAAAGAGAGACAAGTTTGAGGGCTGGCCTTAGCTATCATGTATGCATGGAGCACTTCTGTACACATGCAAAACGGTCTCCAAGCATGTACACAGTCCAGACTCACTGCTTGTTCTCTGATCATGCACATAAGTTTTGCTTTACATACTGAGGAAACCTGTGGAGCATCTGGGATCACTTCTGCACACCAGCAGCCAGTTGTCACTTTGCATATTCACATCCTGGAGTGTGCAGCCTGTGTTCCTGAAGGTGTTTTTGCCCTTAAATTACAGCTTCCAAATGTAGATTTGGATGTTATTTAAATCAAAGAATCCTTTAGATTCAGTGTATCTTATTATCTGGGTTGGTGTCATTGATCTAGCAAGGACTGGGGACCTTCACAAATCAGTCTGTGTATCACTCTGAACATGAGAATAAGTGTATCACTAAATCATCAGGTTGTATGGGTAGAGCAGGAGCACTTATGCCCTGGGTAAAGAATTAGAAGCTATTTTCAGAATGAGAATATTGTGCCAGAGCCCTATTCTAAATCAGCAATAGCAAAGTTGTGCTGACATTAGGTCTGGGAATTGCTAAATTTAGGTGTGGACTGGTGTCAAAAACACTAGTAGCTCAGGGTGTGCTACTAAAAACTTTGGTGTCCAAGTGCTTATTGTAATCACCAGAGCTGTGTATGGCAGGAAAGAACTAAGTTTCCTGATTTCATTAACTATTGGCCAAAGATACAGAGCTTCTACAGGAGGCAGAAATAAATATTAGAATCATAGAATGATGGGCTGGAATGGACCCAAAAATCTTGTAGTTCAACCCCCCTACCATGGCCAGGGAACCTTTCACTAGAACAGGTTGTTTAGAGCCCCATCCAACCTGGCCTTGAACACTTTCAGAGATGAGTAATCCTCAGTTTCTCTGGGCAGCCTGTTCCAGTGCCTTACCACCTACACAGTGAAGAATTTCTCCCTGATATCTAATCTAAATCTGCCTTCAGCTAGTTTAAAACCATTGCCCCTTGTGCTGTCACTACGGGCTTTGGTAAATGTCTCTCTCTTATAAGCCCCCTATATATTTTGAAAGGCCATAAAAAGGTCTTCCCAAAGTCTGTGCTTTTCCAGTTTGGTCAATGATTTCCCCCCTTTACATGGCATAAGTAAGATCCATTGCAAAGGTTTCTATTCAGTGTATAAATGGAATATATAACAAATTTCATAAAATAGTGTAATATAAGACTTCTGTTACAATTGAAAGAAGGTGATTTTGGTGAGTGCTACAGTAGGAGCCCAAAAGTGTGTCTTTCCAGTCTAATTTCCAGGCTTATGAAAACTTCCAGCTAGTAGAGGGGAAGAACTTGGAGTCTACATTTTAAAATACAATCCATGTTCTTGACTTTATCAATAGGCACAGGGAAATGTTTTCTTTCACCAGACTTAATGAAAGTTCAGTCAGCAAGAGAAATTTCAAGAAGCCACAAGCCATTTCTTGTTTACCATCATCTCTTTCAACTTTTACAAAAATCTTTGTTTTCAGAGAAGTTTCCCTGTTGGGCAGATTGGCTCCAGCAGCTACAAGTCTAATTAAAGCCTAAAGGGTTGGGAAGATCTTTGAAGTGAAGTGTATGCTGCCATGTAGGGAGATCTGGCTGCTGATAGAAATCTCTGTAGAATAGCAAGGGGAGATGTAATCCTCCTAGAGTTCCAAATATTTCTGGGAACTGGGAAAATTATTATGAACAGGAGAAAAAAAATTTCTTATTGTTACAATGCAGGAGTTGACTGAATGTTCTGGAGGCTTCCTGAAGTCCTTGAAGTCCTTGTATTCTTGCTCCCAAAGAGTCTGGGAGGTAGAGAAAAGCTGAAAAAAGCACTCAGTATGTTTTCTTACAAAATTTGCACTTAATCGAGTATCAAAGAGCATTAAGCAGTCACTTCTGCTATTATCTCTCATACCTGCTTGCTATTGGATACTAAGGTTATTTTAATGCTCTTCAGAAATTCCAGGAATTCCTCAACTTGTTTTCTGTGCAGTTGTTCTGCTGCCTGTTGGCTCTGGGCAGGCTCCTGGAATGCAGCTGGCCACATGCACATCCTGGATGGTTGGTTTGGTTTAGGCTCATGGGGTGATTAGGATCAGAGGTATCTTCTGTCTTTTCCTGTGTCACAGAAATGTGTGTGTTCCAGTTGAGAAGCACTGAAAATTTCTGCAAGCACATTGTCAATGGTCAGCAATCCCCCTCCTCTTCCTCTGTCTATCCAGGACAGGACTACAGGTCTGCTCCCCCTCAGCCCTGATCCAACTCAGGGTTTACAGAGTACATGCAAAGAAAGGCAGCTCTGTGTTGGCTTAGGATTGCATACATCTTCTCTGAAGAAGCACATGTGGACTTGAAGTTTTATATGTTTGTCTCTCCTAACTGTAGCTTGTTCACCTCTCCATAAAAACCTAACTTTGCTCTGACGTGGCAGGTTGACAGTCTTTGGCCTTTATGTATTTGCATGAAAGACACCTCGAAATCCCAGGTAACACAGGCACAAGCCAAGGAGCAGAGGAAATTAGCCCTGGTATCAGCGCCAAACTGATAGATGGGGAAGGAGAAAGAGAAGGAGAGGCACTGGTGTGATTTTATACCACCTCGGTTCAGGTGGTGCAGCTTTTTCTGTAAAGGGCAGAACAATGACAATCTCCAGGCTGGGAAACCACTGAAACAAACCAGGAGCAATCACACCTCTCAGAGTGTAAAAATCTCCAGACAGCTGCCAAAGCCTTCCCTTTTCACATTCACACCAGTTTCAATGGAATCTGTTTTTAAACTCTGTAGTTAAAAACATGCAGCTCCTGTGTGTCAATTGAAGGAGTGCTGAGCACTTCACATTGTTATTTACAGCAGCACAAAGAGCACGTCATGTTGCCTAATCAGATGTCAGTGACTTGCACCCACACTGAGCTGATCTAAATAATTGCACGGTTTGCAGGACAGCAGCAGGCAGGACAGGGCAGATGGGAGATCACTCAGTCCCGTGTAGTGAGTGATTTAATGGAGTTGTGATTTATCAATTGCACTGTGCAGTAAATCACTGCCGACTTGACTTCCTGCATTTAACAAGCTGCTCATTAACTAGGAATAGAATAACTAGGTTTGGAAGATTTATGATGTAATCATGTTTAGAAGTCTGTATTCACTTCTGAAAATTCATGTGGATTTTTTCATCCAGCAGGAACATTCTTTCTTTGTATGAGTCTAGAAAGGAATTCTAAGAATTTTACATACATGACTTGTCTGTCCAGCATCTCCTCTGTAGACTCTGCAAAGCTCCTGTGCATATGCAGATTATTCAATACACTTGTTGGTCTTTCTCTGTAGCCTCTAGTTGGATGACACTGATGCTTTATTTGCATTTCTAGCTATTACAAACCTGTCTTCAAATACTGTTGCCTGGTTAATAGCCATGTTGGACAAAGTAGCATGGACAGTCTTGCCTTTATGATACCTGACCTGCCTTAGAGCTAAACAATGTGACCCTGAGCGTGCTCTTCTTGGTAAAAGTGCCTAAGTTCTATTTGTCTGTGCTGGCTTCCCCGGTAGTTTATCAGGCCAGACTTCCTCTGTGGACAGAGGACACCAAGAGCTTCAGCCTCTGTAAGAGCCATGCCCGGTGCAGTGCTCTTTCCTCTGCCAGGCAGCATTGCAGCTGCACCCAGCCCCAGCTCTAACTACAAACACTGGAGTGGCAAACAAGGCATTTCCCACGTAGGCAAGGCTTGTGTAAGACCTGCAACAGCCACTCAGGCTGATAAACCAAGCTCCCTATTCTGGGGAGAAAAGGGGAGGAATGGCTGTCGTGGATAAGTCCAGATATCTCTCTGATTGTATTATTTTGGACATTTCCCATTAGGAGCCACTTAGAGAAAAAAGTAAGAAATCCAAATGCTGGGTAATATCCTTCCAGTTTCATGCAATATGCAATTGTGAGAGTTTCCCTCTGAGTTTCCTAGGGAGTAAAGTGGCCCTCTGAACACATTCTGCAGCTGGAATCTATCTGACAGTTCTCAAAAGTTTCTTCCTAAATTTGGAATATTTTCCAAGAGTGTCTCTCCCTCTTTCTCTAAGTTTATCATTAAGTTCTGCAAGCAGTGTTTCGGGGTGTGGCAGACAGGGTTGCTCAAACTATCCCTTTGTAAATAGATGGGGATGTTGCTGAGAGCTGTGATTCCCAGTCCCTGCTGGGTGGAGTGTGGTAGCTGCAGATGGCAGGATCCTTGCCTGCCCCTCTGGCCCAGATTACCATGGCTGAGGAAGTGTGACCCACAAAAAAGGGATGTTTGTCCTCAGCTGTGGCAGTTCACAACTTACTGACTGATGTAGATGTGCCAAGAAGAGATTAACTAAAGCATATGTGTTCCAGTTACTCTTGTAAACTCCATTTGAGCTTGTCAGAATTTTCTCTCCTTGTTCCATTGCTGTTGTCATGTAATTAACACCTGAGTTTATTTCTCCCAGGCCCCAAAGAATACTGATTCTTGAGGATATTTAAAAGCAGAGCCCAAGATACACTAGAGTTTGGGCTGGGGGACCATAGATTGTGAGTCTGGCACAATGCTGTGTCCTATTACAGGAAGAAGCAGATCTTGCAGGATGGAGTTTTCTTAGCGTCATATCTCAGATAGAAATCATAGAACCATAGAATAATTTCAGTTGGAAAGGACCTTTAAGTCCATCAAGTCCAGCTGTTACCCCAGCACTGCTTAGGCCTCCACTAAACCATGTCCCCAGGTGCCACATCTACACAACTTTTAAATATCTCTTCACCACTCCTCTGGGCAGCCTGTGCCAGGGCTTGAAACACAGACCCTCAAAGGATGAGGCATCATCACCAAACCTATCCTCTCATTTCCAAGTGCAACATGAGCTTCCCTGGTAGCCCTCTCCAACATAAACTCAGTCTTGTCTGTAAGATCAATTATTATTAATTTTACTAATACAACTAATTATCATTCTGCCCAAATAGCTCTACAAAGTCTTGCAGAACAAAGCTATCAAAGGCGTATCTGCCCTAAGAATCAAAACCATTGATGCTCTTCTCCTCCTGAAGAAGTTGGCCCTTCAGGGTAGAATTTGTGTTGCCATTTGCATGAAGTAAACGCTAGTCTGTGTTAAACTTTTGCATCCCAATGGAAAATGGCTCTGTACAAAATGTCCTTGCAGGGACAGGAAGGGAACAGGTGAGTACCACAGGCATGGGACATGTTAATCACAGCGTTATCAGAGGTGCTCTGCAGTAAGAGATTAGGGAGCAGTCACATGTGCCTAAATCCTTCTCTGTCCCATCAAGGCATCCACCAGCAAGGATACCCACCTGAGATTACAGAGAATTTTGGAGAGAGGCTGTGGGCATGGTTTAGGTTTAGGTTTACTTAGAGCCTGGCCTCTAGCAGTCAACATGAATTCTCAGTATAAATAGTGTCCATTAAGTTTCCTTTAACCTACTTCTGAGTTTTATATTGCTGGTCTTGTCTGTCTGAAAGTTTTGGGGTTTTACCACTGTAACATTTGCTGTTATTGAAAAAGTACTTTACCACCCTGTGTGGGAAAATCCAGCATTGTCAGCCTTTATCAGATGTCTTGCTCAATGAGGTCAGCTGGTAGTTGGATATTGTTGTATTGTGTCTACAAAGGAACGGAAAAAGCATACAGCATGTAATCTGAAAGTAGTCGCTGTCTTAAAAGTCAGGCTGGGCATAGAAAAAAGCTGTTAAATATTTTTTTTCAGAAGTCAGAAACTATTACATAGCCAGAGATTTTTTTACCTGCTCTATTTTCAACTTTTGTGAAAAAGGCAGCCAGGCAGAAATTATTGCCAGGACACAAAACCCCCATGAATTTCCCACATGAGTAGGACATGCAAAATCTAAAGTGCTTACTTTCAGTGGCCTTATCTTTTGAATATCATTTGTGACTGATACACACACATATATATATATATATCTCACATATATATATTTATATATTCATAAGGTATGTTCTAATCATTACTAGCTAGAAACAAGTATGAGAGTAAATGTGAGTATTAATATATTAATTACCTTTACTTTTATGCATATGTGCATATATATATATATTTCCACATTTTAAAAAGCAGTGAGCTTCCTTTCTTGGCTGGTAAACTTAAGTACCCATACTGGTTTCACTTCAGCAGATCAAATCCATCCTTAAGCAAGTGTAGTGAAGAATTATGTCTTCCTCCTCTGTCCTCATTTTAAATCCTTTATGCAATATGGTTTGTTGCTGTATTAGATCTGCCTGGCACTAGGAAATCATGTTTTCTTTTGACTGGGTAATATTTCTTAAGAAGAATACTGAAATCTGAGTAATTAAGTTAATTCTGTGGCCTGCATGTAAATACTCATTATCTCAGGCAATGAAAGAAATTACATGGAAGTCTGCACAGTGTGGGAGCAACCTGTTAACCTGCAGTGTCTCAGTTACAAAAGGTATTTCACAAGCATGTGTTTGTAGTAGTTTCTATGGATCTCAGTTTACTGCCAACCTACTACAGTCTGCTAGAATGTGACCTAATACTAATAACTCTTAGCAGTTACACTATTTTTGTATATAAATTATTCACCTGCTCTTAACTAATTGATTACTCAATGCTGAGATATCACAGAGCTAAATATATCTTTATTACCAAACAGAAACAGTACAGCTGCAAGATTAAAACCAAAATGACGAGGTGGGCCTGATGGGTAGTTCATAAATATGGGTATTTGGCAGAACATGTAAACAGCCATGTGGTCTGTTATTTTGGCCCACAGCAAGGACCAGTCTGTAGCATCCACATTGTCTAAATGTAGCTCAAATTTGGGTTCAGAGATGCATCTTTTCAGTGTAGATGCACAGTTGAGATGAGAAACAACTCCTGTGTGACTTTTAGTCCTCTATTCATATTATTCCTTTCTGTAGGTGATTTAATTAATTTACTTCTCCATTAACAACTATGCTCTGGTTCCTATAATGTAGGTCAACTAATTAAGATATATAAAAATATTTCCCCAAGGTCATTTGTTTTGGGAACAATGAATGTGGGACAATTCCTTTTATGTGAAGAGTTCAGATCATTTCAGACAAAGCAAAATATTATAAATGGTGACTTTGGTGGTAAAATGTATTTCTTACAAAGATGAAATCCTTCTGCTCAGAAGAACTTCCATAACAGCTCTAGCAAATCCTTTTGACATTGCAGCAGGTAATCACAATAACTTCAGTAAAGGGCACTAATTTTGAGATGGGGTGGAGTGTACTACCTAAGCCCCTTATGCTACTCAAAGTTACTTGGTTGGGCTTGGTTTGCAGCCATGAATTGTACTTTAAGAATGGTCGTTGTTCTTTCAAGGCATTGCTCTCATTGGAAGAAAAAGGAAAAAAAAGGAGTACATGTCAGAGAAATCAGAACTGTTTTCTGTATCAACTAACAAATACTGTATCAACTAACAAGTTCTGTTGAAACAAATGCTCTTAAGTCCAGAATGATCTTTTATTCCACTTTAGGAGGTAAAGCACAGCAACTGACTCATTACTCAAATTTCATTTGAGCTGTTGCACAACCTCAGTTGAGAATACTTTTCAACTGAAAAAGGCCTTTTTAGCACTGTGAGAAACAAAAAAAAAAGTCCTCTTAAATGCAATTATGTGGATGGAATGGAAGTTTCTTCTGCTCAGCTACTGACATGCTGTAATTTTTTTCATTCCATAACACTGAGATAATTTTGAGATTTTATGATTTGACCAGTCTTAGAATTTCTTGTAGTGATTCAAAATCTTCTTTTCTATTCTTCTATATTCATCTAATTCAGAACTGGATGTGATATTTATTGCTGATTCTATTTCAACTGCAACAGTGAGACTTTCATCTTATACTACCTACAAAGAAGATACCATTGCAAAAAAATATAGTTTTGTTAAATTTTATTTACATTCAGAAACAGAAATTTCACAGTACTTAGAACTAGCCAGAGTGCTGGACCAGGGAGCTTTTCACCACTGTGCTCATATTTGCAAGCCAGTAAATTACTCAGACTTCCCTGAAGTTCAAGTCTATCCAATGTTGATATTTTTTCTGTGTTTACATTTTCATTACACTGCACACAGGTTCTTTCAGTCCTTTCTATTGTGTTTGAAGCCTCAGGCATTAAAAGAACCAGTATTTTCAATTTAAGTACCTCTCTATCTATATTAGATATATTTATAAAAATAATGAGGTGGGTTTGTATTAATTTATTAAATGAAATATTTTGCTCTTACATACCTATTTTCTGCTGTTTTGGGTGTTGAAAATACTCCTGTTTCATCTGCTAGGCACCATGTGTTTTTGTAAGACAGGTATGGAGAGCTCATGCACGAGTGCCATTTCTGCTGGTTCCACACCTGTCATGCAGTCAGGTTTTCTGCAGCACAATAATTTTGGAGCACCAGTTATGATTTATGCTGGGGGTTCTTTTCAGAAAAGCTCACTGGTTTAATTTTAATGGATGTCTTTAAGTTCTCTTCTGGGAAAAGACTGCCTATCAGGACAGGCATGTGTGGTAGCAAATCCTGGTGTAGAAACAGGATCTGTGAGTGGAGGTGGGCCAATGAGTTTGTTAGAGAAACACAGCTATGGAAACAAAAATCCTGAATTAGTTTATATTGTCATCGGAGCAGGATGCACAAATAGTAACTGCATGAGGACAAAGTAATTGAGGTTTAGCCAGAGGAGATATTAATAGGCTGTGGTAATCTCTAGATAATATTCCTGCTTAGTGTTTCATTATATTTGATGGGGTTTCTTAAGGCAGCACACATCACAGCAGAGAAATCATCCTGCCAAAATTATTGTGAGAAAGACTTGCAGAATTACCTGACACCCCTGGGGATCTTGGCCAACCGTTCAGTTATGTTTCTTTTTCCTTCTGATGCTAAAGAAGAAGGAAGGGGAAAGAGTAACTGAGATGAAATGGTCTGATATGCGTCTGCTTTATGGTCACTGGGGTGAGGACCTTCCTAGAAGTGTGCTCTCAGTTACCCAAAGAAGCCAGCTCAGATAAATACCTACTGACAATGGTTTGTTGCAACAAAACAATACAGTGCAGGGTAAGTTTATACTTATAGCAACAACACTGCTAATTGCTATTTGCACAGTCCAAAGTGATATAAATAGCTACCTTTGATCTAAATACCAGCAAAGGCATGGGCTGATAGAAAAATGCATCTCTAAAAGTCAAGGGTGATAATTAGTGCCAGTTCACCTCAGTTTCAAGGTTTCACTTACAATCTTGCCTAAAAACAAGTCTTTTCCCAATGCTTTGTTTCCCATTGCAGCTCCTACATTCTCACCCTTGCTGAGGAGCTTCCTCTGTGAAATATTTTTTTTACTTCACTGCAGCATGGCATGACTACTGGAGACAGCACTATTGACAAAGCAGAAATAATTTTCTTATTACTTTCTCCTTTCTTATCATCCATACCCTGCAGGCACTTCAGGGCTTCTCAGAGCTGGGAGTGACGGAACGTGGCTCAATGTGTGACATCTCGGTAGTGCAGGGCCACAGGATATCACAGCTGGTCAAGTGAGAAAAACCTGCCCAAATGACAACTCTGTAAAGTCCCCCATGTGGGAGATGTGGTCTTGGTGTAGCCAAGGCCACAAGGTTTCCTTAGAAACCCAGAGCAATCATTCAACAAAATGTCAGCTAGTTCATGCATTGTAATTATGTTCCATACCAAGAAGTTTCCTTTGCTGGAGGAACATCTGACAACATTGTATCACTGAGCCTGTGTGTGATCCCTGCCCCAAACACACCCTAATTCTGCCCCTAATTCAGGGGCTCTGCCATACACAGGGCTGTGCCAGGTTGGTGGTGGCCGAGCTCCCTCTGCTAAGATGTTTAATTCCCTCCACAGAGGGAAAGCTGGCCTTGACCTCCTGAGCAGTGTTTCACATCACTATTTCTGTGTCAGGAAAGCTACTGAGTCAGGTATTACTGGGACCAGAGTATTCTACCTTTGTCTAACTCTGCTGGTTTGGTGAATCTCTTTGTTTCACTGGGGAAGGAGCAAGTATACTCGAGTGGAATGAAGTTTTACTAGCAACAGGGATGGCTATAGATAGGACCTTAGGGATTTCTCAGATTCTGACCTTCAGGTCAGATGCCTGATGCTTTACCACCCCTGCTGAGATGGCCTGTTTGCTTGGGAATGATCCTGGTGAGGAGTTATTCTATCCCATAAACTTCAGCCAGCTCAGAGTTTTGTTGTGTTTGGACTGCTGCCATGCAAACCTCAAATTCTTGTAAAATTTTCTGAAATGAATGAACAATACAGCATGGAAGTTCTCCCCTGCCCCTTTACCTCACACATCCCAGTTACCCTAGAAATAACTTCTTAGTCATGCATGTCAAAGGGGAAAAGGGGGTGGGAAGAGCTGCCTGTGACAATAATCCTGTCAATTGTTGCCTCCTATTTTCGTTAAATGGGTTACTGGCAGCAGGCGTGTGCTGAGTTCCCCTCATTGCCCATGACAGTCACGGAACCCCAGTCCTTGCACAATCAGCAGTGGAACATTTTGGGGGGTCTCCCAAACTGGGGACACCTGAGGGGGAACAGAGGAAGTCACCAGGAGCCCACAGCCAGTGCAAGAGTGGCCAATGGGACCTGAGTGTGGCCAGGGGAGCACTGGTACAGCCCACACCCATTGCTCAACCTTGTGCTAGACCCTGCAATTTAAGGCATTATGTCAAGACAGCTATGAAATCCCAGCTATTTTATAATAAAACTTGAAACATCAGTTGAAGGTAAGGGCTAGTTTTTCCAGTATTTATAATGTTTCTCAAGCAGTGGTCCATAAAGGAGCAATAGCCTTTGAGACCTGAATAAGTGATCCCCAGGTAGCCTACAAAACCACATTTCCTTGAAAAAGGACTGGGAAAATCCAAAGGGAACCAGTGGATCTATTGTAGTAGCCTATTAATGTTTTAGTCAGTGCTTTTGCATTTCAAGCTGCAAGCCACAATGTGGCTATTTTATTTTCAAATGCTTGAGCAAACCATTCAAACGAGGCTTTATCAGAAGTGCAATTGTTTTTTAACCTCAAAAAGGACAGCCTAATAAATTGTGGAGAATGAGGAAAGTCCCTTATAGTGGATGCAACAGTACAGAAGTGACTCATGATCTAAAGCACTGAGGGGGTCTGGCTGATGATGTGACTGTTGTGTGACACAGAGCCAGGTAACCAGGCACAGGCAGTGCGTGCAGGGAGATGCTGGATGAATGCACGAGCTGGTATTGATGCCAAGAGTTGCCTATGCTTTACTGGCCCCATGCTGTGTGCTGCTCATGGCTGGCCACACTCCAGTTCCTCAAGACATTATTCCCTTGTGTCCTGAGGATGTGTTTTGGCTTGAGATAGCTGTGCTTAAAGATTCTCGAGAAGCACAAGCCAGGAGAAGAACACCAGGTATTTGTCCTTTCCTGCTGCTTAAACCTCTGGAGGAGCTGGCCTGAAAACTTTGCAGATAGCAGTACTAAAGACAACACTTTTTGGATAATACGGGACATTTGGTGGATAAAAACATGAGAGGATCTAATGCAATTGTATTTCAATATCTAATTAGTTATTTGTCCAAAAGTGAATTGGTTACATTCATGTGTCTGTGAAATAAGTCAGGAATCTTCAATATGTCTTCAAGTTACCTAGGAGCATTAAACTAATAATAGAAATGAAAAGTCTAAAATGTAGTAAAAATATTTTACTCTAATCTACTTTCATGTTTTCAGACTTCTGACATCATCCTGTTGCCTTGTTTTGCATTGTATTAGAAGATGAAAGTCTAGGCACTGATTTTGTCTATTTTATAAAAGAAATTAAACAGAAACATTAGCATGGCTCTGACATATATTTTCATTTTATTGAGTATTAGTTATTCTTAGAAGATAAATCTTTTTTGTTTTCCTTATTGGGATTTTTTTTTTCAGTTTGCAAATGTAAAAATGACAGAAGAATCCAAGATAAAATTTAAAATGAACTGAAAAAAAATTACAGTCAAAAATGTGTTTAGGTCTTTTAATCTTATCAACAAGGCACAACATTGAAGAATTGAGATATGACCTTCAGAGGGTTTTTGTGTGTAGTTAAAGGCATAAACAGGAATATGTAAGGAATATAATTTTTTTTCTTTCACATGTGCTTGGTTAACACTATGACTCTCTACCTTCTTGACTTTCAGCCACATAATCAATGAGCTGATAGAAACAGAACGGGTTTATGTAGAAGAACTTCAAAGTATAATAGAGGTAAGAAACTCTTCTGAAATTACTTTTTGGTGAGTAACCTCTAAGTCATCACTGCAGGTGCACATCCTTCATGGGCTGAGCACTCCCACCTCCTGTTTATAACGCACAGGCTGTGTTGGCAAGATAGCTCAGCCTTGGAGATGGAGAATGGGAAGGATGTTTTGAACAACCTTCCTCAGGACTTAAAGGAAAAGGCTTAAAGGACCTTCTGTGGCCTAAGCCCACAGAATGACAATTTGCATGGTTCTGAAAGTTCTGGACAGAGAAGGAGTTAATAATGTCTTTTCAAAATATTACCAATAAGTCTCAGAAGCAGCACCTTTGATGTCCATGGGGCCAGACACTAAATTCTGTGAATGTACATTTGGAAAATTATTGAGAAAAAGGAAGGTGCCCCTCCTGCTCTTCTTTATTATCCCATGATGTCCTTGAACACAGAAAAAAAATGCAGCTCATGCTGCAAATTTAATTCTTGAGCTTTTGAAACTGATAGGATACCAGCATACTCAGTGTGTGTGGGGTCTGAGGTCCCTAATCTGTGGGAGGACAGAAGCTGAGTAGGGATCAATCATGCTTATATTTGGGTGGGACTTTAAGGACATGTGGTTGATTCTTTATTGCATTTGTTCCACGGGAGCTGGCAGCTCTGGTAATTGATATATTACTCCTGAGTTTAAAATCAGAATGTTCTCCTCTCAAAGTTATTATTGAAGAAACACAATTTAGTTTTCACAAGAAACAAAAAAAAATAGTCAAACCAAATACCACGGTTCAACAAATAAATCCAAACTAACTCTTGTGCAATGAAGCAGGGTAGCAGAAAGGTATCTGTCTGTCAATCTTAGCAGTCTCCATCCCTACATGACCCAAATGGCTTTTGAATCCTAGACACACAATTTCATCTCTTTTTTATTAACCTTGTGACCTGTGGTCATTTGTGGTTAAAATGTGTTTGCACAGTTACAGGGTAAAATCTCTGGGGAAAATCAGAAGCATCAGAAATTAATGGGAGCAACAAAGCAGCAGGCATGGGAGAAGCTTTGTTTGCTCTGTGGAGAACAAAAGCACATGGACTTTGGAGCTTTCCAGTGCCTTGAACAAGTACTTCTTCCCTGGTGAAAACACACTGGTTTTATTTCCCACTCTTCTCTGCAGGGGTACGCTTCAGAAATGGACAATCCCAATTTAGTACATCTGATTCCATCTGCACTTCAGAACAAGAAGGAAATTCTTTTTGGGAACCTCCCAGAAATCTACTATTTCCACAACAGGTACATGGGAACTGGTGGTTGTCCTGTATCCTTGGGTGCCACCACCATGTCCAGTCCTTTTCTGTCAGGTGCTTTGTCATGCTCACATGTACAGTGGCAGGAAAAGTTATCCTCACTTGGTCTCTGTGTGTATCCTATATACCCATGTGTAGAGAACCCCTCCAGGATCATCTATTTCATCTTTTTTTTGGTGAAGATTGTACCTTTTGTGCATTTACAAGCGATTTCCTCTGGCAGGATTCATTTTGAATGTCCCCTATGGTCACTGTTTTACCACCTCTTGGCACACTGGTAGACATCACAGGAATAAATCCTGGTATTTTCTGTCTGGCAAAATACCTTTGTGAGGAAGTTTTCTTAGTTTTCAACTTATTTGTCCTGTATTTCATTTGATATCAGATATTTTTCATATTTATATCAGATCAGAAGACATTATATATTTGATACCACCTTTCTTCATTTCCCTTATATAAGATCACAAACCTTTCCAGAAGCCATGTCCATAGTGTGGACAAGGAAATCCAGAGCCCATAACTACAGAATATAAGTTATGAACAAGATTTACTCTCTTGCAATCAGCTTTCAAAACACAAAGCTTAGAGCAACTCCTACAAATTTCCTGCTTTTCCTAGCCTTGCTTGAGCAAAACTGGCTATAACCAGACTAGGAATTTAGGAATTATTTTGAGTAATGGTTGCCTGTAAAATGTAACAAACAGTTGAACAAAATAAATCTTAAAAATCTCTTTTGCAAGTCTTAATATTATGCCAGAGTAGTTATTACATAGTAGAAAAATTATTTTCGAGTTTATATATAATTATCAAACATTGTGTCTTCCATTTGGAGAAGGATGTTCCTCTCCCTTTGCAAGCCCAATTTCCCTAAAGGGAAAGCCCTTTCTTTCCCTAAAGGTTTAGTGCATTGACTGTCACTGCAGAAACCTTTGGACTACATCCCATATTTTCACTGCTTCCTGATTGAGCAACTGCGTCTGATTGAGCATTCCTGTCTGTTCTAGCTGTTCTGAAAAATCCTTGTACCCAAGTGGAAAGCAGGTATTTGGGCTACAGATTGGAAAGAAATTTCAACAGCCAGAGGAATCAGATGTAGCAGATGCTTTTGAGCAGAGAAAATATGATAATATTTGTGATTCAGGGAATCAGGTAACAGCTACATCCCATTTTTCTAAGATATATATTTCTTGGTGTATCAGAACTGTTACCTTCCCCATTGGATCCTCATATTACTAAAAGGAAGGCTTTAAGTTGCATTTACACAGAAGCTAACACACAACATGTGTAAAATCAACAATCCTAATTTTACAATACCCTTTGCTCTTTTTTTCTCCCTTATAGGATTTTCCTTAAGGAGATAGAAAATTGCATTGAAAACCCTGAGCTTCTTGCCCGGTGCTTTTTGAAAAGAGTAAGTATATCCTTTTCCAAGTTTCAATGAATATCTATGGTCTTATCCTACAGTACTTACAGATTTACTCCCATCTTTTCACTCTGTCTGCTTTTGTTAATGAAGGAAACTCCTCTAAGCAGCTACTCCCAAATTAAGCCATAGTTACCAAGCATGTATTCTGATATCTCACCCTTTACCTGGTTTACTGACGGGAACAAGTCTGTTACCAGTGTTTTACAAGTATTTTAAGTCCCATTTAAAAGAAAAAACCCAACAAATAACAGTGATCCAAATGTTTGACATGCTTTTCATATCAAACACATCTGTAGCAGGAGTCTGATGTAACCCCGACACCACCCTGCAGTAAATAAGCAGAGGAGGTATCGGTGTCGCAGCAGGTTTCTCTGAGTGCAGACAACACATCCTGTTCCTGCTTTATCTTATCTCTTCTCTGCACTATTCAGGACACTTGGTCCCCTAGAACTGTCCCAGCAGAGTCTGTGCTGTCCTTGAATGGACCCCCCCAGCTCCATAAGACTCTGTGAGGTGGATTCCTTCATTTCTGCACAAAACAGGTGGGATTCTCCCCTCTGCTGTGAGGTGCCTCTCAGTGCCCAAGTGCTGCAGCTCTCTCTGAGAGCTCCTGGTGATGTCCCTCCTCCACCTCCACCCCCACTCAGCCTGACCATTAGTTCTTTTCTGCAACACAACCAAAGGTGCTTGTTTTTATAGCACTCCTTCAGGGGCCCTACTAATGAAAAAAAAAATCTGTTTTGGTGGTTTGCTACTGCTTTCAGAGTTTGACAAAACTGTGTGAATAAGGCTCTGTGTTTTGCACAGGAAATGGAAGTGGCATGAGAAATGGGGAAATCTGTCCTAGTCAAAGGTACCTCCTGCTTCTACTGTAATACTACAGGTAGCATTTGCTGCTTTTCCAGAGCACAAATTAAATAAATTAAATACAATGTCTGTTAAATACAGACAGATTTGGATGAATCAGTCAGAGGTGCTGAGCACTGCCACATTACTGAGATTTAATGGGAATTATGAGCATGTGATACTTGCAAAGGGTATGCTTCCAATTTACAAACAGGTCAGGCCAGAGAGAATCATACAAGTGTAAATGTGATTATGTGTCCATTGGATTATTTTCTGTTTAACAACGAAGCATTTAGAACTTGAGTAAATGACACTACTAAGGCATATGTTGTTATCCTAGGATTCAAATGCTGGGCAGGAAAATAGTGTGGTGAAATAATTATGCAAAAGAGGATAAGCAGTCTTTGAAGAATGCAGACCTTTGAAATCCAGGAAATGTAAAATAGTCCATGTGTTGCATATGTTCCTAAAGAATGCAGCTAAATAAAAATTCTTGGTATAGAATTGTTCCTATGATTCTGCAGAAGGTTCAAATTCCACATTTAAATATTGTAGCTTTTGTCTCTGTGTAAAAGCAGCTGTTAAGCCCAATTCTTGTCACTATTTTACCAATATGAAAACAGCACTAAAGCTGAGGTTCAGGTATGAAGCGAGAGAAAACCAGTCCCTACATCGCCTTGGCTCATCAGTTTCTGTGGCCTGGTCAAACCACACTAAATCTATCAAATAAGAGGTTAAATCATGCATTTGCTTTCAACCTACTTCAAATTTCACACTAAGACAGCACAAGCTTCTCTCTTGAGATGTCTCTGCTCGCACAGTAGCACCTTTGATTTGAGAACTTGCCCTTATGTTCTGTTTTTAGAAGAAGCCACATAAAGTCCAGAAATGTGTTGTTTCTGTTGGACTGCCTTTAGGAGGCACAAACAAAAGTCTGGTTGTGTGTTTGTGTTCCCCATGATTTGGCAGCTTTTTATACCTTCCTGCTGAGCAGTGGCTTCTGGCTGCCCGTGAGTTACGACTGTGCTTGCTACGACAGGGGGAAACAGAAGCAGCTGCTGTTCCAAGTGATGCTGAGTTCTGGGAGGAAACTCACATTGTTGCAGGTTCTCCTTCTTTCTACGGGTGTGGCCATCCTGCCACAACAACAGCCTAGGCCTATAATTAGAAACAAACAGTTATTTTTTAGATTCAAACTTTGAAGAGTTTTACCCTGACTGATCACACTGGGCCTTTTCAACCCTGATTCCAGAGCTGCTTGAAAGTATCCTGAGAGCTGCAGTGAGACACTCTGGTGTCAGAGTCTCTCCATTCCTGGCCAATCAGTCCCCACACACTCTTCCCCCTCCACCAATGCCACCTGATCAGCTGTCACCATGAATGTGAACCCTTCATCTCAGGTGAGGAGAGAAACAGCCTGTGGAGTCTCTCTCTGGCTTCTCTCTGGCTTTGTCTCCTGGAACACAGCAGCAGAATCTGGTAAAAGATGAGCCAGAAATGCCTTTCTTGTCCTCCCTCCCACTTTGCCTGACCTCTTTCAGGGCATGATCTTCATATGAGCTAAATTACAAGTGAGCCAGCTCAGCTTTTCCATGTGGCAGCTATTTTGCCATCACCAAGATGCTTGACCTTACTTGCAGCTCTGTGTGCCCAAGGACTACACAGCTTTCAAAGACAGGAGGGATATACACTTAATACCTTGCAGAATGGGTCTTCTGGTGCTTTATCAGCAACAAGAGGGACATGCTGGGCTGATCTGCTGTACAAAGAAAGGGCTGTGAAGGAGGAAAGCTTACCAAGCCAAGGCAGGAAAGCCCAGGATGGAACCAAAGGTGTGTCAGTCTGCTTACAAAAATGTGCCAGGTGATGTATCTGGCAGGAGTGATTCACTGTGGATTACCACTGTTCACTTATTCATATTGCTAACCTTATAAAAAGGAATAGTTTAATAGGAGCCAGCAGTTGGACATTTAATCATTCAGAGAGAAAGAAGCTTTTAGAAAAGGAATCGGCCTGTGAAAGGACAGTAGCAGCTGACCGGAAAACTGTTAGATTCAAATGTCTAAATTCTAGACTAATGCAAAAATTATTCATAAATCAACAGTCAAAAAGGTAATTTTAATTGTGTATATATGCCATGTGCATTGGAGATTATAGAGCTCTCAGGGTCCAAAGAAGTGTGGAAAGGAAAAGCTTTACAGGAGAGAGGAGCATGGTGTAAAAGTACCAGCAAGAAGTCAGAACCTTTGCAAGTGAAGATAGAGATGTGTGGATTATTTAGGACTGAGATTTGAATAATTAGACAATCAATTACTTCTTAGCATTTTAAAGTCTGAGCCTAATTCTATTCCTAACACTATTGCAAAACTTAAAGCTGTAATTAAATATGTAAGTATCTGCCTGAGTAGGTGTCACTGATTTAGGCAGCAGTAGATTGCACTGGCGTAGGGAGGTTCCACTATGGCAAATTACTGGTAAATTGTTGGTTATTATGCCTTTTCTTTAAGTTTACTTGGTTCTTTTTTCTTATTCCTAATAGTTCTCTTGTCTGTTGCTCTCTCAATTCTTACCCAGTCCAGTTAGGTTTCTGTGGGCCAGGATGAGATTGTAATGCTTGATTATGCTTTGTTGCTGTTTTTAGTTCTGTGGGATTTACCCCCTGTTAACTTCCCTCCAGGGCAATATGTACAAACAATTCTATTTTTGTGAAGAAAACTCTGCACCTATTTTAAAACAGCACCATTAATACTCTATTGAGTTGCAACAGAAGAGGTTTTTGTGTTGCATAATCCTTGACACAGTGTGGTGTTACGTGTCACAGCTCTGATTTCACAGCTGATTCATCAGGGTGATGTCAGGATGGGTCTCTAGAGGAAGACAGCAGCAACACTGATTTCTTCTGGTAACTGTACAGAGGAAAATGATTTCCCTGCAGCAGGAGTGTGTGGGAACTGCCTGGTAGGCTGAAAGCATAGAGGAAAGCACAGATCCAGGAATTGCTGAGATTTATTTTTGGTGTTTGATTTGCTGAGGTCACATCCAGCAGGGTAGGTGCCGATGAAGGTGGGAAGCTCCCGGCTGGTCGGGCACAGCCAGCCCTGCTCAGGAGCCCCTGGCACTGCCCTGTGGCCACCCGGGTGCACAGTCAGCAAGGCCAGGACCTGGCAGACGAACACCCACACAGCCCAGGGAGCTCAAACACCCTCTCTGGGCTTTTCTAGAGATGGTCTCTGTTTTCACTGAAGTCAGTGAGATTTTTGCCATGGCCCTCAGTGAGAGCACTTGCAGTGTAGTCAAAGCTAAATAAAATTAATCCACCCACTTCTAATTTGGAGAGAACAGGGTTTAAGTACATCCCCCCTGCCGGGCCTGGGACACCAACAAGACAAACTTCCTCCCTTTTAATTTGTCCTTGTACTATTGAGAGCCAACATTATTTTTGAAGTGTGTCGAACTGGTAAACCTTAGTTATCATTAACATTTACAGTCAGTGCCAGTATTGTTAATAAAATTTAAATTTCAAATGTTCTTTTTTGCTTTGTTTTTCTTTTTTTCCAAACAATCAATTCACCTCCCTGAAAAAGATACTGGTTTTGCTGTTAGATTATGTGTCTTCCAGTCTGCAGTCTCCTTGCTTTGTGTGAAAAGTGAAGGGAAAAAAATATCTCATTTTCAGATGTATTTAACTTAATCAGAAGTAAAAAGCAGGTTTGGTGGTTTCAGTATGTTTTTACATGCAGAATTATTTTCATGTGATAATTACTTGATGTCTTAGGATGGAAGGTAAGAAAAAGTGTGATTCAAGAAAGACACACTGGATTATTTTTCCTTCCCTTACCTAAACTCTTCTTTTCTTGCAGAAGGAGGACCTTCAAATATATGAAAAATACTGTCAGAACAAACCAAGGTCTGAAGCTCTCTGGAGACAGTGTGGAGACAGCACTTTTTTTCAGGTGTAATTTCATTGCAGACTATCAGTGCAAGACCCTCAAAGCTCGTTTTCCTTGTGTATCTCCATTCTTTAGAAAACCTAGAGTAATACACAGACTTTTCTGCATGCTTCTTATACCAATGGCAGGTGCCCAGTGTGTGTCAAGGTGCTCTCTACAGGAGACTGGGTAGGGAGAGCTGTGGGTAGATTTCCTGGACAGGAGCCTGACTCTGCAGACTATACCCACACCAAACAAGTGCTGGCTTCTTTGCAAATCCCAGCTGATTGCAATCTTATCAGCAGGGAATGCCAGATTTCGACACCAAGTTGAACCTAAACATTAGCTCTTGTTTAGATATATTTTCACTGTGGTATAAGTAACCCAGAAATTCCTATGCAGATGGAACAAATTTCTCTCTCAACTAATTCACAGACATATTATCTTCAGATTGTCAAAGGACAATGATCTTGGTGACTTGCCTGTGTTTCAAGAAACAATTTTATTTTTCTTCCGTGTTGTCTCCTACAGGAATGTCAGCGCAAGTTGGATCATAAGCTCTCACTTGATGCTTATCTCTTAAAGCCAGTCCAGAGAATCACCAAGTACCAGCTGTTGCTAAAGGTAAATTCTCCATGACGCTGCAAAGAATTCCAATGTACGGCTTGCTTTACTTCCAGAATTGCATATCAGTCAGGACTACCTGGGAACAAAGCCTCACTCAGTTCTTCAGCAAATATTCAGCATTTTTTAGTTGTAAAATGGTAGAAAACAGTCTGGTACAGGAACTTGTATTTTAGATTGGGAACGACCATTACTTACTACTTACACTAAGTAATAGCAGTGTACTATTATAGGTACTCTATATAAAGTAAGATATTTTACTTACTTTTTAAGATAGTATTTTATTGTCTTATTGATTGTTTTATTTTTCTTTAAACAGAAATTGAACTTGACTTTATTGTATAAGTATATGGTCTTACAATTTGAAAACAGGAACTGATACCTTAAATCCTGTCTGTAACATCTGTCCCTGTTTAACAAAACTCTTTCAGCTCTCTGCACTGCTATTTTCCCATGGTTGTGACTCAAACCTTTCAGAGGGAGCCACTCCCTTTTGCTGCTTCTTTTTAAAAGACACAGCTAGGAACAAATTGTCTGTAATTTTTCCACAGGGTGAATATGTGAACTTCCCTCTTGATTTGGCTGGAACCATGAATGGTCCATGCTTGAAATTCTGGTCTGAACTGGACAATAGAAAATACATATACACTCAAAACAATGATTTTTTTTCTCTTTTTAAGGTGGTGCCTTAAATTTCTGTCTCCATCTACTCTTAAAAATAATATTTACTGACTTTCCCTATGGGAAGGTCATGAAGATAAATTACATGCTGCTCCCAAGCCTCTGGACTTAAAGTAGTGTTATGCACTGTCATGAAATTTAGCATTGAAATTTGCAATGAAGATTTTAGGTTGCCATTTGACTTGCTAATAGCTGCTATGGCGCTGCTCAAAATGTGCCAGTATAAGCCATGGGAAGACATGGTTGGCCATTCTTGTACATTATTTCTGTGAACTGCTTACATTATTGACTTAATGTAAAAGTACAGAATCCAAATATTGAACATGGGTATTGACAAGGATGCAACTTCACTGATTCCTGTAGATTTACACCAACATAGTCCAGAAATAAATTTGAACTCTATTTCTTGAAACTATTCTGTGAAAAAGGAAAAAATCTCAAGGTCTCCAGGAAAGCAAGAGTAAACCAGATTTTACTTTTAATTTTAAATATGACTGTAAATAAAGCCAAGATTAGATCAAGGAGTAAAATTCTCAAGCAAAACAGGTCTCAGCCATTGGGGCTTGAAGCTGGTCAGACCAGTTTCTTACTTAGCAACAGCACTTTGGCACTGGCATTTACTTTGTCAGGGTTTATGAGATCTGGGAAGATGGTGCAGTCATTCCCTGGCTGCAGGAGCTTTTAAAAGTGTCGAAAAATGGAATCCAGTGAAAAATTGGTAACAAACAAGTGCTTAAGAAGCTGTGTGCCTTGAGTGGTAGGCAGACTGGATTTGAATTTTGGGTCACAGTTATTGCAACCCTCTGGTTTCAATCAGTTTAGCTAATATGCTCATGCTGATAAAAACATCATGATCACTGTACAGAGATCCATTCTCATCTTAGGAAATGTGCAGCATGTACTGCAGGAATGCATTCTGCTTTTACCTTCTAGTCCCTGATTACCCAAGCACTTGAGGAGAGACAGCTGCTGTTTGGGGTTTGCAGGAACTACCTTTTTGCATCCTTATTTTACAAGGAACACAAGTGCCCCAGCTTTTGGATTAAAATATTTCCAAACTGAAAATGTGGAATGTCAAACTTGCCAAATTCAGACTAGAAATTAATTCATATTTTAACAGTGATAGTAAGTACCTTGTGGAACTAATTGCAAAAGAAAATTGGGAATTGTCTAACACCTGAAATAATTATATTGAGTTTCTGTTCTAGCAGATGTGAAGGAAAAAAACCCTTGGATGTAATTCTATGACACGCAAGGAGTTCATTGTAAACATGTCAGAATGGTCCTGTGTCATCTTAAATAAACTCTTTAAACTTGAAAATTATCAGAAGATCAAAATATGTGTCCTCAATGACCACCCCAGTGAATGTCATATTTGGGGATTTTGGGGTCTTTTTGCTCCTCTTTTGTTTTCTGCTAGTTATGCAACACAAATTCCAGGGAGGATTGTCCTACTGTGTCTTCTGGTATCAGAAGTTCTCAAGTATTCCCCATATCTTTTTTTAATCAGGAAATGCTGAAGTGCAGCAAGAATTCAGAAGGTACTGCTGAATTGGAAGAAGCCCTGGCCACGATGCTTGATATCATCAAATCAGTAAATGATTCCATGCACCAGATAGCAATCACAGGATATGAGGTAATTGCTGCTGCTGTTCCTACCCTGGTCTGAGCCATCCCATGCTCCTGTCATCACTGATCATGCTGTGCCTGTGGCTGGTACTGTGCTTTAGGGAGCCTGTGCCACGTTCTGGAAGGATGTCACTCAGTGATGTGCTGTGATGACCAAAAATACATCTCAGCACACCTGTCATGTGGAGCTGGGGTGTGAATGTGGGGACATAATGGGGCAAATGCAGGACTTTTGAGTAATTGCACCCAAAACTCATTTGTAGGTAAGAGGTGCAAGTGTGGCAGAATGGAAGAAATTTGCTGAAATTTTGTGACTCCTGTGCAACTCAAGTGTTTTCAAATCTTTTGCACTTAGGGAGAAAAATTTGGCTTTCATTTAAAGTGGGTAATGGAATCCATGCCACTGATTGGCAAGCTTGTTATCTGAAATGTGAAGTAACAACCACGGTACAAATCAAAGGGCACAAATATATACCTCTGCAGAAGCTCCATTGAAGTCATATGACTTTCAAGAACTAGCTGACTACATAAAATGAGCCCTTAAGTGAGAAGTGGAAGTGATTGACACATAAAGGAGAAACAAGCTTGGCAAAATGAGGCCTGAGAATCATGTGGTTGCCCTTTTTGAAATAGCTGCAGGGTAAAATGTCAAGAAAGAAACAATATACTGAGTATTGTTCAAAGAACTGTTACATCACAGTAACAGGCTTTAATCCAGACAAACTATTTTGTGTGAAATCTGACTTCCTGAGAAGGTGTTGGGGCTATACAGATAATGTCTGAGTGGGAAGAGTTATTCTGTTTTTCAGAATGGGAGTGTTCTCAGAAGTTTTGATTTCTATAGTTCTATTCTGTGAAAGTGCATCTGCATCTGGTAGCTGAGGAACCCATGCCTGCTGCCAGCATGACTTTATAAAGAAATTCAATGCTTGCACGTTTAACTGCTTGTCAGAGATCCACTGCTGCACACAGCTGGAGATGCTCCTGTGGATTGTGCATTACCTTTGGGATGAGAATGTGAGTCCTGCCTGCAGTAGCTGGACTGGGTTGAAGGTGAAACAGGCCACCTCATTTTACTGGTAAACACTGAATAGGCACAAACGAATAAAACAGCACATAATCCATTCTGGTCATGGCTGAGCCTGAGCATCTCAGATACTCATTTTAGAAAAACTCTTTAGAGCCTGTACATTATTATTGCAGACTTGAAACAGTCAACATGGGCATGGGAAGCTCATGGATGCAGCACACCTTTTAGCTCTCCAGTTTCCACTGTTTCTTATTAATTCCCAAAGAGAAAGGTAGATTTCCTCCTGTGTTTCTCAGTTTAAATGTATGTACTTACAGCAATTTAGCAAAAAAAATTGTTTTGAAACAGTTCTGTAAAGGGAAAAGAAGAAGAGCTTCTCTAAGAAAGGTAACATACTCTCCTGACCAGGGGGATTTATCTAGATTCCTGTCCATAAAAATATTGAGGTCATCCTTTTGTTTATTCCTTGCTTTAAAGCTAGAGCTAGAGTAGTTTTGTACTCAGGAATTCAACAGAAAATTCCTATTCCTTTTCAACTTTTACTTTTGAATTTTCCAGCCTTTCATGAAATGCCAAATAATAACTCCAAGGACTAGATTTTTGCCTCTGCTTTCTTAGCTGAACTGCAAAACCTGGCACAGTGGGACATAGCCACTGCTTAGTCAAATCCTGAGATGGTTTGCTGCATGATTATTAAATGGGGTGAAAGTGTGAAAGAGGATGAGCCCAATAATTTCTTCTCCCTGTTCCACCTGTCCCAGGTGCTCAGTTGTGATTCCAAATAAACAACTCCCATAGATGATGAAACCACACCCCATCTTGTGGAATCTTTCCCACACAGCCATGATAAAAATACTTGCCTGGAAAACGTTTCAGGCTGGGATATTATACCAGTAGGAAAGCAGGTTTTGTGATAGCTGATGAATGCTCCCAGTTTCATAGGATATTCTGTTCCTTGGACTTGGGCACATGCAGATTTGAGGAGCTGAACTCTTGTGTAAGAAATTGCTAACATGTAAGTCTGGGGTTGGTTTGGTGTATGTTTTTTTATTTTTAGGCAAAAACACAAAAAAAAAAGAAGGATAAAGCTTGGAGAGCAGAAGTTTTAGGTGTGTTCCCTACTATCATCCCAATATTTGTACACAATCTGGCCTAGGTAGTTTGTCCATGAATTATGATGAGAGATTCTTATAATTTATCATATTTATAATGTATCATTCAATAAACATGGGATACTATGTATTGTTCTAACAGGGAATAATTATATTTGAGATAGTGATCAAATCCTCCACTTTAAATAAACTTCCTTTAAGATAAAATATTGCTGTCCACTAGCAGAAATTACCAGAAACAGTATCCTCCTATTTGCTGCCTACACTGAAGAGAATGCAGTGCTTGTGGGCTGATACTCAAAGTCTCCTGTGGGATTGCTGCAGACTGCCATCCCTGTCTGTCTCTTTCTCTCTGCAGTGGCAGTCTCCCACTTCACTCACTATTATCCCAATCCCAGGTTCAAGGTGGGAGAGTCAGGCCTGTCTCAAGGGCTGAACTGAGCTTCTGGATCTCAGTGCTGCATTGAACAGTGCCTGGAGTGACAGGAGCCTCTCACCATTGTCAGAACCATGTTGAAAATATTCTTGTTTTTTTGGTTTTTGTTTTTTAATTTAGCCTTGCATATCAATGTGCTTTTCACAGGCTTGCCATTTATAGCTACATGCACATATAAATACAAACACTCACAGTCCTGTATGCACAAAGATCCAATTCTATGTTTTAGAGATGACAGACTTTATCTAAATTGCCGAGGTTTTCTGAATGGTTTGGAGAGTCTAATAATACCCTGATATAGAGGGTAAAAGTATCTAATAAAGCTCTGGTTTTGCAGTTGAGTGTAGGGTAGAGGACGAGGAATGAGAGGGAGAACAGGTTGAAATTCTTAGTATAATAAATTAGGCAGTCCCACTTGGAGCCAATGTCTTCACCTTATAATCAACAGAAAATACAAATTTTGAAAATAAGTACTTTAATAATGCACAGGGCTTATTCCCTCAAGTTATTATACAAAGCATTCCTTAGAAAACTTGCTGTTAAGATAATTATGATTATCATTATTTGTTGAATTCCATTACCATACAATTGCCATGTCTTATATCCACATGTTCCTCCACTCTTAACACAGAATTGGCATCTGAGTTAAATATTTATGTCAGTTGAAGTATTTACCCATCAGTGGTCTTCAGACAAGAGCTTTAATTTGGAAGTCTATCCAGTTCCTGCCTAGTTTCAGTCTTCCTCAGGTACTTTTATGGCTCCTTGGTGCATTCATTCCTTCTCTGCTCAAGGCTGTGCAGCATTGCATAGTTTGCAGAGGGTGAGCCAAGAAACTATTGACAAAGCTTGTGAAGACTGTTTTGAAACAGGAGGGAATTACATACCTACATAGCTCTAGGCACTGATCCGTGACTTCAGGCATTTAAGCTCTTTCAAGGTTTTGCCCAAGGATGGAGGAAACTTTTACAAGAGTGGAAAGTGAAACTAGATCTTCCAGAATCAAAGCCTTTGCTTGGGTACTGGTCTGCACTGGGCATTCCTTGGAGTCAGGAGCCTTGAAACCCAGTTTTTGTCAGAAGAAGCTTCCTCTGAGGTCACCAGAGGGGGCAGCCTGTGTGTCACATCCAAAGAGATCCTGAGATGGATCTTAAATGCTGACTATGAGTGGGGAGACAAACTGGGAATTATGGACATGGAAACCAGTGACTTTGTGGTTATAGAAAGAAACCACACAGGCTTCGCCAGGGGACGTGCACTCTCCAACACAAGGGATGCCACTGCCTGGAATCTCAAACACCATCAGAGGAATGAATTGTGCCTGGGACAACCCTGGTTTGAATGTGATGTATGCTCTCTCTTTTCCTTGCTTGCTAGGGGGATGTCAGTGAGCTTGGCAAGCTGTTGATGCAGGGTTCCTTCAATGTATGGACTGACCACAAGAAGGGGCACAACAAAGTGAAGGACTTGGCTAGATTCAAACCGATGCAGAGACACCTCTTCCTCTATACAAAAATGCTACTTTTCTGCAAGAAACGGGAGGAGAACACCGATGGCCATGAGAAGACAGCTTCATACAGCTTTAAAAATTCATTAAAGGTAATAAATGCAGTAATGGTAGGGGAGGGAAATAAGTTTGGTGTTCTCACAGGCAGGGATGTGTCCATATGGGGATTTGAAGAAGGTGTATATATCTGGAGCTGTCTTGCACCCCTGAGTAAATGACAGCTCCCATTTAGTCTTGGGCTGGAGACAGACCAAGCCATATATCCTGCAACTGCAGATGTGAACCTTGTTCTTTGCAACTTGATGCAATGGGACACTGTGTGCTCTTGCCCAGCATCCCATAAAGAGGAGCCAGACTGAGTGGACCTGCATCCATCATTGTTCTGCCCATGGGCATCCTCCAAATGCAGTTCTGTTGCAAGTTTTCCTATTGACACAATTGAGTAGATATATTCTGTGAGAGTAACAGCTACAGATGAATCAGTGCAGTAGAAGTGCCCTTTTATTTGCAAGAGTGAAATTTCCAGATATGAGACAGGACATTTTAAGGTGGGAATCACAAGTCGGCCACATTTTCCCCCTATAACATTGGTGTGACACTTGTGACTTTAGCCAGCTAACATGTTCCAAACTTATTACAGGTACCCAGACAGGAATTGTAACAGAACCTGGTCCAGGGCTTGAACCAATTAATATAAACATTTGAACCAATTCATATAAATATTTCAAGTTTCTTCCTGTAGAGATAGAAGGAATGGTGGCATAACACTGCCTAAATCTTTAAATAAATGCTGATGTGAATGCAAGTAAGAGGCATGAACAAATAAAGGAGGAAGATGAGAAGTTGGTTAGGAACAGCTGAACTTCAAAATTGTGATTAAGACTTTTTAATTTAGGGTATCTAGAATTATTTTCTTCAGGTTTTTGCTGTCATCTGGACTTGCAGATTGGTCATTAAATCTCACAAAGCCCTATTCCATCCCTCATCTTCTCCCACCTTAAAAGGTCAATGATGGCAAGTGAAAAAAGAGGCTTCCTAAAACTGAAAATTTGTCAAGGTGAACAAGAGCCAGAATGGGGTTAAAACTGATCCACAGATCAAGCAATAAAAGAAAAGAGGATAAATTCATGATCAGACATTAGCTTGGGTTAATTTTGAACATTCTTTTTTTCCTTTAGCAATCAAAAAGATGAATGGCAAATGAGATATTGAGAAATAACATGCTCTGAATTTTACTTTTAATGACTCCCTAAGGTGTCAGAAGTGAATGCAGCCTTTAAAAAATGCTTCTCAGAGGATCAAGTTTAAAGACTACTGGTATTTTCCAGATTCCAACTTCTTCTTTTCTATTTTGAAATAGATGAGCACTGTGGGCATTACAGAAAATGTAAAAGGAGATAACAAGAAGTTTGAGATCTGGTATAATGGCAGAGAAGAAGTCTATATCATTCAGGTAATGACAATCCTTTCTGCTTCCAAGAGCTATACTTCCTTTCAATTGAATTGTTTTTAAGAATGTTCTTACAATGTCCTATATACTCCAGAAACAACAGCCATTGAAAGCTTCATTGTTGTGTAGACACTGAAAAGCTAAAATAAGCAGTAAAGTAATGAGGAATTTCTTGGAATGCTAGACAGAAAAGCAAGGACTAGACCTTAGGTTTGTGGTAACTTCCATCTTGAGGAATGTCTGCTTTGCTCAAAGCTGGCCACAGTGTTCCAATCCTTGGCAAAACTGAGAGCCAGTGTAGGTCAGGGCAGCCCAGTGACTGGCAGTGTTTTAACTGGATCTGCTTTGCCTTGTTCTCTTTTGTTCTCAGGCATCTTCTGTTGAGCTGAAAAACACCTGGATTTCAGAGATCCGCAAAGTCCTGACAGGACAGCTGGAAGCATGCAGAGGTAGGGCTCACAGAGTGGGAATGTGTCCTTCCCTCTGTAGCTGTGTGTGACAATATGGGGCTGGGACAATGACAGCCAGTACCATCAGTGAAGCCAACAAGGACCAGCTGGGCAGTTCAGCATTGCTGGGATTTAAAGCCATGTCCTGATCAAAGAAAATTTCTTGGACTTTTATAAATGACATAGATAACTATTCCTTTCAGAGTTAGTCCAAGGAACATGGTTTTCCTCTGTTGTCCCTCTCAAGCTACAACTCCAGAAGCATCCTTTTACACCAGCATGTGAGGAGATGAGGTCTGCACTCTGTGTCTGCTCACAACACCTGCATCAAAAGTTCTCCTTCCACATCCGTGACTGTACACAGCAACTGCCCCTCTGTCCTAGTGTTTACTTTGTTTTTTTTTGGGCTTTGAAGGTTTTTTTAAAATCTAGTCACCCACCTTATGTTCTAAATGTCAGTTGTCCCATCTTTCCATCTTAGTGACCTCCCTGTAAAATATGGTTAATGACATTTCCCCTCTCTCACAGAGATGTCAGTATGAAGGTGGTTTGTGACATGTTCAACACCATGAATGATTGAAGCCTCCTAAGCACCTAAGATAATGACACCCTTTTTCATATAAGATATTGAATCCTAGACAGACAAAATTCAGTCGGGTTATTTCAGATGGTACAAGAACATAGTGATGATAGCTATCATAGATGCTATTCTATTCATTCTCTTAGGACAAAAAGCCCCACAGACTTTTCCTGGATCTTGGCATTGCTTCTCACCTTGGTCCGTCATTTTCTGCTTCTCTCATACACTCATCTCTCTTCAAAGCAATGTCAGCAAAGCCTCTCCACCCACATCCTTTAAATTCCTAAGCAGACTTTGTCCGAGGTGGAAACCTGTGTCTGTGCTTTAATTTTAGAGGTCACCTCTATTTTAATTGTCTGTTTCAGAAAGACAATGAGTTCTTACAACCTCCTTAGGTAGAAGGAAACAATTATGGAAACCTTAGCCTCAACAATTTGATCCAACCCATAACAATACACTCATTTACAATGTTTTCTACCCTGGTCTTTTGTTACTGATCTTTTCTTCATCCTTTCTCTTTTTTATTCTGAATTTTACTGTGATTAGTTCATCAGGAACTGCTGAGGAAAGACCTCAAGATTCTTGTTAATGCAGTTTCAGGACTGGATCTAGAGGCTTTTTGTTATGGTTTGTAATATTTACTTCTGAAGTATAAAAGCTGGTGACTTAGGCTACCACAGAAGAGTTGCTAATGGAGAAAAATGTACATATTTAATAGGATAGAGTGCTAGTCCCCCATTGGTATTTCTAGGCAAAGGAAATTAAACTTGTATGTTACCCAGATGAGCATTTGTGAAGTCTCTATAGCATACAAGACCTATTAGCAAGAGTTACTTTGCATTTTCCAGAAGAAAAATATACAGGAATCAAGACCAATTGAAGCATTTTTAATTTGATGTTCTTTATTGTGTTGCCCTAAGATCATACGATTCTAGAATATCTCAGGCTTCAAGGGACCTCAGGATCTCACAGTCCAAGGTCCTGCTCAGAGCAGAGTCAGTTATTGGTTAGACAAGGTTACTCAAGACTTTATTCAGTCTAGTCTCAAGACCATCCAAGGGTGACTTTCATCCTACTCTATGGGTAAAGTCAAGTTTTCCCTTATTGTGAATTGAGCAGAACAGCAGTCAGAGGGTATAAACTTGATCTCATATGCTATTGCAACTCTTCCCATTGCCTTTTCCCAAATGATCACATTAATCAAACCCCTTACTACAATAACTGGTGTCAGGAAGCACACGCTTTGTCCTGTGGTTTTAAACTTTCTGTTTCTAAAGACTCACAAAAGAAGAGGCCTTAATCCAAGACTGGATATTTTTACAATTGAGCATTGCAATGGGAGAAGGAAGAGGGATATATTTGTTTGTTCGGCTGTTTTTAAATGACTGTTGTTAGGAGTTGCACAGGGGGTTGGAATGTTGGAAGGAACCAGCTGAGATGAATGAGTGAAGGGCAGAGAAGGCGGCCACAGGATGTGATAAATAGTTTAAAATATGGGTCACTGGTGTCCAAACACTTGGTGTGTACCCAGCCCTGTCAGATATTGCAGTCAGCATGGGACATTAACAAGGCTTTGGGCAGCACCTTGATCCACCAGTCCCAAACATAGCTGTCCCTTGCAGGCAAAGCTTAAGGGATCTGTCTAAGGACATGAATCAGTTGCCAATCCCAGAATGGAGCCACTTCCCACTCACCACCCAGCATGGGCATTTGTACCCCACCAGCAAAGGACTTGAGTTTAATCTTTCAGTGCTGCCCTGTCCCCTTGTCACTTCACTGATGGGAGGTTCATCTTTTTTCAGAGTGAAATAGCCCAGGGATCTCAGCAATGTGAGAGTTTGCAAGCAGCTCCTTCCATTGCTTCCTCACTTCTCAGTGTCTGACTCTCCTGGTCCTGAAATCCAGGCTCTGAGCAACTATCTTATAATTTTTCTTCACTCAGCATTTACTGGACAAAGTACAAGCCTGTTGCTACTTGTGGCCCTGCAAAAAGCATGAACAAGTAGCATATGAATAACATTTTCTGACTGCTGTTTGCCCAGGATGCTGAGCAAAAGCATTCTGCAGAGATATGGGGATATATTCTGCTATGTAGCTGAGTATGTAAAAGGACTGATGGATGTGTGTTCCTAAATCCAGAAAAAGCTGAGCCACAAAACTTGTATTCTGGGAAAAAGGGCCACTGTGTCCTTTCTCTAGGACCATACCTTGCAGTTAGTTAGGAAGAGATACAGAGAAAAGGGAAGGTAGCAGGGTAAGAAGTCTCTTTAGTGGTGAAAAAATGTAAGTAGAAGAATTGTTCCATGACCTAAAAGGTTTCATGAAGATCTTAATATGCCTTTCTCTTCAAGCACAAGCATTCCATTTTGATTGCAGTGGCAGTCAAAATCTCTCCTCTCCTGTTTCTCTCTCCCAAGTTCTATATAAACATAGAAGCAACTTACACATTTTGGAGCAACTTCTTTTTACTTTTTCTTTAACAGAAGCAAGTCAACTGCACCAAAGAATCACTGAGAGTGTGTATCATGCACCAATGGATTCCTCCAATGCAAGCAGGTAACCACAGCTGCCTTGACATATCAGGGTCATGTTTTGTCTTGCGTTTGTGCTTTTGCAGTACATAAATTCTTAGGTTTTTGTGTTTAGCTTCCTGGGTATGAATTTACTCAATTGTCTTCAATTGTCTTCAATTTACTCAATTGTCTTTATATATTTAAAGATATATAAATACAGATAAAGGTTTGCTTAAGAGAGAAGTAATATCACAATGCAGAATTAATTTCAAAGATTAACTCAAGTTTAGACAAAAAGTATTGGAACATTTCCAAGATCTTAAATGGAGCTGTCAGCGAAGTTTTGTAATGACCCAGTTGCTGGGCAAGTTTAATGTAAATTGTCATGGGATATCACTGTAAAATTTTAGCAGGATCAAAACCAGGAGATTTCAGGTAACAGCCAGCCTTTGAGAGTTGTACAACTCAATGCAAGAAATATTAAACAGATGTAGTGCTATTAATCCTGCACCATTTTTTCTCTAGACTTGGTTAAATTGCTTTGTTCAGGGTTCAAGGGTGGGAATCTTTAAGCAGAACCACCTTGGGGATAGGAGAAAATTATTCCAGTAAGATATGAAGTGCAATCGCAAAAATGTTTCAGAAGAATCCAGATGTGTTGTCCTTCTTATAAGGCTCTTAAAGTGAGATTTTCCAGAGCAGAAATTATAGACAAAATATGTCAAGAGAAAATTAATTAACTCCAGGAGGAAAGACCATGTGATCAGCTATTTGTCCTAGAGTGGATTAAACTAAAGGAAAAATGAAGTGTTTGTTGCCCTCACTCTGCCAGCTGTGCCAGAAAAAGAGGTCAGATGCTCAGATGCTCCTGCTCCAAATGCTGGGTTATTATAGGAACAGGAGGAATACAGTGAGTCTTCATGAAAGAACAGTGCTCTGGGCTGTGGTGAATGGCATAAAGTTCAGGGTGTCCCATTATCTGTACTATGTGTCCCCAAGAGGAACAGGGGCAGCAGAATTGCAGCACCAAGCTGGCTTTGCAGCAGTGGATGTGAAACGGTGGATGCAGAGCTCCTCGGACTGGGGAGTCCTTTCTGCTCCTGTTCTGGGATGCTGGGTGGAGGCAAGGAGGGGAAAAAGCTGGACTGTGATAGCCAGGATGTGGCACAGCCTGTGCTCATGACTGATGTGACCAAGCAGCCCCAGCTGTGAGAGGTGCTGGAGACCAGTGGAGACAGCATTGGCTGAAGAGCAGCCAGCATCATCAATGCTCTGCCAGCAGACGGAGCTAATTAATCACTGACATGTTATCTACTCCTGGGTTGCCCATGTGTGACAGTGACTCTGCTGGAATTGTCAAACCTCTGCTCTGACAATGGGGAAATCTGCTTGCAGGATGCTTTCCCTTCCCCAGGCTCTATCTGTTCCATGACAAAGATTATCCCCTTTACTGTTTACATGCCACCAACATCACCTGGGACTGAAATTCCATGAGATCAGGCGGTTCTGACTTGGGATTGGAGCTAAGGTGTTGGGAAAAGGGACACTTAGAGACAGTGTCCTTAATACAGGCAGTTACTGAGTGTCCCTAAGTCCTGTTCAATCTATTTCAATTCTCCCTCTCTCTCCAAATTTGTCCAGTGTTTAATTCTAAAATGGGATGCCCTGTGGTATCTATTGCTGGTATGTCTCTCTCAAGGGATGGTTGCTGCATTTCATTGATAATGAAATGATCCCTTTGTATTGTTTTCTAATCTATTTAAACATATGAAACTTAAATAGTCTATTGTTCTAACTGCTTAACTATCTGCTCTGTTGGAAATGACTGGTGCAGTCATACATCCATGTAAAAATATCCTGTGAACATGGATAAACACAAACTCTTGGAATTTGGCTGCAGATGCTGTTTCAGAAAAGCTTGTGTATTTTTTTGGTGTCTTTCTCACAGCTGTAAATCTTTAACTCTGTCAGCTGCATGTTTCACAGTAATCCCAGCCTAGCTAGGAAGAAAGAGACAAAAAAGAATGAGGAAATGTGAGCGTTCTTTGGATTTGTTCCCATATTTATTTTGAGCCCCATTTTGTACCTGACATTAGTCTGCAAAATCACATTTTGATTTAGTACAGGAGGTAACAGAGACCTTGCTAAGGTTCCATCAGAAACAGGTCAGAAGTTCAAATGCAAAACAATGAGTCCTGGATTGCTTTATATTAGAAAAGGTATTTACAGATCTCTAGCATTTGAATTTAAATTTTTAATCATATCTCAGATCTTCCCTTACAGCAGAACAAACTGCTAAGTGTAGCAGTTCACTGTTAATTGTAAGCAGCAGTTTAATTGCTGATACATGTCAATAACAAGCACCTTGGCAAAGAGTATTTCAAATGTGTAGATACAATGATTTGTGTGGAGCAGTTTGCCAAAGATAACAGTCAAACACCCAGATTAAACCACCAGATATTTGCATAACAATGAGGATAAGAGCCACAAGAAGACCTTGCATCTTGAATGTCCTACAAACCTGGGACAGGGTCACTCATCCCATTACAGACCCAAGGCCAGTCCTGGGCAGGTTTGTTAAGGCGGATCCTCCCATTTGTGATTCAGCTGCAGACAGGGATATCCCACTGGGATTCATGTTCCAGAGAGCAGAAGAAACAGAAGTTGGGGAAACCAATAGAATTCATAAGTTGCTCTGTGCATGGTGTAACCTCTACATGACCATCCAGTATCTATTTCTCTCCTGGAGACAAATGTATTTATGCTGCAAAGGTTGGAAAATCTGGATTATCTTTTCTTACCTGGCTTCCTACTCCAAATTCTCAAATCTGTTGCACTTGCAAAAAGAACTTGTGCAGACAACCAGCTTGTTTCTCCATTTTTCCCTTCTCAAATCTGATGAAGCACATCCCTCACTGTGTGGTGTGGAGAGGAGGCAGGATGAGTTTTTCCCACCACACATGCCTGCACAGATGCAGGCTTTTATAGCACACAGCATTTTAAAACTAGCCATTTGTTCATTAGGCTTCCATGTCTGAGGGTAAAAAAGAATTCTTAGTGCTCAGTGCTTTATTAGATGTTAACCAGGGATGTTACTATTTCTGTATTTCTTTTATCCCAAGGTATAGCAGGAAGTCATCAAGTATATATGAAAACAAATCTGAGGCATCAAATGTGGATGCATCTAACAATAAAAACAGGAATTCCAGTCCCAGCGCCAGACAAAAGAGAGGTAGGAGTTCTGACAGAGCTTTTGCTTCCAAAGGGTAATATTTTTATATTTGCACGTATTTCTGGGGTTTGATGGGAATACTTTAAATCTATGCTGTTTTAACCCAACATCAAAAAAACAATGCTATAAAGCTGAATGGATGTACCAAGAAAATTTGTGAGTTTAGAGTTTTTAAGTCTGAGTTTTGATGCTTTAGAGTGTTCTTTATACAACTTGTGTTGTTTAAAAATAGAACTTAGGGGACAATAGCATGTGTGTTTTAACCTTCTGCATCCTGATGAAGCTGATTTCTAGACATATTTAATTTAATTTTTTTCTACAGACTTTGCTAGCTGATTTCCATGCTTTAAGTCAAGGAGAGTTTTTTTGCCTCCTCTGTGTATATCAGTTCTCCCCAGGTGTACAGTAAATAAATCCACAGGCAGTCACAGAAAGTCCCTCCATTATTTGAGGCCATAAGTACAATAGATCTTCTATACAACAGAGGTTAAAATAAACACTATAAAGAAACTGAATCTCATCTTACAGTAGCAGGAACAGAAAATCTTTTGATAGCAGTTTCTCTTTCAGGCAGTACTTCCTAATGTTGAACAAAGAATTTTCTAGTAATATGAAAAAAGAAAATGGTGAGGTCTAAAGAGATTAATGCCCAAATGAGTTGTAAGGTAACAGTGCCTTTAAAAATAAAGATAATAAAAAAGAAAATGGAATAACTGTCTTGGAAAAATGGGCTCTTCTCCAAAATATTTTTCATCACATTAGGTTTTCATGCTGGGAAGAAAAGTTATAGATTCTTCATTTAAAAACCCAATCTTAAAATTTTGTTTCAGTAAAATTTTATTTTTAAAACATTCAGGCTTTTTTTTTTTTTTTTTAAATTAAAAAAAGTGGAAAAGTAGCTTTTCCTTTTAAATTTATAAACCCCATTTAAAAAAAAAAATTCCATGAAGATTACTAATGCTTTCTAACTGTCCAGCTTACTCAAGTGTGGGAACTGGGATCACATTCCGTGCTGATTGTCATTCTTCTGTCTTCTGCTTTCCCATGAGCAGCTCCTCAGGGCTCTGGCTGGGATCCCACTGGCTCAGCCCAGAGCATCCTCATCCTCTGGTGGGTGGCTCTTCCTGCAGAGCTGGGCAGTGAGTCCATTCTTGTTTGGTGTTTCGGGTGTCCTGTGCATCCTGAGCTGCAAACCTCGCTCTGCAGAACAAGCAAAATGCTCTCTAGCTCTAGATGTCCCACCAAAACTCGAGTTTGTGTCCCTGTGAGGCACCTCTGGTTGGGGATTTGCAGGGGCCTGAACTCAAAAATGTCCCAACACCCTGCACAGAGCCTGGGGCTCTGCCAAAACTGTCTCTTTGTGCCACCTACTGCCTGTAAAATGCTTCCAATATCAGTGTAGTTACTGTGAACACAGATTATTTTAGAATATTGGGGAGTTTCTGCAGTACAGAAGGGGAGGGTACTATTGACAAGCTTTTTCAGTTTTGTTACTCTTATTGATAAGTACCTGTGCCAGTTTTCTAATGTAAACCAGTGTTTTGTGTGGACCTGACTGGTGGAGTCACTGCCTTGAAATATCATGGAAGCAAATCCTGCAGGAACCTGTGGGGACCCCCTGCTCAGAGCAGAGTCAGCTGCAGCAATTTGCTCACAACCATGTCCATTTGGGTTCTGAACAGCTCCAAGGATGGTGACTCCATCATTCACCATGGGGACGCTGTCCTAGGTTTAACCCCTTTCACAGTAGAAAGGTTTTTCACATTTTTAAATGGAATTTCCCATATTTCAATTTGTGCCCATTGCCTCTCTCATCCTTTCGCTGGGCTCCACTGAGAAGCATCTGGCTCCATCTTCTTTATTTTATAAGATCCTCCTGAGCCTTTTCTTCTCCAGGCTGTGCAATCACAGCTCTTTCACTCTCTCCTCATGTCAGCTATGGCAATCCTTTCATGATCTCCACAGCTTTCACTGGATTTACTTGAGTATGCCCAAGTCCTGAGGAGCCCAGGACAGGACAGCACTGCAGGAGTGTCTCTCTTGTTCTGAGGGGAAGCATCACCTCCCTGAACTGCTGGCACAGCTCTGCCCAATGCAGCCAAGGATGCTGTTTGCTTTCTTTGCCACAAGGATGCATTGCAGGCTCTTGTTCAACTTGCTGCCCATCAGGACCTGGTTCTTATTATATTTGGAAATAGTTTCCAGGGTTATTTGGTATATCTACAGAATGAAGGAAAAGGTTTGAAATAACTCAGGTGGAGACAACATGAGTTTAGACACCAGTGGCCAATGCTTTGCTGGTGCTGAGAGGCTGTGGGGACTTGTGAAATGCAAAGGGGTCCCTCAGTGTAGTGATTCAATCGCAGAGCTGAAGAACTAACACAGGAACCCACCCCCCTACACATGCACTGCTGTACTCCCTGTAGGACTCTCTGATAATTAAATGCTATGGATTTTCTTGCCCTAAGAAAACAGAAAGTAAGTATATTTTATGTACCATTTTTTGAATTCTTTATAAGCTACAGTATCTGTACAAAGATTGCCTGGCAGTGGGAGCAGCCATGGCAGGGAATGGCCCACACAGATTGTCTGAAAACCAAAGGCCCCACAGCTGACGCCACTGCTCAGAAGCAGCTCCTCACGAGATGCAACTGCCTGGCCCAGAGTTGGCACTGAGCACTGGGTAGAAGGAGCTGAACCACAGTGAAATAATTCTTCTGTGTTGTTAAAATCTGTGCATGCAGACACCTCGGATCCTGGATTATCTTGGCTGCAAATCAGGAAGTGATGGGATGCACTTTCTTTTGGAAGCACAGCTTGTCTCTCTGTTGCTTGTCTGTCAGTGTGGAATCACTGTCTCTTTGTGTTCCCTTTGTACTTTTGGTCTTCATTTGTCCCTTTAAAGATTTTCATGTGACAGCCTATGAAATAAAGAGGAGGAAAATATATTGGCTAAATCCCAAGGTTCACAACCAGGTACCCAACACATGGTTTTTCTCCTGCTCCTTTGCCATAAACCTTCTGGGTGTTATCTGCCCACACCAAGAAAGGAACAGATGGAGGATTTAGTAGGAATGTGTGGATCTGGGGGCTTGGTCTAGGTCCACCTGTTTCCTGCAATGTGAGTAACTGAGTATCTTTCAAGCCCAGAGCCTCAGGACCTCGATCCATCTGTGACTGATCTCTGCAGAGGCAGCTGTCAGACAGCATGGCTGATTGTTCATGCAGGAGCCTGGCACGTGAGCTTTGCTGGCATGGCATCCTTACATCCCAGCAAATCAAGAGATCAGTTGCATAACTCTGCCAGCTTCAGAGGCTTTAGAAAGGCTTCAGCAGGTAAGGCTGAAGATGTACCAGCCACAGGGCTGGTGAGGGCAGACTCTTCGGTGCCAGTGCTGGATTGCAGAAGTGGGACTGCTCGCAACATTTGCATGTCCTGCACTGCAAGGCTTCTTCTCTTATTTGTCCCTACAACTTGCTGTTCCAACCAATGATGTGTTTCCATAACAGGAGGCACTAGCTTGCTGCTAAATTGTATTTTCCTTTGATAAGAGTTACCTCCCTTCACCTGTTATTCTTTGGTTTTGTTTTGTTGTTGTTCTCCATTAAAACTCAGTGAGCCAAACTCAACCCAGGGGCTCTGTTTGGTTCAACTGGATAACTCACCCTGACCTCATGTCACCTTTCTAATTGATTAGCTCTTGCTCAGGCTTGAACTGAATCAAAATCTATTTATTTTGAGTTGTCATCCAGTGCTAACCTTTCCTTTCCCATAAGCTGAACAGCTGACCCTTCCTTCCTTATTTCTCTTCCCTCTCCCTCTCTCTCCTAGTTGATGCTTCCAGCAGCCTTAACCTTGAGCGCACAGCGCTTGCTAGAAAGCGATTCACATTGCAAGGTCTTTCCAACCGCAGAGCTCCACCCAAAGGTAAAATCACCCATGCAGCATTTGGTCTCAGGCCATCTGTCTCCTGCACTCCCACAATGTTCTCTCCATCCCATGGTGCCATCCATCACCATTTCCTAAAGTGCTGCTGCATCTCACCCAAATGCTCCTTTCTGGTGCACACAAGTGGGTCCTCTGCTCCAAGACACCGTCACCAAAAATTGCTCCCACAGCAGCATTGGCAAGGCAGCCTCTGGGTTGGCTGGTTTGGTCTTTTACTGGTGCATTGTGCAAACAACATTTGTTTCCAGTTTCTCTCAAGGGTCAAAGTGTGAACTGGCTTTAAATGATCCACTGAACTTCTTTCAGCAGCTTACAGGCTTGAAGAAGGATATCATATCTGTTGTGCTACATGAGATTTTAATGTGTGAAATCATTCATTGATTGGATGTCTTTGTTTTTCCAAATATTGTTCAGCTGTGGCCTAGTGGGGAACAGGAAATCTGGGGTTTTATTCCACTTAATTTTGTTATATGACACTGTAAAATGCTGTGTTTTGAGTACTTTTGCATAACTGTTTAGTAGATATCCATGAACAGAGAGCATTGCAAGTTCCTGTGATGGCTGTACAAGGAAGAGACTTTAGAGGAAAGAAAGAAATATGAATAGAAATTAAATTGAATGACTACTTACATCACTTTCTGAAAAGATACTCTAATTACTCCCTTTATTGATTTTGTGTGGCTTTTCTCCTGTTCTGACAAATATTTCCTCTGTGAAACAAAGGGTTAGGATGCAGTGATGGAGAGCGTGAGCATCAAAGGAGGAAGAACCAAGATGAAAGCATAAAAGCAGAAATACAGAAGCATTAAGTTATAATTGATAAAGTAGATAAGAATGAACCAAGAGTCTGCACTGCTGCAAGATTCTGGCTACAAGATTAAGGGTGCATGTGGTAGTGAGGTTCAAGATGGACAAACAAAGTTTAATGTGAATATAAAAATAAGCAGGGTTTAGATCTTGTGACTCAGGAAAATCAATGACAAAACACAGATTTCAGAAATAATGTCATAATTTTTGCAAGTTTAGATCTACAATTTTGTTTGGGGTCCCTTTTACTTTTTTATTTGAGTTTTTCCTTGTCATATGAAATGTCTTGCTTTGTATTCAGTGCTCCAGGCAGTGAAGCACAGCTCAGAAGAGTTTGTATCCTCTCTGCTGTAGGTATTCTGAGTTCAAAGCCTTGCTGGGTCTGCTTATTTGAGATTCTTGTGGAACACCTCTTGCACAATGCCCCATTTCACTTTGTGGTGCTGATCTGCTGCTGACCTGCTCCTGGCCAGAGGGAACCACTGGCAGACAGGCTAGGTGGCCAGCAGAGCGTGGTCATTCCCACAGGCAAATCCCTGCATGGGCTGGCTGCTGAGGCAGATTGGGAGCTGGGAGAAATGAACAGGGAAATGTCTGCAATCAGCTTGTCCTGCTCCTGAACATTTTGTTTAAAGGTTTTTGTTACTGGCCATGGTGAAGTATGGTGTGTTGAGCTGAGCGTACTTAGGTTCAGACCTGTTGTGTCTGTTCCTGTCCAGAGCACATAAAAAGGAAGGTCTAAACAATATAACCAATATTGTTTAAATAGGAAGGTCTAAACAATATAACCAAATATTTTACCCAACTAACTAGGGTGAAAATGAGATTGAGTATCAACTGGCAGTGGAGCATGGATGCTCAAGAGAAATGCTGAACTGCCTGCTTAGGCTGGATATGACAGGCTAGAAAATGTTGTATATAATCATTTTGGTGATTTTTTGGCCAAAGGAATGTTGATGTCTGGAGAATAAACTTTAGCATCCTGTGCTCCATCAGTGCAGAGATCCCTGAGGCAGCCATCCCAGAGCTGGCACCAAAGTGTATCGAAAGTCCACACTCAAAGCACCCTGCGTCTCCCCACCATTGGGTCAGCATTAGCCATCCTGGTTTGCAGAGCCAAGTCCATATTCCTTGGTGTGGGCACAACTTCATCTCTTAGTGAAATGTGGGAAAGCTGTGTCTTTACTCCTGAGCAGACTTAGAGAAAAGGCAGGATGCTAAATAAGGAAACAAAAATCTACTATGTAGCCTTCACTTTTTCCAAGCTAGTTTGCAGTGGTAAAGATGGAAGCTCGGAGAATGTTTTCAGGCATTCACACAGTTAAATTTTAGAAATGACAAATGTGAACTCCAAACCATTCATGCTTGTTTTTCAGTGTATTTCAGGTCAGTCATCACAAAACAAGCAGTTCAGTGTCTAAAATGATCCAAACATCATCTGTAGACACATAGCCCATTTGAGCCATCATGCCATTTCTCTGTGTTTTGTAGCTGTATTTGGACACTGGTTGGTTGCTAAAATAATAATTGGCATAAATCTCTTTCCTGAAGTATTAAAATTGGTGCAATTGGAATTGCTTTGAAAATATGTTCATAATAGCACTTTGTGTGCTTTTCACTTTGTTGAGGCTATTTCTCCTGTCTGTTTTAGAGGAGCAACCTTTCTTTTCTTTACCCTTTTCCAGCTGCAGCTTTGCTTTGAACATCTTTTACCCTCAGTGCTTACTAACCTCTAACCCTGCCCTGCATTGCATCTGTCTATTCTCCCAGATCCAGAGTCTAAGGACAGAGAAGTTACCCGTCGCTTTTCCCTAGCCTCCTCCATCAGCACCACAGTTAATGCTTCTGCTGTGACCAAAGGTACTGTCATGCTGCTTGCTTAGCTCCCCTCTCCCTGCCTGCTGCCTGACACATTCACCTCCAAATGCTGCTCACAGAGAGAGTGCCTCAGGCTCAGCTTGTACAAAGGCAGGAGGTTCCAGTAGAAGAAGGGTCAGCACCACTGCAACACCTGCAGGGAGGCAGGCCAGGACATTTTGAATGTGTATTGAGGTGTGCTGCCAGCACACAGACTCTTTCCACTTTCTCCACTGTAGGCTTCAAAAAGTGTTCCTGGTGTCCATGGAAATGGGATTAATTTTTGGCTGATATGGGGTTAGGTTTCCAGCTTCTCCCTGGTTTGGATTAACTGATGTTCAATTGAAATTATTTCTCTGTTTCCTTAAAGCTCTTTAGAACTTTTGCTTTCAAGAAGGAGAAACTGTCCTCATTGCATTGCAGATATCAGATAGCAAGAAAGATGATACCAAACCAAAAACAGAGGAACAATAGATGCCAGTTTTAATTATGTTTAGCAATATCACTGTTATGATTATAAACTATGTTTGTAGGGAGATTTTCCTATGTGTAAGGGAGTTGGGTGCAGAATGCACTGAACTCTATGCAGTTTGTATGGGAGCTTATGGAAGTTTTATTTATGTGCTTTATTTAGCTTTAGAAAAGGCACTTTTACAAAATATATGTTAGTGTACTAGTGCCTAGATTTAAACTCAAAAGCAACCCATGCATTTAGGCAAATTGATTGTTTTGAAAATCAGTAGCATTGTGGGCACACATGCCTACATGTCAGGGACAATTTTAACAACAGAACTTACGGTCTTACATGGAATTCTGATTATACTGCCTTTTGGAAGTAGTTCTTGGAATGGAGTGGAGGAACTGATTTGCAAGGTTAAGATTTTCAGGACAATTCATGAATCAAAATAGAAGGAAAAATGGAAGAATTAATTTGTATAAAAATCTCTGCTCTATACTTGTCAGGAAGAAAGTTGCTCAGTATCTGTTGCCTTCTCAGCAGCTGTGAAGGATATGAGCCACATCCTTGGCTGCAATGAGGCTGGCAGGGAATGAGGACGCGGTGGGGTTCATGGGCAGAGGAAGGATGTGATAGTCTCAAAGATAGTCTCAACCTGCAAATGTTTCTTTGACAGCACCCTTAGACCACAGCACTAGAACATCCTCACATGGAAGTTATTACAGCTTTTTGCCATCAGCAACAATTCAGAAGTACATGATCAGTTGCTAAATTATGGGAAGACTGAATTATTTCCTAGTAATTATTTTCAAAGCTGAGGAACAGATTGAAACACATGTGTACAAAGAAAATGGGCAAACAAGGGTTATTCTTTAATGTGGTTTATCAAAGACAGTGTGTGTGAATTGCAGTGAAATTTAAAATTTGTTACAGTTTCATATCAAAAAGTCCTGTCCTAGAATCCTGTCTGCCCAAAGACTGTTGGCAATCTCTTGGGATACTGAGAAAGCCACTTCTGCAATGATTTTCAAAACTAGAAAACAGAATCAGTGCTCTTCAATTTAGTGTTTTATTTACATCATCTGCTTTAAGAAAATATTTCAGGTGACAACAGAACCAAAGCCTGAGTCTTGTTTCAGCATCAGCCCAGATGCAGATCTAGCCAGGGTGCTGTGGTCATCACTCCTGGGGCTGCAGCTGCCGCTGTGTCTGATCCTCACTCCCCAACATGTGCACTCGGGCCTCAGGGGAGGCTGGCGTCCCACACTTCTGTGAGCCAAAAGTGTTGGCTTTGTGGGCTGTGCCCTGCCAGCCTCACGGGGAAGGCTGGGGCTGCGGGTCTGGCTGCATTAGTGCCATCTCCTGGGCAAGAGTGAGAGGGAACTTCTGTGAGACCTGAAGGGAAGCAGAGTCTTTTGCTGTGATGTCTCAATATCTTCTGACAAAAGGGGTCTCTTCCCTATCTGCTTCCCAGAAGTGTGTATCTTCACCACCTAGAACCTAGGGGCTGGTCATTCTTCTGGGTGAAATGAAAAGTGTTAGGTAGTCAGTGTTTTGAGGTGGTAGGAAAGCAAGTTTCTTCTTTAACAATATTTACAGTCTTGTGACTCTGTAAACTTCACACAGGTCCCCTTGTTCCTGCAGTTAAAGTCAAGAGACATGAAATAAAGAGTGACCCAACTCCCCTGGGGTTTGAAGGTAGGAGTATTTCCATCCTGCATGAAAACCTCGTCTGATATTATTCACTGAATTCACATCTCATCACAGCTGGTGGATGACACTGGAGTCCATCAGGGGGTTAGGGTCAATTTATCTGCATAATTTGGATTAAGAGAGCTTTACTGTCTCCCTTGCCTGTCCCCTGCATTCATATTCACCTAGGCATGGGCCTAAATGAAACCCCCAGTTCTCTGCCTGTTTTGGGAAGTAAAGCGCTAGATTGTCACCAGGATCTGGATTTGCTGCCTGGCTCTGCCTCCCTCCACAGGGAACAGTAGCAGGGAGCCAAGGGGCTACTTTTCACCTTCACCTGCAGTCCAGCCACTTGCATCCCTCCTCCCTTGTTAGTGTCTACTCCTAATGAGAGAAGCAGGAGCCATATGCATGAAGACTACAGGAGAGGCTAGAGTGTGCATTAATAGCCATTTCAAGTGCAGTGTTTCATTTCAGACAAGCAGAATTTCCACCAATTTGTTGCATCAGATTCATAAATTACTGTTTAATAAACAATACCGAAGAGTTAAATTGAAATGCTGTTCCTCAGCCACTGAAAGATCACCAGTTTCCACTGTCAGCTTTCCCCTTTACCTGACCATTTGCCTTAGGGGGATACAAGGAGACAGATAGTTCTGTTGCAGGACAGGCAGAAGAGAGATGTGGGCTGAGGAATCCTTTCATAGCATCGTGTTGTTCTGCACAAAAGCTTGGTAGGAAGAGCTGGTGAACAGGTCAGTGATGGAATTGGTGAAATATTAGAGCTATCTCCCATGGCACTCCCAGCAGAAGAGGAGACTGGAACAGAGAAGTTGAAAGAAACAATTCAGAGACAGCAGAAGTAGTTTTCCTGTTTGCAGAATATTTCCTTTTGCCAGTGACCCCTAGACACATGTTTAGAACAATCCTGGCACCTAGCACCAGAATTTCCCAAAGTGTGGGGTTTATGCCTTGCTTTCCTCACTGACAGATGCCCTGATCTCAGCATTCCCTGTGGCTGCAGAGGCAGGGAGGATTTTAAGGTGCAAGAACTATCTGCAGCATAGAACTGACTTGCTCCTCACAGGTTAAAAACAAGGTACTGCTGCACAGCATCCCTCAGCAGACTGAGTACCTTTAAGTAGGAAACAATGAGCACTATTACCCCTCTACCAGAAGATATTGCCAGGGCTCTGACTGAGGTAATAACACAAGGGATTCGCCCCAAAAAATTCTGTTGCATTCATCAAGAGTGAATTCATTAATTTGTGGCCTACCTGGTCCCCTTTTGCTGCTATATGGATTAGGATCAAAACCACAGGATTATCACCTACAAAATGATTTGAAATGCTGCAAGGAAACTATGTTAAAGATGGGTAAGGATGCTGTAATGAAATAGAACACTGCACTGTTCACTCAGCAATTGTCTTCCTTAATTAACATCAATACTTCTGTTTGATTCATTTCGCTGTTCTCTGTCCTTCTCAGACTTACAGTTTTTCTGTGGAATGCTGCTGTCCTTTCACTCATTTGTGCTGGTCATGTGTCTCCTCTTTTATAACTGTTGGACCACAGTCCACCTGTTTGTTAAAGAGACTGTCAGTTGCAGAGGTGATGCAGGAATTCACTTTGTACTGGTTGTCTGGTCACTGTTTCACCTTGAAGACACAAATTGTACTTCCTGTCACAGATGCTTTTGAGAACACCATTTTGGCCCAGACTAAATGTAATGCCGGTTCCACCACGAGATCAGTGCCTAGATCTGCTTCACAGACAGGTAAACAAAATTAAAGTATTTGTACAATTTGAGAGTGCAAACTAAATTCATGATAATACTTACTCTCTTTATAATAAGGAGCATTTTTGCTTTTGGTGAATATTATTTCCCATCAAAACAATGAAAGAACAAGCTTGGATCACTAGCTTAGAAACAATGCCCCAGATTCTGGTTTTCTGAGGTCAGGATAAAAAAAAAAATCTTGTAATTGAAAGCAGAGAGCTCAGAATTTGATCTTATTTTATAATAATTAAGCATGAGAAGCAAGCTGTTTCTTAGTCTCTGTAATTAGAATAGTGATTTGTATGGAAGAGGGAGGCTGATGCATGTATTTGTAAGGAATTCTTGCTGATGAGGTTTCTAAATTACAGTGGCAAAAGACTGTGGAAGTTTTGTCTAATGGAGTGGAGAAATATCTTGTTCTCTTGGTGTTTGTAGTCCAGCCTGTGAATTTAAACTGAAATTGCAGTAGCAGTTTGAAGTTAATTAGAATCAGAATATCCTTGTATGTTTAGATTTTTGCTAGTCTTGCTGCTGTGAATAAACTGGTACAGGACAGTGTCACTTCAGAGGCTGATTCACACCTTTAGAAGTACAGATGACCAGACCACACCTGTGGGGTGGTAGCTGGGGATGCAGCTGTGCTGGAAGAAGGTCCCTGTGTCCCTTGTAACTGGGTTGCAGTTGTTGGAGCAGACAGTTCCTGGCTGGCAGAAGGGGCTGCAGAGCTGCATGACCACGTGTTGTACCAGCCGGTGCTTATAGCACAGAGGATGTGCATGGGGAGGGATTCAATAAACCAATTAATAAACCTATTTCTCCCAGATCAGGTCACCTTTCTGTTTACTGCCTGAACTGCCTGGCTTTGGTTTTGTATTGTCTCAGGCCAGGTTTTGGTGTGGGTCGAGAGTGCTGGGATGCGCATAGTCCCACTGTGTGAGCATCTGTCTCCATGCCTTGTGGTCAGAACTTTGCCTTGTTGAGAGCAATGGCCCACAGGATATAAAGAACTTGGTTCAACATCTGCTCAGCCCAAGTCCCTGTGAATCAGCTAATGCCCAGCAGGTACATTAATTAGGAAAGCACCTGGTAAATTGACTAATTCCATTCAGCTTGTGTCTGTCAGGGTTGCAGAATCATTTGGTAGATCCAAGGTCTGTTTCCTCTGAACTGGACTGTAGTCATTCCCATCCCCACCAGAAAAGTGACAGGCATCAAGTGCATCAAAGTGCAGATGATGAGTGTCATCTTCACAAAAGAGCCTGAGCTACCCTTTCACCATGGGAGCCTCAGGCAGAGCCTCAGTTTCCCTCAGGATACATCCTATGGACATGCCTTTTTAGGTGAAGAGAGACTGAATGTTGAGCTTGGGCTGGAAATCTCTCACTGAGTCCATTCCACTGGGTTGGGGTGGTTCTGGTGAAAATCATGCAGTAAGACAGGTAACAGCACAAATATGACTGAGATCTCTCCTCATCCCCTGGTTGTCTTTGTGCCTTGCTGTTTACTCTGTTCCTTCCCTGCACTTGCAGCCTGCCCCAGGGTATAGTACTGTAAATTGCTCAGGTGGTAACATCACCTTGGGGTGAGATGGTGATCAAAATTCCATGGCTTTGTACTTAAACATGTGCAGGTAAGCTGGAAACTGAATGATCGTGGCCTTCTGAAAGCCATGTCAGCACAAGTTATCATTTGCTCTGCAGGAAGATTCCTGGTCCTTGTTTTTTGTACCTCCTGAGCTGAAGGGATTGAGCAATGCTGAGCACTGGAAGTATCCATGGGTATGAACACTGCAGCCACACATGCTGCTTTCACACCAGGGACAGCGAGTGGTACAGGCTTTTAGAGACAGAATAATGGCTGTGACATAATTTTTATGGCAAAACCATGGAATAAGCTATAAAAAAGTGCCAGAAATTTGGTAAGTGGAAGAGTGGGAAGTGAATCTGTGACATTTATTTTACAAAGACTGATTCTCAAAGAGGCTAATGTCTGATAGCTAACTCTTTCTGATTTATCTCTTTTGAAAAGGTTGGCCCAGCAGACAAATGCCTTCTCTAGATACATTTGAAGATTTTGAAGCCATCCCTTCCAGCATGGATGAACTCTCCAACTCTTCTGATTTGGAGGAAGAGACAAACCCTAACAATGTAATTGCTTTTTAAAATTACACTGCCCTTTCCTAGCACAGCTTCCTCCTCTCTAAGGTTCACAATGTAACCTGCAAAGTTTGGGTTCATACCAGCCTTTAATCCATGGATGTGTGGGAATACAAAAGATGGAAATTTGATCTCGAGTGTTCTAAGATTATTACAAGACTTTTGTTGATCAGAATGAGGATCATAAAAAGTCACTCATACTTGTAAGCTGTCACTTTGCCTGCTACAAAAGTGAGGGAAAACTCTGAGTCATTGAAAAAGTAATTTCAGATTTTTTCAGATAACTTCACCTGGAGTCACAAACCCAATTTTTCTATCAGAATAATGGCTGGTGGGTTAAGCCTAAAGTCTAAATACAGAGAACAGGTCTATCCAAATTTTGAACAAAGTTTAACCTGGTCATGATAAAACACAATTGCCTACTCTGGCAATCTCTGCCAGCTTGAAATGCCTAATTCAGTATTTAACTGATCTTGCATAGTGTTCTTTCATCCATACTGATTTTATTTATGGTGCCTTGTTTCATTCATTTTAGGGGAGCAATCTCTTCCGGGTTGAAGGCAGTTTTGACAGCTGCTTCCCAGATTCTCTTACCCTTGAGGATGGAGATTTAGTGCAATTTGTGCAGGAAGGAGAGAATGGTCAATGGTGAGTATGGCAGAGAGACAGAACTGGACAGGTAGAACAGCCATAACCTCCTGGAAAATATTCAGAATAATGTGAAAGTCTCTTCAAAATCAATCTAAATCCGCTCAACCCATTGATCACAACATGAAAGAGGCAGTGGGAGGCATGAACACACAAAGCAGCTTTGGTTAATTCCACCTGGGTGGCTTTGATCCAAAATGCTTGTGATATGAGGTTTAAGGGACAAGTTTCTGTAAAGGAAATGGGTGGGAATAGTTGGGCTTTTGACACCAGTAGGACATCTGTCAAAGGCAGCACCCTCCTGTAGGATACATCAATAAAATCCCCACACCTTCCACTGAGAACAATTTAGCCCCAAAATTTTAAATATGTGATTGACAAAGAGGAATGAGATTGGCCCCCTGAACTCACCTATGCTTTGGTGTATTCATTTTCTCTTGCTGACAAGTGAGTGTTAGGAAGAGACCTGCCTGGACATCTGAATTCTCCCTTCACATGCATTTTGGAGGGAGAAGATCTGATCTTGAAATGCAGTCAGACCCTTCATTCAGAGCTGACAGCTAAGAGGGGAGTGAGGTCCACAGGGTAAAGTAGCTGGGAAGTGAAATAAACTCATCCACCCAAGGGTGGTATTTACAGCAAGAAGGATGGATGATATGAAATATTCCTTTTCTTCAGCTCTGAATTTAGAATCATGGAATCATTTGGGTTGGAAAAGATCTCCAAAACTGAACTATGAACCCAGCACTACCAAGCCCAAAGGCAGTATCCCTACCACAGGACAAGGCTCTGCTTCCTTGTCACACAGCCTGCTTGCAAGTGACCTTGCTCTGGGATAGTGGCTCACCATCTGACACTGAAGAAACTGACACCTGTAGGTGACCTTATCACTCTCCACAACTCCCTGAACGGTGGTTGTAGTCAAGTGGGGTTGGTCTCTTTCTCCAGGCAGCAGCTGACAGAACGAGAGGATGCAGTCGCAAGCCGCACCAAGGGAAATATAGCTTGGATGTTAGGAAAAAGTTTTTTACAGAAAGAGTGATAAAGTACTGGAATTATCTGCCTGGGGAGGTGGTGGAGTCACCATCTCTGGATGTGTTTTAAAAAAGACTGGATGTGGTACTTGGTGCCATGGTTTAGTTCAGGTGTTAGGGCTGGGCTGGACTCTATGATCTTGAAGGTCTCTTCCAACCCAGTGATTCTGTGATTCTGTATGGATACCTGTAGGACTGCCCTGGGTCCTTTGCCTTCTTCCTTAGTTTAGGAAATAATAGCCCAACACACACCTCTAAGAAACACAACCCAGGGAAAGGCAATGTAGGAAAATTCATTGACTGTTTTCTGAGTTTCAGGTTAGTGAAGAAACTGGTCTCTGAGAAAAGCGACTGGGTTCCCTCCAGTATATTGCAGCCGGCAGAGGGGGACAGTAACAACATAATTAAGAGCAGCAATGCAGGTAACAGAGAAAATGTGTTACTGGTTTGGTGGCTTTTTTCTCCATACTGAAAAAGGATGCAATAAAAAAAAAAAAGTGATAGAAAAGTGCATTTTCTCTATTGAAGAACTCACCTGAGTGCATGTCTGTGCTGCATTCTCTGGTGACATGGCTGAGCCAACCTGAAATTTGGTGCCTGTGTGTCAGAGCTAGTCAGGCACGACAGCTTTTAATTGTTTTCCCCTTTCTGAGGAGAACTTGAATCTCCCATCCAGCTTCTACAGCTATCAGTACTCAGAGTGGCTGCTTAACAGCGAGCCCAAGTGTCTCACACACAGGGTGTGCCTGCAGGACAGCTTTGATCCTGGCACGGATAGACTCTGGATGTAGACCAGCATCAGGGCTGTGCTTCTGGTCTAGGTTTGAAAACATTAAAATTTCATGAACCATTACTGCCTTCATCATATTTCACAGCTAGCTCCAAAAGCTGCAGGAAGGGCTGATCTGGCAAGATGTCAGCCAAATCAGCACTAAAAGTTATCCATTCTCAGCTTTGGTTCTGACCTAACACCCAAACAGGTTGCACTGGAAAAGCTGAATCTGAGCATCTCTGCAGTTCAAAGGTTTACAATTCTAGACCAATATTTGTCCATACTTAAATTCTATTTACCAAAATGTGTTCTGCTTTTCTTCTGGTAGCAGAAGAAAGCAAAATCTGGCACAGCCATTCCCTGGGGATCTGCAATGGAGAGCTACCAGCACTTTATTCTGAGTTACTGATCTCTTTTGATTTTTTTTTGTTTGTTAAAGTATTAAAGTTACACAGCAAAAGAGCCTCTCTTGCCTTTTGTGAAGGAATTAGGAGAGCAGTGGAACTGTGATTTTATGTTTTATTTTATTCCAGGCTTTTAACAAAGAACCTTAAGACTGTAGGTGGAAAATCCTGTAGACTTATTGTAGTGACAATGCCCATGTCCTCCTTTTCAGACACATACAACGATTCCTGCAGCACAGCCTCAGTAGAGTCAGACACGAAGGAAAGTGAGGTGGCCAAAAGCTTCCCAGCAGAACAGAGGGCTGGCAGCTGAACAGCAGGACCAGCCTTCCTCAGGACCCCGTCCACCTGTCTTTATCTTGGGTGGACACTGGATCAAAGCTGCCTTTCTCACAAGCTCTAAGGTTCATAATTCACTAATATTTTATCAATGTGAACAGATGAGAACTGTGCTGTCCACCTGGCAAGCTGGGAAAAACAAACTTGAAAGGAGCATTAAACATCCAGAAAACATCAAACCTACCTTCAGTATTAGAGGAGAAAAATGCTTCTTGCATTGATTATCAAACTGTTTCAGAAGATGTGGCCTAAATTAGGTCGACAGCAGAGCTGAAGAGTTTCTATGCACGCACCTTTTGGCAACTTTGCTTGAGCACCACATCACTGCAGAGGGGCACGTGGTGGTTATGAGTCCTTGCTCCACCCTGGGGTCACCTGGAGGTTTTTCCATTTGCTTGCCTCTGGCTGTGCCTTCCCTGTCCTTCTCAATTCCAGCTGATACATCATCACAAATGTGCCCTTTTTGCTGTCGGTCAACACCAAAAACACCCCACTTGAGGGTGGCTGTGCAAAGGAGACTTCTGGCTGGGACCATCAGAGGGGCTCCGAGCAGCAGTGACGTGACTCCTCTGCGGTGGCCCGGGAAGGCCCTGCTGCACACAACATTCCACACCTGGAATGCTGCAGGTGGCAGCTCCTGGCTGGGAGGTGCAGGGCCAAGCAGGGAAGTAAAGACGTGTAACAGCTACTGTGACAAAGAACACTCTGAACTCTTTTTACAGCCTAAGTCAATCCTCTGCCCCCTCTACAGTCTCTGGTTGCTGGATCACAACTCTTTGCATTTGGTGCCGAGAATTCAGTTGAAGGCCATTTACTGTCATATGTTTGAGTAGACTGCATGCTTTCCTTGTGTGCTGGGCTATGAGTAAATACATTTCACCTCCCATTTGGAATATACTTAAGCATTGCAAATAGGCAGTGAGCATTAGATGCTCCAATGAGTGGATAAAGTGTTGATGTTAAATACTTCTTTCCAGGACGTTTGATGAAAGGCAAATCTCTGCCATATAAGGATGTAATATATAATATAAAGTGATTACAGATGTTATGATTCCTACACAAGCCATTAGCTCATTTAGAGCAGCTGTTAAGGCATGAAGGCATTTTGATGGTAATTGGGTCTTAGGTCCCACAAAAGCTGCTAGTACTTTAGTAAAGATAAATATTGACTAAGGGTTGCAAACAGGCGAAGATCAGTCTAGTAAAAACTCAGAAGAAGCTCAAGAGTGAGTGAGTGGCTTTCACTCTTAGGGATGTTTTGTTTAACCCTCAGACTAGTAGTGTTTTATGTAAATAAAGGGCACTAAAAGCACTAGAAATGGAGATGAAGCAAAACCAAAACCCACTCTTTACAAATTGAACCTCTGAGCAAAGCAGTAGGTGTGTGTATCATTTCTGCTCTCACCTTCACAGGGACTCGAATGTTCTCCTTTGTGTCTCAGTGGAGGCTGGCGTTGCAAGTACCTTAGTGTGTGAGTCAGCATAGCTGTGGAGCAGGTAGATAGTCCTGTTTGAGAAAAAGCCTTGGAGCAGGTAAAGGCTTAGTCAGATTTCTTTTGCCTATGAAGACTTACTGGTTGATTATAAGTTGCACTGCGGTGATTGGTTCCCATGGCTCTTCTAACCCTCAATATCTAAACTCTGTGATTTTTGACATTTTCTGTTCATGACTAAAGGACCTGAGAGTTCTGTACCTTTCTGGAAGCTATTTTTGTCCTACAGAAGTAGGAGCTTGCTTGTTTTTGTTGGTCATTTACCTCAAAAATGACATGTAGGCTCTCAGGAACATGGATCCTCTTGGTCTACTGTGGTTATCAGCATCTTGCAGGAGGAATTGATTCCTTTCAGTCCCCTAAGGAAATATGCAGCAATGTTTTCTTATAGTGCAATTACTTTATCCTCTCTCTAAAATGAGTACATTCTGATTTCTCTATTACTAATTTTTGCACAGGAACAGTGCTGCTGTCTACCCCTGCCCTAAGCATAGGAGAGGGAAGGGCTAAGGAGCTTTGATTGCACATTAGTGAGTATAGTAAGCTTTTGTGTGTGGGAGAGAGAGAGATAGGGAAGGGTTAGCCTGGGTGTATGAAACTGACAAAATGAAGATTTGTGACATTGCTGATGGATGGAAAGACAAAAACCTGCACTTTGGAGTGGAGTTTATTTATTATTTTTGAGGAATCTCATTCTGATTGTGAAATGGTAGCGAGAAGTCTCTGAACTCAAGATGAGAAGTCAAGTGTTGTCAGTCCATTTCCCACCTCTGCATGAGCAGGGTGAAAGGTGTGCTGGTCCTACATCCCCTGGTGCCCTGACACCTTCCTGGAACATGGGAGCTATGGAATTTCCTGCTAAATGCTACATTTTACCACATATACAAAAATTAGGGACCCTCCAGGGAAAAGCAAAGCATTCAACCCCATATGCCCCAGTGTGCCCTCCAAGAGTGCCACTGGTGGCATCCTGTGGAGCAGTCTAGAGCTGGAGCAGGGAATGGGGTTGCTGAGGAAAAGAGGCCTGTCCCAGATCCAGACCATCTGTCATGGCAACTGCAAAGGTAGGGGCTGGATTATTGCATTCGCCTCCCTACTTTGCTTTTGAAAGCTTTTCTTTTTTCTTTTTTCTTTTTTCTTTTTTCTTTTTTTTTTTTTTTTGTCTGAAATATATTATGTTTTATCCTGCTGGACACACTTGAGTGTGTCCTGCTCCGTGGATGCCCTGGGAATGACAGGTCTCTCTGTCCCGTGGCTGTGCAGCAGTGGCACAGAACTCTGGTCTTTGGGAGCTGCCTGTGCCGCAGCTCCTCGGGCACACTGAGCCTGAGCAGGGAGCTCACAACCATTAACTGTGTCTTTAACCTTCCTGCAGTGCCAGGTGCCTGTTTCTGCCTCCACCCAGGGCACAGGGCAGCCCTGGCAGGGTCTCCTGGGCAGTGACAGGGCCATTTCAGGGCTGGCTTTGGGAAAGAATGAGTTCAGTGACAGACCAGGCTGCTGACAAGCCCTAGCGCAGCTCACAAAGGAGTAACCTCCTGGCTTTGCTGATGAGACAAAACGGGGTTTCATGACTTTTTGAGTTTTTTAAATAGTATGCAGGATAGTCTTTTAATTAGTGTATTTCCATCAAACAAGGTAATAATTAGGGGAATGACTCTCCATGTACAGTCTAGAAGATGATTTGGTAAAGCCCAGCAAGACTAATGTGTATGTTAGGGTATGCTTATTCTGTCTGTAGGTCTTTGACACCATCCTTTTCAGGTAGACGGATCTAAAAATCATAGTTTTCAAATAAGGATTTCATTTCAGCGTTGTTTGGAGATGATACAGTGACCATTTAGAAGTCATTTAAAAGTAATGGTTGTGACTGAGTTTTGGCTGTAGAAGACCCCAGATCCCAGGTAAATCCATGCTGCAGCAGCCCTTGCTGCTGCCCAGTGCCTGGCTGTGCTCCCTGGGCCTGGGCTGCTCACACCTCCCCTCCAGGCTGAGGGTGTGCCTGGGTTCTCCTCCCTCTGTGCTGCTGCTCTTCTGCAAGTTCTGCAGAAACTTCACATCCTCCAAACTGCCCTCAAAACTGCTCACTCAGGTGTGGCTGGGCTGCAGAGTCCTTCCTTACTGGCACCAATGGCGAACAGAGACAGGCAGCTGCACGACACACAAGTCTTGCTTTTAGTAAACCAAGCTAAAATAGAACCAGGCCTGATACTCTCCTCTTACCTTGAACCCCACCAGGTGGAGAACCAGACCAGTGGTCGTTGTCTTGAACACAAACAGCTGCAGCCAAACCACCTCTGAGCTCTGGCTTTTCTCTCCAGTGACAGCAAATCTCTGTGTGTGTGTCTTATGTTCTGGTCGTGTGTGTGATGAGAAGCCATTTTATTATCTATGATTTTCTTAGAGTCTTGATATTTCAAACAGGATTGGGTATGAGAAAGGCCATGTGCTTTCTTTCCAAAAATACTCAAAGACTTCAAATGTATATATAGCTGATTAGAAATATATAAGAATAATAAGAAAAAAGATCCAAAATGTGTATTTCTTCTTGCAGCTGGACTGAAGTAGCTGCTAAGATTTCCTCTCCCCAGCTGAGAATTGGTACACTTTGTTTTTCTTACATGATTTCCATGATGTTGATAATGATGTATTTGTATATTGTGACTGATGAGAGATAATCAGACAGGGAAAGAGCACAGAATTACCTGTCCTTTTTTCCAGTCAAGACAGAATGTATGAATTTATTACAAGAAAAAAAATGTGCAAATGAACTTCCTGTAATTAGGCCATTCTGACCTGTGTAGAACCACACTTTGTTTGAAATTTATAAAAATTATAACTAGTACCAAACCCTGTGGTTGATGTCTCTATATGAAGCAACAAGTAAAATGAGATTATTTTTTTTTTCTATTTGAAATAAATGAATTATCAGTAAAGGCACATTATCAAAGCTGAAAAAATCCACACGTTTGTCCAATATAACTTTAACTTGTCCAACATGTGTCAAAAGGCAGATTAGGGGTTTTTCTCCTTTCCCCCATCTCCCTTACTCATGCTCTGAATTGCTGGGACTCTTAGAAGAGTGCAAAGGTTCACACAGACAGCTCAGAGGAAACTGTAGATGACTTTATAATAGTTATTCCTGAGATATCTGCGTGCCTTTGGCTACCAGTGTTCATTAGGGAGTGCTAATTGACCCAAATACAAGCTGTGGACCATGTAGAAAGGCAAGCAGAAACCTGAAATGAGACTGCAGAAAGACAGTGCAAACCGAGCAAGATAATTAGGAGCACACCGGATGCCAGTGTGGGGGTGGCTTTGTTCCCTGCCCCAAGCTGGCAAATGCCCAGGGCAGGGAATGTCCAGGGCAGGAGTGAGCGATGCTCTCCCGTGGCACATCCAGGCGTGCAGCCAGCACTGCCCACACAGCTCCTGCCCCAGCCCGGGAGCTGTGCAGGACCCTTTGTGGGACAGGGGCTGGGATGCAGCACTAACAGAGCTCCCATCCACCCTGGACAGGGGCTGGGATGCAGCACTAACAGAGCTCCCATCCACCCTGGAGGGTGCAGGCCTGGGAGCAGCACCGGGCCAGGCAGCAAAGGATGGGGCAAGGGCCCGGCTGGGGCTGTGCTCAGCCCTGCCTTACACTTAGCAGGTGCTCTGTGGGGATGGTCACACCTCTCCCTCCTGTGCCTTAGCGGAGTTTGGCCTTAAATAAAATCCTTTCTGAAGAACACAGGAGAGGCACTGAATTACTGCTGGGGCACTTTGCACCAGGCTCTCAGAGAGGGACGGAGATGCACGGCCTTGCAGAACCCCAGGTCCCAGATCTCCTCCCAGTAAGCCCAGCAGTCATTTCTCCTTTCACTTTCTTTCCTAACCATAATTTATTTCCTTCTGCGTGAGTCTGCAGACGGAGGCATCGCTCTCCCCCTCCCTCTCCACCTCCTTCCCAGCCATGTGACTGAGCGCTCCCTGCCCCGAGTGAAACTTCCCAGCCCGCAGGAGAGCTGGGTTCGCTCCGCAGCCGCTCCCCGGGAGAAGCAGCGCCTCTCGCAGCCGTGCTGGCCATGGGGAGGAGCGCACGGCAGCTCATCTCGCTGACCCTCGCCTGTGGTGAGTAACAGCATCATTTCTACCTGAAAAACGGGACATTATGCCGGTTTTTTTGCCTTGCAGTCAGGACAGCACCCGACAGACTCAAAACTTTGAACAGTTTTGTTGCTAGCACTAAGGGTGCTTTCAGTAAAGTCCCACTGCTAAGAAATAACCATAACTGCTGTTAATTGCAGCTGCCATACACTTAGTTTGATGTTTTGCTCTACACTTAGTTTGATGTTTTGCTCTCTGTTTTCCCTTGAACTGTGTGGTGGCATAAAGTCTGTGTGAAGGAGTCAGTTCAAAGCCATGTTAGAAGCAGATTTTTTTGGCTTTGCTTTTCTTAATTAAAAATAATTTCCACACCTCCAGAACTAACTGAAAATCCTGAGTGCCAAAAGCAGGAAAGATAAAAGTAAGGAAGCGTTGCTTGAGTTGTTAATTTATCCACACTGCAAGATGCAGTGCAGGATCAGGAAAGGCAGGGGCTTGGAGAAGACAGGCTGGGGCTTCTCTCAATGACAAACCCCATTAGAGTCACCATTTGATCCTTAATGCTGCTCTGGGGAACCATACACATGAAGGAAATCTCTCAGTGCTTTAAGTCACTGCTCAACAAGTGCAGTAGCACCAAATTTACCTGATGAAGACAAAATGTGACTTAATCTGTGGAATGGCCAAGGGCTTGAGCTCAGTGTTTGGTGTGTTTTGCCATCGGCACATGGGGATCACACAAGGATCAACCCCCGTCCCCCTCCCAGTCCATGGGCAGGGAAAGTGCCCAGGGACTCCACCATGAGCAGTTCCTGCTGTATCTCTCTGCTTTCCTGTGCCTGCTTCATAGCCAAAGTCTGCTAAAGTAGCCCCAAGACATACAAATGAAAGAGCAAAATCAGACTGAGGAGCAACACTAATAATTCAGTGGTCAGCAATCACTTTTGACCAGAAAGAAGTTGTTTCCTCTGTTCCTTACCCATTTTTCATACTTTGTTTAATAATTTGTTGTGATGTTTCATTAATGTCACAAAGTCAAGTCTTTCTATGCAGACAGGGAATGAAACAGAATTAGTGCTGAAGGGATGAAAGTCAAATGGGTTGGAGGGAAGCTATGACAGTACTGAAACCTCTCAGAAAATCTTGGTGCTTTTCCAATTCCTCAAACAAACCAAAGCAGCCAAGGCTGGTGAGAGCATTTTCACTGATTACAGGAGCCAGTTCAGGTTTTGTGTCCACTCAGAATCAGTCAACTAAACAGGAGGATTTCTCCTGGCAGCAGAAAGTAGAAAAAAGCCGCTGGGCAGTGGAACAGATGAATGTGGTTAGATGAATAGGGGACAAAAATCCTCAGTAAGAGTTTCTATCACATACCCCCAGTACAGGATGGAAATGGCACAGCCAGGCCATGGCACTGAACACTCAGCCAGGCTCCCAGAGAGGAATGTGGCCATGCTAAGGAGCCATGGAAGCCTTCCCAGCCTCAACTGGAGGGTAGGTCAGTGACCCCAAGGGCCTATCTGCCCCTTCATACAGCAGAGCCACCAAACCACCTCCAGCAGCTGCCCAAACACAGCCAGTGCCAGTGGGTGCAGCTGAGAGTGATCCCTGCCCAGCCCTGTGGCCAAATGCCTTTTGGGGAGACAGTCCAAGCCAGTGGATTTAGCAGTGTGGCCATGCTCTGGCAGAAGCCCCAAAATGCTCGGAGGAAGAGCCTGGTAGTCACCCAGTGAGCAAGAGCCATGGGCCTTTCTAAAGACATTTCTTGCTTTACCCCTCAGGTGACCCTGTCTGGCTGAATAATGAAAAATAATTAGGTTGAAATGACCTTTTAAGGAGTTTTATTTAAAGGTGGCATTCTAATGTCACTTCAATAATATTTCTTTCTACATCTGTGTTATCTGATCAGTAATCAAAACCAATCTGTGAACTGAAAACTAAGACCTACAGACAATTTAGGACTTGTGTACATTTATATATGGGTTGTTTCACAGTCTTAGAGGGGAAGAAAGAGTGAAAATTTCAACTTCTTCTTTCTTGTTTTCATCATGCTGATACAATTGGACGCAGCTACCCATAACTGGTGTGAGGCAACTGCTCCGGCTTTCCCCAGACCCCACAGAAGGAGATCAGTCATCTGATCAACAGTTCTGCACCAGCTGTGGTGAAGTGTAGGGGCAAGAGCAACAATGAGCTAAAGTATCATATGAATTATGCATTTTTAGGTTCATTTTGAGAAAAATCACAGTATTTTTTTTAGATTTTTCAACTGTCTCTAGTTGGCCTTTGACGGTAACACCTAAAGTGGTCAGGTGTGTTCTGTACAGCTCAGAGTGGAACCCAGGCAATTTTAGGAGTCTGGAATATTTACATCTACATTTCTGCTCTTCTCCAGCATAGCCATTTTTAAAGGAAAATTGTGTTAAGGGTTAAGATCTGTGCATCTCCTCTTGTTCCTTTGGTTTTTATGTTGAATTTGATTCAAAACCCAGTAAGTCTTATTATTCTTACTTAATTTATATGTATCTGAAAATTGTTAGATTTTGTGAGTTCAGCTATTACTGAAGATCTCTGTTCATGGTGAGTGGCAATAAATAAATGAATACATGGAAGAACTTGTGAGATTTCAGCCAGTTTTACTCTAAACGTGCCTCTGGTATTAATCTGTCCTAAAATCCTAATCTCAGCAGCCTGCCTGCCATCAACTTTGACACTGATTCATGAGAAATTCCTTTGAAAGAACAAGTGTACAGTGAACTCAGACATTTTTGTTGAGGCATTCTCTGTGGAGTTGTACTTCTGGGAATATGAGCTGTCTTGGACTTTTGGGTTCCTTCTGTCTCCAAACTGGAGAATTTATCTCTGTCCTCGCACTAATTTAGGCAGTAAAGCACTTTAACTACACCTATATCTTCATGTACATCAAAGAATTCACATACATCAGTGATATATTTCTTTAATTCAGCCTTGTCTTTCCAGAGTCTTGTTGCATACTCACTAAGACGCAAGCAGAAGAGTTGTGACATTTAAATATTCTACAATGTACTTTCCCACTTTTTGTTCACTTCTGTATTTACTTTTAGGAGCCAGATTTTTTTTTTTTTTTCCACTTCTGCAATGGACATGTTTCTGAAAATGTTGTTAGGTGGAACCATAATTTTGGTGCTGTAACTATTTTCTGAATTGGTCCAAAATACTCCTGGATGCTGCACCCTGATTTTTTTCTCATTTCTGAAAGCCCATCACTAAGAGGGATGGTCTTTCTTTGGGTTCCTCCAGGAGGAAGAACTTCAGGATTCAAGCTGACATGGCTACAACAAAATCATAAATAAACACTTGGAATTTCCCTGTTCCCAGACTGGTTTCCCAGACTGGTTTTCCAGACCGTTGTGAATCACTTTAAGGCCATTGCACTGCCTCGCTTCCTTCACACACACAGACATACCCCTTTCCCTACAGTTTGTTGTAAGAAACCAACAACCCCTTTGGCTGCTACACCCACTTCATCTTCCTTAGACCCGACAATTTGCTTCCAGCAAATCTGGCTGAACTGCCTGCAGGGAATTCTTGTGCTGCCCAGGGATTGTGCAACATGTGGTTCCTCAGTGTGTGGAGAGCTGGGAGCCAGTGTGCTCCACTGGGATGGGAATACTCAGAGATGTGAAACTCGGGGGTGTGGTGCCTAGCTGTGGATAGTCCTACAGAGTGTCTGCTTTCACTCTCCTATCATGACTGGGGCCAAAGGAAGAGTGAAATTGTATCACTCATTTCATAACAGAACCAGTGCAGGTATTTTGTGTTATTTAGTTTATCAACACAAAAGTGAAATGTAAAGGTTTCTAGACTACTGACTTTAGTTTCTTTGCAGCATTGTCCTCCTGCTTTGCTGAAGTGGCCCTGGGGGTCGAACTGTCTCCAGAAACCACATCCTTCCACCAAATGGCTACTTCTGCTCAGCTACTTTATCATCCTTCACCCCATCAAAACACCCCACTTCGTTTTAACAGCACAGGCCCTCTTCAGACAACACCCATGAGCCACAGAACAGCTGAGCAGACAGCTGAACAGCTCCAGGCAACATCAGCTCCGGGCCAGCACACGGCAGCCGGGGCAGGAGCAGGCACCGTGTCCACAACAGCCGCAGACAACCCCAGCACGGCCGGCCAGGTCACGACACCGGCAATACCCTCGGTTACAGCTGCAGGGAAGAGCACAACCTCTCCCTCTGTGTACTCCAGCAGACATGGGAGCAGACCACGTGTGAGCACAGGAACCGCAGCAGCGGCCACCAACACCTCCCTGAAGCAGGAGACAGCAAGTACCCAGGGGACAGGTGCCACCTCCGCCGCTGCAGCTGGCAGCACACGGTCACAGAGACAAACAACAGCCACTGGCGGCCCAACAGCCACGGCTGTGACCAGCACAGCCACCCATGCAGGGACACAAACAGCCCCCACATCCCCTGGCAGCACAGTGAGACCCCCTCCCACCCCGCAGCCCCCTGCCATCCCCACAGGCACCTACACCCTTTCCGATGGGAACGGGACCTGCGTCAAAGTTGTCATGGGCCTGCAGCTGATGGCTCGAAACACACAACAGGTGAGGTGGAAGCTGAGCTTTGTAGTGACTTCATTCATTGGCTGGAGTTTATTCTTCCTCTTTCCAAGGCATTTTCAGAATTAGCTTCTATGATACAAGTGAGTGGTTTGCTCCAGTCTAACACCCCTCGTGTGCCGCAGCTGCTGTACTTTGGCCTGTGTGATGATGATGCCAAGGGGACATAAAGGTGCTTTCTTACTTCAGCAGTATTTGAGTGGGAGCAATTCTGGGGCAGGAGATCAGCCTGCAGGGTTATGTGTGCTTTCAAGAATGGGAAATTAGTTAAAATCTGAACTGACTTCAGGTAAGAGCTTGACATTGTGAATTGCAACGAAAGCAAGAAATTATCAGTTCACAGATTTGGATTTAGAGATGAGTTGTCCTGATGCTGATGTATGGACATTTTAGGATCATGTGAACTGCCAGGTCCAGAAGAGCTGGTCTTCTTTTCCAGAAGTGATTGGCTGAGAATGATTCGGCTAAAGATGTCATACAACCTGAAATGGCAATTGTGCCCTTCAGGCTTAAGTTTTTGTAGTCTCCATTAATATAACACATGGAACTACATCCTCAGGCTCTGAAGTTCTTATGGTTGAGCCACCCCTTTTACAAATACAAATATTCATATTTGATGGCTGAATATTTCTAACATAGGATGAGTGTCTAATGTTGGTAAAGGTAATTTTCATCCCTCGTCCTGGCAGAAGCCAGGCAGGGAGCAGGATTTCCAACCTCACCAGACCATAGTGAAATGTTTATAACAACATAAGGTGATCCCTCTTTGTAAACTACCACTCACACTCACTCACCTGACCCTGCCTGAATCACATCAGTTCACTGAATGAACAGAAACCCAGTATTTTCTGCCAGCTTAATGCATTGGAACAACTCAGACAACTGCCAGTGCTGATTTGTGAGTGGGGAGTGACCCTGGCAGGCAGCAGTTCAGCTGCCACCACCACTGGCCTGTTCGTTCAGCCATGCAGAGCCTGTCTGGGGGCAAAAAAAAAAAAAGGCAAATCTCTGCAAGTTTTAAAGTTATTAAATCTCTTTAAAAATTAAATTTGCTTTTAAATTCCCCCCTCCTCTTCATCACCAACCCTGCAATGTCTCTTCTCTCTACAGGAACAGATGGAATATTTGACTGTCAACCCCAATGCAACAAAGATATCTGGAAGCTGTGGGATCGTGCAGTCTGAGCTGAATTTAACTTTTAGTGGAGGATTTGTAAACATCACCTTTGAAAAGGTAATTGTTGCATTTAGAGGGAAGGAATGTTTAGGACTGGGAAGCAGGAATTTAGGCTGCCTTTGATCCAGCTTGAGCTGTGGGAAAAGGCATTTTATCTATCTCTGTGCTTGTTTTCCATCTGTATATAAGGCATGGTTAGTCCTGTTCTTCTCAAAGGGCTAGAACCATAGAACCATGGTTTAATTAATTCAGGTTGGAAAATACCTCTGGAGGCTTCCTGGTGCAATGTCGTGCCCACAGTGCAACTGAATTTAGTGTTAAATCAGGTCTGTTTGAACTTCCAATTTGGAACTGAAGGGTAAGCACAGTATTCTGACATCCTCTGACAGAAAGTGCCAGAGAGCAGCATTAAAGCTGCCCATCAAGCAACAGAAAGTCTAGGGTTAGCCAAGCAAAATCTGAGTCTGCTTTTTACATAGGTAAAAGTCCCATGGGAGGGAAGGTCAGGCCTGCTGTTTGCATTGGAGTGGTGCAGAGGGAAGGGTTTGGGACTGGAGTCCCTGTGCAGGAACAAGGTGTGCTGGGAGCTCTGACTCACACTGTCAAGTTGCTCTCAGCCATTTGCTTCCCCTAAAAGCCAGCTGGGGTTATCAAATTCAAAGGACAGCCTGCACAGTTTTAAGTGCCCAGGAGCCATGACACATCCACAGCTGAAGGAGTCTAATTTCATCTAATTTCTCAGTGGAAAATTCCAAACAAGTGAACTGCAACAACAAAAGTGTAGGTAAGCAGCCTTAAAATACACCACACCGGGGAGACCTAAAATACACACAGAAACTTGGGCAAGATGAGATCGATCTCCTGCTTACACAGTGGAAAACTGAGCTTTGGTTTTGGCATTGTATCTATTAATTCCATGTTCCCCACTGGGCCCACATCACATGTAGGTGTGGCTTTAACACAAGCTACCAGGAGTGCTGCAGCCTTTATAAGCACAGGAGAAAATCAAAAAATCCCTGAATGCAGCCATCCTCTTGCTAACTTGGGCATTTGCACATTTTGGGAGGCAGCACTATTTACCTGAAAGCTGTAAGGGCTGGGTGATGATGCCAGCAGAGGTAAAACACAACTACCTGTGTATAAAGTGATTATTGGCAGGGAGGAATGGGCAGGAAGATGGCACGGGTTGGATCCCATCGAACTCTGGCAAGTGTAATGTGCATCAAGGCCAGGGCTGAAAGCTGCATCTGGCCATCACTGCTGATCTGTGTCCTTCAATTAATGAAGCTAAAGTGTCAGTCTTGCAGCCTGGTTCCAAGCTGAAATTAGAGACAAATAAGAAAAGTACAAATGGTTAATCAGTCATTTTCCTAGAAAGCCCAAGAGGGAACAGCGAATTATACCCCATATTTGTCTTTAATTTTTGAACAGAGAAAATATTTTGATTAATAGTCATCTTTATTTTAGCTTATGGCAAAAAGTTTTCTAAGAGCTACAGAGTAAAAGTAAGGTAAAAAATGAAGGAGCTCTTTCAAAACAAAGGATCAGTTCAGACTCTGAGTGTTTGCTTTAAATGTGTGCTTCCTGCAACAAGAGGAGCATTTTTTGGTGTTACAAGAATCCTTAGAGAAAGGCTGGGGATTCGAGTACCTACGAAAGCCCCAGGTTGCAGCAGTGCTAAGGAGAGTGATGTGAACCTTTAGGAGGTGCTTGACTTATCTTGCCCTGAAAAAGGCGGTTTTTGGCACAGCATTAGACAATTCACCATCCACTTAAAGATAAGCCTCAAGAGCATAGCAGGGCTCAGCTTGGACTGCTTTGAAATTGAAGTTAATAAGAAAACAGTTTGCTGCTGGCTTTTTGTGTTTGGTCTCTGCAGCTTCTGTCGGTGCTTTGAAGCAGGAGTGCTCCAGCAGTGGCACTTGTGGCTGTCCCTGGTGGGAGAGGAGCTGGCTTGGGCCCCGGGGCTGGGGTGGCAGAGGAGAGGGGCTGGCTCAGTGCTCACCACTGCAGCGGCCTCTGTAAAGGGCTTGAAAAAAGGAAGTCGTGTAACCAACCCACAAGATGTGAAGTAGGGGTAGGTGCTTTCCACAAGCAAAGTTTTTAACTGTGGCCAAACAGAGCGAAGCACTGCCACCCAAAAATGGTTATATTTATGTATTTAAGTTGGAATGATGCTATGAACCTCTTCTCTGGTGTATTTCTTTCTTCCATTTTCCCACTCCATCCTGCATGTGCACAGGAGACATCCATGTCTACTGCCATTTATCCACCAGCTTCACTCACCAGTCCCTGTATGCTTACAGCAGGAATTAAACTGGTTAGCAGGGCTGCTGCATGAGGCATCACATTTTACTCCAACACTGCTACCAGGGGGAAGTTCCCAGGGCTGGCTCTCTCCAGGGGAGGGCAGTGTCCAAGTTACACCAGGGTTTCAGGGCACGTGTGAATTTCCTGGCTGGAAATTCAGTTCTGTGCTGTTGTACCAGGTGTTTTCCATGTCAGCAGTCTTCCTACTTTAGGTTATCACAAGTATCTCACGAGTGCCCAGCTTGAGCAGTTTGTGTAAAATGACACCTGCATGGTCCTGTTTCACTGAACTGAGGAGAATTGATGATGCAGCAGAGATTCGGAAAAGAAAAATACATCCAAGAGAGTTGATTCTTGGGTCTCAAAGGTGATGCTTTACAAAGTGTTTCTTTGGAAAATTCTTTATGACCATTTTGCTGAGGTGAGCTGCGTTTCTTTCCCCTGAAAATATGAGTATGTATTAGGAGTAAAGATATGTCTTCTTTTGCAGCAAGCTCCAAGTTACTCAGTCACTAAAATTGAGAGCAGAATACAGTTATCTTCTGAAGGTCAGTGATTTTACCTAGTCTTAATTTCATATCAAACTCTTCTGGATGTGGGATAAGCTTTCATATCTTTAAAACACTGGATTTTGCAAATATGTGTTTTATCAAGCTTTCAAATGTGTCATTCACCTAAATCTTACAGAATAAAAATGGAGGAGAAGGGATCTGGCTTAGTTACATCACTGTTATTACATTTTCTTTTTGATCCCAAAAGCTTTCCCTGCCCCACTCTTTCCGAGTAGAGATTACTTCAAACCTTGCCTGCTCCTGTGAGAATTCTAACCCACTTGTGCAGACTCAGTTTGTTAAAATGTGATTTCAAGAATCATCTGAAATTTTAGCCACTTTTTCAGACCTAAGCTCAGCTGAGTTGCCCATTAATAGTTAAAGCACTCATTTAAACATGTTAGAAAAATAAGTGAGAGTTTATGGCGAAAATGCTCATGCTTTAGTCACCTCTGGGACCATGTTACCTCAGAAAGATGTTGGTTCCAATGGAGTCAGTGTTGATTCTCATCTGTCTCTCTCTGGCCTCCAGGTATGCTTTACTATGCAGCACTAAATAAGAAGCTGTTCACAACAAAGCTGGGGAATTCCTTTAAGTGTGCCAGCAGGCAAACCTTCACCTTGGAGAGGAACTTCCAGATCCTCTTTGTTCATATGCAGCTGCAGGCGTTTGACATTGTGGGTAACCAGTTTGGAAAAGGTGAGTAGAAGGATGCTTTTCCAGCCTTCCCAGATCTACATGTCAGCACTCTGGTGGCCTGATGGATGTAATCTGCTAAAGTCTGCCCATACACATCCCACTGCTGTTTTCTCAACCATTCCTGAGTAATTTCCATCACAGTGCGAATACCTATGGAGGATGGAAAAATATCTTTGCCCCTTTTATTCAGTACCTTCTGTTTCATCTTCTCATTAAAAATGTTCAACTCTACAGCCACAATTTTCTTCATCCATTTTCTCCCCGAACAAGCAGAGGTGTGTTCACCACCAGTGCACTGCTCAAACCCCAACGTGCAAAGTTCATTTCCAGGTCACTGTTCTCAATATAGCCAGATTTTAGCTATTTTTAAGGGCTCCCGGTACTCACATTGTTCCACGGCTGCAGCAGCAAAACTGCCAGCTCATAAGGGATATTTGTGAATGCAGGATGGTGTTTTCAGAGCAGCTGTGTCTAGACATGATGAAATATGCTCCTGAGGAGGAGCACAACTGGCCCACTCCCAGCTTCAGAATTAAACATGATGCTCATCTCTTCAGTTTGTCTTTTCTTGGACAGGAAAACCACAAAGAGGCAATCGGGTATCTCAGTAAAAGACAAAGGGAGATTCAGTGGGACCTTGTGGTGCACAGAGGGGCTTACCAGGTGCACAGAGGGACTTACCAGCTTTCCAGCCCTTTAGATGCAGCAATAAAACATTCTCTCTTCTGCCACTTACCTTTCTGCATGCTTATAAAATATTGCCCCTTGTTCCTCTTTTTACTTTAGATCTGTCTTTTGACTCAGATTGGCTCTGTTTGACCAGTTCTTCTGTTAGATCTCCATTTTGGTTACTTTTTCCATTCTAAAAGGAATATAATGGGAAACAACATTTGGAGCTTTTTTAAGACATGGTCCTTCTCCACACTGAGAATTCTATCTATGCTCTCATTCTCATTAAATATTTTCATGGGATAAAACTGAGCTGGAAGAACTCATGGGATCCCATCTGGTCCCTGCATTTCCATTCAAATGTATACAACAAATGATCTTAATTATGGGATAAGGTATGGCCTCACCTCCAGGGGAGACTTCCCTGAGAAAGATGCTCTCTGTTACTCTCTCTCTCCCTCCCTCCCTCCAAGTCAGACTAATCTCTGCTAGTCAGTACCATATACAAATTTAAATTAGTTTTGCTCTTAATCAGAGAGCTGATAAGGCAGATCCCGCCTGTGAAATAATTCCCCCGTGGCTATAAAACAGTCGTGAAACTGCTGTGTATTGGCTGCATATGCAGACTCTGAAAGAGAAAATCCCCAGTCAAGGAATGACTAAACACATCACCAACCTCCTCCCCTTGGGTGTCTCAAGACTGATGGTTTCACTTCTGTTGCTCCTGATTTGCTTATCCTTAAATGGGGAAGAAAAAGAAAACATTAATGGTCACTGGTTTCAAGTTCCTTGCAATGCTGTACAGATTATAGCAGTGTTCCGTCAGTTGCCTGATCTTTTTGAATCTGGAAATCTGTAAAAGGGCCTTCTGTACTTCAGTGTATCAGAAACAATTCCTAGAGTTCATAGAGTTCTTTCCTTCATTCCCAATGTTTCATCAAAGCAAAATGGCTAATTCAAACATCTCTGGCTTTAACAACACTTAGATGCAAGTACTTTTCAGCTCATTTAACAGCAGGTTACATTAACCAGACAGAGCTTTTAAAAGACAACCTCTAATAAAATGCTCATTCCTTTGGCTTTGCGGCATTGCGTCACCATCTGGATTAAAGCAGAAGAGGATCAGACTTTGGGAAGAGCCATGTGGAGGCTCTGGAGGTGTAACATGATGTCATGGACTCCACATGTTCCCTGGGCTCATTGCCACTGAGAGTATAAATTCCCATGGGGAAAAGCCCAAGCCAAGCTACAGCCTGTGCCAGCAGAGTCATGGAATAATAGTTTTTATCTCAGAGCACTGTTGAAACCTGCCTTGGAACAATCACAGGGAGTGGGGGGGCACAGGGTATCGTATCTCCCTCATACCCTGGCTATAAACTGGATTTGCTGCTGAGCTGGGATACACTGTGGGGTTTAGCTGACCATGCTGCCCTGCTTAGAGAACAGTTTGCTCTGCAGGTGCCACTCTGAGCAGCATGACAGAGGTCTGGCTTTCCCCGGGGCCTGAGGAAGGACCATTCCTCTAGATCTGATGGAAGATGTAGGTCTGATCCAATTCTGGGACAACACATTAGTGGTCATTCCCAGATAATGCCTTCACTCCCTGGACTATACTTGTATTTTGAATCTGAGGCTGATCCTGCCATTGTTGCTGGGTAAATTTTCCATTTCTGTCAGTGGCACACGTGGTGCAGTCTCTCCATAGGAAAGCTGCTGATTTAACTCAGTCTAGAAGTTCACTTTAAAGTAGTAAATTTCTGTTTAATCAGAGGATGATTTGAATATTCATTTGGGTAGGAACTGGCTGAGGGAGCTAGGATTTGCCCTCTCTATAGCTAAGAGGTATGTTTGGAGTGATATCTTTGGATGATCCTTCAAAGATATGATTTGTGTCTGATATCATCATATGTACAACAAAATTGCAAAGGTACTGCTAAAGCAACTCCCTGGACTAAGTCCAAGGTTTCTGCCTTCCTAATCTCTGAATGTTCTAAGTTAGCCACCATTATCCACAAATATTCTGAATTAAACAGAGAGAACAATTAGAATTTGATTTTTCTTAGAAAACACTGACTTAACAAGGATCCCTTCTGCACTAATCATGTGCTGGACTATGGGCTTTTGTCTCTGGCCTGATCCTCTTAACTGGGAAGAAGCAATCAGATGTCACACAGGAGCAGTTTTTGACCATGCAGGATGTGTCTTTCTCTTTATTTTAAGACTGGCACTTTGTATTGTGATGCTCCCCATCTGCTTTTGGGAAGAAAGTCCGTGCTTTGCCCCTGTGTGTGTACTGAGTGGTGAAACAATTCCTGCAGATATGAGAAGAGCCACTCTCTAGGGAAGCACAGAGCTACTGCAGATGGGGTGAGGATGGTTTTCTTGAGGTAAGGCTTACCACAGATAAAAAGTGTAGTAAGTATAGCTCAAGAAAAAGAAAGAAAAAACCAAAAGAAGGCAAGGTCCTTGAGAACTGGCTTGTATTTGCAAACTTTTCTGGACTATATATGTACAGTTTAGGAGTATAGTGTTATGCTATTAACATTTTCTGATCTCCTTTTCATTTCAGAAGAAGAATGTTTTCTGGATAGAAACAGCAAAGTAGCTCCCATTGCAGTGTGCCTGAGTATCCTGGGATTGTTTGTCATTGTGTTTGCCACCTTCCTGATCTCCAGGAGGAAACCACATAGAGGATATGAACGCATCTGAGGTGCCCTTGTGCTTCCAAATGTATGTTACAAGCAGAGAAATCACAGGAGTTTTTGCTTCTGCCTGGCAATTTCCCTGCCCTGGAGCCACATTTTAAAGTGAGATGACACCATGTGTTTACAGCTAATGAATGTTTCTGGAAGGAGTTTCTTTAAGGTGGGAAGGAGAAAACTCACACCTTCTACTTTAGGCTATTCTTAGCCTCTAATTTAGATGTAGTCCAAAATGAGGAGCCTAAATTCTTTCTTATCAACAAAGGAGTTCATTCAGATCACCTAAGCTAGATTCCTAAAAATAGCTTAAAGGAAGCAGTATCACTATCCTCCAGAAAATCCATCAGGTTTGTTAATAATGGTGATGGTGGTTAGATTTATCAAAAGATGTAAGTCTGACCTTCAGCTGAATAAATCAGAGGCCCATAGCTACAGACAACCCTGCTAGTGAGAGCTCACTGAAAGCTTTTATTGGAACACAGTGTGTGCCAAAATCTCAGGGGAAGTGTCAGTGTGATTCTACTCACAAGCAACTTCTCACCAGTCCTACAACACAGTTACCTTTCCTAAGTGCCTGGGATTCTCCTGCTAAGCCCTTTGCAAAGACACAGTGGTAATTGTGACTCTTGCAATCACTCTCCTGGAGCTTAGTATGTTCCTGGTCTTGTGAGAGCTCAGGAATCCCCCACGTGCTGTTCAGACACAGACCTGTCACAGTGACCACACTGAGCACAGGAGATGTCCTCTACTGTGGCAGCAGGGTAGTCTCTTAATCCAGGAAGATGCCACACTCACTGGAAATGGCCTGGGATTAAGTGACTTTCACTGGAGCACCTGCACAAGGTCCATGAGAAATGGAAATCCACTGATGCTGTATGGTCAAGGCTTCTGTGGGAAAGAAAAGCTTGCACAGCCCTTCCCCAAAAGTCAGTGTTCTGCAGTGTGCTTACAGCTGAGCAGCTGGATTTTTATATGGAAATAATTTGGAGTTGCTTTAAAGCACAGTGATACACTCTGTAGTTATTTCCTGCTAAACCAATGATGAAGGCATGAGAATAATAATTGCTTTTGAGATTTAAGTCTGGCTCATGTTCTTTGTTGTAACAAGGAAAAGCTCCTTGTCACAAAAGATTTACATGTGCAGAAATGTACACGTGCACATGCCTCACACTCTGCTCACTGAAGCAAATGACATCAAGATGGTAAGAAATTATGTACAAAAACATTTGCAAAAGAGAAAATAATATTCAATAAGAGCACACTTCCTTCAAGGAGTTAGGCTAATGGCTTAAATTTTACTAATAACAGTTTGTGGAATGGCACTCATTAAACAAAAGAAAGACTGAAGTCATATGGAAAAATGCCTTGACAGTTTAATCTATATCTAAACAAAATAGAAATGCTGGGAACTAATTTAATTTCTATGAATAATAGCCCAAATCCTGCACAGTTATTAATGGTGATGGAACCTCACTTGATTTTCACTGAATAAAATTGATGGTTATGTTTTGTCAGATATTCTCTTAAGTATTTTATAAATGGTTTTGATATTTTACTAGTATTTCACCATTGCAAGTTTACTTATTTAAATGAAGAAAGAAAATAAATTCTTCCATGCTATGAATTAATTAGAGATGTTGGTCTGTGTGGAGCAGGAAACATGGCTGTACTGCTCTATAATCAGTATAATGTGTAGCTGTGGAAGTAATTAACATTCTCTAGAAATGTTCTCTTTGAGTCTGAATGAACCAATAAAGAAGAAAGATAAAGACAATTTTGAAGCACTTTTACACTTGGAGAAACATCAGAACCAGCTGTGAGCACAGGAACTTTTGCTTTATGTTAATATTCAGTCTTTTAAAAAGGTCTGATATCACTATAAGGACAGAAAAGAGTTACTAATGTCTGCTAATTCTGTGGTAAATATTGTGAGATGTGGCATTTTTACTTGTGATGCATGAATAATGTTCTTCCTCATAGTTTTTTTTTCTTTCTACAGTGAATCAACCTGTTGGTATTGAACAATGTTTGGATTCTGTTTTACATGATTTGTTCTTCTGCTTTTTCTTGCTATTTTTTGTTTGCTATTTTTATGAAGCTGCATTCTGCCATTTGTACACGAATGATACTCCGGGCTTGCTCTCACTGGCACACGTGAAGTGCACGTGGTGCAAACCAATGAAACAATTGGATGCTCCCAGGAAATGCTGCCAACATGCAGCAAAATTAATCCAATGGAGTTAGTGCTTTATAGCAGTAGAGTGTTCATTGGAGAAATCCTTACTGCATCAGGAGATCCCAGCCTTGAAGTGAAACCTTCCTGCCAGCTGTGGCCCAGCCTGCATCCTGTTACCTCCATCCCTGATCCCAAAACCCAACCAGCCTGCAGCAGGAATGCATGTCAGCACAGCAGGGAGTGTTGCCTCTCCAAGTCTAATGCTGAATTAGAATCAGACAGCTCAGCTGCTCCCTGAGCTGCCATGTGCAGTTCTAAAAGCTGATGCCTGTGTTTGCTTTCTGCCAGAATTTAGGAATATATTTAGGTGGTACTTTTTTATCTGGTGGAATGGCTTTGAGGTCTCCCTCCCACTGGGAAGACTCTCTAGGGGTAATTAGTCTCGGTGTTGCCAGACTTGCTCTTTTAAACATCTTGTCTGAGGAAATGTTTTGAGCAAAAAGTCCCTAAAAGAACACCATACAAAAGGAAAATATTTGGTAAACACACTAGGTGGGCCATAAAGGCTGTACCATGGAGCAGCAGGGCAGTTTTGTCTGCTGGGTGCGGAGACAAGGCTGCAGCTGGGTCCCAGAGTGACTCAGCAGCCCCAACTCACTTCTTCCCCCAGCTGCAGACCCAGACCAACCCATCCCTGAACCAGAAGATGCTGATCAGGGAGATCTGGTGCACTGATGACATGATGCACTGATGATGTGATGCATCCACCAGGGAATCAAAGCTTAACTTCTGTGCAAGCATGTGCTGGTCAGGAGGCTGTGGGGCCATCACAGGGACTAGGAGGTGAGCACATCCCTACATCCCCATGTCCCCACATCCCTATGGCTCCCTGGTGCCCTGCTGCAGCTCCCGTGCCAGACAATCCCCTGTGGTCTCTCGCACACCCAAGAAAGAATGAGGGCATCCCAGAAGCATGATGATGTCACACTTAGACAAGTAACTGAGGAGTTTAAAAAACGAGGTTTAATTTCTTTCAGTCCTTTTTGTTCTCTCATGGACAAGTGCAAATTAAGAAACAGCTGTTAATTCAGTTGAAAGAGGAAGGGAGATTAGATTGGCATCTTGAGTATCTGAACATGGCTTGGCTGATCACTTCTAGCTTGCTATAATGTATGGCTGCTAAAAATAACTTGCTATGAGAAGTAAGATATGCTCTTTATTTTTCTCTTGTTGGTGTTTTCATAATAAAGGCTGTATTTAACCATTAGAGTGTGCATCGCTGTGCAGTGATTTTATCTCTGAAATGGCTGAGTGAGTCTCACATGTTGTGCTCTTCATGAAGCAAAGGTTGTTAGATGGACTGCAAGAAAGCAGAAGATGTGGTAAAGATGGGGGAGAAAAAACAATCTCTGCTGCTGGCAGTTGATTGAGGAACTTTGCTGTTGGAGAATTTCCAGTGAGAGCAGCAGAGAGGCCATAACTTCTCCCAGGGATAAAATACCAGAATTATGCTTCACTTGATTTCTGGTGTCACTGCACATCCCTGCATGATGGATCATTTAATGTTAAAAGGTGAAAACTTTGCAAGCCCCTTGATTTGTCCTTCAGAAGAAAAGCAATGCTGTCTGGAGAGCAGGGGCAGATTCCTCTGCTCTTTGGCACTTGCTTGGCCTGATACAATGCTAAATTTGGTAGCAGTTTTGCACCTATTTAGTGGGCAAAGTTCATCACTTGTTCATGTTTTAGAAGCTGGGCTGGTAAATACACACCTGTATGTGTGAGGTAGGCCCTCAAAGGCTGCTGGTGTTTCAAAATTCTCTCTTGGCAAGGTTTAATACCAGATGGAAGAACAGTCCAGTATTTTATTTAAAGGCAAAAAGTCCCCATCTATGAGTCACACCCTGGACTGTCCCAGAGGCAGAAGTTTGGAATTAACTGAAGAAACTTTTGCATCAGAATATTTAGAAAAAAAAAGGAGGTGTATTTTTAAAGCATCATTTGGAGCAAAATAAGCGTGAGAAGAGAAGGATTTCTATGGAGTTAACCCTTTGCGACTAAGGTGACAAGACTTGGACTCTTTCCTCACGTCCAGGGCTGTGGCCATAGCATGCCAACAAGGCAGGAGAATGTGGGTCTGAAGTTTATCTGCCACAGCAATATAACACTGCTGGGCTTTCCCAGCTATCCACAAAATGTCACAAACCATACATTTCTCTTTTTTTGTGAGTCTTATTACCTATGGAATTGGTAGATCCCAAGTACGTTATTGAATTATAAACTGACTCAGTTTCTTAGCTCTTTCTTCAAAATTTTAGATAAGAGCAGGTTGCATTTCCAACAAGCAGAAACAAAATAAATGGCTGTTGGGAAAAAAGAAGGTATTCAGTCTGAGTCAGGATATCTGTGTTCATTACAGACACAGATCTTGGTTTTGAACTTCAGTTTTACTGAGGTTTTCTTCTATCACAAAAATGTTTGAAGATTATGAATCATGAGTCCAGCTGATGTTTAACCTCATTTTACCATGACTTTTTTGTCATCAGGTCAAGGAAAATGAATTCATATTTCAAATTAAATTTTTCATAACCTCCTCATGGAAAAAAATTGTTACAAGCAAACAACAAATGATTAATCAAAGCAGCTTTCAAAATACGCCCAGCTTCCACAATAAAATTAAAAAATGTTGCCGACCCAACCTATCCACTACATCATTATGTTCACCTGAGTGCTTCTGACTATGGATGTACACATCAAACATATTACTGGTGTCACTGAAGAAATTATTATTTCTGCATTTAAGCTTTATTACATTGCACTTGCAAACATCTGTGTGTACAGTCTGGTGATCCCGCTTCAATTTGCAAGCCCTAAAAGCCCTGCTGGCAGGATGTCTCCACCAAGAGCAGATTTGCAATATAAATGAGTTTGCCACTTCCATTAGTTCTATTGCTAAAAGCACCGACTCCTCTGCCACCTCTGATTTATGGACTGTAAAATATCTGTAGCTTGCCCCAATGTCCAACTGTTAAACTACATAAAATGCTGCCATCTTGTGTTTAGAGACAAATGAAGCATGACATTTTAAAAACCTGGATTACGAAAGGCAAAAGTAGGATCTACACTGTTAGCATCTTATGTTGAAGATTGAAGCGAATGGATTATGGAAAAGTGGAAGCTTCACATAATAATTTAGTTTTTAAAATCTCATCCTTAGAGCAAGTGCTGATCCCTCTTTCAGTCAAGTCCAAGGGATGATTGCTCCAGGCTGATCCATTGTCTGTTTAACCTGCTTGAACCATCCAGTCACTGGTGTGAAGGCTCACCACGGCAGAGTAAAAATAGCAACAGTGGAGCAAGTAGAGATTGCCTGCATACCAAAGATGCTCTTAATGTGAGACACTGTTAATTCATCAGAGTAAGGAGAACATCTAAGACATCAAACACTTCCACTATTGCAGTTGATAGCTTGTGTATTCCTGTTGTGAAAAGGCACAGCTGCTTTGCTATTTGTAAACAACTGGAAATACTTATTTTGACTGTGTTGAGTCTGGGCAGGTTTAGCAAGGCCCTGCACTGGGGTGGTCTGGCCCTTAAACTGATTTATTGAGAAGAAATTCTTCCCTATGAGGGCGGTGAGGCCCTGGCACAGGCTGCCGAGAGCAGCTGTGGAGGCCCCATCCCTGGAAGTATCCAAGGCCAGGTTGGATGGGGCTGGCAGCAACCTGGGCTACTGAAAGGTGTCCCTGCCCAAGGGAGAGTAATGTAATGTGATGAGCTTTAAGCTCCCTTCCAACCCAGATCTTGTGTGGCTCCGTGACTTGCAAAGCCCCAAAGCCTGAGGGAGCGGAATGGATCCTGACGGCTTTCTGATCCCACCGCTCTGTGACCTCCTCCTCCTCCTGCACGAGGCGTTTTGATGCAGGCTTTGGGGCTGTTGTGCTATCCGAGGATGCCCAAGCCCTTCCCAACAGCCCTCACGTTAGTGTGTGGCTGTCCCACTAAATCCCCGGATGTCATTCTTGAAGGAGCACGGTCAGCCGAGTCCGTGCACCCATAGAGGCGATGACCCTTCACCGACACGCATCATTTCGCATTTAAATGAAGTCTATTCGATCAGCCCTCTCAGCGCCGTTTCCCGGTGCCACCCAGTCCCGCCCCCGACAGCCATTTCCCCGCTCCCCTCCCCGTGACGCGCTGCCTCCGCCCGCTCGTGCCCCTGAGGCTTTCCCCGCTCCCGCCCGCGCTCCCCAACATGGCGCTGGCGGCGGCCGAGCGGGGCCGCGGCTGCCTCGGGGCGCTGCGCCGGCTGTGAGTGCGGGCCGGGGGAGGCCCGAGCGGCCCCGATGCGCGGGCAGGGGCGGCCGGGCCGGGGGCAGCCGTGGGTGCGGGCCGGGGGCGGCCTGAGGAGCCGGGGGGAGCTGCCCACAGCGAGCACGGAGCCCGCTGCCCGGGCAGGAGGGGAATGGGTTCTGCAGGGCGTGAGGGGGCACGCAGGAAGGCCGGGCTGCTCTATGGGAAGGAAGAACAAATAAAACCTGGGCTTTAGGGAATCGTAGCAGCTGCTGCGGGTCCCATGAAGCTGCCCCGGCCGCAGCCTGTGTGCAGGGAGGGTGACCATGACAGCTGTGTATTCAATGTTTAGGACATGCACCATTCCTCCTCCCGTTGTTACAGCCCAGCTCTGTTTGTGCTGGGTGCCGAGGACGCCTCTTGTCGTCTTGTCCGATAACGCTTAAAGAATGCTGGGCTTGATCCAAAATTCCGAGGTTGCTTTACATACTAATTAAAACAGTTCCAGGAGTTAGTTTTCACAGTTCTGTCCAGTCACTTCACTGCCTCATTTAGTTAACATTAATCATCTGAAGTTTAACTTTCCATTTCTGAAAGTCTCCATCGCTCTTGCTCTTTCACGTTATTTTGTCTTGCACCTTTGCTCTACAAAAACAGCTCCTGTTGCCTTTTTAAGCTTTTTTATTTCATGGTTGCTCGTGTCTTCTTTCCCAAATACTTCACGAGTTGGTCTCTCTGTAATAAATAAATGTGAGTTGTTGGCTGTTCTGTCCACCAAAAAGTTTTTTTGCTTGTTTTAAGAAAACTTCTTGATTATTTCTCTTTGAATGGTACTAAAAAAGCAAGGGGATAATTTTTATTGTGCCCAAGTGAAAGTACTTAGGGAGAGATCTGGTGAAGTTTGAGCAACTTCCCTTGTTATACCTGAATGTGATCTGTGTAAATAGATGTATCAGAAGTTTCACTGCTGGACTTCTCTCACCTGAAAATAAAAGTACCTCAGTTGCTGTTTCTTCATATGTACTCATAGCACTTCTGTCCCTTTGTAATTGCACAGGCAATGGAACCAAGTACAAATATTTGTGAAATGGGCCTCAACAATAGGTATGAAATCTGACTTCTTTAGCTACTAGCTTAAATTGCTATGCAGCATGGATGGTTTTAGAATATTGGTTGCTGAAAGACTGCAGGGTTTTTAAATATTCAGTATCTTCACAGTTTTTGAAAACAGGAACCTGTAGCTAACCTAACAGAAATCATCTTTAAACAACTTTTTGTGTAATTTTAGCTGTCATATTTAGGTATATGGAAATTAATGAAAACTTTATAATTTGTGATATTTTCCTCTGAGTTATTTCCTGATACAAAAGTTGCAAAGTCTGTGAGAGTTGTTTTATAGGCATAATGGTATTTTAACAATATGTGAGGGAGAGTAAAGGGGTAGGCAAAATTATTTAAACTCACTCTGTGGTCATGTTATCTAAAAAGCTGCATTTGAGAATCCAGAATTCTATTTTCATTTTATTTTTTTAGTTTTTAAGCTATTTTCACTGAGAAATCTCTGGCAGTGCTGGCCTTACATGTCTATCAAGTTGTGGCTGCTGTCATGACAGTTTGTAGAAGTTTGTGAGTCACTACTTATAAAAAACCAAAACAACAAAAGCTGATACCTTGTTATTTCTTTGTCACTGTTTATGGAGAGGGAACAGTGCTCTTCATATGTGAATGACTTCTGTTGTGAGGGACACAACACAGCTTTGATTATTTCCTAGTTAGTCCAGAAGGTACACAGCACAGCTATAAACATCAGCTGTTATGTAGATTTTTTTTAGGGTTAGGCTATATTTCATGAATTCTAAAAAAGAAAAAAAAAAAAGCATGGCTTAAGCACACTTCTGCATAAGGATGCAGAGTTAAAATTCAAAGAGCCGCTTGGAAATGCTTTTGGATGAAGCATACTTTTTTCATTATTGAAAAAATGCATAAACTTTATAAATAATGTAAGAGAAACCATAATTTTAAAATTGCTTTGTTTCCAGGAATGTTTTTGTGGCTTGGTTTTTTACTGTGCTTCATCCTTTCAAACAGGAGGTCACAGCATAGGGAAGATCCTTATTGCAAACCGAGGAGAAATCGCCTGCAGGGTGATGCGAACAGCCAAGAAAATGGGGGTGAAATCTGTGGCAGTTTATAGTGAAGCAGACAAGAATTCCATGCACGTAGCAATGGTGAAGTACATTCATTAAATTTGTGGCTGATGTTCATTCATAGCAGTGTCTTCAATTGATAAGTTCCATGTGTAAAGCAGATTTGGGTGCTGATACAAAGCTGATTTTCACTTCTGTAGACCTACTGCCAAGTTTTCCTTGAATGGATGGAAAGTTTGCCTGGTCTTTGTCTCAACACTTGACAGTTTTACAGGAAGTGCATTCAGATTTGTCTCTCTGACTTTGGACAGCCAAGGGTTAGAGACTGGACTGTGATTTTGGGGAAGAAGTCAGAATTTGTTTCACCCAGTTGAGCCTCTCCATGAGGAAAGGCAGTGATTTAAACTGCAGTCTGATAAGTGACATAATTAGCTCAGAAATTCATTTAAATTTTCTAGTAAATAGTCTCTGTTCTTTGTATTTTTTGTCAAACAGGCAGATGAAGCTTATTGCATTGGTCCACCACCCTCACAGCAGAGTTACTTGGCCATGGAGAAAATACTGCAGGTGGCCAAGGTCTCAGCAGCACAGGTAAGGAGACCTTACCTTTTCTGTTACTTCCACGTCTTCTTTATTTTTGCTTATCTTGCTTTTCCTTAATGATCTAGGAAGTTTCTGAGTTTTCTAAGCTAAACTGATACAAAAAAATAGGCTGGTAACATTATTCTGTTTTAGGCTATTCATCCAGGTTATGGTTTCCTCTCGGAAAACACAGAGTTTGCAGAGCTGTGTAAGCAACAGGGAATCATCTTCATAGGTCCTCCTTCATCTGCTATCAGAGATATGGGTATTAAAAGGTATCTGTTTCTGATTTGTTACTTGGTTATGCAGTGTACAGCTTGACAAAGCTGATTTTGTTAACAAATGATCAGTTTCTCTGTAATTGTTTTATTCTGTTAATTTCCATTATATTATTACCATTTTTTTCAAAGGAATAAACTCCAGGTTTATAGATTTGTATAGAGATATAAATAGTGAAGATTGTTCAGTTCTTGGGGTTTTAGTAATTAAATAAGTAATGATGTACTTTTCCAGAATTGAAGCCATTGCAGTGTAATATAGGTAAAGGTTCAGGAGTCAGATTGGGTGGGTCAAAAGAGCAGTGGAAAAGAAGCACAAAAACGTCAGGGTTATTGTGGCTCATATAAAATGATTTAGTTCATCACAGAGGATCTTATATTCTTGGTTACTTAGATCAAAGAAAGATTTTTAAGGTATGAAGTATAAATCAAAAGTATGGAAATTAAGTTATTACTGACATAGGAACTGTATAATAGTAGTTAGAGACAATTAACTTTTTATCACCTCATAAGGTGAGACTGAATTGCCTCAGTGATTTAACAAGCTTTGCATGCATTTTGGAAATTAGAGTTGTTATATTTGAATGTTTCATGTGTGGTGTGAAGTAGCCTGTGTAATGAAAAGTTTTGACTTTGTATAACTTTAAATATTGTAGGATATTTAAATATGTAGGATAGTGTTGTAATATGAAAATGTTAGATTTTGGTATCTGTAATGTGGAAAAACAGTCAAAGTGAAGTGTAGTCCTGCTAGGACAAACAAAAATCTTTGAATCATGTACTGAATTACAGTCCAGTGCTGTGTAGCCCACCTATACAAGTAGTCCCATGGAGGTCTACTGTGGAACTGTTTTCATGGAGAAAATTTACATTGGGAACATTAGACGGGTTGGAGCTTAAAGTAAGAAAAAAATATTATTATCATTCTAAATATAAAACTGTTCTGTCAAAGCACTTCCAAAGCTATAATGTCTGCTGCTGGCGTTCCTGTTGTTGAAGGTTATCATGGAGAAGATCAGTCTGATGAGTGTCTAAAGGAACATGCCAGGAGAATTGGATACCCAGTAATGATTAAAGCTGTCCGTGGGGGTGGAGGAAAGGTAAGGAACTCATCTGTTCATCATGTGCTGTAAAGTTACCCTGTCCCAGGATCACTATTCTAAAAGAAAACAAAAACTGGAAAAGTACTTTTTGTTAAGATTTATTATTAATGGCCAGTCTAGCATTATGAAATCTCATTTCCCTTTGATATGTAGAAGATAAGTCACTGGAATAAATGGAAGAGTTTTGTTTATTTCAGTGGATCTCCAGAAATTCACATATGCAGAAAAGTTGTGCCATGGATTTGTGCAAAATTAGATGACTTGAAATTGTTACTCTGTGATGGCTTCGGTGACTTCTTTTGCTTACAATTTTAAATGTTGCATAAAAAATTATTAGAAATACCATTTTGTGTCTAGATACTTTTTAAAGAGTGATGAACTCCCAGTCTAAATCAGATTTTGCTCTGAAATAAATATCAACAAAAATTCCATATAGAAACTTCTGATTATTTCCAAAATAGCTAGGTTTATTTTGTAAAAAATAAGGTTTTTTCTGCCAACCTTGGGAAATTACTATTACATTTGAGGACAAAATTGAATTTTGTGCTCATTCATATCAATGGAATGATAATATATAATTTTTTTTACACTTCTTATGGCACTTTCAGTGGGACTTAGTAGGATTATTTTACTGGAAGCTGATACACAATTCTGCTAAGGTTTGTGAAAGAAAGATGAAGTGTTAAAGTAGTTTCTCACTCTGTGTGTGCAGCAAGGTTTTTCATTGTGTGATGTATTTTTAGAGATTTAGATAAGCTTTTTTCCTATATTTTAGGGCATGAGGATTGCTCATTCCGAAAAGGAGTTTCTGGACCAACTAGAATCAGCAAGGAGAGAAGCAAAGAAGTCTTTTAATGATGATGCAATGCTGATTGAAAAATTTGTAGATAATCCAAGGTAAGAAACAGTTGTTTCTATTATATAATAAAAATAAATGCTGTAATGTTTATTCTACTGTTAAATAAACAGAACTAGCTTAGTTGTAGGATTAAAATTGGTTTTGTATGTCTGATTTGCACTATGAAAGTTGTTAATTTGGTCAAAATTGTTTATAATTTGCTGGATTTCTTGTAGTGGCTTTATTTTGAATTACAGGAATGAAAATGCTACTGCTTGGGAGACATGAGCCTTCTAAAATTTCCTAGAATTGATTCTAGGAAAAAAATCACTCTATAATATTTAAACAATAGACTTTAGTCAAGCTGTGATGGTGTTTCTGCTGCCCTCAGGTGTCCTAAACCAGTTATTTAATCTTCCTCTATTTTGATATTTCAAACAGAAGTGAGATTTTTTAGCTCATGCCTGTCCTGTGAAACAGAACCAATGTGTTTTTATAAAGAGTATCTCACAGAGGTCTGTTTGATACTCTTGTACTTTTCATCTGTTTTTCCTTGAAGCATCACTATAGGGAAAGCCTTTTTTCCAAAGAAATTGAGGGTCTGTTTACGCTGTCAGGTGGGCACGACCCATTGCTGAGGAATTTCTTTTGCCAGGATCAGGGGATTGTCAGAATGGTGATGTATTTTTATTAGTTTTATGCATAGAAAAAGATTCTGCCACCTAATAATTGTCCTTTGAAATGGTGTTTTGAAGTGAACAGTGTTATTCCTGATTCCTGTCTCTTGTGAATTGTTGCACAGTAAATTATGAGGGAAATAATCATTATCAAATTATTAGTGAAGTGGTTTTACTTCTATTATAATAACAACTGAGAAAGAGGTAGCAGCCTTCAGATATGTTTCTTGTTTATCCTACAATCAATGAGATTTTACTACAGTAGTTGGTATTAGGAATACTCTTTCATTCAGAGGATTGAGTAAGTCTAAAACATTTTAAATCCTGCATAATAACAGCTTCATGTCTACATTTTTGGCATTTATTTAAGGGCAGACCCTTAAACTTAAAAGGAATCCTACTGAAAGGTACAAGTTTGAAGTCTGTTTGGGGCATTAAAATACGTTAAAACATTTACTTTTGTGGAACAGGCATGTTGAAGTCCAGGTATTTGGTGACCAGCATGGCAATGCAGTGTATTTGTTCGAAAGAGACTGCAGTGTGCAAAGGAGACATCAGAAAATCATTGAAGAGGCACCAGGGGTGAGCAGAAAATTCTTAATGTTTTTTTGCAAACTGATATGTTGTTATGGTTATTACTGTGCCCCACTAAATGTAGTGGGTAATAATTTATTTGTAATTCTCAGACCTGTTTTAGTTTTGCTGCAGAAGACGTTCTAATTGGAAAAAAAACCTATATTCTTTAGGGAAATGATTCTCAAAGAAGTATTACGTAGATTTCAATTATAACATAGATCAGGGTTTCACTACAGTTGTTAAATGCTCTTAAGTATTCATGCATACAAGGTTGACTATCACCAAACTTAACAAGAGTTTGTAATCTTTTTATTATTATTATTGTTATTACTTACAGCCAGGAATTAGTCCAGAGGTTCGAAGGAGACTTGGAGAAGCTGCTGTCAAAGCAGCTAAAGCAGTGAATTATGTGGGAGCAGGTAAGTCTAGGGAAGTGTAACTTTTAACTTAGAGACTTTTAAGTCTCAAGCAAATGGCATCTTGTTGTTTTCGAGTATGACACACATCCCTCAAATTTTTGAGGTTTAAGCAAGTAATCATGTAGTTAATTCTAATGTAATTATAGATTTAAATTAGCATACCTGTGCTCAAGACCAGTGGCAGCTGAAGGATAGAAAGTAAAAAATTTAGAGCAGGTAATTTGATCAACTCAGCTGTTGTTGGAAAGTGAGCATTATGAATTAAGTTTGAGCTGAGTAAAGGGAAAATAATTTCTCTTTTAGTGTACAAAGGGTAATACTTTATATGCAAACAGTAAAGTCTTTAAAAGAAAAACACAACTTGCTGTAAAGTCCACACCATTTCCCAGATGAAAAATAACCTAAAATTATTTGTAACTTTGTTTTCTCACTGCTTTCTTTGAATATTTAAAAAAAATTACATACCCTATGAATATTCCAAATACTTTCAAAGGGTCTTGATGTGCTTTTTAAAGTGCTAATGAAATGCAGCTCTCACTGTAGAGAATGCCTACTAAACAACACAGTTTATGTAAATGTACAAGGAAACAACCCTTGTTTTCAGGCCTCAGTTTTGTGACCTTTTTAGATTATTTGTGTAGAATTTAATGAAATTCAGTGTGTCTGATTTAGAAATAACAGTCTTGGTGTAGTTGAATTAAATGTCTTGGGTATCTTTTTCATAAATGGACACCTAAGATGCTCTTTGGTGAAATGTCCTTTTGTTAAATACTTCAGGAACAGTCGAATTTATTATGGACTCCCAACATAATTTTTACTTCATGGAGATGAATACCAGGCTGCAAGTAGAGCACCCAGTTACAGAGATGATCACTGGAACAGACTTGGTGGAATGGCAGCTCAGGGTGAGTGTTAATTGATTTTACATGTAAAGTTCCTCCTGAGTGCTCTGTGACACTGCCTATGGGAGGCCAGATGGGTTTCCAGATCCTCATCTCCTGCTCAGCTGATAGGGTAGAGTTTCCTTTGCTCCACAGGAACATCTCACATTGCTGTATTGGATGTAGAGCATTGTGTAGATGCTCTGAATTTCAACCAGCCCTCTCCCAGCTGTGTAGAGAGAAAACATTTTTAAAGTGTATTTAGAGACATTATAGGCAATGTGGGAAGTGGGAGGGAGTACGGTCCTGATCTTTCCCTTGCTATGCTGAAAAGTTTCCAAAACCCTCAATTGAAATGTATCTGTGGCCCAAAAAGTCATTCTTGCATCAGGCTGTAGGAGGAAAAAAATATAGGAAAATATTCACTATAACCAGTGTCTGGTGTTATACCAGTATAGCCACATTCTGAAATAAATGTACAGTGTCATAGACTGGAGCAGGGGATTTCCTCACACACCCAATTTGCAGAGATTGTTCACACGTTGGAATGATCATAGGAAGTTTTGGGTATTAGGGAACTTGAAATAAAACCCAATTTTGTTTGAATAAATCCAAAAGTGAGGACAGCAGCTTAAGTAGTGTGAGATTAAGGGTGGGGAAGTATTTAGTGTAAGCAGAAAGAAAATTAAAATGGCAAATGCTGATGCAAAAAGAAGGAACACTTGTCTTCCTTATCTGCGCATGGAAATTGGCATTGAATCTTGAGTTAGAACAGGGATCAAACAACACTGGAAGAAAGAGAGAGAGAAGGTGCACAGGTTCAGTGGTCTTGGCACTGTTTTTTTCCTTGTGCTTTTTAAAATGTGCTTCCTTGTTGTTCATGTTTGGAAGAAAAATAGTTAATATTTCATATATCATCACTCCAGAATATTGGTCCTGCATTAAAGAAAAAAACTGTTGTTTTCAGGTTGCAGCAGGAGAGAAGATTCCTCTAATGCAGGAAGAGATCCTGCTCCAGGGCCATGCATTTGAAGCTAGAATATATGCTGAAGACCCTAATAATAACTTTATGCCAGGAGCTGGGCCACTGTTGCACTTATCTACCCCCCCAGCAGATCGTTTCACCAGGATAGAGACTGGAGTCAGGCAAGGTAAAACTGAAGGCAGTGATGGAAGAAGAAATAATTAACATCAAGAACTTTTCTTTGTAAGCATTTCCCTCTTTGGCCTAAATAAGTTTGTCTAAAAGAGTGTTGTTATAAAGACAAATCCCTGCAGATCTATTTTTCCTTATAGTTTTCCATGTACTTTTGGTCAATCACGGAATATTTTTTTTACATCTTCTTTACCTGTACCCAAATGAATGTCCACTGGCTCATGGTAGTGATATTCTCCTCACTATTTAGCAATCATACATTCTGATTGCAATAAAGAAAATCAAACTTGAGCACTGTTACCTCTACAAAAATTTATAAAATTTGTGCTGAAGTTGCCCTTGACATTGAAATGCCAGGTCACATCATCTTGTCCTTAAACAACTTTAATCTTTGGGAAAATGTGGCCATGAATTGTCCCTGAGTTGGATGCCGTGTGGTGTACTTAGCATTACCAACTTTCATAAATACTTGGTTGCATGTTAGAGCATTTTTGTTTTATTGCCACATTTTAGGTGATGAGGTTTCTGTGCATTATGACCCCATGATTGCAAAGCTGGTTGTCTGGGCTGAGGACCGACAGGCAGCTCTCAGAAAGCTGCGCTACAGTTTGCACCAGTATAATGTAAGTGGGAGAAACCCAGTGTGATATCACAGCTTGAGCCATCAAAGTATGCTGAAAACACTGCAGTAAAACAAAAGACGTTTCCAAAAGGTTGCCAGCTTTGCTGCTGCCATTTTACATTCATTATTTGTTTGCAGAAGTTGTATTTTTTCCTTATTTGCAAACTGTTTTCATTGTTGGAGCGAGTAAAAATTAAGTCTGAAGCGCAGTTTTACACATAGATTTTTAAGTTTGTGATATCTTCAGTTTGAAGATGCACCTGGGACTTTGTAGAAGGGTAAGGCTAAACAATATTTTCAATTTCAGTTTTCTTTGACTTAAAGGGTTTCTTAGGTGGAATTTGTGTCAGACAATATTTGCTTGTAATTTTTAATTTATGAAAAGAACTAAGTTTTTAGACTATAGATATGTTAAAGAAATATGCTATCAGTTCTTTTTAAGAAACATTCAGTTTTTCCCTTATGAAAACTACAGGTATTATAACCGTTTTTAAAAGCAGAATTCAGAAGGTTTGGCTTGAGGTGAGACTGAATATTACTTGTGCAGAACTAATTTATACTTTAAAATCAACAACTTGAACATGACTAAGGTAGTGAAAGTGTTGGGCCCTCTATTATTTTAGCTAAAAATGAAATTTACTGCAGGGGCAAAGAGATGAAAGATTTCTCTTGCTTTTTCTAGAATTTTCTTAGCAGTTCTGTCAGTAAATATTGACAGCATTAACAGTTACCAGTTTCACTGATTTCTCTAAAATAATTATGTTATTAGGTATTTTGCACTATAGAAAATGGATAGTATCTAGTAAACTTGGAGAAGTCCCTGTTCCTAGTTTTTACTATTAAAAGATCAAATATGGGATACTGAAAATAATGTAACTCATTTTTCATATGAAGCACTTGTCAAGTTAGGAATGTTCTTTTAAATACTCAGAGCACGATTTTCCAAAAGTTTTTCTGAAGTTACGTCCTGTTACTGTTTGTGGGAAACTTTGCTCAACTTCACAGTGGACAAAGGCAGCATTTAGAAAACAGAGTCCTTTTGAGGAAGCAGCTTTTGAGATTTTGTTTTGGATTTTTGTCTTTTTACAGTCAATGGTTTAGTTGATAATAAAACAGACCACTTGAATTAATTACATTTTATTGATAAACTTCGTGAGCAAAAAGCTGTGTATTCATAACTCAGTTTGGCAATATGCTTCTGTTTCTTTACAGATTGTAGGATTAAGCACTAATATTGATTTCTTACTGAGCCTGTCAGGACACCCACAGTTTGCGGCTGGAAATGTGCACACTAATTTCATTCCTCAACACCATGATGAACTATTTCCAACCAAAAAGGCAACTCCACATGAAGTTATGTGTCAGGCAGCTCTAGGGCTCATACTGAAAGAGAAGATGCTAACAGATGCTTTTAGAGATCAGTCAGATGGTAAGGATCATTGTTGTATATTGTTTTATTTTATGAGTTCATTATTTAATTTGGATGTTCTTTCTTTGCCCTACTTTGTGCCTGTTCAGGGTTCTGCTTTCTGGCATCTCCCAGATATTTACATACAGAGCAGACTATAATTTTTGTTAAGGATCAGATACGGAATGTGTCACCACTGTAATGTCCAGAGTACTGCCCAAAGCCCTCCAGACAGGCTCCATCTGAAAGACCTTGGGATTCATGGTCAGTGACACTGAGCTCTTTGCTCTGATAAGCACAAGCAGTGACCTTCTGCCTCTGTTATACTTACAGCTGGCCCAAGGTCTTCAGACAAAATGGACCCTGCTCAGAATGGGAGAGGCAGTGGGATTTAATGGAACCTTCACCTAAAGGTTAATCAGGACCTGCTATGGTGTAGCTGAATTCCCATGCTCTCTAGTCCTGTTAAAGCATGTCTTAATGGAAAACAGCCAGTGCCCTTCTTAGTGTCATGTTTTCTGTAAGTCACACAGCACCAGTTTATTCAGTGCTGGAGATAAGGAGTTGTCACTCTCTGTGACTACAGTAGCTCCCCAGTCTTTTCTGAGCAATAGAAATAATAAATATGTAGCTAGTCACAGTAGGACAATGATTTTAAGGCTAAGTGTTACGTTTTGCTGAAGTAGAATGAAAATAACGTATCTGTGTATTTTGTGTTTCAGATAAATTCTCACCATTTGCATCCAGCACTGGTAGAAGAATAAATATATGTTATACTAGGAAACTGTCTCTGCTGGATGGGGAAAATAGTAAGTTAATAAAAATGTTTGTGGAGGGAAGGAAGGTACTTGATGGATAAAGTTATTTTAACTGATGCTTGAAAATTCAGGCTAAGAAACAGCATAGAAGCAGTATGAGTTTTATGCAGTGTAAGCTGGGAATTCACAGAATTGTATGTTTAATCCACACTGTTAGATCCTGAGGACATGTAAACCAAATTCAAATGACTACTACTTAATGTTTGTAATTTAAATGAATGAGGTTGAGATTTTAAAAAGAGCAGAGTGCCTTTTACTTTTTTGAACTTCATTTTGGTGTGAAAGACCTCAGTATTTTCTCTCCTCACAAACTTTTTTTCTGTCCAGATAATACAGATTTAAGAGCATGATTTCAGGTGTTCATCTTTGAAAGAAAAATTGTATGGAATTTAGTATGAAATCTGCAGTGTGTAGTAAGCTAATCTGAAAATACTTGTTCTTATCTTAGTGTTTGTAGGCCTCATTTTTATCAAGAAAGCCTTGATACTGTTTATGTGTCATCATTCTCTAGATACTCTAATTAAATCTACTCACACATGCATATTTTGTTTTATTGAACAGCTGTGGATGTAGCTGTAAGTTACAATCAAGATGGGTCATACAAAATGCAGGTACAAGTACAATTCTTTCAGATATTCATTAGATAAAAGAATCCATGTCCTGTAGATTTCTTAGTATTAATTGTTGATAAAGTTGCTTGGTGATTACAGATTTTTAGTTTGCTTGTATCCATTGCTGTATACTGTTACTTTGACCTCAGATTATCTGTGCTAGATGCTGAAGTGGCATGGAAGAGCTATTAAAATGCTACTGACAAGGCTAAGAAAAGCATTTTGTATTTTCAGGATTTAAAGGTCTTATTCTTTATTTTCCTTATTAAATTTGTCTTTCCTAAACATGGGATGTTAGATTTAAATCTGCATTTAAAAATACTTTTTTTTCCACAGGACTCCTGCTTTATTCTGTGCATGAGAATGGATCTCCTGTGGGATAAATAAAAGCTTTCTAGAGCATTATCTGCAAGATAACATTTTATTTTGAAGATGGAAATTGGAGAGTGATTAGCAAATGAGCTGAGGAATCTTCTGGTTAGATAATTGAGTGATACCCCATAGAATTGGCTTCTTTGTTCATGCTATAGAGCTCCTATAGTAAAGAGCTCAAGTTGCCTTAGTAGTAGATAATTTTGTGTGTGCACATGTGAGAGTCTCCAGTTGTGGCTTAAGGGGGTTGTGTTTGGCTGGGTGTTGAATATCCTTCTTGCACCCCCTGTAGCTGAATGTCTTACTCTCCGATTTGGCACCCAGAATGGATGCATACTTAAGAATGCAGTCTCTATAGTTCTACTTCTTGTTTTAATAGTCAGAAAAGGGGAACTAATAGAATAAGTATTTTATAAACTGCTTAGTCTGTATAGAGATGGGTGTACTAGAAGAACAGGGATAAAATTATTGTGCTTTCAGGGCTATAACCACATCATGATGACTCAAACATTTACTTCTACAGATACAAAGACTGAGATAACCCACATCCCTCCTGTAATACCTGGGTTATTTTGAGTGTATTGATTATCTGTGTAATGCCTGACAGCTTTTACACTTGAGCCTTATCTCAGAAGTCACATCAGCAACACTGAAAAGAGGCTAGAAGGGATGGAGGGTCCATTTGTGGAGGAAAGTGTAACTGGGGAGAATGTAGACTCCTTGGGAAGAAGGAAGAATGGGGGTTGACATGGAAATGGAGAGCAGCTGGAGATAAGAGTTGTAAAGACATAATTGGGGGCTTATTAGAAGGAGGACAGTGCCTCTGGAGTGTTACAGAACCTGTCCTGAGGCAAATCAACAAGAGCAGGTGGCTGGGCCTGGAACTGGCAGGCACTCAGTGTTCAAGCAAACGATTTTCTGCTCAGGAATCAGTGCCAGATCAATGGGATCCTTTCAATGAATGTTTTCAGTGGAAGAATAATTTGGAGCTATGTAAATGAAGACTTGACTTTTATTTCTATTTGTACCATCCTGAAAGACTGGCAAGTCTCTGGTTCTGTGCTCAGTGATGTCAGACTAGGAAGTAAACATATGAGTAAAATGTGATGTATTTACTTTTGTGTTCTTACAGTCTTTGTGTGCTGCAGTTGTGGTACAGGTACAGCTTCCACTGAAGGGAAGGGATGAAGGGTACTCATAAGTAAATGACCTTTCTATTTGGTCTTTCTTCTGCAGTTTTGGTGTCTCATTTGGACTGTTTCCATTACTGCTCTGTTCCTTTGTAGGTTTACTGAATATGTTGTAGTTCTTGTCCTGCAAGCTTCCAAGACAGAGGAAATCACCTCTCTTTTGGAAAACACTGGAATATGTCAGCTGAATGCTATGGATTCTTCTGTTTGAAGAAAGTCAAGATGCTAGGACAAATTAAAAATACTGGATTTTAATAGCATCAGTAAACTCAATAGTCTGGATTTTTTTTCTGTTTGTTTTTCTTGAGAAATAGTGTATCATTGCTTAAGATAAAAGTCCTGAGTGAATATATTACATAATTTGCTGAGCTGTTTGTATTGGATACAGAACAGTCTCTTAACTGAAAAACAAATATATATATATATATTTTAATTGCAGAGTTGTCTATGGAGAATCACAGGTTATGAGGGTACAAATACAATCTTTTGATTTATTGCTAATGAAGGGTTAACCTTTGTCCTTATAAAAACATTTAACTTTCAGATTCAAGATAAAATGTTCCTGATTTCTGGAGAGATCTTGAAAGAAGGTGAATCACTTTACTTGAGGTCTTCAGTAAATGGAACAATGTCCAAGTCCAAGTTGGTCATTTTGGACAACACCATTTATCTGTTCTTCCCGGTAAAGCTCCTTTCTTTATTATCACAAATTTAAAATTTTGAAATTTTATCCATGTAAATGAACAATATAAATTTCAAGAGAATGTAAAAGAGAACAATTTCAGTTTCTTACTTTGACCTATCAAGTTCTGATACTTGTTGGATTATTGTTCTAATTAGAAATTCATTTCTTATGGTGAGTGAGAAAATTAATTACGTTTAGAAAGCTAAAATACAGTTGGTGAGTTTGTGATGGTTTAGGAGGGGGGAACACAAAATACTAAATTTGTCAGGTATATAAGTTTGTCACAGAACAGAAGCGAGTACTTCAAACTGACAAATATTTGAAAGGTCTTGTAACTGATTTCAGTTACAATTTTTAAATTATATGACAAGAAATGAATCAATATTTGTCTGAGGAAGGATAACTTGAGCTAATATTAAAATATGTAGTTTATGAGTTACCATGGCATATGCATTTCATATATGCAAATACAAATGACATTTGAAAGAGGAGGTACCCTAACTTGCATTATTAGGCAGGTAATTTTTTATTTACAGTTAAAACATTGCAAGCCCGTAAAGTAACTATATAATAATGTAATCTAAAGAAGTAAATTATTATTTATTAGTTTCAGTAATTAACCTCTAGCTCTGAGCCCCTTAAGACTTTCAGCAGAATGCAGCAAAAACGTTTCTCCAGTGAGGAGGACAAAATAACCCATGCTGGAATGGTAAAGCTCAGTTGTCCTGTGGTATCAGAATGGAGTCTGGGGTGAGTGATCAAGAAGAAATCACAGGACTTTAGGGCATGGGAAGGATATTGGGGATAATGAGTCTTTGAGAGACTCTGGAAGCAAGTCTGAGGGGACTTAAGGGATTTTGAATAATTTTAGTACTGAATTAATTTTATTGTAAATTGTGGAGCACTCATTGGCAGTGGCTGACAATGAAGATGCCACCATGTCTCCTGCTTGTTGCAGCAACCTCCCTGCCCCCTATGCAAACAGACTTTATGCATTTTCCAAAACCTTCTGCACTGCTGATGCGTGAACAGGGAAGGTACAAATACAGGGTTTGTACAAAGATCCATGTGGAGATGCTTTATCTCAGGGATTGTTCCTTCCTTGTTGGTCCTTCCAGCAGCAGCATGTGTGACTTTCTAGACCTCAGACACTGGCGGAGCAGTGACCATGACAGTCCTGCTGCAGTCCTGATCCCAGGGTCTGCCACCCTCAGAGCTGACTGCTTTGCCTGAGGCTGGATATGTTCTTTCCCTCTGTCAGCCCGTCTACTGGTGCTACTATTTCATGTTTTTAACTCACCTGTCCTGTATTTTCCTTCTGCAGGAAGGCAGTGCTCAGATTGGCCTCCCTGTGCCTAAATACTTGTCTACAGTGAGTTCAGGGGCAGAGCAAAGTGGAGCTGTGGCGCCTATGACAGGCACAGTAGAAAAGGTAATTATAACAACATGGGTGGGATCTGAATTTTCCAATGTATTCAAATTTATTCTGCCAGAAATAGTGCTTCTGTACTGCCAGGAAAGTACTGCCATGCTTCTGTACTAGGGCCAGAAATGTCAGCTGTGTGACTTCTGATTGGAGAAAGCTTTGTTTACTCTGAATTTTCAGCAGTCACCCAGGGCTTTTTAAGGCTTCCATTCTTTCTCTAGAGCTCTGAAAGATCTGAACTACTGCTACTGCTTAACTAATTTTTTCTTCATCTTAATTACTTCCCAAGTCAAAGCTCCCTCAAGCATTACAGGCTGTTTGATTAATTTCATCAAACAAAAGAGTGAGATGCACTTGCAAGAAAAGAAATACTCAGAAATGCCTCTTCTGTTGAGCTGTGAATTTATTTTTCTTTAGCTCAGCAGGTCTTGTGTATTCTCTGTACAGTGACAAAGGTTCAACAGAAAGAGATTTTCTGGAGAGTTCGGTGGTTGAAGGATTCAACCACTAATAAAAAGGCATGAGGGATGGAGTACATGGAAGATGGATCTCTGACATCCTGAATGAACACTCCTAATCAGAGTAATTGTTGAAAAAGGTGGTGGCTCCTGCCGTCTTCTTTCTGGATGTTGTTTTAAAGATGTTAGGGACTAGCTCCAGGAAGAGGTTGTGCACTTTTCTCAAAATAGAATTGCTGAAGCCCAGAAAGGGTAGAATATACATGATCTCTTGTAGTGTTTCTTCTTTGATAAGTGAATGGCTTCCTTGTCATCCTGTCATCTGCTACTGACCCTCTTTCTGTAGGCTCTGCCTTCCCCTGAAGAGATCTATCTAGAACTATTCCCTGTCTAGAGAACTCAAATATCCAGACCAACAACAATAAAGATTAATATGAGGCTGTTTTGCAAAACCTTTCTCCCTGTGTGCATTGTGTTAGTCAAGATCCAGTTGATTTTGAATGGTACAGACATAAATTACTTTTCCCCCCCAATTTTATCCTGAATTGCAGGTGTTTGTGAAGGCAGGGGATAAGGTTCAAATTGGAGACCCTCTAATGGTTATGATAGCTATGAAAATGGAGGTAAGTGACATATAAAGCTTTTAATTACTGAGAATATAAAAATCTGCTCAAAATATAATATTTTTTGGTTTCATTATTGAAGTTGAGTGTAGAGTACAGTTTGCAGATGTCAGTATTACTTTATCTGCTGTCACATCAGTGTTGTGTCTGACTAGATTTCAGAGGATTATATTTGCTGTTACTTTATTAACAAATTAATGATTGTATAATCCATGTTATTCTGCAGCTGTTTTAACATGCATTTGGGTGGTGGTGTCAGGCCTTCTGTCCCCTTGTCTCCTTTGATTTTTCCAGCACAAACTTTTCCTGTCTTGGTGTATCTCTTGCTCCCTGGTTGGGATCCAGGCACATGAATGTCTGCTGGTAGTTCAGGCAGAGATTTAGCTAATGGGGACTTTGTAAATATGCACAGGATTATTCTTGTGTATAATCCTTTCATTATCATTATTATTATTTACATAAAGTTTTATGTGGAGCACACTAAAGATTCTGTATAATTATTCACACAGCATTCAGAAGACTGGAATTTTGGCCATTTTACCTTGTCACAGTGCTTGACTGTGGCTCAGACTACTTGAATTACAGTTTCTGTAGCCTGGTTTGATTTGACTATTAGTTTAAAATAAACCTCAGTTTGTGGCAGCAGAACTAACACTTTTGAGAAAATCTGCCTTTCTCTTATCATGTTCTTTTTTAATTACACTCAAATTCTATTAAATAAAACTGTGTGCACTGAAAAAAAACCTACACACAAAATTCTTTGCATTTGGATGCTAAATGTGTTTGTGCCTCTCCACCTGATATCCAGACTGACATCTGAGTTATCTTTTTTAAGTGCTATTGAAATATAAAACGTAAAAATTAAAAAGCAAATTATTATTTAAAGAGTCCTTACATGTGAGGATTTAATATCTGATCTTAAATGTTTTGATGCTAGACTAACCCTATGTAAAAAAAACACCAAGAAACAAAGCCACAATATTGAACTGACCTGGTACAATGACTGGCAGACCAGTTGGGGGCTGGTGTGTAAGCATGCTGTTCCTTTACTGTCATTAGCTGTATTTGTGTTTCATCTGCATTTTGCCAAATATCTGCCCACTGAAGACCCCTCCTGGCCAGAAAACAGAAATATCTGTAGTAAATCTGCACATTTCTTTTAAGGGAACAAATCTGCTCTCTGATTAACATTTTGGATTAAAACTGTATTATTTCTGTTTGGTATTTATTACAACAACAGAAAGTATTAGTAAGGTGAAATAATAGTCAGCTGTTCATACTGATTATAATGCATATGATGATGATGATAATTCATATAAATGTATTATATAGCATTTTTCTCCCCAGTATACTTATCAAATATCCATGAGAGAATAAAACTTGAAAATGGACTAGGATAATGTTTAAAAGGTTTAAAATAAAACGTGTCAGAGGAAGGAATTAAGTGTGTTCAGTTCTAATTGGACCAAGAAGTAATACTAGCATTTGCTGGAGAGAGAGACAGGGGAGGGAACTCCCTGAGTTGTCTGCTGTTCACTCTGACTTTGTTTCTGTGCAGCACACCATAAGGGCTCCCAAGGCAGGAGTGATTAAAAAGGTCAATTTCCAAGAAGGTGCCCAGGCTAACAGACATGCTCCACTCGTTGAATTCATGGATGAAGAGGCAGAGTCAAAATAAAATTTAAGGAAGGTGCATTTTATTTTTTCTACTTTGCTGATTTTCTCCCAGAAGAAGATTTCTTCATATTTTCAGCAAACTGTTTTGTATAAATGGGGGATTGTTTTCCTCAGCACTTCCTGCATAGTTTGACTGTAAATTATGCTGACTTCACTGAAATTTGGGTATCACTATACTGTAATTGTATTTATAACCTGTGGACCTATATGATTGTTGTCCAGGGGTGGTTTGCCTGTGGAAAGGCATTAGAGTGGAAGAAAATGTGAAACTCTGAAAGGATCAGAGAGGACTATAAGGTACAGAGAGGTTGGGTTCTTCTGCCTACTTATTCACAGCTGCCTTTTTTCCCTTAAATATGCGAGGATTGATTTAAAGGAAGTCTGAAAGACAGTTGTTCTATTTTCTGGCAAAATTCCTGTTTGTGGCTTATGTTTTTGCCTTAATAGGGAATTTGGGATTGTTGCTTAGCCCAGAATCCCTCTCAGTCATTTCTGGTGCATCTATTTTTCTTGTTTACCTCAATGAGTTGTGAAAATTTGCATTTCAAAATTATTTTAATATACCTCAAAATATCTGATACAAAGCATTTTTCAAATACATTTGCTACAGTAATCAAAGTTAAAATGTAACTGCTTTCCAAAAAATACCATTTGAACTTTAAACATGAAGAAGTAGCATAGAAAGATAAGCTTATTTAATACTTAATGTGCCAAAATACAATACTGACTTCAAAATCTTCATTACTGTTACCATATTGTTAATGTATTTCTTATTTGCTGTAATGATATGTAATGTACACCACAGTCTTTATAACAACATGAAGTGTAGCTAAGAATAGATTTTTTTTTGTATTTTCAGGGTTCAGAAGGGAGAATTGGATATTTCAGATATTCAAAGAATTTGAATTGGAATTTTGGATACTCAAAGAAAAAGAATTCTCAGACTAAGCATCCTGATCATTTGCCATAAATTTACTTTAGCTTATTTAACCAGCACCTTAGAGAAGAAAGAGAAAGAAAAAATGTTTTAATTGTTGCAAACTTTGAAAGTCTTTTCATCTTTCAGTTAATGTGAAGTTCTGTTACCATATGAAGTTTTGATATGCTAATTTAATTCAATAATCTGTTTTATGCAGAAAGGAGCAATCAGATGCTGTAGTGATCCCAAACCTGTAGTTAAATCTGTGCAAATTAACCCTTACCTGAAATCTCATTTCTGAATCAATATACAGTATCACGGGGAATTCTCTGATCTGCTTTTATAATTGTGCAGCCTTGTCTGCAATGCAGAAAAGATGTGGTAAAAAAGCAATGGCTCTGGATGATCGGTGTCTTAAAACCATATTTTAATACTTTTCAGTTTTCCTTCCAGTCCTGTGGTCACCTAGCAAAACTCCAGTGATCATCTTGTAGAATATTGCCACAGTGATTTTTCTTTACTGCCAAATAAAAATTAAGCGTAACTTTGAATGTTTGTTTTGATTTTTCTCCATTTTGTTCTTTCCTTGGTTGCTTCTGTTCATGCACTGGATTAGAGGGTTTAAGCAGCTGTTTCTGTATCAGATGATGATGATGATGAGCACAATCTGCAGATCACATTTAGAAGTAAGTAATCCAGACACTCGTGATAGGTTTCACTGCAGGTAAGGTTAGGCACTTGTTTTATCCAGAATTGAATCTCCATATAGAAACATGATCTCAGCCCTGAGGAGACTCAGCAGCTTGGCATTTATTTTTTTCCTCTCTCTGTGACATGGCTGTGCTGCACTGAATCTGTACCAAAACATTCAAACTCCCGGCAGGAGGTTCTCTGCCCGCTCACTCTGCACAGCTTGGCTGCACACAGCCAGTGCAGCAAAACACATTCCCTGGGAGCTGACAAAATGTCCTCCCTTAGGAGCCAGGGCAGACAGATAATCTCACCAGTCTTCATTTTCCCTCACTTCTCAAAAATTAGCTGTTAGGCTTTTAATCTCTGTAGGTTTCTACTGAGATAGATGTTTCAGATAGTGATGGTTTTGTTTATTTAAGAAAAATCTCTTGCAGAAGTCACTGTCACAGTTGGCACACTTTAAATGTTTTACTGCAGTGTGATTTAATTGAACTTGGAGATGCTCAAAGAATGATTAAAGGTAGGTTGTTCCTATACCAGTATCTTAGTTAAAAAAATATTCATGAACCTTCAGTTTATTACAAATAAATTTTTTATGTTAGGAATGTAAATTGGTAAGAGCCCTAGCATAGTAACATAGCTGTTACTGTTGTCTCTAAAACACTTAATGGCAGACTAAGAGAAAGACTTTAATTTTTAAAAATGCAGTATTTTAGCATTTGAGCTAAAGGGATAATCTCTGCTACTAATTTACTATCAATGTACCTTTTCAGATAGTGCTGTAGTTCTGAAATAACAGTCACAGATGTTACAGGAGCAATGAATCTGAACTGATTCTAGTTGTAATGATTTTCCCTTGCTGCCAGAGGAGAGAGGGGGCTGCATTGTGGGATATTTAATTCAGCCACACTTGATGGTCTGCAGGAAAGAATGAAGGTGTTGGTGTTCCCGACTCGGGCTTCTCTGAGACAGGGTCAGGGAGTAACTCTCTGAGCACTGATCAGCTTGGATCAGGAATGGATCATCCTGGCCAGCAGCGTGAGTGGTGCCAGACCACAATGAGAGCCCTGCGTAACCTTCAGTGATCTCACTGTGGGGCTCTCCATCTCTCCTGCACTCTCCAGCTGCTGCCACTTCCTGTGGCTAATACCCAGGGAAGCTGTGTGGTGTGGAGTCTCAATCCATGCTGGACTGGGGAATGGGACACACGGAGTAGGAAGCAGGAGAGCAGGACTGTTCTTGTTTCAGCCACTGACTCACTGTGATTTCAGGCAAGTCACTTGGTAGATATTTGCCTGTATCCTCCTATTTAACGAGGTTGATGGCAGTCAAAACACTGCAAAACACTGATTTATAAATAATTTTCTCTGCTTGTTGGGAAAGTTGTAATTTCAGATGCAGACTAACTCTACTTGTAAGGGGTTTTTTTTACCCTTTTAAACATCAAATCTCAATACCATAGAGTTACAAAGTTTCCAGTGTGTATTGTATACTTTGTTGTAATGATTGTTCCAGCTAGTTACCAGGAAACCCAAGCTTCAAGACTTCATGCTGCTTAAAAAATGAATCCTCAAGTGGTTTTTGGCAGGACCTTTAAAATTAGTCAATGGTAGAGGAAAAAGAAGTTCATCTGGGCACACAACTCTTTTATTAAAGTAACTTGTTGATATGTGCCTTGAAATAGGTACCAGTGAACTGTCGTAGGTATATTCATTGCTATTAATAATGCTTTTCAAGCAGGTCAGGAATTGTCTGTGTTCTGTTTGTAAAAAGCTCAGCTGTGTTGAGTAAAATGTGTTTACTGAACAATCAATGGCAATTGATTAAGTTCTGAACTACCAGCTTTTTATACAAAGTATATTCTCAACACATAGTTCAACTTCTTGTACAGTTATGTTCCAAACAGATTTTTAGACACAAACGCCTTGCAGGTAAGTATCACTTAGTACCTCTATAACATTGGGGCATATCCTTCTGCATAAGAATTCTGTTTGGAAAGTAATATACAGTACTGAAAGCTGTATTAAAAAAATCAATATTGCAGAAATTGATAACCTTGGTATTTATTTTTATGTGATCCAACCGAATTTCTTGGAAGAGAGCCTGGATGCTGAAAGCAGTTTTGAGACATTTGATGTTATCTTAAAACCTGTTGATTATACAATGAATTCATATTAAAACAAACATGGATGTTCTGGTTGAATACACCATTTTTTTATTATAGCAGTAATTAATAAAACACATCTGGAGCCCTGCTGGGTTTTAAAATCATAATGGTTGCAGGATTTTAGCTTTAATCTGTGTCCTGTTTTCAGCTGGGAGTTAACTTTCCTCCTAATAGCTGGTCCAGGGCTGTGTTTTGGAGGCAGTGAGAGAATAATGTTGGTAACAAACTGATGTTTTAGTTGTTGCTGAGTCCTGCTTGCTCTAAGTTAAAAGTTTTCCAGTTTCCCATGCTCTGGCAGCAGGCAGGTGTACAAGGAGCTGGGAGGGAGCAGGGCTGGGACACCTGACCCAGCCTGGCCCAGGGGACATTCCATACCACAGAACACTGTGCCAAGCACAGACATGGGGGAAGCTGGCCAGGAGCCACTGATTGCTGCTTGGGGACATTCTGGGCATCAGTCAGGCTGCGTTGAGCACCTGTAGTGTGCATCACCTGTCTCTGCTGGGTTTTATTTCTCACTCCCTTTGTCGTCTTTTCATTACAGTTGTAGTATTATTTATTATATTTTATTTCAATTATTAAATTGTTCTTACTTCAACCCATGAGTTTTGCCCTTTTATTCCCATCCTCTTCCCCATCCCAGCAGGAAGTGAGGGTGGTGAATGAGCAGTTACCTGGTACCTAATTGCTGGTGGAGTTAAACTGTGACAGACCTTTTTGGAGCCCAATGTGGGGCATGAAGGGTGGAGATAACAACAGATCTGACCAGAGTGTGTAAAACAGATTTGTTACAAGCATTCATTATATTAATGAATTAATTAATTTAATAGTCAGTGGTCACAGTGTTGTTCTCAGAGTTATTGTGCTTGTTCTTATGTTTGTGTCATGTGATGATGTCCTTGGTGTCCAAGTTGCCTTTGTGCTGTTTATCACCTCTGGGGGCTGGACTAAGCTTGATTCTGTTGTACTTTATTACACTGGCTCTATTATGATATAATAGAATTGCTGGTTGTAAAAGAAAGAAAAAACAATCACAAATGGGTTCTTCCAGGAAAACTGCTTCTCCAGTGGGTAGTACTCCAGAGGGAAGAGCTGATCTTACTCCCAATCCTATGGAAAAAAATTTTAATCCATTTTTACAAGTAAGGGATCCTAAGATCCAGTACTAGAGGGGCCCTGTCTCCAGCCAGGTAGAGGAAAGGGACAGTCAGGTCAGGTTTGTGGGACTGTGGCACAGCACAATAGACCCACAGGAGTGTAGGCTCTAGCAGATACCTGTGCACAGTGCATCCTAATGCCATCAAGCTATAAAGGGGCAGATCCCATTTTCCTTTGTTCCCCATCCCACTGGATGTGAGCAGCTGTGTGGTACTTAGCTGCCAGTTGGGGTTAAACCATGACAGGCTGTTTTCATTTGAAGAGTTCTGGTGCCACAGCAAAGCTCCAAAGAGTGGTAAAAAAGGCTGCTGCTGAGAGCTGCATCCCTCTTTGGCCTCTGGAAAGGAAGGTGACATCTCCTGGGCTGTCCTGTTCTGCTCACTCACACACAGGAACACTCAGTGATCGATACTGGATGGGATCTGCCACCAAAGACCCCACGCCTGTTCAGTGTCCTGGATGAAGCATCCCAGAAACATTAGACACAGCTGCTGCTCTACAGAGTTGTAAAATGAGGTAAAATATGAGAATAAACCCATTTAAACCCAGCACTGTTACATACAGATGTGGTTAATGCACGTTTTCCTTGAGGCCTGCCCCACTGTATTGATGCAGGCAGCCAGTCATGTGCATGGAGGTTACAATCAGGACAATATTGATCAATTGATAATAAATCATGAGCCCAAGAATCAGTTTGCTATTACAAGGAGTGGAAAAGGCTGAATGTGTGTAACGTGACAGGAGGCAAAAGCCATCTTACTGCTCCTGCTTTGTACAGCTGCAGTGTGCCTGCCTTCAAGGCAAAAGGCTCTGCCTCCAATATAAGTAACTTATATTATTTTTTTGTATACTAATATCAAAATATGTGCTTTGCATTGGGATGGCTCATTTTTATTATGTTGAACTATTACAGATGGCACATACAGAAAATCACTGGGATAGGAAAATAATTGTGTCTCAGTCTTCTAGATTCTTGAAATCACCTGTAATTCTTTGTAGTGAGAATGGAAAGCTGCTTACAGTTCAAAGGTGTAGGATTTAATAATGAAGCTGTGATGGCACTATGTGGATTACAGCTTGGGAAAGTTTCAAATAATTCTGGTTACAAACATCATACCTTGTATTACGGAAGTTCTGTACTCAAAAAATGTCCATATAAAAAACAACTAGCTATGTCAATTCTTACTGCCCTCCCATTTGCTAACTCATATTACTTAAAATGCTTTGCTTTTAGTATAAGTGTCTCAGTACTTATTGTTTAAAAAAATATACAGAAGCCTAGCAGTCTGTTGCCTTTTAGGTGTGCTGGAAAGTCTCAGTTTATTCAGGCCTGCCAGGGTATGGTGGAGTACATGAGAAATGTTCAGATTTTCTTAGGCTCTCTGACCTGATTTTGCTTTGTCACATAAAGCTGTCCTGCTCCCTCCCAGAGATGCTGTCATATCAAAAACTGCTCCTAAGAGTGCCTTGGTCTGAGTGTAGTAACTTGTTGACTTCTTGTGTAATGCAGGAAGGATGAAAAACTTCAAAGAAGGTGAACACCCTTCTCTACAACCCATCAACAACAATCCTCTGATACTGGTGCTGTGTCACTGCAGGTCAAATTGCTCAGACACCTACAGGAGGACTCACACTGTTTACTTCCTCTCTGCTTCTCTGTGCAGAAAAAAAACCGTAATGGGCTGAAAGAGACAATCCAACTGTATCAGCTGAACAGCACAACAGGAGCAGACCATTGGGTCTGCACCTCTGGATGCCTACAGAGTGGCATTAAATCTCCTGATGCAGGATAGTTCATGGGTCTTTGTTCTCTCTTAACCATGGAGTCAGTTTGCAGGCAAAGGGCCATAGCTGTAATCACCCTATGGCTGTTCCACCAGCAATGATGATTTGGTTGTTTCATTTTCTAGAGCACAAAGTAGCTGCTAAAAAGATGTGGTTAGAAAGAAATGTCCAGTCCAAGCTGCCCTAGGTTATTGCTATCCTTCATAAAGCTTTGGGCCTCTTCCTCAGAAAGTGCTCTAGGTGGAAGTTCTCAGCCGGGGGATTACACTAAATGGATTCTGCTTTGACCGAACATGAGACTTATTTGTCTGCTCAAGAAGAGAGCTCAGGTCAGTGTAAACAAGCTCAGTGTTATACTCAGTTATGCACTTGACACAGTTGGTTTTAAAAAAATAAAAGCACTGCCTCACTTTCTTCCAGTTCACAGGAGAAGATTAAACATCATTCGCTCACACAACAAAACAAGGCAAGTGTGTCAGACTTAAAATAAATTAAACAAGTCATCATGTTAAGCTGGTCACAGTGATTATGCTGCATTGCACAATGAAATTTCCTTCTCATCTGTGTCGCTGAGTGCACGTGTCAGGTTCCCAAGCAGCAGAACTGGGTATCCCTGCTCTGACCTGGGGCTCTATCCTGCAGGGAGCTGTACGAAAGGCAACACGTAACAAGCTGAGTTCAGATAACTTACTCTTTTTGGTGGCCTCATGCTGCCTCTTGCTTTATAAAGCATCTGGTTTTGTTCAGAAAGGGTGAGGATGAGATTCAGACAGCACACACTTCATGCAAGTGCCCGTCTCCATCTGTAGGCAGGCTCAAACATGAGGATATGGAATTGGAGTGATCTGGCTATGTCCTGAGGAGTGTGCCTGCTTACTGCAGTGAGCTGTGTTTGGAGAAGTAATTCAGTCTAGTCAGACCATGGTGGCCAAGAGCTCTGAGTAAGGTAACCTCAGATTCAGAAATTCAGTCATATCCCCACAGAAGCACTCTGGAAACAAACACAGAACACTGCAGCTCCCACTAAAATCAGTAACACTAGACTTAAATGGCAGCAGCAAGCCACTCCTTTTCTCAGGTTAAGTTTCACCTTAGGAGTGATCTTGAACTGGAAAAAACCCCACAAGAATGTAGCATGCATGCTGTAAATAGCAGCAATATGTATTTCACATTTTTTAATATATTTCATTATCATATCACTGGATTACCTTTTATCTGCCCTGCTCAGAAGCAGCTAAGTATGATTTTCCATACCTTACACAACAGGAATTCATAATGCAGAGCAATTTAGTAAGTTAGGGAGATCAAATCACAAGCCAGTCAAAAAACTAAATACAAATACAGTGTTACCCCATACACTCAAAAAACCCAGTAAGACCCTGCATTACAAGAAACCTGCAAGATCTGTGGGTTTTCAAGAAAAACAAGCCACTTAAAAAATCCTCTTTCTCTCCTGAGGAATCTCCTGCATGCACAGCTCATCTCTCAGATTATTGTTACATGTCGCAATAATTTGCTAGGTCTAAACTGTGTCTTCAGCCGGCAGGAGGGCTGTCACAGCATGTTACAGTGATGGCAATTAGCTAACTCAATCAAAGAGATTTCCAGGTTTGGCTTTGCTTCCCCTGCCGTGGTTACGTGGACTGGGCTGGTGTGCAGTGTTCATGGCTGTTCACTGGCCAATTTGCATCCATCCCCAATTTCAAAATTAAGCTTTTTGGTAGGATTCAAGGTATCCAGGCAACTACTGTCTCCAAGGATAGCTGAACTCAGCTGTATATTCCCACATACTTGATATCAAGTTCTTAATTTTACTGTTTCATACACTGGCAAAACTGGACACTTCACAGGATAGGCCTGATTTTCCTCACCAAATACAACTCCTCACACTCCCACCTAAGCTTTGCTCTGATTTTCTGCAAAGTAAGAAAAAAAAAAATTCAGACCCTTTTCTATACAAACACATACATAAACTGTGGACATCCATGATGAGGAATGGCTTTTTGAAGTCTTAATTTCTGTGGTGTGTGCAATCATACCAGTCATGTAATGTAAATACAGAAGCTTACTTTAATAGCTCCAAGCTCAGCAGGAGATGAGAGAACAAGATCAGATCTCAAACCTTTGTCCTTCACAACAGCAGTTTGCCACCACTGTGAGTTTTATCAGCAAATATTCTGCTTCCCCAAATTCCCTCGGCTGCCAAAAGCCTGCAGTAGGTAGAATAAGCTTTCCTGGGAAAAAAACAACTGTCTGGAATAGTGGTACAAACCGTGATCTAACCACTGCGGCCCCATTTGCTAGTACAGCTACGCTTCTGCAGGAAGAGCTGCATCTGTCCACAGCTCCCCGAAGGGGATCACAGCCTGGAGCCGGGAAATCAGAGAAATCTTACAGGTGTGGAGGTGCTCCTCTGTAAAGCTGCTACCCCGAGACTTCAACTTCCCCAGGTCTCCGTGGCTGCTCAGCAAAGGATTTTGCCTCTTTGCGAATCCGTCCTGGAAAGCCCGGGGGATTTTCCCACCTCGCCGTTCCCCCGTTCAGGCCCCCGGGCACGGCGGCCACACCACCCTGGCGCTCACACCGGGCGCTCGAAGTGTTTGATCTTTTGATATTGACGAAACAGGAACACACAGAACAGCGGCTACCGGGGTGAGGAGCCGCTGCTGCCGCTGCTACCCCGCACCCCCGCCTGCCCCGCCGCATCCCCTCCGAGCCCACCTCGTAACAGCCTCCAGGAGGCTGGGGGGGACTTTCCCCTCCCTTCCCTGCTCGGGCCGAGCCCCCCTCCCGGTGCTCGCCGCGCCCTCAACGCCGATCGAGAGGCGCTCGCCGCGGCCTCTCCCGGGGACCGCGGGCCGGGGCCGCCCCCCGTGAGGGCTCCCGGCTCCCCGCACTGCGCATGAGCGGGGGAAGGCGGCGGAAGGGCCCGTGAGGAGCCGGGAGCCGCCGCCGCCGCCGGAGGAAGCGCCGCCGCCGCCGCCCTCAGTGTCCGCCCGAGCCGGGAGGGGAGAGGCCCGCACAGCCCCCACCATGGTGAGCGGCCGCCCGGGGCCCCTCTGGGCCCAGCGCGGCGCCTCGGGGCCGGACAGGGGCAGCGCGGCCTGGTCGTGGCGCGCTGGGTGTCAGGGAGCGGCCGAAGGGCCGGTGTCGGGGGCTCCGCAGCCGGGCACGATGTGCTGGCCCGGGAACTGCTTGTCCTCCTGCCGGGCACGGCAGGGCCGACGTGTGGGGCCCGGGCCGGGGCCGCAGGGCGGGCTGCAGGGGCTGCTCCGGGCAGGGGCCTAAGCGGGGGGCGCGGGGATCCCGCCCAGGCCTCCGACCCGCGGGGCCCCGCCAGGCCCCGCCAGGCCCCGCACGGCGGGGAGGGGCTCGCTGGCACCTGGTGTGGGGGTTCAGGCACCTCTGCGAGGCAGCGGCGGTGTTGTGGGCAGCTCCGTGAGGTCTGTGCCCTGTGCCTGCAGCAGCACTGAGAGGGAGTGCAAGGGGCTACCAGGAACCAGTGGCTTCTCGGAGTTTTTCCTCAGGATTTCAGGCATCTCAGGGCCCATTAAGTGCTGTCAGTTCACAGGGGAACTTGGGGGTGTTGATGCTTCTTGAGCTGCAATTATGTTGAAGAATTTGTGGATAATTGTTCTGGGGTCTTGGTTGGTTCTATTCATAGAAGTGTTGTAAAGGAGGGCTTTGCAAAGGTCCTCCTAGTAAAGGTCTTGTAAAGGTTTCTCTTGCGTTTTCTCTGTAATCCTGTTCTCATAGCTGAGGATTTGCTGTGGACTCCCAAATCGACTGACTTTCTCCCTTGCTTCTTGTAGGGAGAAACTGCAGTGTTTAGAACATTTGCTGGTTTTGCTTGCCTAAACAAAAGAAAAATATATTCCTTCAATTTAATTAAGGGGGCCCTCATTGGTTTCTTGCAGTGTCTTAATGCGCTGGAGGGAAGAGTTTATAGTAGTACTTCCAGGCTTTCTCTGTATTCAAATGTTTTAACAGCTTTAGCTACTACACCTGTACAATTTAAAGCAGTACTTTTCTGTAGCAGTAATGCAGTGTTAGGCAGGGTGTAGGAGGGAGTCTTAAGATCTACTGGTGTATGCTTATTGGTATAAAGATATTTTATACTTACTGTTAATACTATTCTGACAAGCAGTGTTAAAAATATATTAAAAAAATTACAATGTCACCTTTAATTGATGGAGTTATGTTGGCGTAAAAATTTGGTTAGCCAGCATTTAAATTAAGTGGTGTGCAGACCTCTAATAAACTTGTCACTGTGTAGCTAATATAATTTTTAATTGAATAGCTTGATGTAGATCTTCGTTTGTATTTTTTTATGAGAGCTTAAGACTGAAGTCTGAGTAAAGTTCAGACTGTAAAGGTGTCTTACTAATCTGTAATTCTGCAGGTCTGGGACTGTCTCAAATAGTGCTTACACAGTAATGTTACACAACTTTTTATGAAAACTTTTTTCCATAAAAATCACCTAGAGCTGTCTCACTGTATATCCAATGTAGGCAGGCAAAATAAATACACAGTTGATGAGGTAGACAGTTGATGTTTTCCATGTACATATATTATTGGCTGGCTATGAGATTAGAAATTTAAATTGAACAGTCCTGTAGAAGGTGACATTATAACAGAAATGGTGTGGTCCATTATTCTGAGAATAACTTTTTGTGAAAAACAGCAGAGTTCTGTCTTCTTGGTCTTCTTGGAAACACTTAACTGAAGAACCAGCAGACATTCTGTGTAGCAATTCTGTACTGCTAGATTGGCATTTATCAGATTGGAGGGAGTATGTGAATACTCCACTTATGGCCCCGAGCAGAGCTGTTAGGCCCTGTGCAGACAACCATGTTCCAGGTTGTGCTTGTTGACTGCAGCACCCAGGTGAAAGGATGACATAGCACTGAAGTGGGACTGAATGACAGGCTGCAGCTTTTAGAAATAGTAAATACAGGTATGAATGGTTTCCAGTGCCTGGATGTAGGATTCTGTACCTGTACTTGTGGTATGTTAAAATCCTCTGTTTGGTTAGGGGAAAGGTAGGGAGACTTCACGGAGATCGGAGGATGCCCATCCAGAAACAGGAGATTTCGATGTCCTGTTTTTCTGCCCATGTACACAACTGCTCTGGCTCATCCTCCCAGTGGCTGTGGCCAGGTAGCTTGTCCAGCACAACAAATGCCATGGCACAGGTTCCTGCAGCTGGGGCCTGGCTCCTAACTGTCCATCCAGCACTGCCAGATTGAGCACTGCTGGCTCTGCCTTAGTCCCACCAGTGTCCATATGGCCAGAGCCTTGTGCCTTCAGGACAGATGTTTCCTGCCATTGAACCATCTTTGTGCTATATCTGGAAGGGACACCACCCTGCCAATATTCCTTGGACTGCTGAGAGTACTCAGCCTCTCTTACTCACTCTTCATTTGAGCTGGTTGAGCAGCACCTGTAGAAGATGTGTCCTCCACCTTCCCTGTTAGTGTTACTGCTTCATCTCATCCTGAGGACAAAGGTATGCCCAGGAGTCAAGGCAGAGCAGTAAGCAGCTCTATTTCACTCTGAGCCATCTTCACTATCTGTACAATTCTGAATGATTTAATGAATTTAAAACTGTGTGTGGTAATCGAGGCAAGTGTGTGATTATCTACATCTTTATCCAGAGCCAAGTGCTAGCCTTGTCTCTATTTACATTATCTAATACATTGTCCAGTTTGTGTTCTCTGAAAAATATTTCTGTGCTGATAAATACATAATTTCTTACTACAAACCTCAGCTGACAGGAAGTTGTAAAATTTAATACTACAAGAATTTCATGTCTGACGCTGACTCCTGTAATGTTAGTGTACTTCATGACATTGTTATGTGGTGTTTAACTCAACAAGCTATCCTGCAAGGCCAGCTGTTTATATGTGTAATCTGTGGTGCATATGCATGTCTGTAGAAGTTTGTTGATATTAAATATCTGAGGTTTGATTGTCCCAGAGTACAACTTTAGATCCTTGGCATTATGCTTTGGATGAAGTAGTCAGAATGCTAGACAAGATGGTGCATGATTTTGTTTCCTTTCCTAGCTTACCAGAGATCCCTTTGAACTAATACTTTAAATCACTTTTAACTACAGCCATGAAAAAAAATATTCAAGAATATGAACTACTCTGAGAACAAGGTGTGAAATTTATTATGTAACTCTTGATATTTTACTCATGTTTTATGGGACCAATGCAAATATACAGTACGAATAGAGCTTTTGCCCCAGACCAGACTTAAGAATGCTAAACAACTAGCTGCTCTATGTTGTCCTTTTTTATTTGGAAAAGCCCTAATTTTTTGTGTTTCCTTCACCTCCCAGGTTAGCATGAATTACCATTATATCTACAGCAATCTTCTGGGTAGCTGTATATTGACCTTCTGCCTGCATGCGAATTCTGAAATTATTCTATCCACTAAAAGAACATTATAGAGGGTGGAAAGCACCTTTAATTTTATGTTGTGATTTTTCCTTTGGATTTTAGATCTCAGCAGACTTTTGTAAGTATTTTTGTTCTGTTCCACTGCAGCTAAGTGGATTTCACATCAGTTTGAAACAGAAGCTTAAAAATGTCCTGACTTTCTTACTTTGTGTGCCCTCTCTTAGAGAAACTGCTGTGGAAAATAAAATGTAGTTGAGGGACATGTTTGTTTACATTATGTAGAAACTGTGGCTACTTACTTTCATTGTTTTTGTCTTTTTTGTGATTTTTTTGGTAGTATACCTGTGTGCCATCACTGTTTGTGGGTTAAGATGTAGTTCTGTGTATTTGTAGATTTTTGTTGTAATTAACATTTTTTTATCAAACAAATTAAAATACTCATGATTTTGTCTTTAAGCTTTAGCCATGTGTTTGTTGAATACAGGCAGTAAAGCAGACATTTTTAGGTGTCTTGTGGTTCCTTTCATGGTCCAAGGTGGGATGATTCAGGAGCAGAACTCCCCTGGCCATTCCTGTGGCATCATGGGACAGAAGTGGCAGTCGGAACCTCTGTGCATTTCCGAACCTCTGGATTGAGCTGATATCCCCGGGGTCCTTGGGAAGAGAAGGGATGCTTTCCACAGTCACAGCTCTTGCTGAAGTCTGAATGCAGTCAGTGTAAAGGCCTAGACTTTGTGGAGTTTGATACTATTTTAGAAAAAGCTTTTACCTGTCACATGCATGAGAACTTAACAGGCTTTTCTTTGAGTCCTGCTTGAAACAAAAGCACAGATGTCACATCGTTCAAATTCCTTTACTTAGCAGTGAAACTCGAAGGAAACTGATCATCTGTAGCAGTGGCTGGGAAGGGAAAGGTGCAGAGCAGTTGCTCACTGAAGAGTGGCTGGGTGAATGCCGTCCTTGGGGGCCACAAGGAAATTTGGGCAGCAAAACTCATCGTGCCCTGCTTGTCTCACTGGTGGCTGGATGGAACCTTTGAGCCAAGTCCAAGAACAGGGCTCCAGTAGGGATCCTCAGCTCTCCAGTGAGGCAGTGTGGGACAAAGGTTGGTGCTGTTGCCCTTGAACATTATCCAGGAGAGTGGAGCCCTCATTCGGCTATTAGCTGTCTGCAAAATGCTGATGACCAGTGTGCAGAACTTGGCTTTGAATCTGGGGTGACTAAAAACAGTGCAGAAGGAAAAAACAGTGCTGTAGTCAGAGTTGGTAGAGAAGTTCTAGCATTTTTCGTTCCTGAGACTAGGAGAAAAAAATATTTGGGAAAATAAAAGTCCAGGTATTTTATTTTTCATTTGTAGTTTTTCACTGAAATATCTGATCAAGGAAAGGATATTGAATTAGAAAATTCAAATTTGATACTTCATCATAAGAGGCAAATCTTCATTTTAAAATCAAAGTTATAGAACCAGATGCTAATTAGAATGAATGTAGTTGCATGCATCTACACAATGTAGCTTTTCATTTGGAGAAATTATTCTGTGTTTTAAAAATAAGGTTATCTGTCTTGTGACATCCTTATTATGAAAGGTAGCTTGGATACCACACAAACTTCATCAAGGGCTTGCAGAACTGTTTTTCCTTTTCCTCTTAACCCAAGAAATAAGGGTACAAATTTGTTTCATTTGCTTTCCATTGTTTTTCATTTGTATGTATAGGCAAGACACGTATCTGTTTAATAAAATTCTGTCTTCCTTTTTAACCTGTGTTAAAGTTGAGATGTTTTAAGTGGATTGTGTTGCATTACAGTGAGCGCAATTTCAGTGTCAGGTATTCGTTGCCTTATGACTGTGGGATTAAAGGTTATGTGCTGCTCTGTATTGCACTTAAAACAATAATAGAGTATTAGTGCTCAGTGTCTAGAAATAGCCCTTAAAAGTGCAGAAGGTTTGGAACCTGCTTGAAGATCCTGCTTGAAGTGTGGGTTTTTAATGTGCTGGAAGAAGAGCTATAATAGGATAATAAAAACTCAGCAGTAATTCCATCTTTTGCTGTCCTGTCGTAGACCTGCAAAGAGTGTCCAGTCACTCAGGATGTGGAGTGTCTTATCCACATTGGCAAGGTTCTGCAGAAGCATTCATCAAATAGAAAAAAAGGCTTTTGCCCTTCTTCACTAAAAATAAACTCCTATTTTACCAAGAAAAGTATGATTATTCAAGAAAAAGGTTGTGGCTGAACAGTGTGATTTATTGCATCTTATACCTTACTGAATATTGTACTGATTAACGTAATTAGCTGCTTGATTCTTTGCAATTTTGATCTTCTTTTAAAAAGGTTTTATGTTGTTACTATCAGGGAGCCCCAAGGATAGGAAAATCTCATGTATATATGTAGAATTTAAATTTTATCATAAGAGGCATTTAAGCTGCAAGTTTTTGATCTAACAAATTGCACTCTTACGTGAAAAGATGCAGAACACGCCACCTTTTGTGGTCCTGGGCATCCATGGTAAAGCCTAGTTAAACCTGTTCCTTGACTTTTTGTGGAATGTCACTGCTTTTGGAGTTTACCCTTGCAGGAGCAGGGCAGAACAAAGCCTCCTGAGGTTTTACAGAGTACTCACGATTAAATGGGCTACGCATACTTATGTGTACACGTTTTAAAAAAATCAAAATACTGAAGATTAAAGGCACCAGCTTTGTAAAGAAAAAAAAAAGAAAAAAGAAAGGAAAAGCTAAAGTAATTAAGTATGGCTGCCCTATAGTGCAGCTGAGTCTGTGGTGATGCAGCAGTCTGGCTGTGTGGAACTGATTAGAAGCAGCTGGTAATTGATAGAGAAAATTAAATTTGGGATTGTTTCATCTTCATTTGGGATTGTTTCATCTTCATTTGGGATTTCATTCACTGGTTTGTTTTCATATATCTGAGTTTACAATACATTTTAAAATGCTGCAGCTAAAATCCATTAGTCATTCCTGAAAGTCATTGCACATGGCTTTGTCAATGTAATTGATTTTTGTGGAAGTGTGAGCTCAGTAGTGCAAGGTGTTGGATGTCTGCTGTGGAGCCGAGCATGGACAGGTGGTGCACAGGAGCTGCTCTGGTGGCTTCGCCTTTACCTGGAACCGCATCTGAAAATCTCAGTTTCAGGAATGTGTTTGTAGGTAGACGTCCAGTGTGACAAACTTGGTCAAGAGATTGAGATAAAGCAGCAACACATAATAGATTTTAAAATGGTATAGACTAACTAATGTCACTGTTTGAAGTCTGCAGCCTGAGCTAAAAGTTTGGCTTCAGTTAAGTGTTGTAGATACAGAGTGCTTTTGGTTTGGGGGGATTATTTTAAAGGATACTTATGCTAAGGGTATTGTTCTATTTAGTATATTATGTGGGTATCAGTTTAAACCAAATGTGATGCTCTTGTATTTTTTTTTCAATGGTGTAACAATGAAGCTGGTAACTTAACTATTCTTACAAATAAAAGCATTCACACTCATCAAGCCACAGAAGACTGATTCTGACTTTTAGGACAGATGAATTTGTGTTCTGAAGCATTAGTTCTTTTTTCTAATGATAATGTGATTGAATGCTAATTATCCTTTGGAATTAAGAGCTCAAGCATGTACTGCTCCTAAATCATTCATGCTTTGGCTGAATTTTATCACATTTTGGGATTTTTTTTGCCCTTCTCCATATTCCCTGAGAAAGAGCTGTTGAAATTACAGTTACAATAATGAACAGAATATACAAGTTTTGGTTAGAATACAAAGTAAACTAAAAATTAAATATTTGTGCCATATAAGAAATCCAGCTCTGACTTAAAATTTTGTCAGAACTTTAATTTACCAAGTTGTAACATTGGGAGTCTTTGCTTTGTCTGTATTTAGTGAACTGTAGAACTATAACTGAATTTGGGTGTAGTGCAGGAGCTGTGATTGCTTTCTCCTGATGAGCAATTAGTTTTGGGTAACTCATACCCTTGAAATCCCGAGTGTGCTTCTCCTCATCAGAAATATCCTTGGGAATCCCTCTCTGCTGATAAGCATCAAGTTTGTGTTCAGTTCTGGGCTAGGCCAGGGCGGGATGGCTGGGTCTGGGCAGGAGGCCTGGAATTCCAGAGCTCTCACCTTGGCTACTCACTCCCCCGCCTGCCTCAGGCACAATTACCTTTTTTTTTCTTAGCTTCGGTTGCTGCACCTGTGAAATGGAGACAATGCCTCCTCGCAGGAATGTTTTGCAAATTATGTAGGCGGAGCTGAGAACCTTCAAAGTGAAAATTCTCTTTAAAGAAAAAGAAATCTTTAAGGTATTTCAGTGTGTAGGTCCCTGAAATGGATGACCCAGCCTAGTCCCTTGCTGCCATCAAGAGGCACCTCAGGAGATCCTGTTCCAGGTGTGGCCCTGGTCCTGTAGTACTGGACACCAGGACACCAGCCTGCTGCTCAGTGGTGCTGAACTGTTCAGTGCCTGCTCTGCCCCACCTCTGGAGGGACTTGATCAGATACTTTGATATCCTGATTGCTTGGGAAGATTACAAAGATAATGATTTAAAAAACATTCAGAGACTGGTTTTTATTTACTTGTGTTTTTTTTGTCCAGTAGGCATTTCTAGTTACAGTATTGTCTGTTTTCACTAGAACAAGTTGAAATCATCACAGAAGGATAAAGTGCGTCAGTTTATGGTCTTCACACAATCTAGTGAAAAGACAGCAGTGAGTTGTCTGTCTCAAAACGACTGGAAGTTAGATGTTGCAACAGACAACTTTTTCCAAAATCCTGAACTTTATATACGAGAGAGTGTTAAAGGATCACTGGACAGAAAGAAGTTAGAACAACTATATAACAGATACAAAGGTGAGTACCCTGAATTTTAAGGCTTATTTCCTACTTGTATAATTCTTATTTACAATGTATTGGTGATGCTGTGCTCTTGTGCTGGGAAATCTTAACTGACTCTTCCAGCTTTGTTTTTCTGTACTAACAAGACAAATTAGAAGGGAAATAAGGTAAGTTTATGCTTCACAAGGATTACATGCAGTTACTTTATGTGCTGTGAATGTATCTACATTTATGGGACATTAAGGTCTGAGCTGGAATTGTGTGTATAGTGAGTAATTGTAATGGTTAACGAGGATTTTAGGTAACTCTCCTGGGTAAGGCACATCACACAGGACTTGATCCTGACAAAGGAAGAGGTTGCATACTAGGGATGGATTCTACCTTGGTTTTTATTCAGCTTGTTCTTATTATCTTGTAGTTACAAACAGACTGTAAAAGAAAACAAAGTCTCTGTATCTGTTAGGTAGCCAGTGTTCAACTGATATCCTACCACATAAAGTGGATTCAGTAGAGCAGAACAAATCCTGTGTTTTAGCACTTAATGTAAAAATGAATGCTCTGTTTTCTGTCTGTTTTCCTGTGTTTTATATGTATAATCCAAATACCGTTTTTGTGAAGTCTGTGTTGGCTTGCATTAGTGGATCTTTGTTAGCGCAGTTGAAATGTGAACATCTCACTTCCAGACCAGATGTTGATTCCTTTGTGAGAAGAGGAGTTGGCCTGGATGACTTGGAATCTAAGGGGCAGTGTAATTTCGCCCTGGAGGTTACTGTATCCAACCTCCTGCATGCTGGAAACCTCACGTGTGCCAGGAAATGCCTAAACCTGCTCTTGGGGTAGCCATGGATGGGCACATTTGGGTGTTGGTACAGCTTGGAAATGAACACTGCAGAATGGCTCCTAATGGAACACAGCTTATCAGTCTGACCAAAGAGGCCAATATTTGAGTGTGCTGGGGGGAGAGAACCACTGTGCTCTGTAGGGAATGAGTCAGAAGATCCTGCATATTATTAGGCAAAAAACAAATGTTTGTGGTGCTTTTGTCTCTCAATGAAAATAACATGAGCTTCATTGTATGGGAGGCTGTATTGCAGTAACTGCCTCAATTGTTAGAGCTTAACCATTGGGAACACTCATTTAACTTTGTTTTGAAAATACTCTTATAAGGGCTGATCCCAAAAATGGCTTCTTGAAAATGTTTCCTTGTCTTAAATATACTTGTTGAACAAATTAGCTTTTTCAAATACCTGTTTTTCTTGATACTTACTTTTATGTCCCAAAGATCCTCAAGATGAAAATAAGATTGGTATAGATGGAATTCAGCAGTTCTGTGATGACCTAGCTCTTGACCCAGCCAGCATCACTGTACTCATCATTGCATGGAAATTCCGGGCTGCAACACAGTGTGAATTTTCAAAGCTGGAATTCATGGATGGAATGACTGAGCTGGGGTAAGTGCTCACTGAGTGTTAGATGGCGACAGTGTGATCCAGGGTCCTGTTTTGGGGCATTCTCATTCTTGGTGTCCTTTCTGAGACATTTCAGAGCCCAGCATCACTTGTCTGCCTCTGCAATAAAAAAGCCCTGCTTTGGCTGTGTGAGCATTGTGTGGTGGTTGGCACAAAGCTGCTCTGGCAGGTAGCTCAGGGATGTTGGGCACACCTGGGATTTCTCTGCCTTGTGAGAGTGCAGGAGTCTTTATCACATTTTCCTAAAAAAATTGTGGAATGTAGAAGCTGATATATCAGGTGTATGTGCAAATGCAATGTGAAGAAATAACAAATAAGTGAAATTCTTGTAGAGTTGCAGACTCATTAAAGTGATTTGATGAATTCTGTTTTGATAGTCGTATTGTATTCTACAAATAGTTTATAGATTGTTGATTAACTCATGTTTTTATGGCAAAATGAATAATCAAACAAACAAACGTGCTTTTTAAAATGCAGATGTGACAGCATAGAAAAACTGAAGGCCCAGATTCCTAAAATGGAACAAGAATTAAAAGAGCCAGGAAGATTTAAGGATTTTTATCAATTTACTTTCAACTTTGCAAAGAACCCAGGACAGAAAGGTTTAGGTATGTATTCTAATTCATAAGCATTTTTCCATAAATATTGGAAATGACTAATTAAAGCAGTAAATGAATGTATTATTGTGATCCAATGAATCTGAAAGATAATTGCCCTTGGGATGAAATACATCTCTGTGTTTTGAAAGATAGTTGTCAATTTAAGGTATTCAAATTGATTATTAATAAAGGCTACAGAATTTTATGAGAGAGAGTTTATTCTTTCACTCAGAGTGAATCCAGTTCTCAGTAAGCACAATGGATTATGGTCTTACATTAAAGACATAATTACACCACTTAGAATTTGCAGTACTGAACAGATTAATTGAATTTTTACTTTTAGGATAAATTGAAGCTGTAAAACCATTTTTTGTGTAAGCACATTTGTAAAGTCCCTTGTTACACCATGCTTGCAAATGTCTTAGCAGGATAGAATTGGAATGGTAGACATGGATTCCTTTGTTCTGGGCCTGATGCCTGCTGGTGCCTACCTACAGAGATTTTCCTCCCTTACCTCACTGAAGGCTTTTTTGTCATTATTTCAGAGTTTACATGCTGAATGTGGCTTTAGTTGGTGTAACAGGTGGAGTGGAAGAATAACTTTAAAAATAATTTCAGCACACTGCAGTTTGGATGGAATTAAAGGAACAAACTGTATCTCTGTCTATTCAAAACAACAAAAATGAGGGAATAAAAATTTATTTTGGGTGGTGATGTTCAACAGCCCAAATGTACATTCATTTCTCTATAGTATGATTTGGCTATTAGCCATAACTAGCATTTCATGATCCTGTAACTTAAGTTGATTGTTCTGGTTTTGAGGAGTAATAAAATATGGGAAGGCTGGTAGGTTCTTCCATGGCAGCTTGTGAATTTGTTTTTCTCAATAATGAAAATGCTCTAAACTGGACAGCTTTGCATTCCCAGGGTGTGTAAAGATGAGCTTTCTGCTTTAGTTTTATTGGCTTTTATGTACAGACCAACTTTTGGCTGAAAATGAGTGTTGAAAAATAAGTAAATAAGCAAAAACTCTATGTCCTCCTTCGACATCTTGCAGTATCTTGTTTGTTGCTTTCAGTGGATTGTGAATTTTATTGTATCCAAAGGAGCTAAAAGTGCTGCTATACTGTCTGAAAATACTTGTGCATGCTTGTAGACATTTCTGAATCATGCAAATAAATGAATAGGCTGATTCGTATTTCTTGTGGAAAGTCATAATAAATTTTTTAGGCTGCTACAACAAAGAAAATGTGAACAGCAACTGAATTTTGGGATTAATTTCCCAGGAAAACTGATTCACTTGCTTTATTTCTCATTCATCATAAAGCTTCTTCGTCCAGGTTAAGCTCTAGCAGTGGCAGATAAGTGTAGTTTTCTGGTATCCATATAGCATATACATAGTGTAAGATAGGTTTTTTAATTGTTTTTGTTTTTAAGTCTGGATCTGGAAGTGGTGTAGAACTGAGCTTAAAGTCTGGATTCTTACCAGCCCTTTTGGTGCTCATAAATACACAGTTCTAGGCATGAATTTAGAACAGGGAAGAATAATTCTGGAAACCCTGGAGCAAAAGAACACTTGGAGAAGTACAGAGCTGCAAAGTAAGTGCTGCTAGTTAGGCAATTAATTTTGGTGTGTCTAAATAACTGCTTGTAGGAACTTGCAAATTGATTTTAATGTATATTGGCCTCTAATCTTGCAAACATTGTGCAGTGGTTCAGGCACAGTTCTGGAAATATATTTCTTCTGCATAATTTCTTACTACTGTGTAAGTACTGTGGGTGTCTGAAAAGTTCTTGCGATATTTGCATCTCATTGGAGAATACCCTGTAGATGGTGTTCATCTCAAACATTGCTTGCTTCTCTTGCTTCTCTCTGGATAAAATTCAAAATGGAGGATGTATTTTGAGGCTCATATATTTAATCCAGGAGGATTTCATTCTCACAGTTACAGAAACCTAAAATTATATCTTTACTTTCCAGTTTTGTTATTTCATATAATTTCTTTTTAAAAATGTAGTTTGTCCCAAGGCATTATGTCATCATGCTTTACATGTTTGGACTCGTACATTGAGCTTGAGGTTGCAGCATCCTGAGATTTAGCTTTTAACAGCCTTTGCTTACCCACAAGAATTATCTTAAAATTGTATAAAAATGTCAGAATGCACAGTTGGTTTATAGTGATTGTTTACAAACCACTGTAAAATGCAGTGACTTGACCTTGCCTTTTTGAATGCACACCATTAATGCAGCACAAGGAAATAAAACTTATTTTTTTATCTGTTTCCTTGAGGAACTGATCAGCTTCTTCTGAAGTTTGTATCTGTTAAATTTTAGAAAGGCAGTAGTTTAGTTGAAAGGTAAAATGCCTGTTTTTGTGCCTGAATCTCCTGTTAAAGAGAGATTTTGAGCCTCTATAGTCTTGAATGAGTTGCCATTTTCAGATACAGCTTTATTTACTGAGGAGTAGTGACTTCTCTCTAATTTGTCTCTGCTTCTTGAGATTCAAACTCACACTTTTGTCTGAAATCAAACCTTTGCAGCTGCTGGAAAATCCTTCACAAATTTTATTCTCTACTTTGGTCAGGAGGTATTATAATGTGACTCTGCTGTTTGAGAACTTTTAATATCAGATGCTAAACAATTCAGAACCCCCCATCAGCTCCTATTTTCCCTCCAGCAATGCAGAATTCATACTTGGTGTTGTTTGCCGTTGGTTTCACCTCCAAGATCTACCTCCCTGGGTTCTTTTAAATATTTGGATATCCTGGGGGAAGGGAGGGAGTGCAGTTCTTGGGTTATTGGTGTGGGTTTTTTTTGTTCTTTCCTGAGGTGTGCAGTTGATCCTGTGCCTTCTCCCCCTTCCACAAGGGAATTATTTATAGAAGAAATTTTCTAGACTGCCAAATATATAAGAGCTTTTGTTAAAAAGAGGCCACTTACCTAGGCAGCCTTTTGGGGTCACTGTGTGATATCCTGTGGCTGAGGACACTGAATTTGGTAATTCACAGTGAGTGGTGTTTGGTGCTGCAGCACTGAGCAGTTCCCTGGTAATTCCTGGTGATCCTGGGCAGAGTTGTGTGTTCCAAATGTCTTTTATGTGCTCACAAGCTCCTGTGTGCCCCTCCTGGTGGTTCAGCCTTTGGCACTCCCAGTGATGGGGGAGCTGGCTCTGTCCTTCCCCTCCATCCAGACCAGCTGGGGTTTTTTGGGAGCTGCTGCACTCCAGCAGCTCTGACAAGCAGGGGGCTTGTCTCCAATGTGTCAGGTCAGGCTTCACTCATTCCAAACAAACAGGAATTTAACAGGATGCTTTGAAAGAAGAAAAAAACAAAAAAAGCCAGCCCACCACAAAAAGCACCCGATGAACAAAAGGAAAGAAATCCCAAACCAAAACAGCCAAAAACTATCCCAAACCACCAGCAAAAAAAACCTCAAACAAAAGCAAAAACTCAACCAAAACAACACCACAAACAGATGAACCAGCTATCTTCTGTCTGCTTAGGGACACTACCCAAAGATTCTTTTTCAAAAGGAAATCTTGACTGCAGAAATGAGCACTTGACAAAAGCCTTGTTACAAGGGCAGCACCTGTAATAAGGTTGCTCTAAAAATGAAATAGTTAAAAGTTGGTTTTATCTAAATTGTATTTTATATATTAAAAAAAAAATAGTCTTAGTACCAAATACTACAAATTTTCTTTTCAAGCCAATAGCATCTTTAACTGAAAATGTTTTGCTGACTTTTTACTATTGTTAGATAGCAAAAGGCATATGAAATGGCCTGGGGGGTTCTGGCTATGTTGGATATTAATATGGGCAATTTTCAGTTCTGTAAAATATAAAATATGTGTGTAACAGTTTATTTATGGTTGCCTTTTTGTAAAGGATCTGTGAGTATATTTGCATTAGTTTAATCTTTTCAGTCTTATGGGTACATGGTTCATCCTGGTGTTAGATACTTGTAGAGATTATATATTTGATATGTATATCTCTAAAAGTAATATATTTTAATATTACAGATTTAGAAATGGCCATTGCCTACTGGAATTTAGTACTTAATGGAAGATTTAAATTTCTAGACTTGTGGAACAAATTTTTGTTGGTAAGTTTAAACCTTTACATAATCTGGACTGCAGTATTTTCAGAACTTGGAAGATAAACATGTTTAAGTTATTGAGTAGATGAAGTAGACTGTCTTGACCTAAATCCCAGATATTCATAGTGTGTACAAGATAAATATGTTTTGAGAATATGGATGTGTCTGAGACAGTAAAAATGAATGTATAATAGGGTTTATTTTTTTAAAATATAAATTTTCCACCTCTCCAAACAGGAACATCATAAAAGATCAATTCCTAAGGATACCTGGAACCTTCTTCTAGACTTTAGTACAATGATAGCAGATGATATGTCTAACTATGACGAGGAAGGTAAACATTGCCACTTTCTCTCATTAATTTTTGTGTTTTATATTACATTTATTACTGTGTATCTGCTTTGGCACGATCTCGGAAACAGCTCCATTAGAGTATTACTGGTGATCTGAAGTCCAATTGGAGCTGCTTTAATGCATGTTGTAATCATCTCTGTTACCAATGTTTTAAAAGGAAAGTGCTGAAGCTTCCTTGGAATCCATTTTCTTTTTTTGTTCTGTCTAAGCTCAGACATAAATTCTTTCTTACTGAGACAACCCCAAATTCTTTCTTACTGAGACAAGCTCTGCTATATGTCCATTTAAAACCCACAGATTCTCTGCTGGTGCAGTTCTTGGCTTCTTCATCCAAGTAACTGATCCATGGTTTGTGCAGCTCTGTGTAGGGTCCTCTGGTTATTGCATTTCGTAGCTGAGAATGTTTTTAAGTCTGGTTGCCTCAGTTTATGTGAGGCTTGGACGTGTTTTGACATAGAAGTGAAGCTGGCAGCACTCAGAGGCTGCTGAACAGAACTCACTTCCTACCAAATGTATCTCTTGTAAACCTTTGTATCGATCTTTCCTCTTCCAGTCCCTGTGCAGCCAAGAACAGCTGATTACCCTCAGCCCTTGGCAGCACATCAGTTCAGTCAGGGGGGAAACTAAACTTGTGATACCTCCGGAGCAGAGGGCAGCAAACTTCAACTTTATTTAGTAATTATGGGCTGTCCTCATTCATTCCCTTGTCGGTTTTGAGTTAGGATTTTGGTCAGTTTTTTGTTTTTGTCTGGAAGATAACCCTTAAAAGTGATGTGTATTAACTGGCTTTAAAGGAAGCAGAAATCTTTATTTGGCTCTTGAATTTCAAGCAGGAAAATAGATTATTTTTTTTTTTTTGCTTCAAACTCTGTCTAGTTTAATACCAGAAAGCAAATAGCTTGTTTGGATATGAAGCTTGTGAAAGAATGCCTTGTTGAACCAAGTTTTTACATTCTGGTGTTTTCCTCTTTTAGGGGCATGGCCAGTTCTTATTGATGACTTTGTGGAATTTGCACGCCCTCAAATTGCTGGGACAAAAAGTACGACAGTGTAGCATTAAAGGACCCTTCTAGAGTGTACATAGTCTGTACAAATACCTGAAATGGAAAATTGCACAGTCAATTTCTGCTGGCTGGACTGAACTGAAGATCAATCCTCACAATATGGCTGAGGGTTGAGACAAACCTTTAAGGATGCATCTTGGACCATATCATATTTCATTCTTCTACTGGTGGTTTGGGCTTTTCTTCTAGTCTGGACCACTCTTGCCCGTTAAAATTCCAACACTGTGGATTTCATCATGGATTTATTTTTTGTTGGTGGATCACCCTAGTTTCATCTCCCATAAGTCCTAGAAGCTTTATAATTATTTTGAGGTTTCTGATTTCACATAAAGCACAACGCTGGTCATCATCAGACAACTGTTGTATGGCATCTGAATTATACAGATCAACATCAAAACAATTTTTAAAAGAATCCTTAAATATACACTTGGGGCTAGTTGCAAAGACTGTACTGATAGCACTTCCTGCAAGAGTGATATATTTAAGTGTACTGGGTCCGAGTTTTTTCTTTTCTGGAAAAGTGCAGGTGTCGTCTGAGTTTGAGTCTCTGGTCACAGCAGTGACAGGAATGGCCAAGGAGCCCCAGGGCTATTGACTGGGGGTCCCTGGCTGAGGTTTCCTGGTGGCTCAGCTGCTCTGGGGACAGCTGGGGGACGACACAACTCGAGCACTTCCCCCCTGTGGGCCGAGCTGTGTCCTCACAGAACCCAGCGTTCTCTAGGCTACTCTCTGAGAAATCAGATTTCATTACAGTTTTGAAATGCTTATCTGTCTGTCTGTCGAAGAAAGGTTTTTCATTTCTGTGGAAATCAAACACTTGAATATACTGAATTTGTGTCTTAACTGTTTGCTACACAATACAGTATTTTAAATTGAGATATGTGACTTTTATGGCTGAGGTGTGACAAAGGAAATGGCCCTGTTGTACAAGAAGCTGGTGAGATTGTTGTGAATCTGGGTTTTGAAACCATTATCCTGGTAAGTTAAATCTTCATAACATAGAGGTACTGCCATTATGGATGACACCCTTTTCTAAATTATTTTGCTGAGTTTTCCTTAAATTGACATATCACTGTGGTAGCCAAACACAGAAATTAAGAGTAAAGCTTTCCCAAACAAGCACAGATCAGATACAAACTACTACATTGGCTTTGTTGTTTAAATCATTTTGTGGATCATCACTACTTCTGTCTTGCTGCGTTTGACTAAATCGCTTCCTTTGGATCAAAGCAGGTTTTATCAGATGCAATTCTTTAATAATACAAGAGCTGTTTAGCTGCTTTTATGGTCTTTTACTCCTCACTGAGTTAGTTGTGAAGGGATTTGATCAATCCTGCTCTGGAAAACAAGCTGGCAAGAACAAGCTCCAGGAGAGGAGACAGACCATACTTACAAGTGAGAAGAGGGGGTTTAAGCCCACACTCTAAATACTGCCCTGTTAAGGCCAGAGTTATTTTTGAGATGAGTCATTGGTACTTGCACTAAACTGTGGCACAATTTTATGCAGATGCTAAAAGTATTTTAGGGAAAAATTGACTATTAAACAGCTAAAATTTTTATTTGTACTCTGTGCAGTTGACCTTAAGGATGGCTCCCCTTACAGCAGTGCCCTTTTGGCAAATCCAGTTGTGCATTTATTCCAAAAATACAGTTCCTCAAAAATGTTGCAGACTTTCTCTGGCTACTGGAATTGGCTATGCCAAAAACTGTGTGTTTTGCTGCTTTCAGTATTTCCTTTCTCAGTTTTGTGTAAATAAAAATGGGGACTTGAAATTATGATGGTGGGTGGGGTGGAAAAAAAAAAGCTCGACAAGGTTATCTCTGCGTGCTGTTTTCTGTCTTGAGGGTTTTGGTACTGTTTCAGATTGATTAGTTCAAGTATGCTGTGTTTGGAGAGGAGAACTGACTTGCTTTTCATCCCAATGCAGACTTGTCCCTCAAAAAAGTCTGGCATTGGGCAGTGGCAAAATGCCGTGGTGTTTTAGAGACTCTTCCTTTTGAATGCGAGGTCTTTCCAACAAAATAGTGTTGTCATCAGTTTGGTACTACATGCTTATAATTACTGTGTAATTATAAAGAAATACATAAAAACTTAGACTAATTATGTTGCAGAAAAGGGTTATTTGTGCTATCATGGCATCTTAAAAGTTTTTCAAAATGACTGAAGTTGAAAGAAATATTAACAGGGTGTTGTTGCAAGGACAAAATGCCTGGTTACAGGGAATATTTTGTACTGAAATGTGCTCAGATGTGGCCATGTGGTTTTTTCCTTCATATATGTGTGGGGTTTTTTTGTTTTTCTGTTTTTGTTTTTTTTTTTAAGAATGCAGCCAGTTGCTTACATGGATTGCTTTAATTCGTAAGTGCTTATGTTTTCAATTTGATGATCTCCCTGCAAATGGATCAATTTAATTTTGCCAAATGTCAAGAAAAAAAGAAATGAAGGTAAACATCAAGTTTGTAAACTGCTTCTATACATTAAAATATGTACAAAATTAGAAGTGCCCTGATATAAAACACTTAATCTTGAGATTATATTTAGTAAAAACCCATCATTTGCTTATCTCTGTAAGTTCAAAATGTAACTTCTTACAGTCCCTCTCATTACCAACAGAGGCAATAAAGCTCCAGTGAAATTGCCATGACTGAGGTTTGTACTGCATTGTTTCAGTGTATTATTTGTAAAGCCTGTTTCTGGAATGTGCTTTTAGGGAGTGGGGAGGGGAGAAAAAAAAAGCATGGAATAATATGTGTGTTCTGCATAAAATACAGTTCAGGGCAAGTCTTTTCTTCTGGGGTGGAAAAAAAAAAACAAACTAAAAACTGCTCCTGCACCTTGCCTGTTGGTTGTTCCCAATGTTTCCAAGTCCCACCTGGAGCTGATTGTCCCAGCCCTTGGCACAGCCATGGCCCAGCATGTGAAGGAGGACACCACACACACTGCAGTGCTTCAGATATGCCTCAAGTACAGCAGTAAAGCCACTTTTTTATTAGCAACCTGTTAATAAGTAACTTATGACTTGCCTCAAAACTGTTTTACAATGAAATCCGTACTGGGACATCCTTATTTAAGAAAGGTATCATTTTTTTAAAGAATGCATTTAATAAACTTTTGTCATTCACACTTTTATTTAAACAATGTTGCCCAAAGTCTCTGTAGATTTTATTTGAGGATGGTTAATTGACTGGGTTGGCTTTTAAACAGAAACCAGTGATGCCCTTCAGGTCTCTGAGTTCTCCAGCAGTTAACCACACCATTAAATACTTGATGTAATTAAAATTTCATCTATGAAAAATAGGCCTTAGCTTTGTAACTATGGAGCTGGTTTAGTACCAACGTGTAGAAGTATCTGCAGAAATAAACACCAAGAGTTTTTTTCCTAAAAAATAGGCACCTGTACCTCAGGCCCAAGTCTGACCATTTAAACTGGTAGAGAACTCAACACCCAGCTTCTGAAAGTTCTGGGCCAGCAAAAGCTGCCCAAATGCAATTTGAATGTTTGCATGAAACTGCAACCATTTCTTTTTTACACTCAATTCTGTGGTTTTGGAATGTAACAGTTCAAGCCTTTTACAGTGTTCAAAGGACAACTGGCAGGAGTCTGAGGGATAAATAAAATTAAGGTGAGGAACCTGAGAGGGTGAGAGATGAGAGGGCTGTAAAAATTGTGGGGACAGGCCCAGGTTTGTTTTCTTTATCTTGCTGGTGGCTTCTCTCCAGTCCTGCTCATGACTTCCTGGGCCAGAGTGCAGCAAGCTTGGCTTTGCTGCCTTTTTCTCTACCACTTATATAATTAAAACAATGACTCAGCTAGAAGTGGAAGTTTTATTTAATAAATATAATTTTCATAAACCATTTTCAAAACAACTACTGACCAAGCTGTACAAGGAACAAGCACATGGCCTCGCTGTCAGAGGAGCAAAAATAACATCAGGTAGCCACAGTGTCAGAGGTCCAAAATTCTTTGTATTACTTATTGCTCATTTCCAGTGGGCAATGCCCCTAATCTCCCTAAAATTAAGGATCAACATCTTTTAAAAGGTACTTCTTGCAGAGATGAGACCGTTACAGTTTTTTTCTTCAAAGAAACAAGCTCCATCCCATTTCAGTGAAAAAAACAGGAGTCTAGATGCCGATTTGTTATTTTCGTATGCATAAAACCTGAAATCTGTCACGGGGACTGCAAATAGGAATTGTAAAAATATATTCTTTGAGATACAAGTAAGGTCCTCCTGCAGCAAGGTGCACCTCATTTATAACCATTTTCAACTTCGTGCTCCACAGCTCATCTTTTGTCCTGTTGTCAAAATGTAAAAAGGGTCAGAACCTGCTGCTGTTTGATTTCGTTGAAAACTGCTGAGGAGAAATAGATAAACCCCCAGGCCATGGCGGTGCCTGCCGGGGGCTCTTTCAGACAAGCCTCGCTCGGTGCCTCCCGGAGCAGCGCGTTTCTGTCCCCGCTGTGCCGAGAGCTCTTCACCCCTCGGGCCCCGGAGGGGCTCAGCCGGAGCCGGGCGGTGACAACAACAACGTCCCCTAAGGAGCACCAGGCGGCCGGGGCAGCACACACGGCTCCGAGCGAGTCCTGACGGGCCTGGAGCAGCACTGAGCTGAAGGGAGAGAGAAATCCATGGGGGGCAGGAGCCTGGCACGTCCCGCTGCAAATGCGCCACAGGAGCGGACAGAGCCGCGAGCATCCCCAGCACCCCGGCCCTGCTCCTGCTCCAAACAGAGGCGTTCCCAGAGCAGAAACCAAACCGTGCCACTGGAAGCTAACTACAGCAGCAAGGAACGTGCAAAACAACCAACAATAAAAATATCTGCAGGACAAAAATCCCAGCCCAGAGCTGCAAAGGAGAGAGTCTGGCTGGGAGATAATTTAGGAACAGGATAAAGGCTGAAATGAGTCCCTGGTGGAAGGTTTGCCCAGCTCTAGGAACGGCTCCTTTAAGCAGTGACATCTGTGTAACAATCTCTGTAAAAAAGCAGTGGCAGTGACAATGGTGAGTTATTAGAGATTCTACACACACACACACACAAAAAACCCAAAAAACGAGAACCTTGAAGTAAGGGGTTCAAAAGCACCTTTTGCTTGAGCACTTTTGGACACTTTCACCAAGATCACAAATATTTAGAAGTATAGCAATACCAGACAGAACTATGAAAAATTATTTAGGCTACAGCTTTGAGACACTTCTAGCACTAGAAAATGGTATTTTATTCCAATATAGGAGTTACACTATAATAAAAAAAAAAAAGTTTGAAAGTATTACCAAACATTTTCAGTAAGAAATTACAGGTGCTTAATATGCATTCTAAGTTGCATATGCTTTTCTCAAATAATTTTGAAAACAAAAAAAGTTTTTGGCATTCCTTCCTTTGAAGCTTCCGTTTCCCCTTACCTGCAGTAATCTTAAAAAATACAGAGTATTTTTAAGCAGAATATTTACATTTTAGTTTTTGAAACAATTCAGAACATCCCAAGTTTTCTTTCCACTGCATCCTCTTAAAAGCATGAGTTTGGCAACTAAAATTGTTTTCCTAAGTAAGAAAACCAGACCCTGTTTTTCCCAGAGGCAGAACTGACCTGCAGAGAACGCGATCCCATTCGAGACTGGCTGTGGAGAAGGTGCTTCCTCAGGGACACTGCACAGTAAAGTGAGTGTACACCACTCTTGCTTTGAACTACAAACAACTACTGCAGGCTTTTATGGATTTCAAAGCTAAAAGGTAAATAATAGAACATTTCCTCCCCCTGGCAAAGCCTCTGCCACCCATTCCCACTTGCACTGGGAGGTGAATGCCTGCATTACACTGAATTAGCTGTATTTCTCAGTTTCCCTAATGAAGGACTATGCATTGTGCTCAGGGCACAGTAAACTGGCTCCTACACTTCAGCTATCAAAGAAATACACAGTCTTTCTTCCTTGAATAGGAGCATTTAAAGATTTGTGACATCAACACAAACCCCCAGTGACTTCCACGCAAAGTATTTGTCACACCAAAAAACCTGCCCTAAAGCACACCACATCTATGCTCTTACTCAATGAGACATTACTGACTTAGATTTACTGCAAATAGAAAAATATACCTTGGCCGAGGGATGGATTCTTAAGTCCTTCCTGAATTGTTTAAATGCAAGTTTCTTCGGTAACCTTACAAACACTGGGAAAAGGGAAAGTAGGGGGAAAGGGAGGAGAGGAGATGGAAGGTTTTAAAGAAACACATAATGAGTGCAAATTATTCTTCAAATACACGACTGTGCTGCTTTTGTGCAAATCTACTCAACACACTGGTGTGGTAAAAGCCAAAACACATCACCTACAGAGCTGGGCCAGTGGAAATGCTTGGAGCAGGGTTTATGGCAAAGCCTCTGCTTCCCCTCACACAATGAACTGGGTCTCAGGGCAGGACACATGAAGCACGTGGATGGATGAGGGCACACAGTCACACACACTGACAGGACAATGCTGAGCCTGACACAGACAAACAAGCACTGCTGAAAAGTGAAACACTGTGGATGAGGTATAAAATACAGCTAAACAGCAGATATCTGATTAGAGTAGTAAAATAATTCTGTATTTCCTAGGTATCCATGGCAGCATGAAAAGTCCTAGGAGGAGAAACTACTAGGAAGAAAATTACTATTTTAAACCCAGGTTTAATATAGATATGAAATATAAAGGAAGTTAGAGGAGTCAGTGAAATCTAAGTGTATTTTGCTACTAGTGCAGATCTGGAGGGAACTGGATGGATGACAATCAGGTTATTGCCTCTCCAGCTGGATCTAGGTTTTTAGCTCTATGCAGTGGGATTAGTCACATGTTCATACCTGCTGCATGAGAAGACAAGGCTCAATTTTAGTGTTTCTTCATCCCCTGGGCACTTACTGGGGGAGTGCACTCTGACATCCTGATACAGAAATGTGCTAGGAATGCTGAATGAAACACTTATTTAAAAGGAAAGTCTGCTGTATTTTGTTTCTTCTTGTCTTGTAATTTATTTTTAAAGCTTCTTAATTCCCAAACTGATCTTCACCTATAACAGTAGGAAAAACCTTACGAATTTAACAACGAAGTTGCAATGACAATTTCTTTCCTAGAGGGATATTGCCTTGAGCACCGAGATCTTGTAAACTCCACATACCTGCAACCTTCAGGTCTGAGTGATGCTGCCAGGCACTAATGCAAAAACAAAGCTCCAAGAGGAGAGCTGAAGTAATTCCAGTTAAAGTCACAGGCACAAAAATGAACAGCAGAGCTGTTATACAGTAAGGAACATCTGAAGGATCTGATCCCAGGAAAACGGGACCTGTTCCATTGCTCATTGAACTTGGGAGAATTTGGGATGACAAGAGAGATAACACTCCCCTGGAAGCAGCCCAGTTACACTCAGCCAGGTTTGCAGCAGCCCAGATTTACAGTTTTTACCCAGAGCTAATTTTAAGATGGATCTTTACACTTTTAACTGTCTGACAGGGCGAGTATTCCAGTTATTGATGGGATGCCACTGTTAGAGATGACAAAAGGGGGTGTTTGGGAGCAGCAGCACTTTTCCAGTCTCCAGCAATGAACAGCACCATCCTAAGGCACCCCTGCCCACATCCCAGGACAAGCAGGGGGCTCAGCCACCCTGGCTGAGGGAACACTGAATGTTGCTGCTCCTCAGCCCCCACCGTGCAGACATGTCTAGGACAGGAGAGGCACCTGCAGGATGCACCACCCAGAGCTCCAACTGTGCAATTTGTTTTTATTGGCATTCTTAGGTATCAAAACATTGCCATCAAGGTCTCAGATCCTTCTGATAGACGAAGATAATTAAGCATTAATTATATCTTCAAAGTACAACATGACCGAATATAAATACATGAAAAAGAACAAAACATGCAAAAATTCCCCAACTTTAAAAGGATTAATAATTCAAAAAATTTATGCTAGTGAGACTTCTGCTCAATCCACAAATTCTTAACAAATTTTTCCATGTCAGGATCCAGAACTGTTAACAAAACACACAGGGTATAATAAAAGATGACTAGTTTCTGAATTGTACCTTAGGAGAACAGTGAACTGTTATATCCCTTATTCCAAATTACTGATTTGTCACATTTAAGTGTTTTTCAAAGCAATGGCTAATATGTTGCCACTCATACACCAGCATAAATATTTGAATTGCATTTAACTCTCAAAAATTACTAAACTGATTGCTCATAGAATACAGTAACTGTCCACAGAAGTAACAAAATTGATTTGCAAACTGCAAAGACAGCATCTGCAAAACAGCTCAAAATGAATGTGTGTTTAAAGGGAAGTGTCATCATGAAAAACACAAATTTTAAAAGTTTCACTGTGGAGATACAAATTGATTCAAATTGGATCACTCAAATTTGGGAGGAGAAAGATTTCTGTCATTGCCCTACAGGGACATCTCAAGTATTAAATGTAGGATTCCAATCTGCTCATACAGCAAGAAGAAGGATAAAATGGTCAGAGGTAAAAGCACTCCTTAAAAAAAACCAAAAAAACAACTTATTTAGCAATTTGTAGATATAATTAAAAAAATCCTGGAAGTGACTGCTGTGCAGATTATGGCAGGCCAGACAAGCCCTGCCTGGACTCAGGAGTCCTCTGGGCTTTCCTAGGGCAGCGCTGGACACTGAGCTCGCCTCAGCACCTGCTACAGCTGTGTGAGCACCACAAGGCTTCCACAAGGCATTCAAAAATGTCCCTGTCAGCAAGTGGCTGAGTCCATTGTGGAGAGAGTCAAGATGCTCCTGTCGTTGGCATAGAAGGGATCCGATGAACTCCATGATCTAAAGTAACAATAAAAGAAAAGTTTGGCTGACTGGGAACTTGTACTCTAGAGGTGAGGAGAAAGTCTATGAGAGCAAAAGATAAAAGTGTTATGAGAGCAGGCAAATGTACCTCTTTAAAGGACTAATCTACTCATTTCATGTAGGTACCTGCAGTTCATTCAGACCTTTGGAAACAGAGGCCAATTCATGCCTGCTCTGTAATTAGCACACAGCTATGGCTATTTCCATCACTGTGAATTAAAACAAGCAGAGGTTTTTATGCCTATTTTGCAGCTGAAGTTTTAACCTCAGGAGGCTGTGAATGCTGCCTGTGTACAGAGGCACCATGAGGCTGCTCCTGCAGAGCCCTGTGGAGCACACAGCCAACCCTGGAAACCCAGCACAGCCGCGTGCCAGTGGGAAGCTTCCATACTGCCTGAACCTGGGGGAGGCAAAACTACAGCCAGGAACCTATTTCTGTTCTATTTCCCTATTTCCCTTCTGTTACACTTCAAAACGTCAGGGAACCACCCGAGACATCAGAGCTGCTGACTCAAAGGGGTCTCACAATGTCTTTCACTTGAGGACAAATTACTGCTTGGGAAGAAATGCTGTTCTTGGCTGGACAGCATTATAGGGCCATATGGGAAAGCTGAAGAAGTTTAGAAGGCAGGAAACCAAAACACAACGAGCTTATCCTCCAAATTAGGCTCTGTCAGAAATCTGCTGTTTCTTTAGAACTGTTCCGTGCAGTGCCTTGACACAAGAGCCACTAATGGGAGACCAAACAATTCAGCAATGACTCCTACTGTACAAGTAATGTATGTGATCCAGCATTCTTAATATTTTAGTGACTGACAAGTAGACAGACAATTTAATGGAACATACAGACAAAAATGCATTTTAACATACCACACCACACATTTTATATTCTAACTGGTGAAGGAAGCTATAGAAAATAGTTCTCAAATACATTTTACAAGCAGTAAATTAAGCACAAAGAGACTATATTCCTGTGGCCCACTACTCCAAGCATTTGTACGACTTTGATTCATCAAAGTTTTTATCAAAATTTGATACAATGTTTGATTTCATGTTATCATATTTGACAGAATATCATATTTGACAGAATATCAGGAGCAGAGAATACAACACAAGCTGGCTACAGCAACATTATTTAAAACAGTGCTCTTCATTCTACAGCACTTGCACAAACAACATATTCATCAGCATCATTTCAATCAATGAAAATAATTTGCAGCTACCTCCTGGTTGAATACTTAGCTGTTTTACAGAGTACAAATACTCAAGAGATGTTCCTGTTGGGGACTGCACAATCTTCTGGAGATTTCAATAAATAACAAAGCAGCTCAAGCTCATGAGCAAAGCCTGAACAATTTTAAAATCACCTAACAGTTTCCTTAATTGTACCTTCAGCATTTCACAACTTGTAACTGGGTCATGCTATTTAAGCAATTAGTAATTTAAAACATGAATAAAGACTTTTTCATATTAGCAAAAAAGTATAAGAGAGAAAATGGTTCCTTGACTTTTAGATCAGGTTTTAAGTGTCAATACTGAGTGGAAGGAGCCAAAATCATTGGAGAAAAGAAATATGACTGACTTTAAAATCTCTTTTCTATTTGTACTGTACATAAATTTAAGTGAAACTAGAAGATTGTTCAGAGCAATTTCAACCAGAGGCAGAAGCAAAACCCACAGAACTTCAAGCCCTTAGTGTAGCACCAAGATAGTTTTGCATATTCATTGAACTTAATCCTAATGTCTGTGTTTTAAGAATTCTAAAATTATTTGTCTAGATGAAACTTCTTCTGAGAACTACATGAGGTAAGCAGAAAAGAAACCTGAGAAAAAGCAGTCTTGAAAAAAGTGTTTAATATTCTGTCAAATACGAGTTAGCTTCAGTAAGTATTTTTAAGTTCTTAAGGAAAGAAAATTTGAATGGAACAAAGAGAAAATTGTAAAACTGCAAATACATTGCAGAAAACAAAACCCAAAATACCTACCTTATAAGACTACAGGTTACTAAGGCAATTGTTAACTAACAATCTGCCCTAATTAGATAACAATAAGTGAAAAGAAGTAGCATGAGAAATTCCTCATTTGGAAAGCACAACTTTACAGAGAAGTGAAAAAAAAAAAACCCAAAAAAGTTAGAGCAACCACTACCAAAATGTTGATTTTTAGATCAATTAAATGCTCACCTTGTAGATTAAAAATTCTATTAAACTGTTTATTTTACACATCATGCCCGCTTTCTACACAGCAAGTTTGAATTAAAAATGTACTTAATTGTAACAGTTCATTTTTCATATGGAATGAAACTTCTTGCATACTCATACCCTAGATTTGTAGAAACATTGAATAAATTTCATAAGCAAGCCAGAAGAGAGAGACTGACTGAAAGCACAGACACCATGTTCAACACAAGAGTTCCAACAGAGATGAGCTACAGACCAGGCAGTACCTAAAGGCAGAACCAGAGCTGACAAAGCTGTCAGGGAAAATTACTCACATGAGATTTGATACCCAGTGAATGATATCACAACCTTTAACTGAAAGAGACAAAGTTCTTCAAATACAAAATGAGTTTCCTTGAAAATGTGTGAAGTTCAGTGTTTTCAGGTTTGCCTTTTGACCAATGAAGGACCGTGATATCATTCAGGGACAGAGATTACGATGTACAAAAGACTATTTTTATTTCTACCCCCAAATATTTCCATATTTGTTTGCTATCCCGCTTTGTTAAGGAAATGGGGAGATGGCAAATGAGAGGATTCAGTGAGAGCTCCTCTCCCAGTTGGGCTGACTGCAAGAGCCATGCTGCTCCCCAGACATAGTCAATTACTCAAAGTGCTTTTACCCCACTGACGTTTGTTTCACACGTGGTTTGTGAAGGAAAGATTTATTTTAGCACATACTTTGGAATGGCACACATGATTTTGACAATATACCTTCTGGAACCCAAAAAACATTGAAAATTCTTAGAACCTGAAGACTCTGTTCTGTCAATCACTCTGATTTTAGAAATAGATTATAAAAGTTATACTACAAAAATATTTCATCTTCATATCAATCAATGGCTGAAAGATTTAAAGGCTCTCCTCCTAACAGTGAAGTTAGATTTAAGGGGGGGGAATGTGAGCCTTTTGTATACCTTCAGGAGTAATGCAAGCTCCAAGGTAAATATTTGGAGGTTGTACATCAAGAACCAAAGGGAAAAGTCTTTTGACTTTACAAACAACTCCTGATTCATGAAGGCAGAATGTAATCATAAAAAGGAGAACAAAAACAGCAGCAAGGCTTGATTTTCTAAAGAGAAGAATGTACAAATCAAGAGAAATTACGATAGATACAACACAAGAGCTTATAAAGCCAAACTAAACACTTTAACAGAAATCTTTCGAAAATCGTTTTTCCCTTCCCCATCCCAAAAGAAACCACTCAAAAAGAAGTAAGAAGCTAATCTTTTAGGATGAAAAAAGTACAATAAAGAGTTGCATTTTCTACTTAGATAAGCAAAACCTGCAGCTGGTTTCTAGACATCTATTGCTGCAGGCTCATCGGGTTCCAGTTTATAGGAGAATCGTCTGCAGCAAAGGCTATTGAGAGAAATGCCACACCTGTTGACCCGGGTTGGGCTACACCTTCCCATTAGTCGTTCCAGCATTCTTCTAACAGATGTGCATGCTGTTTCCCCATCTGAGAAGCAGCACATGGAGTCCAAGCAGTTGATACCTGAACCTGCCTCAGTAAGCTGGAAAGAAAAAAATAGAAAGAAAAAAGAAAAATCAGTATTCACAAATTCTAGCAATGAAGATGCTACTGAAAAACACTTAGGAAAAGCAAGTTTTCTTAAAGCTAGAATGCTGAATATTTTTCAATTCCATAGGAGAACCACAATAATAATATTACTACTCCCTCAGGTCTACATACTCTAAAATTCATTCTTCCTGAGGTTTGAGCGCAGCCTTGTTGAGCGCATGGAAATTGTCTGGCACCACGTCTGCCTAACACTGGAAACGAACTGGTCAGGAATTCCCACCAACAAACCCCACAGCAGAGCACATGCACTTCCAGCTGGGATGCCTTCATTCACCTCTGTGGCCCTATAACAATTTATACATCTATTTTAAGGGAAATTTATCAAGACAAAGCTTCAGGCTGCAGAATACAATACAGCCACCCGATCCCAAGTAATTCTTCCTCAAGTGCACAATGCAACTTCCTAGAATAATTTACATTATATCACTACCACAGATACCCTTGGCTTGGTATGGAACAAAAGCACATTCCTGATTGTGTGAACATGGCTTATCCAAAAGCAAACAAGGCTGATGTCAGAAAGGTTCAGTCATGTTCATGCCAGCATGAAGAATAATTCAACATTAGCATAATAAATTCCTTCAACAGCTCATGTTTTGTAGGTGAGAAAAAAAACAAATAAAATAAATAAAATGAAAAGAAAGCAGTAACAGATATATGGGTGTAAGTGCCACCAACCAGTGTGCTCCTCCACAGCACTGCTGCATCAACTGCAGCATAACTGGAATCTCCTACTTCTGCAGAGAGACCATCCTAAAATGACTTCAGTAACCATTCCAAAGAGAAATAAAAATGTGAAGTGTGGGGATGCTTTTTAATTTAATTTTAAACCCTCCATGAGAGCATCCTGTCAAACAAATACTGAACACAGAGGCTGAACTTAAGCATCCATTACCCTCTCCTCACACCAGTGAAAGAAGAATTCTGGGAGGAGGCATCTTAGTCCATGACGGGACACAGCTCACTTAAGACCTTCCCACAACTTTTCACTGCAACATCAAAGGTCAGTGACTGTTGTCTGAAGATTCTGTTTTTGAGCCCCAATTTCTTCCATGCCATCCACAGTTGCCAAACACTGCAAGGAAAGCAAAGAACCTCAAGAGTTCCCTATGGGAATGGTTTACTGTGAGTGGACACACTCTCTTTCCTAATTCTCCCAAACAGGACACGTTTACAGCGTCACAACAGAAGAACAGCCTACACAACAAAGAAAAGGCAGCTAACAGAGACAAGAGGCTTTTGGAAATAAAAGAGAAAAATCTCAACTGGTAGGACAAGGAGGAACACACGCGGAACTGGTGTTTGTTTCCATGCACCTTTTCCTGTGCCTGCCCCTTCCTCAGCCCTGTGCCACATTCCCCACAGCCCCTCCAGACCTTCCCATCACACCACTCATTGTGATGCTCACAGAACTGCCACTCAGCAGCTGTTGGAACACACAGGATTCTCTACAAACTGAGCCCCCTGATCCTGTGGATGCTGCACCTCAGAGGCTGTGGCTGAGTACAGGCAGAAAATGCTTTAACTCACACACTCATCTGGGGGGGTCTTTGGGACACAAAAGGAACATTTACTGTGACAATGAACTTCTGTACCTGAAAGGCAGGAGCAGAAGATTTACAAGTGACAGGTCTGGAAGGGGTTCTGGTTTAAAGACAAACAAAACAAAGCACACTTCAGCAGAGCCTGGGTCCCTGAACACCACGTGATGACTACCACTACTGCAGTGCCACAGAAGATACCAGAATCAGGAACTGCACACTTTGCAGCACTGCAGTACCAGCAAATATGACCTTCAGAGCCAGCTCAGACTGTTGTCTCAGAGTTGTGACACAAGAGATTACACAGAGCAGAAGGAATTCCCATGTGGAGGTCAGCAGGCAAACCCCCTGCTGCAGATGGAGTGACCTTCACAGGTGTGGTCACAGCAGTACAAAACTTTAACATTCCTACACTCAGGATTTTCAAGAGAGTATTTAGTTCATCCATTATTCTCAGGCAGACCTTTAAAGTTACTGCAGAAAGTCACATTACAATGGCTGTATGCTGGATCAGATGAACCAGAGCATTTTTTTCCTTAGAATCTGTTACCCTGAGAGCCAGCAGTCCTGGATATTATCCAAAGAGTGTCAGAAAGAGGAACCAAGAGGAACCCAAAAAGCTTCCAAGGAGCAAACCCTCAGCTCTGGATTTTGGAGGTGTAATGTCTCTTTTTCTGGAGAATCTCCTTTCTTCTTCACAAGTTAGATACAAAAAGCTAGGATCATGCTTGAATCACAACTTATGAAAAAGTTAATATCACTTTTTTAAAAAATGGCAAGTGAGACCTTATGTAAGCCTGGAAACAACAATTCTGTTCTGTCAAACTCACAGTTAAGTGTAAAGAAATACTGTAAGAACATTAAGAACAAAAAAAGCCAACTATATTTTATATGTAGATATGTTGCTTATCATTGACTGGTGAACATGGATTTTTTTGTATTTACACCCACTACCTGGAAGGAATATGCTAGAGAGTCCCTTTTCTCACTTTTTCTCTGTGGAGCACAATTATGGTCATAGTTTTATAGCAAAGTAAAACCTGGCATGGCAAGGCAGGAAGGCATAATGTCCCCTGGAGACCTGAAACAAACCCTCAGGAAACACAAGGCAGGAAAGACAATGCTTTTAAAAAAATAATGATTATAGAGAAATACCAGATATTATTAATATTTGGGCAGCAAATAAAGTATATTCATAAGGTGAGATCTGGAATCTCAAGAAACATAATACTTCATATGAGAATGACCCACCGGATGTAATAAATCAAAAAGCAATTGAGGTGCAGAATTAAAGAATGATTCAGCTTGATAAAGAAAAAAAAAATCAGCATTCTGTGATGCAATTTTTCTTGTAGATACCAAAAATATGGGTATTTTGGAGATGGCTCAATGACTGTCTCTGTATAATTTATGTAAATAAATACACACACATTAGGGTACAGTGGGAGTACTACCTAGTGGAGGTAAGAACTGTCGGGCAGGCAAGATGGGTCTAGCAGCTGCCTATTGTCCTCCCCTCTGTGCCTGCTTTCAGCAAAGTCACATGCTGAGCTGACTGAACCCTTATCTTCTTCCATCTGGAAGGACAGAAAAGCAACAGATCTTATAAAGCACCATGCTTGCATTGCTTTAAAACAGTTATCATTGTTACAAGAACTTTCACAGGTCTGGTCTTGAGAGAACAAGGAATATTTACAAGGTCAAGAGGCAATTTTTATTTTTGATAGATCAAATGTGGCTTCTCAGCATCCAAGTGTTAAAAGTGTTTGGCTGTTTTGTGCTCTACAGATTACAACAAGGAAACCCCCAAAATTTGGAATCTATCTAAAATTCTTAGTTTTTGGAGTTTTGTTCTCCCCCTTCTAACAGAAAGGATCATTTCAGTCTGTTTGTTGCAGGTAAATAATTGCTGGTTATTCCATATGCCAGAAGACAGACATTTCAACCCAAGATTTAATCACACTGAAAAGCTGGGACTTTGAGGAATGGGGAATGCATGTTTAATCCTGTACACCAAGTTAAGAGCACTGCAGGGTATTTTCCTGACTGCAGGTCCCAGCTGCCAGCATTCTGATGCCACATAGATGTTTTAGAAAATTGATATGAGATGGTTATTACTGTTGTACAATTAAGTTAAAACTTGTTCCCTACTGTAAATCTCACAATCTTTAACCCTTAATATTCCGTATACCAATCTACAATTAGATTTAAATTTTTTAAATAAAATACATAGGAATATTGACATCTAACAACTTCACTACCATGATGTTTTCATCATGTCTTTTTCTACTCTTTGCATCAAATGAACCTACAAGTGCCAAATTATTTCATTATTTCCAAATCATTAGACAAAAGTTTCTTCAGGTAAGTAGTATGTGCACTTTTGTGACTGAAGTCAAATCCAAAATGGTGCATTCTTCCCTCATTTCCTCATCTTCCTGTGATAGCTTCTGTGGATTAGCCAACAGATCCACACCAAGCTATGCTAACACAATGAACAGGTCTGTAAAGGAAGAGATTACCCTTGACCTAAGTGCAGCACATCAGGGTGTTCTAGCACACCTCACTAGTGGAATTCCTACTTCCACTTGGGCAACTTTCTCGGAAATTACACACTCTTACAGAAAACATAGGCGGCAAAAGGAACAGAGGCCTGTCTGCTCTCACACACAGCTGGGCTGGGTCAGACCTGAAAGCTGTAGGGGGGGAATCCTATGGAACAGGAGCTAGAGTTAAAAATACAGACAAGGAATGAAGGCCATAAAGCCAGGGCCTGAAGCCTGGAGACAGCTGAAGAGATCTGGACTGAGATGAAGGGAAAACCAGGCAGTAACAGACTCATAGAGCTGGAGGAAGAACAGGGTTTGGCTGTGACAAGGTAAATGCTCCAGAGCCCCAGATACAATATTGTGCACTGACAGCCTTCTCAGTAAATAAAACTCTTTCTGTGTCTTACATTTCTCCAGTTCTGGGTACAGTTCATAACACACTGTCCAAAGGTAGAAACGCTGTAAACATAGCTAATCAGTAAGTAGAATTAAAACATCTGTCCAAGCAACACTTCTGAAACATGGCTTAAAATTTCTGACAGTTCTTACAAAACACAAGACATGTAGACATACATGCACACAGAACTTTCTTTACAGATAAAAACATGGAATGACATAAGACTGGGACCCAGTTAGTACCCTAAGATACTTATTTCACACATTCCAAGAGCAGGAGAGGCAGCTGTGGAAGAAAACAGTGCTCAGCCAGACTCCAGCTAAGCACAACATGTGCACCTGCTGGCGCCGCCTGATTTCTTCTTCATCCCATGTTCCAAAAGGGACAGTAAAGTTCACAGGCAAGGCTCCAACACGCACACACGAGACTGCAATTCTGACTTACAGGAATCACCTGGACACTTAGAAGATCCCCTCAAAGATCTTAACTGTACATCACCAATGTACTCAATATAAACTTGAACATTTTTTGCACACTGTGAAGCCTACAGAAATAAAAAATTATTGCAATATCACACTTCTCTTTTAATTTGCATTCATAAAGGAAGTCTTCTTTTGATCTCAAGAGAAGAGTAAGCGTTTTGGCAGAACAAGGCATAACTCAGTTTAACCTGGAGTTATGCTCCTTTTGAGACATTTAATACATATTTACAAACAACAAAAACCTGCTGAGGTCTGTTCATCAACCTCCATGCATTCTGCAGTCACAAAGGATGCAATCCCTAGGTGGGCATGTACAAATAAGGTGTGACAGGTCAGCTGCTTTACAGCTACATACTCACCAGGCAGCTGTTTTGTTTCATGCTCCTACAGTTTTCCTTGGCTTCTTTGCCTTATTGCTTTGGGAAAACCACAGAAAGCAACTCAAGCTCTATACTCCAAATTAGATTTTATTTAGTATAATGAAGTGAGTGGTTTCTGTCTATCAATTGATTTTCCTTTTCACTGTTTTAGGCAAGGATCCACAGGATAACTTTTGAACTTTGTCCAAAGAATAGAATAAAGAACTAGAGAAACCTGAATCCTTGTTTGCTGCTTGTTGCACTTTAAAAGCTCAACTGCATATTAGAAAGCAGCCAGTGCTTGTACTTCAGGTACTGTCAGATACTCAAGTGTGAATTCTGACTTACAAGAGAATTGGATTTACATAATCGTTTTTTACTCATGGACAAAACAGATTTCCCTTTTTTTTTTCAACTCTTCCCTAAGTTTAATATTAAGAAAACTGCCTCACATTAGCAAGGATTCTCCTGGTTTTAGTATTTTAATGGCTATAGTGCTGCATTCCTCGACAGCTTTATTTTTCTTTGATTATCCAGCTGTTTAACCATTAAGATGTGTTTAGTTTTTGAAATTATAACAGAATCTTCTGTTCTAAAATATTTGGTGTAGATATGATGTGACATAACTCACTTTAATAATTCATTGAGAAAACAGAGACTTACATACATTTATCCAAAGTTTTTAAAAGGTAACTTGATAAACTAAGATATCTGATAAACTAAGAATTTGAAAAGCTAACTTGTAAAGGCTTTTGCAGAGGAACCTCCCCAGTATGTTGCTAAGTTTAACAGCTTTCAAAAGCTATACTGTACTTTGCCTGTTTTAAAGGTATTAAATGCTGAATTCAAAACAAAACAAAATAAAACCAGCCCACCACTATCCCCCTGGGTGTTTGGAAATCCAAGGTGTTGTGTTTCACACTGGGGTCACTAACTCCAAAACACAATGCCTGTTTCAAGTTTTGCCTTGTAAAGTTGTAGTGGACTCTCAGAGGAAATACAAAACTTTACTCTTTTGGTTAAACAGACAGCAATTAAGTCCCTAAAATATAGGTTGGTTGGTTCTCCTAGGCACCTATTTAAACATTTTTAACAACAAAGTCACCTTGAAAAATATTTAAAAGGAATCAGATCTTTGCATTAATTCTTGCTGTAGGATGTAGAAGTAGGTATTGGTGGAATTGAAAAGATTGAGACATATGAATGCTTAAGTCTTACAAAAGAGAACGAGCATTTGACAGCATTTAATGTGCTGAACACAGTATGTTTGAAGAGCTGCAGAATCATGTTTTACCTACACAGACACATGTATGCTTTGATCTTGTTTCGAATAATTTTCTGGGACTTTGTAGCCAAATGCCTTTAAGAATATGTATCTATACACATTGAAAACAAACAACAATCACTTTATAGCTGCACAAAACAGACACAAAAAAGCCTCAGCTGCACAAGGGTATGGATGCACCCAAGCTTCAAACATTTTCTGCTCTTTTGACACAATTGAAAGCAAATTAAAATGGGCAAATAACTTGCAAGAAATTGCTGCCTGAAGTACATGGATCTTCCTGTCACAGCCTTATAAAGCTGAAATTATCCAGCATGCAAAATGCACTGTTAATTTTTATCATAAAGAAACTAAAAGCATTATAACCATGCTAGAAACTATGATTATTTAAAAATGGATGCAAGAACAGCTGATCTTTATTCTAGAAATTGAGCATCATGCTAGGGATGTTTTTTTCCTATTAAAAAAAAAAATAAATAAAAAGCACGTCCAACACATGCTACTTAGGAGAAGCATTTGGCTCAGAAACACAGAGCAAAGGCAAGAAATGACCAAACTGAATGTTTCTGCACTACAGGTATTGCCCTCTCACCCCACTAATATATATTCATGCCTCTTCCAATCTCTCTCAGCACTGGTTAGTTCACCTTGAGCATGCATAAGAGTTGATGAGGAACTGTCCCTCCTACTCTACCTAATTTTGCTCAGCTGATTCCTTGCCCTGGACAATGGCTGCAGTGCGATGAACTCGTCACTTAAAGCAACTCTGTTGGAGTACATCTACAATTGGACAGAGAAGGGATGGAACATACATGTCAGTAAGTAGCAGCAGTAATTTTCTAAGAGAAAGACACAGGACAACACATTGTTATTTAAGTGGAATACACATCATATACAGAACACAAGCCTGGTACCTTCAAGACAGCTCCTGGGACCATCACAGCCAGTCACTGTTTGGCAGGACCATTCTTAAAGTACCTTTGCTTTCATACTGAGAGAAAAGGCCTACACACTTTTATATCTGTGCTTTACCAGACACCTTTATTCTGTATTGCTTTCTCCCCTCAGTACTGCTGTGATTTATCTTTACCCAAAGATTTATATTTTGATTCACATTTACCTTACTGTCCAACTCCTCCTGTATGATTCTGTAACAGACCTATATTGAGAAATTGCCCACAGGCTACATCAGGGCACCTGACCTCAGTGAAACATAAGATGGCTTTTCATTAGTCCAGCAAAAACGCCTTGAAACACAGCAAAACTAAAATAAAATACAGTAACACACATTCACCTTAAGTGCATTAAGGAACATAAAATTAACCAAGCTCATCCTCTGTAAAAATCAACCCATGCTTGCCTGTCAATTTTTTAATTTTTATTTTCACAAAATAAGATGCTGTATTAGATTTAAGTTGCTGTAAAAGAACAATATTTACATTTAAAAGCCTATCAAATTTCTCTCTCATATCAGTTAAATTTCTCTGCTCTCTTATGAATAACTTAGCTACATGTAACATCTAACAGATCAGAGGCAAACACACTTGATGCTTAAAATCAAGGTTAGGCAGATTCCTACAGATAGAGTGAATTCAGAGCACTAAGTCAGGTAAGTCAAACACAAAAAAAATCTGCAAAATTAAAACAATAGAGGCAAGCATTTTCAGCTGAGAAATGTGTGTTTTGCTCACTGCTCCTGGGATTAGTTTAGAATTTAAATGATGGCAGACAGAAACAAATAACCTAAATAGCTGCAATTTAAAAACAAAGAACTAGGTCATGTAGCAATTTATCTTGCCATGATAAAAACACAGTTAACTATAAACCAAGCTTTTTTTTTCCCCCAATATGAAAATATGCTAATGTTGTCCTACAATTAAAAATGAATAATTAAACATGTTCAGTTTTACAGAGGGTGCACCTACACGATGAAAAATAATTTAAAAGGACAATATACAAAGTTCCATATTTACTCCTTCAATGGCTTCCACAGAATGCATTAGCATCAGTCATCACCCTCAGCATTTAGGACAAAGATATTCTCCAAACACTTCCTATCTGAAAGTTGGTCTCTTCCTCTGCTTGGAAACGGAAAGAAAAATATTTACTAGGAATTTTAAGCACAAATTATGAGGTATGATCATAAAAGAAACATTCTGTCACTTCTTGACAACAAATGTGCTAAGCTGATCATCTGCTCCTCTTCAGTTATATCCACTTCCTCATTGCAAGAACAGTGAATGAAATCCAGTGGAGCTGACTGTCCCATTAAAGCAAGAGTAGGAAAATCTCAACAGATTAAACCTCAAGAAGGGAACAAAGAGGTGCCTTCTTTTTCCAAGTACATTTGTAGCTATGATTTCAGTATCAGACACACAAAGAGAAACCACTGGATGGCCTGAAGAATTTCTGATCAAATCCCATTTCAGATATCTTGACTTTGCTGCATCAGGAATTCAGAATTTTCAGAGAGAAAGAATATTTTGGTAAACAGAGACCTTAGTGCTGACTCTGTCAAGTGCAAAGTAGAAAGCAAATAAGGAAAAAGAAAAAAGATAACTAATAGAGATACACAAAGCAAAATCCCCATAGTCAGGAATTAAGCTATAGCCACAGGAAAGGTGTTAGATACTCATCAAGATTCCTTCTTAGAAATAAAAAGTCCTTCTCTATCCTTGACTGCACAGCTGTAATGGCATTAAAGTGAACCCAAAAATTCTTTAGAAAGGACTCCTAAAGCAAGAGAATGCAGCAGGAAGCGTAATACAGGATAAAGGCAGGAAAATCCATGTGGCTTTTTAGGTTTTAATTCAAGCACTTCAAGAACATGAAAACCCTCAAGAACCACACCAATACTGTGCCAGACAGCAACAGGTACAGCAAGGAAGGAAAGAGAGTGTTATAAATATTGCTACTAGTTTTAGAAGGGAGAAAAAAAGACAGGTAAGTATCATTACCTACAGACACTCTAATCCAGGAAATGCAGTAATGGTGCAACCCAGAGCCTTACCAGGTCTATCTGAAAACTCTTATGAAAGCCAGTGGTTATTCACTTCGGATTTTAGCTATTAAATTTAAAGACAGGAAAAAGCAGCCAATATTCCAGTTTTGGAAAGGGACTAGTGGGATATTTTGGCTAGCAGTAAGCTTGTCAGCATGATGCTGGTCCTAGGCAAATTAAGAGAACGTCTCACATGGAATTTTTTTTTTTAACACACAAATTAGAAGGATAATATAATTTAAGTAAATCCACGTGCACTTACATCAAAGTAATTACAAGGCTAGATGCTAAAGATACCAGCACTGATGCAGTGCAGTCAGGAGTTCTGCAGGCACAGAGCTCAGTGCCACCTGCATTAAGCAATTAGGAAATCACAAAATCAATCTGGCACACAGGTGGACAGAAAGCTGCTAAGAGGTTTCAGACCATTAAGTGTGCATGGGAATGTCTCTGTCAGCTGGGTTCTTCATTCACTTTAAATATTTTTGGCCCTATGCTAATTGAGATCTCATCAATGACCTGAAAGAAACCAATATCACCACCTGCAGATGTGTAGAAAGAAGATGCAGAAGATAACAGGTTACTGATGTATGTTATTCTGTAATCTGAATGTAGCTGGGGACTCATTATTTCCATAGTTGGCATAGAAGTCTGCTGTGCTGTAATATTGTGTCCACTGGTGAAATCCAAAATTCAAGATGAGGATGAAGAAGGGTGAAAATTACAGGAGAAACACAAGAATGATGAGAAGATTCTAAAACAACCTTCTTGACTAAGATGCAACTCCAATCTACCTATCAGTGCTAAAATTAACTTGATCACAAAGCTAACTGTGAATAAAACAAAAACTGTAATAGAAACCTAGTTTAGCAGAAGGAGTATAAAAAGACAAAACATTGAAAACTGAAACCAGAGAGACAGTCACTATTAGAACAATAGGTCAGGATAATTTCTCCATAACTGTCTCTAAAAAGAAGAAAACACTCAGAGATGAGATATTTACCTTAAAAGACAGTCTAATCTCACCAGAATGATTTAAAGGGTTTTTGTAGCCTGTATCAGGCAGAAGGGAGATTCCATTACCACAGCATAACTTTAGACCTTGTCTATGAATCTGTGAAATTGCCACATGGGTAATTAGCTTGAATATAGAATCAACAATTGAATGCATAGCATCAGAAATGACTGAGATTTAAAAAATACTAATTTAAACAAATTTTACTGAAGTAATTTTTAAAATTATCATTTCCATCATGTTTTACAAACTATTCAGTGCCAATCAGAGCAGTAGCTTCTAATACCTAGACAAAAAGTAAGTTACCATCTATAAAACAGTATAAAAATGCACAGTATGATCCTTTCATACAGCTGCAAGGTGAGATGCAAAAGACTGAGTGATCCCTTCATAAATAATTCTATTCTTTTTATTACCAATTACTAAACATAAGCATTACTGCCTTGTAAAATGGTGTCCTCACTTTTGTTATTTAAAATTAACAAGTGTATTTCAAAATGAGAACACTTCTCTACATTAAACATGACAGCAATGTAAGAGGGTAACGACTGGTCAAGATGGATACAAAAACATAACTTTACCTGAGCTTTTTCAGTACTTGTTGGTTGCAGATGTCTGTACAGCACTTTCTTCACAACATCAATAAACAAACAAGCAACTACTATGAGGATTATGGCAAACCAAGCAGAACCACTTGACAACAGTTGAACAAATACAAAGTACATATCTTGGGTATGTAAAAATGGCCTGAAAAGTTAAAAGAAGTGCAAATTACTAAAAAGAACTTTTAGGATCAAAAGCACTGCACAGGCTGTCTCAAGTGTATCTTATTTTACATCAAGCAAAGAGACTCAGGATGCAGAGTCACAACTGCACCATGTGCATGTGAAGTCCAGCAACCTGTTAGACCTGACCTGCAAGTGAGCTCCAGGGAAAGAGGGTCCTGAACTTTGGAGGAAAAGATTATGATTTAGTTTTAAATTGTGTTGCAGAGAATCAAACCCTATCTCTCCAGACTCCAAACTACAGGCAAAAATACTTCAGTTTACTGATTCAAACCCCAGCATCCTAATTTCTGTTGCAATCATTTATCTATTACATAGCACCTCTGGGAACCTATTTACTTCTTAAAAATGCCTTTATAGTTACAGGCTGCCAGAGACAGGTACTGTGTGTCCTTGAGCACAGCACAGCATAGCAGCACTTCTGAAATTTTTCAAAGAATCACCAAAAGCAAGTGGCCAGTCTAGATTTAAAACATTTTTTTTTTCACAAACCTGTCACAAAATTCAGAGCTAGACAGTAGAACATAATATTTCAGTGTTTTTTTAGCTTCATCGATATTACACGTGATAAAGGGGGGGAAGCACTTACCAGATAATTCCCCCATAAAACAAGGAGAATATGAAATAAAAGACAATGGATCCCCAAGTAACAAAATGGTTTATCCATGTCCAGAAGTGAGTTTCTAGTGCCATCTAAAACAGAAATAACTTCAGTGAGCTTCTGTTTTCCACCCACTTCACAGAAAATGATAAATACCAATCAGAACACACTTATGAACTTCCAGCCCAAACACTAAATACTGTTGTAACACACAAAAACTAAAGAAAAATTTCAACCACTCTTGAAACTAAACATAAAAGTCACTTATCTGGAACCTTCAAGAATCAGTAACGTTGGAATAAGTTTTAAATTACTGCTTTATTACACATTTGCCTATACATCCAAACCCAGAGAGTAGACAGTGTGATATCATACCTTCATCGTAACAGTTATAACCATAACGGTGAAGACCAAAGTACCAAATGTCCAGTTCCCAAACATCTAAGAAAATGGCAAGGCAAAAATCATGGAAGAAAAAAAAACATCAGTTAAGAGCATTCACAGTAAGTTAGATTCTTCTCAAGTCAGCTACACTAAAGAAATAAGACATAAGCTTGTGACAAGTAATCATCATGAAAAAAAGCAAGGAGGATACAACACAAACTACTAGAAATAATACAGCTTATGATAAGAGCAAAATTAACAACCCACAAACTATCTTTCTTCTTGGTTCAAAACAAATCACCACAAAGGCTAAATGAAATATGAAAAAAAAGGCCAAAACAGTAATATGAAATGATAGGAAAATGAAGATACCAGTTTGATCAATTAATTCTAAGTGTCCAATAGAAAGGAAATACTGGGTGGAAGGTATTCACTTTAAGTGCAAAACCCTTTTGAGTTTAAACACTTCCAGATAATTTTAAACATGCAGCATCAGATGAAGGTTCACTTTTAACCCCAAACACAATTCTACAATTCAAAAATAATGGTGCCGTTATATTTTACAAAGAAAATTCTAAGGAAAAGACACTTTGTTTCACGGCTAATAAACACAAAATTTAGCTCTAATTCTGAAACACTGAAATCTGTTACTTTTGTATTCTCTTTTGCACAAAAATTAAACTATCAAAACTCTGAACAAGGTCTACAACAATAAAATCTCAGCTCTGACAACCAAGCAGGGATGCTGAGGTTGTATCTATCTACACACATGCTACTCAGGGCTGCCATTCTACACCAGGTCCAGCCTGGAATTGGCTGGGGGATCACAGGGAAGATGTTGCTGTTTCACAGCTGTTTCTGCCACTGACAAACTGAACAATGACCAAATCCTCAACTCTGCATTTACTGGTAGCAGACTAAGCAAGCAAGGAAGAAGGTACCACATGCAGACAGGCAACCAGGGTCATCCTAGAGCTGATGTGTCAGTACGGCACAGGGGCACAGAACTGGGATTCACACAGTTGTAGTTCTTGTTGCAGAGCTCTGACAAAAACATCACAACAGCCTGAGGACAGATCTCACAACTGCTTCTCTCATCTATACACAAGATACAAGACTGAAGCAGCCATGAGTCTGGATTTACAGATAATTTTAAAGATCTTTGTGATAACGTGTCTTCTTGAAGTCTGAGATTTACTTGGCCACCAACTGTAATGGTTAACAAGTAACGTGCTTGTTGTTAACTGTTGCAATGTTCATCTTCAAAGTAAAATTAAACAACTTCTCCTGAGCGACCTGTGAAAGAAAGTGTCTTTGCTAACACTGCCCTCAATGGTCACAGAGTTAGAATGCAAAACACGAACAGGTTCTTGCCACCATTTTATTTTTGAACACATTTACACTGTGGATGCTGCATCCCTTAATCCTATGAAGTAACAGATACAATATTTTGTATCTCCTCCTCTTCTAAACTCTTACCATTTGCCTGTTAGGTTTCAATATCTGACGACATGCACAGCATGAAAAAGGGGGGAGAAAAAAGAACTAAAAGATCAAGTAGTTGCACAATGTGTTGAGGTAAGCCTAACAAAGCACGAGTATTAACAAAATTATTTACAATCTCCTCTATTCTGCTGTGCTCTGAACTGAGAACTTGGAATGGAAACATGAGGCCTTGCACTAACACTACCCTGTGCCACAGATCTGTACAGGTGATCACTTCTTGAGGACTTAGTAAGAAAGCACTTCAGCAGTGCACAAAATCCTTTTGCCCTTAATCTTGGCTTTTCCAGGCACACATTATATTTTGCAAGAAACTATGCAATGCAGGTATTTCACTGCAACACAGTTCTACCAGTTCTAATCATCATCTTCTATCAAACAAAAAGAGACAGAGTAACTAAAACCCAGAAAAGTCTTAGAATTTATTTGAAGCCATGTCATGTAAGAAGCTAAAGGGCAGCTGCCAATTCCCCAAACCAAACACTTGTTACTAAATACAAAGGAAGTTTCTTCCTGCCCTGTGGACATTTACTAAGCAATTTTGAAGCGAGGTGCTTTGACAACTCAAGATGGATGCACCACACACACTGATTCATAGTCTAAAATTACCTCATTACAAGAGTCCTGAAGGACTTATACCAGCTTACAAGCATTTCAAATCCCACAGCTTCTAACAAACAACAAGAGAGGACACACTCATGCCTCAGCTGGAAAGAGACATTTTAATCTAAAGCACAACTATTTTAACATTCTTATCAAACACCTGATGATGGAATGGGCGCTCCAGGTGGCTGCACCACTCCCCCTTCACTGCTCCTCATCCGCAGGGACAGACGCTGCCAACCACCAGCTCTGCCTGCAGCCCCTCAGGACCCTTCTGTTCACTGTCTGTACATCACTGCACTCCTGACTAAACTTCCTGAGCTCACGCCCACTCCCTGGCACCAGGTGACACTCAGAATTCAGCAGGATGCTGCTTTTGTCCCTTGTGCCACAGCTTGCAACTCTGCCAAGCACTATGAGAATTGGCAAGTCCTTCATGCCAGTATTAAGAATGGCATAATGAGAAGGAAATGTACTTTTCCATTACTACCCACATTTAACGAGGGAAAAATCAGTATCTAATTGTTCTAAACCAAGTTAACTAACTCAGAACCTGGGGGAATAAGGAAACAGACTTGTAATGGTTTCATTCAAGCTTTAGAGTTTTTTTGTAAATGGCTCTTCCCATGAACTTTAACATCTTTAAAATAGAAAGTGTCAAATTAGTGTACAATGATTTCATTAAGTTATGGCCATAAAAACATCTATTGAATATAAAGCATAATTTAAAAGCAGCTTGCACCACCAAATGTAAAAAAATTTAGAGTAATTAAAATAAAATATTTTCAGAAGAAACTTTAAGACTTTTGTCAACTTTCAGCCTAGCTTTGTAACAGTTACTGAAGAGAAGCCATTGCTTGACATTGCAATTAAGTCCAATTAGAAATGACTTTTCAATGAATAAATATAAATTCTCATTTGCTGACATTATGAAATAGGATTTTGACCAAAAAAAATTTACAAAATACAAAAAAGTTCAAGACAACCATGATACATCTATTATCTTGAAAGATACGTTCTCCAAGGATATATGCTTTCTGACAAGACCTTACAATTTCCATGCTAAGAAATGTTACTCTTGAGAGCACACACAAATACCGACAAAGAATCTTTGACAATTGTAGTTCATAAAAACAACATTTTTTGGACACAGAAGGATTTTTCAAAAAAAGCATTAAGAAAAAATGCCAAAATTACAGTGATAGAATAATACTTATGATATTGTACCTGGCCATTTCCCAGCAGAGAAGTGTCTTCTCCCATTAGAAGATATGAGCCATAAAAGAAAACAAATGCATGAAAGAAGCCCAAGATGGTCCAGTAAAGAAATGGTTTAAACCCCAGATGGGCATTTTTGCTGATGTCTCTGCAGAAATAAAACAGATTTTGGATTTCATACTGTCCATAACCATCAGTTGTCCACACTGCATGACTCCTACTGCTTTGAATAAATGAAACTTTCTAGTGCACCAAGACACATTTAACAAATGCTGACATATGAAAAAGATACATAAATCATGGGCAAAAAAAGAACTCTGAGCTCTCATGATTTGTTTCTGCTTTAAGAAGTGGTCACCAATGGCCAGGGTCTTGGGTCAAATTCAGAATAGCACAAACTAGAATTCTGATCCCTGGAGGTGGAACTGCAAGAGGAAGTAAAAGCCAGATCTCCTGATACTTACCCCTTGCTCTCTTTAAAAGACCTTCACAAAAAGAGAAACATCTGAGACACATCTCTTTTTACAAAAATACCTACTTTTTTCTCCAAAAAGTAGTATGCAGTGCAACATGCTACCACTGGGAGGACATCTAATTCTACAGGAAATCACTCCTCCTCTTAGTAAAAGATTTTTTTGGTGATTCCCCTAACCATGGTGTCCTAGTTTTTCATTCTCTCATTCTCCTGTCTGAGTGGTTTTCACCTCCTACATGTAATGGAGAAAAAGGCTGCCAATCATATAAGCTGACCAAGTGCTCAATGCTCTTCACTTGTAACATGGTTGACATAGAAGGACACTTCTTTTAAAATACTTCTTTCAATTAACTTTTAGGATGAGAACTATGTAGCTTCAACTCTTCCTCATCAAGATAGTTACTAAAAATGCCTAAATTGCAGTTAATTATTGTACAAATGCCTAATAGCAAGTTCAGAGTTGTGTGGATGTGCCCCTGTGGGGATTGATGCAGGACATACATACCTGTAGAGCACAGGTTTACTCTGCAATACATGCGGGTGCACATGCTGCTCAAAAAGACTGTAGATGAGGACAGGCAGGGAAGTGAAACAAATGTTGTACAAAGTCAGGTATACACTGTCATAGAGCGTCTGCAAAGGAAAGCAAAAAGCATTTTATGCCTTGGAATTTATGAAGATTTATTAGCACACTTAGAGCAGCAATGATTGATGAGTTACGTGAATTTGCTAGCTAGGAAAACAACTGCACTCACACAAGAATCCAATAACATGAGCTATCAAATACAGAAAATGAAGCTGGGTATTTGCTAAGTGTAACATCTCTGCCACTCCTTGAGTCACCCTTTCCAATTTTCTTAATTATGGACCTCAAGTGTTTCACCGACAAGATGTCAGGCATGCAATACTTACTTGTTGTGAAAACAAACAGAAGAACTGATATAAAAATTGTGGTGTAATAAAGCACACATTCTGAAATAGAGAGAAGTGAAGGAAATAGTTAATCCTTAGTACATGTCTCATAGCCCTAGCAGAAATTGCTAACTCTTACAAGCTGGTAAAAATACACAGGGAGATCACAAAGCATTTCATCATTTTACTTGGCAAAATAAAGCAAGATGCTTTGCCTGAGAGGGTATTTTGTTTGTCCTTTGGGACAATGAACCTGAAAAGTATGAACTTAACTGTATGTGCTTGATGAGCACATCTTAACTACAGTAGTCTAAGTACTATTTAAGTAGAAGAAACCTATTCACGTTCCCCTTCAGTTTCTTCTTAAGAATCTCTTTGCAGACTAGATTCCACATTTTATTTGAGAAAGCTGTGCCCTCCTCATGTGAGTTTGCTGCATAGAAGCAAACAAAGCAGAACCCAAAATATAACACAGTGCTATTGCCTTTAAATGAAAGAAAACAATTTCAAAAGGAATTTGGGAAAAGGAAAAGCTGAAATCCCAGATAAAATTCAACAAAAGTGACTTGCGAAAACATGTAAAGTATGTCAAAAACATGAACAAGTAAAAAAAAAAACCAAAAGCACCCCAAACAAACAAACAAAAACTCTGCCTTGAGAAAACAAACACATCATCCTCTCAGCCTAGAGAAACTCACTGCAGTGAGTATTCAAAGCCTATTTCTAGGTGGAAAGACTAAACAAATTTCACAATTAAACTACTACATTTGGTTGTAAAATATAAAATAAGAAAGCCCAGAAAACATGTTTAAACAGAGATATTTAACCTGATCCCAACAAAGATCTCAGATCTGAAACAAATTTCTTGCTGGAAAAAAAAAACTCACCTTATAAAAAAAGTACTGTACAAGGGTTGCTATTCTAATATAGTAAAAGTGCCCATGAACAAAAAGCAACTTGGAGAGGAATTTAAACCGTGCTATTGCATAGTCACTATTTCTTACAGCTTGCCTTCCTTCCTTGCCCATGATTCCTGTAATGTTTGAGAAACAAAATACAAAACAGGTTAAGTATAACAAAACAGAAGTTTAAAAACCCAATAACATTCATCTGAAGCTACAGTTCTGTGTTCCTGCACTTCAACACAGTAAGGACTTCAGCAGCTTTCTGTTGCAAAGGAAGATATTATTCCTCACACTTACAACTAAAAGAAACTGCTCATCTGCTGCTGATTCTAATAAAGAAGCCCCAATTGCTCGAGACAGAAGGAAGTTACCTATGCCAACATGTGCCTCCTGGATCATGCTCACATCATTAGCACCATCTCCGATTGCCAGCGTTATGGGCTTCTCTGGAGAGGTTTTTAACAGTCGAACCACCTGGAAAAAGAAAATTAAACACTTTTAGATTAGGCAGTCTACCTACAAACCATGTCACCAATTCCCAGCTGTCTCAGTTAGCTGCCTAGATACTAGATACTAACTGCTGTAGATATAATTAATATGTTTTATGAATATCAATGTTTGGGTAAAAAACAGCTATGGAAAATCACATACATACATTAATTCCTTCTTTAGAAAAGCTGCGGGTTTTGGATCACAACCCTGATTTAAATATTATATCTGCCTTGAGCCTATTTTCCTGTTCTTATTTCAATCTTTTTCAGCTCTTAGTTTGGTGCTTTATCATACAAAACAAAGTCAAGTCAAATAAAATTTGGAACTGAAAATTTACTTATGGAGTAATACAGATTTAGTGCCCTTTAATAACCCAGATTCTTCTTTGTATTCATAATTAATGGAACTAATCCAGGTGAAAGAAGAATTTGAAAAAGCAGATGCATTAGCTAAAAGAGCATATGCTGTTATTAAGGAAAATAGTTTCTTTCTAAAGCAACTTCATTATCACTGAGGGGTATTCTCAACTGACAAAGAAACAAAAGAAGATATGACAGAATGGGGGAAAAATTATTGATATGCAAGGCCCTAAAATACTCAAAAGAGGAGCAGTGATATCAGATCTTCAATGCAAGTGTCAATAATACTCTAAATACAGAGGAGTTAGTTAGATGAGACTTTTGGTTAAGGAGAATTAGTGATTCATTAACCTCCCACAGACCTCTAGCTTAAGGTAGAACTTCACTAATTCAGTTATAAATGGGCTGCAGGTAAAGGTATGAACGCAAATCTCAAGAGGTTTTCCAAAACCCAGAAAATAAGTATGTATGAAAAAACATTTTCCCCCTCAAGTTCCAGAAACCCCAAAGTGCAAATATCAACAGAGCAACTGCATGAGGTTAAGTAGACACAAAAAAAGTGTACTGGAGTAATTGGGTTGTAGCTGGCAGTGTCTGGGCATTGATTCACAGGACTGGGAATTCACTTCACATGAGGAACACAACAGTGATTAAACACAGCCCGCAGCTCAGAGAAATCCACCTGGTTGTGGGAATACATTCCCTAATTGCAAGCATTAATATTCAAGTTTAAAGGTTCCCCATCCCTAAGGGGTAATTATTTCAAGTACATTTAGCATTAGATCCTAGGAAGCAGCCTTAGAGAGGTAACAAGGCTGCAGGATGTCACCCAGATCAGTCCTCTTGAGATGCCCAAGGCCTGCGTAATTTGGACAGACATACATCTATGTGAAAAGGTCAAGACAAATCCTCTGGCGAATTTTAACAGCAGCCATCAGCAGCAGCTCCAAATGACTGACATGATGATGTTTAAAAAGTTTTGAGTCATAAAACATACCAAAATTAGTAGTGAGACTGCTAACCATACATTAACATGTATTATAATTAAAGATGCAGAGATATTAAGCTGAGTTCCAGCTTAATCTTGGAATAAGCCTCACAAAAATGTAGCCTACAGCAAAAAATAATGTGCAAGACTAGACTAAACTGCCCTGCACTTCCTTCCCTACCCCTCATGTTTTATGGCATTTGTCTTGGTGATTGATATACTTCAATGTTTGAAATTAAAAATTCACTGTAATCAAAATTACATTTTACTGTACATCATGACTCAAGACAGAAAATAATCTCCATTATCTGCTGGTGAGGAGAGGAATTAAGGAAAGCAGTACAAAACATAAATCAAGTTAAATGACAAAATAAGAACAAGGACACGACATTGACAAATAACTGTACCTTAAACAGAGAGGATGGCAAAAATTCCAGCTAAAAGAATGAAAAGAGTGGACATATCCAACAGAGTGGTTTACTCAGTTTATCTACAACTCCCTTTCATTTTACTGAAACTAATACTATACCAGGTGAGCAGTTCTATACTGAAGTGATTCTAAAGACTGCATGAGAACTCTGGGTTTCCTAGTGCTTTAAGATAAAGAGATATCTTTACATGAAGAGAAAATTTCAAAAGGAAAGAATATAGTCCTTCAGAACTTAGCTTTCTGGAGTAAAAAAAAAACCAAACCAGAACACAAAATCTGAATGTGAATCTAATCCAACATGTATTTGAGTAGAATTCAGTACATGTGAAGGAAAAATGATATTAGAAGAGAATATTAAGGCAAACCTTTCCTGGAGACTAGGCCTTAGCTTTCCGTCCCTTTTACTTCTTCCTCAAACTTGGGTATTTTTAAAGTATTTCTTCTTACAGGTTCATGAACTTTCAATTTAGTTTTTTTGGTTTGGAGAAGTGACAGAGAAACTAAGACAAAAGTATACAGGAGATGGGAAGAGCTGCTGCCTTACTGAGCACTCAAGAGGCAGAATAAAGATGAGCTTGGTGGTAGTATTCTGATTTCTCCATCCACTTGCAAACTTTTAAACACACATGTAGAAACTTCTGAGCAAACTACTCTAGATCTGAATTTAACAAGGATTTGGAGGTCACAAAAAGGGTCAGACAAACAAACAAAGCAGTTTCAGAAATCCTTGCCTCCACAAAGCATGGTAAAAATACTGCAAAGGAAATCCTGACTATATTCTCACTTACCTTTGCTTTCTGAAGGGGTGCCATGCGACAGCACAACACTGCAGAACAGTTTTTGCAAACTTCCATGAACAGTTTTTCATGTTCCCTGAGTGCAAGAGAGAGGCTGGTCCCATCCACAACCAGTCCATGCTGGATAACATGGTCTTCCTTTATTCTATTTGGGGACAAAAATGCTGACTTTGTACCACTGTTAACAGTAAAATTCCAATTTTGCTCTAAACCATATTGTTTGTCTGTTGACCAGACAATAAGCAAAGGAGTTAATCTGCCAGACAGACTACTTCTTCCAGTCTGCTATGATATTAATAAATCATTTTTTTTAAAAAGACAACTTCTTTGTTTAGCATGTGCTTTGAAGAGCCTGCCATAAAATTTAAAAATGAAAACAATCCAAGCTAAGATCATTACTGAGAGAGTGACATCTCAGGTATTTTACCTCTTGGCTAGCTGCCTCAGCTGTTCTGCACAGGTACTGTCTGACTTGTGCTGCACAAGCTCAAGGATGTTCATGGTTCTGTGAAAGTGTCCACAAGATAAACTGACACTAACAGCTGTTTCGTGCTTGTCTCCAGTGAGCACCCACACTTTGATACCAGCCAGCCTGAGGGCTTCTATAGTTTCTTGGACTTTCTCCTGCAGTCTAGAGAAACAAGAAAAATCTTAAATAACCAACTGAACACTTAACAAACAAAAGAGCTCATACTGTAACTTCATGTTACCACTATAACCCCACTGTCATAACTGTGAGTTAAGTCTGCCTTTCCATTTTTACATATATTTTCAGAGAATCATAGTCTGGCAGATGATATACTGTTACCAGCAACAAAACAAAGGCCTTGTTAAAACAAAAAACAAACCTCAATCCTGCTAAGGGATCAAAAATTTGTAATAAGCATATCTTGATTTAAAACAGGCACCATCACTGCATCTGAGAAACTTTAAAACAGTCTGCAATAATTCCTGCCTACTGTGGTGCACGAAAAGCTTCTTGTGCCCCATGTGCTCACTTCAGTGTACAACACACCGTGTGACCTACAGAGCACAAGCAGAATGCTTTCCAAAGGAGCTGTGTGTAGAAGCTTTCCCAAGGAATTTGCTGTTGCATTAAATATTTGCTGCAACTATTCCACTTCACATACATGAAATCTCTCCTGATGAAACACACTGTACATCACTGTTATTAAGACAGAATCAGTTGGTGCAAGTTTTGTTTTGAATGTGCCTCAACCCAAAGGAAAATGTACTAAACAAGAATAGCACAGAACTTTTGGGCATAGTGGGAGAGCTTTTCACACTTCATATTTCAAGTATAAATCCTAAACTTGCTGGGTTTGAGCATAGATAGCAGTAACTCCATGGCATACTTGTCTTCTACTCCTGTAGCCCCAAGTAATTCCAGATCCCTTTCTATGAAGTTGAACACATCTGCTAATCTCTCTTCCCGCTGCTGTAAGGCAGTCCTGGCCTCATGAAGGCGTTTGCCAATTTCTTGGTACTCCTCAGGTGTGAATCTTCTGTAGGCCACACACAAAGTTCTTAGGCCTTTCTGTGAGAAAATAAAAAGACTACATTCAGAGTAGATACAATTCTGATCCAACAAGGAGGTGTCACCAGTAATTTTTTCACTTCAAGTCACAATGTATACTGCATGAATTTTCTTCTGATCAGCTGAGGCTGGGAGCTGGGCAAGCATATACACTTACCAAAGCAAATTCATCCACATGTATCCTTGTTTTATCTATTTCTCCACTCTTACTACGAGGAAGAATGGAAGATTCTGCTCCCTTTGTGAATAAAAGCTTCTCCCCTGGAAAGTCAAATAGAACTGAAATTAAAAATAATGCAGTTTAAGAAGTTCCCACGTGCTGCTAGTGCAATTTCTGATCACCCACCTGAGGGACTCTCTACAATGACACTCATTCGTCTGCGATTTGGATCAAACTCCAAAACATGAAGCAATTTATACCTGCATTTTGTGTTTTAAAAGGGGACAGGAAGAAAACATTTTTAGAAATAAATTTCCAAAGACAATTACTCATAAATAGACTCTTACACCACAGACCTTTCCTCAAAGTGTCATTTTTGTATAGAAACTCCAAAAGCAATGCTACTACTGCTGAACAGCAATCACTCTTCATTGTTTTTTATCAGTTTATATATGCTTAATTCCATTCTGTGAGAATAAAAGGGTCTTCTACCAACAGAAATAGCTTTCTGAATACTAACTTGACATTTGGCGATTACAAGCAGCTCCTATCTATTTTTTCATCCTTCTGTCATTACTTTAAGTATAACTTTGAAAAGTATGTTTATTTTCTGACAAATTTGTAAAAAATCGAGACTGTCAAACAAGTGTGTGTGCCCTGGTAAGTGGATAAGTTTTTGTTATATTACCACTAGCTTACAAAATTATTTTTAGACATTTAAATTCAAAGTACTGCCAACTAGCTGACACAGATCAAATGAGTAAAAGTAGCTATGGCATACTGCAGATGTAGAGTTATTAATAATTTGTACTCATTTTGGGAAAGTTTAAAATATCTAATTAGATTATGCACAGATGAGACTGATTCTGGGAATTTCTAGAGCTGAAACAAGACTTGAATATGAAATTCTGTTTTCCAACTGCTACAGTCTCTACCTTTGAGGAATGGGAAAAGATACAAACTGTTACAACACACACCTACACGGAGTAACTCACACAAAATTCTTGCATCTCAGCTACAATTGGTAAGGAATAAGATGCAAGCTGTCTTGAAGACATCAAGGGAAAAGCATTAAACAGAGCACGCTGTGGAAAGGCAAGGTTTGCTTATGAACAGAGAGGATTAAGAGAAGAACATTTCATTAATCTTCACTACTGTTCTGTCCTTCAAAATAATCATGGAAAAAAAACAAATACCTCTCTGGTTTTCCAAGACTTTTTACTTCCATACTGTCTCCACTAATTCCAGTAAATACTACTCCAACCCTAAAAATAAAGAAAATGTACATTTAATTATCACTTTAGACAAAATGCCTATTAATGGAGAGAAGAGAAGATGGCAGGGAAGAAAAGGAGAGATTTACACCCCATTACTTTACTCTGCTTCTAGGGAAAATTAAGAATGCCATTTCTGCAGCAATTTATTCACATCATACTCTGACCACCGTAATTTCTCAAGTATTTTCATAAATATTTTAAATCATCACTTTATAATACACCTAGGGGGTTGTGTATTTTACATCTGAATGTTTTCCCAGTAAGGTGACAGTGCTAGGCCCTGGGCTTCATCAGTGTTCTGAGCCATTTCTAAGGTTGCCCTCACAGGCAATTCCTGTGTCAGACAGTCCTGGCAGTGCTCACCGGCTCGCAGCTTCCACTAAAGCCTTCTCATCTGGAGAAGAAGCATAATATTCCAGTGGGGATGTTATTCCATTGGCATGCCAGGGACCATCAGCACCATCTGTCTGATCTGCATTGATCTGCACTGTATGACACAGACAAACTGCTTTCAAGAAGAGCTCTTCCTCTTTCACCTAGAAGAAAGAAAACATGTGATTTTTAACATTTACATATCAACCCAGTTTTGAACACACTTAAGGAAAAAGTGTTTTTACTTACAAATCTGCCAAGCATTTCATGTTAAATAATCACATCTCAACATGTTTAATAAATATTATTTGTTCAGTGACACTTGAAAGCTTCAAACTATTCAGAAATTCTGATTTATGTATGGGTTGGGGTTTTCTTTATGCTAATGGTGCAAGATTTATTTCTCTGAAATAAAACACTTTCCATCTAGGATGACTAATGCTGGGAAAACCAAAGAGCCTTACCAAACCATGCCTATTTCCATCTGGAGAATCTTCAGAAAATCCCTCTGGAGTTAGTTTACCATTGACCTCTTGGTACTTTATGCCATTAATGGAGCACTCCCGAAACTGCATCTCATTTTCAGTTAATGTACCAGTTTTGTCTGTAAAAACATACTCTACCTTTTGTAAAATAAAACAAAAAAACAAACTTGGAATTGCATGTACTTGTTAGAAGAAAAAAGATACAATAGTCTCCACTCACACTTTCTATTACACATGCTTTTTTAATCATGTAAGAATTATAACTTCTGCCATCAGATCTTTATACCTTATTTTAAAATTAATCAGAAACCATATCACAAGTAACAAAAAGTCTGCAGTAACAAATTTTAATATTAAAAACAAAGTAGAAAATAGGTTAGAAAAACCCAACAGACAACAGATTTTTTACCTGTCCCAATTCCTCATTGAGGTCTGAAGTATTTACTTGTGCTCTCTGGTTTGTTTCTTCATGATAGAGGTCAAGATCCCAGCCAATAAAAAAAGATCCAAGAAATTTCTGCATCTCAACAGTCACATAGAGTGAAATGGGTATGATAAAATTGTAAAGTACCAGAAAAGCAAGAAAATCTGAAATAAATCTCAGGATCTACAAGAGGAAAAAAAGAAAACATGAAGAATACCACAGTGGTCAGGTCAAATATGGTGACTTAATTATGCTTCAATATGCATGAAGAATGACAAACTGGAAGAGCCAGAGAAGCCCAAGTCCCACGTACACAGGAGAGAGACACCAGTGACAATGCAAGCATTTGCAGGTTGCCCCAGTAACACGCCTTCACACTGATGCAAAAAGTCTACCTTAAGCTGTGACTGGAGGTTTCAATTCACAAGTTCATTAATTTTTGTCTCTCTACTGAATCTGTCAGGAGGGCTGCCAATTAATATTAACTGTCGTGGTGATTCTGTTTTCAACTCTGAAAGAATTTGGTCTAAGAAAACAAACGTGTTCCCCATTCCATCAAACATCATTCATATAAGCTTCTCTAAGGAACCTTAAATTGTGAAGGCAAACAAGTGTTTTTCCATGCTGCCAGATGAATCTGCAAGCACTCTGCTGTTTCAGGACAGCAAAGTGTCAAGAGGGTTCCTGTCTGCTGGCATTCCCCACTGATTTGGGTGATCCAGACTACAGGAAAAGAAGCAACCACGTGGATTTCTTTTATGCCTCTTCAAGTCATTGTGTTCTGCACACACATTTCAGGCAAATACCTATGTGACAGGAGAGAAACTTCTTTTTACTAGGTATGATAATTTCAACAAACCCTGAAATGAAACACTACAGTCACTTTTTCATCTGCACAACAAACTCAGTATATAAATTGTACTTTGGAAAGACTCTTACCGACACCTGAATATTGAGCAAAGGAGATTAGAGATGACAAAAACCAGGCCACCTCTTTTAACTCCACCAGATATTGGTGCAGGTGAACATTTTAAATAAAGGAAGCATAAAAGTTTGCAAAGCTAAATAATGTCTGTTCCTCCTCTTTAGGGAGCATTGCTATAAGTATTTAATAAATAATTAAACTAGCTGACAAAAACTCAGCAAGTTCTGTACCTAAAGAGATCTTCCAAACTAAACAGAAAAGAAAGATAGAAAGTGAGAGCAGTAATTCATCTAATAGAAGTAGTGACAATTTAAGTTAGAGAGCTCTTTCAAGCAATGGCAATGAAATAACAATCTGCACACACAGGAGGAGATGGACAGCGAAAGCACTCTGAGTAAGGATGTCAGCATGCTGAGAAATGCAAAACAGATTGTGGAAGTCAACATGGGAGACAGAAAAACAGAGGCATGACAGAAGGAGAATGACACTGCAGAAACACATACAGCTCTCTACATTCCTGATGGCAAAGGAATGGAAAGACTGAGGAAATAGTTTTCCCTGATCTATTCAGAACTGAAAGGCTCCAAAGGCTAGACTAACTTGCATAGCAATTATTTCAAATTAAGCTCCTGAACCACTTTGGACAAAGGCAGACTCATACAGAAATCAAAAATTAAAGAGAACACAGAAAAATACAGACTAATTGAAAAAAGAGAGATACTTTTCAGAACCACAGATTTCAGGGACACTTTAAAGTATCCCTTCAATCTCCAAAGAGAACTGAGCAGGCAAGCAGGAGCGTGAGCAAAATTACAGCCTTACAAAATTGCCCAAATCATCTCAACATCAGAACATACAAAATTCCTGAACTGTGAAATTGCTGCAATAGAACATACACAAGAACAGCCATCCTCCACCTCTTTTCCTTTATGGAATGACAAAAGACATCCTAAAGAACAATAATTACAACATAGACTATCAGAAATATGTCCTAACAAAGCCTTTTCAAAAGTTCTCAAAAAGTCTGGTCTTTTCATAAAGGAAGAGAAAGTCCAACCAGTAACAGAGGTAGAACTATTTCTACACAATGGTGAGGCTACATGGGACTAACTTAAAAATCACTGAGACAACAGCAGAGACTTGCAAGTGGATCCTTTAGTGGTAACACATAGAATAGAGACATAATATATATGACATTGAGTGTATATTGGTTGAGTGTTCCTCAGATATGCAACTGGGCAGAACTAGGTTACCTTACTGCTGTTTCTTTCATGCTCTGTTTTCTCATTATACCAAGGCTCATCCCATTTCTCTTCAGCTTGCCATGCATACTTTAAAATAGTGCTCAGAATGGCTTCAAAAAGGAGGATTATTAGATAAATAATCAAAAAGGAATTCATGGACCTATAAAGAGGCAAAAAAAAGAAAGCAAGAAACTTCAGTTTATTTTACTTCATCTGTTGACACTGTGGTTACATGAACTGATCAAAATCGTGTTGGACCTTTTTTAAAAAGTGTACCCTGTGCTTGATACAGATATAAAGTTTCTATGTGACAAGCAGGCAACAGAATGGGAAAGAAATTCTACATCTCACGAAGATAAACTCTCTATATAGCAATATGAAGACTAGATTAAGATGCAGGAACACCCCAACAGCAGACTTGCGTCACACCTTGGAGTCCCACATTGGTCCTCTTTTTCCCCAAGGAGCTTGCAAGGCTGTACAGACAGTACAAACAAGCACAGCAGAAACCCATGGCTGCACCTTTTCCTCAGTTAGAAGAGCACTGTCATGTGCAGCTGAGTATTTAATCCAGGCCAGGCTATGGCAGGACAGTCACACCTGCTTCTTGTTCTGTAACCAGCCAGATCATCCTTCCTGCCCTCGCTTTGATGACTCAGCTTCTTTTGTGCTACATACAGTTGTTCCTATGTACTTCCTTTATGTACTATGTAGCTATATATTTGTGCAAGAATGAAGGGGGGCTCTGAGATTTTTAGTAACTGGAATAAAGGCAACATATCAGAACTCCTTTTCCTTTTAAAATAAATAATGAGATTCAATATAAATATCTATATATAACACCTATCCTGCAACCAGGAGCAAGCCTGGGTATTTCCACTTTGCACTAAAGGATGAAAGATCAAGAAATGGATTTTTTCTTTGTAACTTCCTATTGCTGGCAAGGCAATTAACACTCTCTTCTCTCTGCCTATAACTTCAATGATTAGAGCACCAGGGTTTTAAGGTTACATAGGAAAAACTAAGTTAAAGCTCTACAAATAAGAACGATATTAGAAAATAAACATACTTTTCTACTGCTGACCGTTTCTGAGATTTACTCTTGTAATTTAATGCCATCTTTGTCTCCATACCTGTATACACAGCAACACCTGGGAAGGAAGGGGGGAAGAGTCAGACTTCATTTTCTGCATAAATACAGTTTGCAGAATTTTTAATTTGAGAGATATAGGATAAAAGCAAAGGTGGTATTACTTCTGTGTTTACTACGAGACAGTATTTTGTACTATTTGTAAGATTCTTCTATAGTAGAAGAGTACTACCGAAGTAATTTTAACACCTACTTTAACATTGTTCATTATTATGACTGTACTGCTCTTCAATATGTATTTTATGGAAATCAGCATGGTAAATCTCAGGAGAAAGCCTTGAACAATAGGTAACAGTAAGAACAGTCATTTATCCATTGAAGTTAAGTTATTCCTTTATCAAACCACTTCAAATATTTTCACAGAGCAGAGCTGGAACTTTATATCCTTAGAGGTTCTTCAGCATAATATCATTACTTTCATCTATAATCATATCCCCTCAGGTAACAGCCAGAAAGATTATTACAATTTCTTCAGTGCAAGTAGAATTAAAACACAGTTCATCAACATGCTTTAAGAAGAGAATACTCTTTAAATATTTAGATGTCTACAAACCAAATATTTCTTTAGTGTTTTTTAATCTTGCTCCACGAAGTAAGAGACTTTCAGGCCCAAGAGGTCTAAAAAAAAATAGACATATCAGCATGTAAACATCAGCTGTTCTGTATTCTGGAGAAGTACTGAAATCCCATTTCCTATGCAAAACTGTCCTATATCCCTTATAAATTCCCAATGCAGCAACTCAATCAGCGATCTTACCCCTTTCACCACACCTCCCACATGTCTCCACAGAGCTCTCTGTTTCCTTTCATGTCTCCTTTGGTCACTGCCATGCTCCCCCACCACTGTTCCATATCCCCTAACTACTGACTGAACTAAATATTCCAAATGGCAGGTTCAGAGAGACCCACAAGGTACTTGCGAAGGAACCAGACATGAAACCAGTCAAGCTCACAGTGTTCCCAAAGTGCTGTTTTAGGTTTGGCTAACTTATCACCCCTCTACCCCTCTATCATGCTGAAATGATCTAGAAAGCTCAAAAGTTACTCATAGCAAAGAAAAAAAGTTGTTCATAGTAAAGAAACAAACAATTAGATGGACACCACCACAGCAAAGCCAATTTTGTTTCCTAACACAGGAAATAAAATGTTTTTTCCTCACATCTATCACAATACAGTAACATTCATTTCTTTAGCTACGTTTACCACAAGCAGTGCTGTGAAAATAAGGGTCTAGTTAGAAACAAGGTTAATATAAGGTTAGAACCGTATGTTCTACTGCAGCAGCTGTATCATCTTTAGAAACTGCCAGCAGGGTTGGTTTGAAATTTTTAAAAAGGTACTTCTCCCACTATTTCAAAAGAAAGCACAAATCTAACAACTACAGTGGCCAGATTGACATATTGGGTAGAAACAAAAGAATTAAAAGTTCAGATGCTAAGTACTTTGGCATGCAAGCCCTTGGGTTTACCCTACTTTTCCTTTAGCTGTGCCACATGCAGGCCATGATCACTATTATATAAACAAAGCTCTTGAACTTGAAGTCCCTTTGAAAGTATAAAGTGAAGCCACTCAAAAAACACAAAGCCAAATCCACAATGCACCTCCCCACAGTCAAAAATTTAATTTGAATGTTACTGCAAATGTAACAGTTACCATCACAAATACCATGGGTATCAATTACACACACAGATGATGATGGATTCTTTAAATTAAACATACTTTTGTTAATATTTTAGGCGAGACTCAGACTTTGACTGAAAATTTGAACAATAAGTGACAAAATGCTTGAGCATTTAAAATTTTCATATAAGAAACATAATTTATATTTCTGGATTCAATTTTGTAAAACCAGCCTGACAAACCCAAGATACCAAACTTGAGTCAGTGCAACACAGACCAAACAAGTTTATCTTTGACAGAAGATATAACTCCACTAGTAGTGGAGCTAGAACATGCAATTATTTTTTTTCACCTCCCTTTAAACCAGCTGTTTTACATTGTCAACTGAATTATTTTGATAGATTATCCTAATGTTGTGTCTGTCAAGCTTGCCAGCAATGAATTCTGAAAAGCTCTCAATGAAGTAGCAGAAGTGACCTTAGAAAACAGTTGATTGTTTTTTTTGGAGGTGCCATGGGTGGGGGCTTTTTGGTGAGGGTGACTAAGCCACTGAGCTTGAGGCCAAGCAACCTGGCTGCTACACTTCCATATTTCTTGCAAAACCACTGAAAACTCCTTGGTTCACTCTGAACTCCATGTCACTCCCATCCAAATCTGACAGATGTTTGCCAGCCTCAGACTAAGACATTCAGTATTCAGTTCCTCATACTGAAGGCAGATATTACATGGAAAACAGTACTCTTTTAATATTCATGTAGAAATTTCACTAAAAAAAAGTGTAAAATATAACATTTTGGACATTAGAGGAGTCAAAGAACCGTAACAGATTTACCTGTTTCTGTGACAAATTTACACACAGCACTTCACCTTTTCAGAAGAGGTGACAAAGTTTTTTTTGAAAGCTGGACAATCAACAACTCTCAAGACAAAATAACTAAACTTGAATGCTAAATATTTCTGAAAATTTGGCAATTTCTTGTGAGTGATTTCTATGTTTTTATTTCAAACCCTGATCCTTCTCACTCCTGTCCTTCCTGGTTTATCTCCTATCCTGTTGTGGTGGGGGGAAATGAATGAGCACCTGTTTGGATGCCTTGCTGGTAGCTGGGACCAACATACAGCAATTAGAAATCTTCCCAGGAAGTCGAGATGGAAGTCTGTAAATGGCTTCACATCTTTATTTTTATATTTGCACATGTGTTTGTTACTTGCTGTGACTGCACAAGGAAAGGTGGTGAGCACATGATTATGTGCAAACAGTTGTGTTGCCTGTGACAGATGTAAGCCCTTATCTGCATCGTCCAGCTGTAGTTTGAAATAGATACTAAAAATTACGAATTTGTAGCAGAAGCTTTGTTAAACCATCAATTTCTAAGGATTTCAACTGCAAAAACTCCTTCACAGTGCCTCTAATGACAGGGGATCTGTTGTAGCATAGATAATACGTCAGTGGAAATTGTTTCAGATCAATAAATGCTTTAATTAACAAATAAGAACAAAGTTACCAGCTGATTAACACTGCCAAAAAATTACCCACTTCACAACAGCCAAGCTTTTTCCAGAACCCTTGTATTAAATCTGTAAAACTGTGTAGTAATGAACTTCTTTCACTCCTTCTTTATCATGTCCATCTGAGGTATGCAGCTGCAGTTGATACTTTTAGTAAAAATACCTCCCCTTTTCATATATTCAACAGTAACTCTTGTAATGGCAAGATTTAAACCACCTCCATGTGTTCTAAATAATCATCTTATACAAATTTACTCACCGTACTATTTCTTCAGCTTGTTGACTTACAGTTATTCTTCCAACAAATCTATGAAAGATGGATACATCTTAGAAGTATCTACATAAAGACTCAAAAATATATAAACCTCTGTATTTACAAAAAAGTCATTAATGGCTCAGAAGTAAACTTTTAATAACAACCAAACTGAACCAATATGGCAAAACTGGCAATAATTTTACAAGAGACATTTAACAAGAGAAACATTTATCCCTCAAAGGAATAGGCATGTGAGAAAGCTTATTAACTCTGATTAGTTACCACAAAAGATTATATTTATATTAATTTAAAACAGATTGTGACTTCTTCATGATTCAGTAAGAAATAATTTCTCAACAAATGTTAGTTTGCACATTATCCACCAGAAATAGTAACTTTTCATTCAATAAAGCCAGTCTACTGCACATTTAAAAAACTGACACACACATATTTAGCATGACTCCAGACACAAAAAGGGACACAAACTTCTATAGTGATTGTACTTTAATTTGCTAAATATCAAATATTTTAAGACCTGTTCAAACTGAATATCTTAGTTTTAAAAAAACTTAATATTTCTAGAACATCTCCAAGTTTACTTAAGAACAGCTGCAATAATATACTTGAATTTGAAAAACTACTACTTCATAGCTACCATTTTCCATTGTACAATTCAGAAGAAACTTGGATGGGAACATATCTTTTGCTACACATGATGCTGCTTTACAGAGTCTACAACTTTGCTCACTGATGGTAAAGCAAAAATTCGGGTATCCCCATTTTTAATCTAAGGTTTTGCTGCTGAAGAATGGAGTTCAAATCTCTGGAGCATATGTGAAATAAATATGAGCAACACATCCTTAGAATTAGACTTGAGTCAATTCCATTTCCTATATCCTATCTGAGACTGAAACATATACTATATAATACTGAAATCTCCTGGCAGAACCTTATAGAACTTTCTTCAACCTGATCAGACTGTAGGCCATTTAATTCTTTAAAATCTAAAAACAAATTTTCTGATTATAACTGAAATGTACATAATTAAAATAAAAAAGATAAATATCATAATGTCTGATTTACTACTCAAGTACTCAAATTTAATTTGTCACTTGCAACTGTCAGTAAGTACATATGTACAAACACAAGCTGATTATTAAAACCTAAAATTCAAGCAGATGTCTGAAGCTATTTTAATCCTTGCAAGGCCTGCAACATTCTGAGCATTAAACACCTCCTTCTGACATAATTTCAAAATATTTACTAATAAAATGATACCTGTATAGATCTGCTTCTGGCTGCTGACATTCTATAACAGCTACCAGTTTGTCCAGGTTGGCAACAGACTGCAGCACTGCTGTTTCTGGGACTGCAACGTGTGTCTGTAAAACAGTGCCCGTTGTGTTATACAGGACTACCAGGCAGCAGGGCAGGTATTTCAACAGGCTGAACAAAAAACAGCACCACAAATTAACTGCATTCTATTGCACAGAAGTAACCCAGACCTTAAGATTGGTCTCTCCATCCAAACTCGCAGTGGTAACGTGGCAAGAACCGTCCACTCGGTCAGATGACAGGAGCACCAGATCAACAGGGAAAGTCTCATCTTTGGCTACTCTGACAATGTCCCCCACCTAACAAAGTGAACATAGATCAGAAAGGTGCAAAGAGGTTTAAAGGGCAGATTTCAGCATTGTTACCAAACCACAATGATAAGCAATAAAATGAGAGTTTTAGCCGTGTAATAGAAACACAGTTTTCAGTTTGTCCTTTACCCGAATGTTTTTAGATCTGGTTTTCACAAGGCCACCACTTCGAACAACATAAACTGGAGCACCGTTGACTTCGTTGTCTGCTTTATGTCGTAGCCAGTCCTCATAGCCCTGTGGAAAACACATAAAAATCTACTTTTTAAGCATGAAACCTAAAAAATAGACTAAATTTAATCCACTAAGTAAATGTGTTCAAACAACTTCCTGCATTGTCTGAATACAGTTACTAACTTCTCTTGAGTTTCTGCTCCAGCTGTGAACCTCTTAATTTTGTCACAAACCTACACAAACAAGTAAAGGTAAATAAAGTAGCAGAAGTGGTGAAAAAACGGGCAGTGACATTTTCTGCAGATCAGATGACCAAGCACTCAATAAATCTTTGATCTATATGGATTAATACACCACAAAACTGGTAACAGTCAGCCCTCAGGCTCCTTTCTGGATTCCTTTTTTTTTTTTAGAAGAGACTGAAATTACTTTCTCAAGTCATACCATATAGCACTTCTCATAGTTACTGCCATAGCCCATGTACAAAATCCCAAGATTTAATTCTGTGTGACACGCTGTTGACACATCAGCTCTGTCCAGCAACAGAAGATGACTTTTTGCTCTTTTTTGAGTCCTAATGGAACAGTCTGCAACAACTGAGCTTTTAACTGATAAACTAAGCAGCTTTCCTTTACTTGATACTTCACACCTGTTTAGGCACCCTTTATCCCATGTACACACACATGTGCAAACATGCAAGACTGTGAATCCAAGTATACTATTCCCCTCTTATTTTCCTAAAGTATGAATTCACGGCTTGTTTAATCTAATAGCATTAGATCATAACAGCATAATAATCTCTGATCCCCAAGTCTAGGGACTGCTTGGAAAGCCCCACTAGCATGCACAGGAAATGGATCAATCATACAGGAAGTTCAACTTTCTGTAACAACCTGGCAAGACTCCTGCAACTAATCTGCAATAGAGACTTCCTAAAATGCTTTTCTGGTAGGTATAAGAACTGTGAAAGAGTTAAAAATATTTCTTTGGAAGTCTGCAGACAGAAGAAGGCAGATGTGTGAAACAGTAGGCATAATCCCAGCTCATTCTACAATTACATGACATTACATGAATGTCATAGTACAAATAGTACTAATGTAAATGCAGTTTAGAGAGTTTTGTGGTTGACTGGAGCTTGTAGGAAAAGTTATATCACAAATTTTGCATGTTTAAAGTAATTTTGTAGTTCTATCTTCACATATCTCCACTCTTACTAGCACAAATTAATAAGGACAGCACAACTGCACTACCTGTGTTTGAAAAGAAAGGGGGAATGTGGAGAAGAGATTTATATGCCAAATGTTTCAAAATCAGCAGTTAAGAAGTGTGCAGTAATAGGAGCCATACAGAGAGATATTGGGACATCAGAATCCTAAAGTCCCTAAGTAGGACTCTTTTAAGAATCCTTCCTAAGCAGTATGAAAAAGCAAGAGTCAATACCTACAGCTCCTTGTTAAAGGTGACTGACAGAAGAAAACAAGGATTTAACTAACATCCAGTAACCTTGAGGCATTTGTCTCACGAACCTGAACAGCTGAGCAACGTGGGCATTTGGCAAAGAACTGAAATTTACCTTCTTTAGAAAGTACAGATTTCAGCGCTTTCTCCATCTGACACCTCCTGCCTCCAACACAAGGGTGACATCTCACACCAGGGAATTCTTAAGAGCCAACTTAGTGTGGTCAGTTCAAATTCCCCCAAATTTACCTACTGTGGTGTTTTTCAGAGGTCCTTATCCTCACTTGAAAACATTGGAAAAATACAGTGAAAAAGCAAGATGCAAGAGGAATACAGGGAATGATGCCTACTTGCAAGAAAAGAAACTGAAGATTAGAATCCCTCAAATTATATTCTTAAATCCTGCTTAAATAACTTGATTTAATTGATGTAATTGAGAAAAAAATCCGCATTTTATACTACCAGATTTTTCATTCTCAGTTTAGGTCTATAGTTAATCAAAACCTGCAAAGTAGTTGTTTATAATTTAGCTGGTAGTCAAATAAACATCTGTGTTCCATCAGCTAAATACCTATGAACTTATTAAAATGCACAGTTTCCTAAAGTTCCTTAGGAAATACCTTTATTTTGTTGTATTTTGGTTTGGGTTTTTTTTCAACTTTTTGTGTTATTTTTATTTATTTGCTAACTTTGAACTCCTTGGAGGACTGCATACAGATCTTCAGAGGCATAAGGAGGAAAGCGCTCTGGCTAACAAGACAGACAAAATGACACAGCATGAGCTGCATCACTTTGCAGTGTTGTATGTCCTTCTTCTGACCTAGGTGCAATTACACTTCCAAGTAGAAAAAGTTCTGTCTCCTTGGCTGAGATTAAAACAAGGCTGAGTTCTGTGGTTTGCAAGGGGTGATACATTCACCAGTCTTCTGGAAGGCAGGGGACTTTTTCCATCCACTGCTAAGCTTCTCAAACATTCATATGAGTAATGCTTCTGTTTTCCCCTTCATCTTCTGAGAGAATACTAAATTATAGTTTAACATTTATCCTGATGTAACTTTGTGCAGAATCAGCACCCCACAGCTTTCAAAAGGGGGTTCTTTCCTTAAAATCTTCTTCCTATATTACACATCTGGTTTGGAGAAAATGGAAACTGATTTTGAGACAATACTGGGGATTTTTCCCTCTGCACTCCAACAGATTTATCTTCCTCCCTTGTCTGAGGGCAGCCTGTTGGAACTAGCACAATTCATTTTTCTTTCAAGATAACAGCTTGTGAATATTGCTTGCAGCAGGTAGGAGAAACATGAGCGTCCATTAGATCAGTTTAGGTGGTTCCTATAGTTCTTGCAGAGATATTGAGACTGACAGAAAATCTCTTGATGCCTGGCAAGTCATGAATGATTCGAAGCTTCCAGAAGAATTGACAGAAACTCTGTTCTTTGAAATTGATGATAAGAGAGTTAAATTTCCCAATATAACATTGGACATCTGGAAGCAAGGTGGTGTTAAGATTATTTTGGACTATTTTAGACTTACACGAGTCCAACTTTCTGGAAAAAGTGATCTAATATAACTCTATTTCATAATCTCTTTTAGTTCACACGGTTTTATTATCCATTGCCTACTTATGGTTATAATTTTGAACACGTGATTTTTTGGGGGGGGTGATGGTACCAACTGCAATTGAATAGGAATAGGGCATTCTACAGATACAAATTGCACAGCAACAAGATGAAATATTAGTCCAAATATTATTCCAGCATTAAGAACCACTCTGTCCCAAACACCTTTCTATCTGCTTGAAAGGCAGAACTATTTTTACTTTTGCCCTATTTCTGGGTGGCTTTGGGTCTTTCTGGCACAGAAGGCAAATTGAAATTCCAGTTACAGCTCTGAAACAGTCTCCTGCTTATTTTTCAATTGCGAGGCTGCATTTATTCCCAACAGCACTGTCAAACCCCTTGAAGAGGACAGTTCCTGAAAATTACCTCCCTGCAGAAGAGATTATAATTTTTATCCACATCACTTCTTTATTTATAAGCTTGTTTCTTTCTCCTCTTGCTTTAAGGGCATAAGAAAACAGACTTTTTTCCCTTTTTCTTTTATTTTTACATTCTGATTTCAGAGGCTCTAGGTCTCAGTAGGATGTAATATGGTGCTTGAACAAGATTTCTATTAGTCAGAGGATTTTTCTTATTTCAAGTGCTATGAAATACTCCAAAATGTTTTATGCAACCAAAGAAGACCAGGACCACACTTCATACACATTTTACACCATAAAACATACCCCCTGGGGCAAAATTTGCCTTCTAACTACTGACAAACACATCCTGCACCACTGCTTCATCTGCCCAAGCTCCTTTCTCAGGGTGTGATGTGGGAGGACTGGTTCTAACAGGAAGCGAGGTGTGCCAAAGGAATAAGAGAGGAGCTTTCAGAAAAGGTCTGATAACAAGTGACATGTAATGTTTAGACAAAAATGTTGCCTGACAGTCATCCACTGTCCATTTTAGGGTACTGCAGTGAGTCACTGAGTGCTTGACAACCAACCAAATGCTGAAGCTCAGGCGTCTAACTAGAAATATTAAATCCAAAATAGCTTCTAAAAATTACACCATTTTCATGTATTTTCAGAATCTAAGCACTGTCCTAGTCAGACTCTGTTAAGTAACTTTACTTCAGTAGGACTTCATGCTGCAAGATTTTTCCCCTTTACCTGTTTTATGGCTGTCACAGTTATGACAAAGAATAATGGCAATCCACTGGTAATAGGACTGGTAGGGGTATCTATCATGAGCTAAAAGAAAAGAAAATATGAAAATTAGTCCAAATTTTCATTTTACAATTGCACTTTCAAAAAAAACCCAAACAAATGAAGCAAGATGACAACTATTTTCCAAACTCTTTATTATAACCTGTGATTATTTTTAGTGCATTTCCTGCAGAATTTCTCAAGCCAAACTCGGTTTCTGACAACTAAATAATACATCAATAACAATGCAAACAAATGTTTTAGGGCATAGAACAGCCTTAGTCACATTTGTAAAGCATGTGACAATTTTAAGGGTCCTTACTAAAAGGAAGGTATAATTTCATCCTACAACAATGAATTCAAAAGCATATTAACAAAGGAAGGAAATCTACATTTCATGAAGCTGTTTCAACATTCTATATGATCTACTGCTTACCAGCAATGTAATCAATCTACATCATCCACTTTAGAAGTGAAAATAAAGTTAAGAACAGTAATTTCCAATTGTCTAGATATTAGCACTTTTTTTAGACTGCACCCTTCTTGTTGCCCCAAGGTAACATGCAGTTTTTACAATTTGTGCTATTATTTCTGACATGCCAGAAGTGCAGTGTACACACTAAGGTTCTGTATGTGGGGGGATGTTAGTGGGTCTCCTCTGCTGCAGGAAAAAATCAACATGGTCAAGTGCTGTAAAGGAAATATACACAAAAACTACTCAAAACCACAGACACTGATTTGATCCACTTTACCTGAGACTTATGGCATTGCTTTGGGAATCATTAAAGAAGAAAAAAAAGTCATACATGAAGTTTACTCTATATGGGGGAAGAACCTCACAGAGAAAATAGATCATGCTACTTTACAATGCACACATGAGGTTTTTAGTGGGTTTTTTTGGTTTTTTTTTTCACTGAAACAGACAATTTATAGAACACAATAAAAACGAGACCTAGCCTGCAATACCATCTGTTCTTTAACTGTAGCACTACAATTTCAGCTTAGCAGCATTTTGGCCAAGAAAAACCCTACCAAAAGCATCGGATTTTTGGCTGGATAGGATTAATCATGGCATTTCTGCCATCTATATTCTCTCATTGTTTCTGAAGAGAGGCTCATATATGAAAACGAAGCAGGTTTTGTGCTGGTGGAATTGTCATGTTTCACCAGGACACCGCGGTCCTCTGCCTGCCACGCAACAGGATACATATCCATGACACATCTTGTGTCACCAAAATGCAGTCTGTCACCTTGTTTTGGGCATGCACATGTGCAGTGAACAACGTGACTGGACTGTGCTTCAAGTGAAATCACACAATGAGACCCTGCCCCAGTTCTGCCATCCCCAGTGGAAAAGGTAGAAATGACAGACTGCATCTTGGCCACACGAGATTCATAGGACAGGGAGGGTACCATGGTGGTCAGCTTTAAAAGGCAGCTTTGCCTCATAAAAAGAAAAAATATTAGATATTAATAAACTTCCAAAAGGGATTTGAATAAAAACAGAATTCCATTCTAACAAATAAACAAAAATTACTCCAATGCTGTTCTGCTTCCAAGAACACAGACACACAGACAAGACATTTCCCATACACGTGAGAGCATCCACCTGACACAAACTGAGAGAACAGGATTACACTCAGAGAAGAATTCCTGCCCTTAGATCCTTATTTGTCCATGAACAACACACTTAGATACTACTGAAAGGCAACAGTTTGAAACAACTGTGACACAACATTGAACTGAAGAGATAAATCTGCATTAAAAAAATAAATAAAAGCCACGCTGTCTGTGGTTACTTTAATAACATTTATGTTCCATCTTCAGCACATTCCCATCTTACTCATGCTACAATACGTTAAACAGCATGAAACATTGCAACAGGAATAACACAGTCAATATTCTTAACTAGGAAGATGTGATGGACAACACATTTTTTTTAGCCTAAGTTAGAACTGTATGACTTTTGTCCAGCACAGGAATTTTCAGCCTAGAAATGTCCTTCTTTATAGAAGTGAAAGAACAAGATAAAGGGACACAGGAGGCAATGGATTTAAAGGTGCAGACCTGGCCCTGATACTGACACCTTACACAACCACAGACAAGTTTTATGAACTCTTCACTATCCCCTTTCTTTGTCAAATGAGGTGCCATCCTTTTCAGATGTACATTCTAAATATTGGTTAATCACTGTGAGGCTGTACATGTTCAAATGATTCCATTTTATAATGAAAGAAAAGTTTGTCTACCCCAAAATCTTGTCTCTGCCTCAGATATTAATTAGTCTTTCAAAAGTTACTCTCTCTCCTCTGAGCCCTTCTCCCACTTATCCTTCACCTACTAAGCCTGCAATAGCTTGACAGAATTCAGGTACATTACAGAGCTGGAGAGGCAAAGATCATAGAAAATGTACAGACTGTCCTAATCTACTTGTGGGTGTCCTTAATTAAAAGAAATACAGTCTACTACAAAAGCCACAGCCATATTTCTGACATAAACTACAAAACAGTAACTGAGGTCTTCAAAACTGGCAAACTATTGATTTTAACTGTAGCATCTGTGTGTTCATTTTATCTGAACAAATTGAATTTGAGGATCTTAGAATGAAATCACAATAGATTGATTGATTTACAACCACCAATGTACAAATATTCAAACATCACCAATGCTCACAAAAACAAGAAGTGCATCTGGAATTTCTTTAGTCCCTTAAGAGATTTAAAGTTGTATTTGAGGCAGACAGTTGAATCCCCGTGCTGACTGTGCAACAGACTTTGAAGCTGCACACTTAAATACATTAGTATTCATGAAGATAAAACCTAAGGATAATACCTAAATTGGGACATAATTATTTTCAAAGTTAAGTTCTTTTCCTAGAGAAAGTGGAAATGTGTCCTTTATATAGACAAAATATATAGGTAGAGAAGTTAAATTCATAGAACAAAAATCAGTGGCAGAATTTACAACAAAAATTGCAATTTCCTGAGTATTATTCAACTTACCTGAACCAAAAATATAATGAGAAAATAAAAATTGGCTACTCTTCTGAACTGCTCAAATAAGTTTTTTGGAACAAAATTCCACACTGTATACTGAAGGGAAAAAAAGAAGAGAGACAAATAATTACAACACAATGCAGAATTTTTCAGTGAAGTTCAGTTCCGCTCCCATTGAACTCTCCTAACCTAAATCCTCTCATTCCCCAGGTCCCCTCCCCTAGACCTTGCTCTTCTCCCATACAGAACTGCTGTATCCAAATTTTGTTCCTTTTCTTTTATTCCTTCCGTTTTAAGTACAGCTAGCAGGGCAGCAGAAGTTACAACTGCATTTCCTCTACAGGCCAAGTTTACAATGTTTTCCTCCAACTGGGACAGGGGCAGCTGGACTCATTTGGCTACTTGTGTCCCGGGTAGGAGGAAAAAAATAAAAAAATTAATTCCTGCAGCTGTAACATTCCCTCCAACACCACAGCGACAAGGCACATCCCCACCATCAGCTCTATTGATTTCAACCCAAGGACACACCAGGAGGGAATCTGCAACTGCAGTCCACTGCTGATTTATTTTATGCAGAGTACTGACTTTCAATTTGGCTATTTTAAAAATCCTCATAACCAGCTTCATTCTGTCTTTTAAGTAGTTTGGGCAACATTAGTTGAAAACCTACTTTTCTTCAGAAAGCCTGCTTGCTTAGTTGCTCTGTACTTGAGTTTTGAGGAAAGAAGTGTGAGAGAACGAGACAAACTACACATGAAGCAACCCAGCTTTTCCCTCAAAGCAGTTCAGTTTGTTTCATTTTGAATACTGTATTGGGCACCACTAGACATAATACAGATGTACACATCTGCCACACAACTTCTTAAGTAACATATCAAGTGGTTTTGCCGCGACAAATCGATTCCTTACCTTGGATGATATGATTCTGTTGTCCGCAAACTTCTGAGGAACATAATGGCCATGCTGGGGAAAACGATTTGCTATATAAATAGTTCTTGTGTCGCTTTGATGCGGTGGGTCAAAACCCTAGAACATAAAGTAAGAGGTAATCAAGAAAGTCGACTTTATTAATTGCTGTTTTGTAAAATTCTGTGGAAAATTACATTCAGATATCAAGCAACAGTTTTCAAAGGGTAAAGAAAATTACTGTATAAAATTAAAGTCTGCTGTGTCCAGAAAATTTTCAAAAACTATGGGAAAAAAACCCAAAAATCTCAATTTTGAGGTTGTATACTCATTCTGAAAAAAAGAAAGAAAAAAGTGTTCCTGTCTCAAGGATAGAGAACACTTGCTACTATGCAAACTTCAAGCCCTGCAAAACTTAAAAAGGAAGAAAAACAAATGGAGATAAAAACATAAATAATTTACAAAACCTCACAGCCATGCTTGCGATAATCCTAAAAAACCAGATTATTGAGAAATACAAAAGATCAAAACATACAAGCTATACTAATATGCAGAGGAATTGGATTTTGAAAAGATTCTCACCAGAGAAAAGCCAAAAGCAGCTGACCAGACAGCAGTATTTTTCCAAATAAGTTCTATCTCTAAGAACTAACATTTTGTCCCATTTCAAATGTGATTTTCTGCCATTACCACCAATTCATACATCAATGGTGCAACAGTGAAAGCAAACTCATGGGAAAAAAAAAAAAAGCAAGCATACTCAGAAATACTTATCAATAATTTCCTGCCAAAACAGATGATCTGAGTGAGGTCCCTGGGAATCAAAGCCCTGTTTCAGGTCTAATGGTCAGTGTTTTCATCATCTGATTCTTCAAGAGGAAGTGCAACACAAGTGTTAAACCTGCAGATGATACCACCCTGGGATTGCAAGAACACCAAGTAAGAGAAAATTCCTGACCAACCAGATGCACAGAACACAAAGATCCAGCACAAAGAAACTGCATCTAGAAAAAGAGAATAAAAGCCCATAAAGGAATTTTGAAGAAAAATGTCAAAGGCTATAACAGATCACAGACTAGACATGAGTCATCCACGTCATCCTGCTGAGAAAAAGGCCTTCAGTGCAGAGGAGGCTGGAGGAGGAGTGGGAGCCACAGCTGAAGCACTGTGAAGCAACTGGACAGCACCCAGAGGAAAGCAACATGAGCCCCAAGAGATCCTGAAAACATGACATATAACGCAAGGCCGAACAATCTAAAAAGCAAAGAGCAAACAAATTAGAGTCATTTAGCCTGGAGGAGAGGAAACTTGGGATATCCTAGTAAATCTCCTGGTACACAGAAGACTGTTCCATTGAGAAAATGGGTGCTTTGAAGGCCAAAGAAGAACAGAAGTAAGCAGGCTTAAGTTGCAGGTAAGAAAACTTATGTCTGGATATTGGAAAGCAAACAAATTCCATTGTTGCAGAAAGCAATAATTAAACACCAAAATAAGTCATGAGGAAAGGTTGCAATATCTGTAACACAAGGGCTTATTATCTAGGTCATTCAAGTCTATCTTTAATTGAGCCTTTCCTGGGGCTACATGACTCACCAGAACCCTTCCTAGCAATAATGTTCTGACCCAGAGAAGCAGGTGACGGCAGAAGACAACAAAACAGCAGTAATTTGGATAACAGGCCAAGAAAACTACTAAAGAAAAAGTCAAAAAGCTTTTACACATGAAATAAACCAGTGAAATTAAATTTGGAACCCTTGCTTGATTGGAATCAATGGCTGTATGCAAAGCAGTGAATTCCAGCATCAGCATCACACACTCCTAATCTTAGAACCAACTTGCAGAGTTTACACAATCTCCTTTTTCTTTGTTGCCAAGTGCAAGGACAACTGGTGGTGTCCTTTGCTAGAAAGGGAACATTATCAATCCCACTACTGCATTTGCAGTTGTGTTGCTCCACTTGTGAATGAGGCTCAGAGCTTTGTCCATGTCAGATAAAATGTGACACTTCACAGAATTCCAGAAGATGATACCTCTGTATCAGTTAACTACAGAAGAACAGTGAGCACAATGACTGACATAAAAAATGGCTGGTATAACCACACATTAATTTTTTTAATCCATTAATATCTCTAACGCAGGTCATTAGGTATGTTCACACCCAGGATGGTGCCATTTTAAAGTAAAGGAATAATTAAAAAGTCCACTCAAACATACAAATGTTTGTGTGTGGTATCATTGCTACAGAAACATTCTGCTTTAGAAAGAAAGAGGTCCAGAATAATGAAGGGACAAAGAAAGGAAAGGGGATTTTTCAAAGAGATTTGAAGGAGAATAAACTTTAGATGACAAGCAGTGGAAGGCTGGTCTAGTCACATGCTCCAGGGTGAAAACTTGTTTAAAGATAAGAGTGGAGCAGGGAGACAAAAAGTAGATAGAGGAAAGCATGGAAAAAAAATACACAGGATACCAAAAGTAAAATGCAAGAAACTGTTCACAGCTTTAAGAAAATAAATACAAGCATGAAAGGAAGATGAAAAAAATTTACCTGTTAACTGCTGACACAAAATTTAAAGAGAAGAGTGTTTGTGGCAGAAGCATTTTGGATATCTGACATTAGTGACACAGTATTTCTAAATCAATCCAGAAGATGCCACAAATAAAAGTGTTTTGCAAGCAAGAAAAAAGGCACCTAATTAGTAAGACTTTGTACACAGCTCTCTTCTATATTTCAGAAAATGTCTGGCACTCACAAAATGCCAGACTCCCTCACTTTGGAAAGTCAGACTTAACAGCCTGAAAAAATCCTACTCTAAATCAAACAGATGTAAAGCAAGGAAAAAACCACAAAGAGCAAAGAAAACAAGTTGCAGTCTTCTTTCTGACAGTGATAAATGCTAACCTGCATGCCACTTGCTGAATGCTATTAAAAGATAAAGCAAAGATTACTGAGTGACTAGGATAGGATATCACTGAATTTTTTATATGCCCTTTTTGGGCCACTGTCTGAGCACCTGAAGGTTGATGAGTTTGATGACATTTTATGATGAAGAGTAAATACCTCTGTACAGCTCCAGTCTCACTGCACAAGCACTTTTATCAGAACAAATACCTCTGCTGAAGCAGGCTCAGATGATTAAGAGCAAGAACTTTATTTTCTGAATAAATCAGAGTCTCAGGCCATACAAGTTTACAGGTGCAGAGCTGAAGCAGTTTAAATTTGCAGTCTATAGAGATTTAATTCTGTTTTGTTGACATTTGCCACGGAGAAAGCACAGAAGCTGTGCTGTCAGCAGATCACAATGCACACGCAAGGCAGGCCGGAGACAAAAACCCCTCAGTTGTCAGAGCTGTGGCTGGAGAAGGACACATCCCTGACAACCTCAGTGACTTGACTGTAGTCACAGCAGGAAGTGAGTGTCAGAGCTGGGAACAAAACCCAGATTTCCTAAGTTTTATGACTATAACTACTAAAAACCACTTGAAATTAGCCAACCATTCTGCCATCTCATAATTAGCCGATGAGACCACAACTAAGCAGATTTTCCAGAGAAATTTTAATTACACATCTCTCCAAGGAAAATTCTGCACAGGCACTGAACTTCATTGTTCAAGAGCTGAAATGTCTTTAACATTTCTCTAACTATGGGGCTGGTCACAAAGCCTGCTCCTGACACTAAACTGATTCGTAGCCCAAATTTCTGCCCAGCAAGGGATTTTCCACAGTAACTCTGTGCAGCCAGCAAAGCAGTGCAGAAAGCACAGTTTCCTAATTTCACTTAATAGACAGTTCTCTCTTTCTAACGTCATTCTCCAACTCAGCTGCAAAAGTAGGGTAACATGCCCTTGTCAAAGGATTTCTGCAGCTAAACAGCATGAGCAGAGAAATCCTAAATTAAGAGTCTTGCAAAATTATTAAGCTGTCACCAATTTCTTTCAAAAAACAGTTAGTTTTCCTGCAGTTATCTAGTGAAGTGATTTCTATCCAAGTCCACAGATCACTGACTTCATAACAAATAATGCTGAATATATTACAAGAGTTGGTATTTAAGGCTTCTTGACCAGGTATATATATATTACATGAATCACCTTTTAATACAATTTGACCCTAAGATGAAGTGACCTGATTTTCTCCCCTTCATGTTGCAAATTAAATCTAGATTTATTGGCTAAAGTTCAGTCCTTCAGGTGATTTATCAACACATACCAGGCGTTATCTACCCTTGGAATACAGCTCTCATTTAATCTTTGATACACACTTCCCCAGCAGAAGTTCTGCACCTAGGTGAACTTAATACTTTCATTTTGAAAACAACCTAAAAGCATCCCACTTATATACAGTACACAGATGCCCTAGTCAAACTGATTTATAAAGCACAAATGAAAATAACATTTAAAAAAAGAAAAAGAAAGAAGTGATTAATAGTTTTCATTTCTTATAAATCTGAATGACTCTAAGCAAAGTCCAAGTAATTTTTACTGAACTTTGTCAGCAGTGATTTCATTACTGTTCTAAAAGTTAGAATCTTCCTCTGTGCAGTAAATAAGGCCCTGTAAAACAGCACAGAAAACATATCCTGGGGAATTGAAGAGAAATATTTGACTGCAATTTTACGCAATTTATTTCATGAAAGCCATGGGATTCAACAGCCACTCCCAAACAACTCTTTCCTACATTTTTTCTGCATCTCAACCACTGTACTTGTAGAACGGTCCATTGGCCATCAAGTAAGGAAAACTGATCCATCCATTTTCTCACTTTGCTTTGTGTTTTTGATTTTGTCTTGGTTTTTTTTTTTCCCTGTTTTTTTTAATATGTCATGCCAGTTGTCTGGTCAAAATCTTCCCTGTGAAAGAACAGTTTTACACTGCGGCTGAAGAAGCCTTCATAATACACATAACAAGCTAGGCAACCGCACAGGAAGCGGATGAGGATCAGCACGACAGAAAAGACCCTCCCAACACCTGCAAGTATAAAGGAAGAAAAGAAAAAAATGCTTTTGTACTCAACTTGTTGCTGTAACATACACATCTGCTGCAAGACTCTTAACACTTCAATACCACTATTAACGTATGGCAGTGTGCACCAACGCCCTCCCCACACACTTTACAGCGCTATTACATGAGACAGCAGAAATCCACAGATTTCAGCAAGGATTACTGACATGAGACTGGCAAACAACACATCCATTTCATTATCAAGCTTTGCAATAAGTGCATTGATAATCGCAAATAATCTGACAGGTGGCTTGCATAAGCTTAGTATACTTTAATATTCATTACTTATAGCTTTTACAGAGGGGGAAGAAGAACCAAACTTATACTTGCCAAAAGAACTTCTGCTATGTGACCACTGAATAGTGAAAGGAGTTTGAAAGAAGGAAGACTCATTCAGAGCCTCTTCCTCCTTTCAAAACCCACACTGAACACGACAGACAAAAGCAGCAGTTCCCCCAAAACCTTGCTGAATATCACGTACTACTTAATAAAGCTAATGAACAGAAGAAAACTTGGTCTCAGAAACCCTTTCTCCTAGGAAAGTGAATTGACTGATTGTGGCTGCAGAAGCAGAACACCACATTTCCTGGCAGACAGCCCAAAAGTCTGCTATTACACTGCTGTCAAGATATATTTTGATTAAAGGTGTTTTGAGGAAATGGATTTTCTTGCTTGGGATTTTCTTCTGAATATACATAGAATACTTTTCCCTCTGTCAGATAAGATGATCTATTCACACTCCATGCCCATTTTCAGAAGTCTGAATAAATTTGTACTCCATACAGTCAGCCAATAATTCTTTCAGTCATGTAACTGGGCTGTAGTCAAACTGAATTTGCTTTATCAAAGGTTAGCATGAAGGAAGAAACAGCCTCTCACAGCAATTTTAAACACTGCTCTAACAACTAAAATAGTGAATCAGCTGAAGCACCCTGATGTGTACACAGTGCCATGCAATTTGTACCTCCCCTTTTAAATATCACTGCAGTAAAGAAATAAAACTACTTAAAGTCATGCACTATTCGTGCAACTTCCTCTTCCCTCTTTCTGTATCTACAGCTGTTCAAAATATCTGATAATAAATCATGTTGTAACCTCCTATAAGACCTATAACCAGATAACATTATTTTGTGAAAACACACCCTCTAGGCAAGAAGGCCTGTGAAATCATGAGGCAATAACCCCTTCCTTTCACAAAGTTAAAATATGCCTAGTACTGAATTAAGAAAAGTTGTACTGGTGCTCACCACAAAGTCCTGCTCACACAGAGTTCAAGTTGTTCTTGCTTGACATACTATTTTGTCAAGATACCCACCAAAATAACTCGGAAAAAGCCCTACTTAAAATTGTAAAAAATCAGCTATCTTTTCATTACTTATCTGCAAACACAACAAGCAAGGTAAGCTGGCTTCATTCACAGCTAACATACTGCCCTGCACCGGTTTCTCTGCTCAGGTCACCAATGCCAAACATACTGCTCTTGTAACATTAATAAAATCAGAAAAGAAAAATGAGCTGAACAGGCAAGTTAAGCTTTCTAATGCAGCATACACAAAGGCTGTTAATGGCATGTCCAGTTCCTGTTAGCAGCAAAGGATTTGAATGGAGATTCAGGTAAATTGCTTAATTCAAAAATACTCCAACTTGCAGCAATGAAGGAAATGGCTTTCTTAGCCTCCCCTACAATCCAAATCACAGTATTTATAAAGCATCATCCATTTTGGACTTCATATGATAATACAAACCTAAGACCTTGTAACAGCTGCTCTTTCATGAGTGTCTTCAACAGAATGCCAAGATTCACTTTTTTCCTACAGGATTATTACTCCAGTACCCAAAGAGGGCCTACAAGAAAGCCAGGGAGGGACTGTTTGCAAGTTCATGTAGTGATATGACAAAGGGGAATGGCTTTAAACTGAGAGAAGGCAGATTTGGTTTAGATACAAGGATGAAATTCTTCCTTGTGAGGGTGCAGAGGCCCTGACACAGGTTGCTCAGAGAAGTTATGGCTGCTCCATTCCTGGAAGTGTTCAAGGCCAGGCTGAATGGGGCTTATCCTCTTGCCTCAATGTGCTTAACCAACCAAATGCCTGTAATACATTCCTTGTCCATTGCTTTATTTCAGTATGCTCCGTCAGACACAATAGATCATCAGTAACTTTTGCTCAGATGCTTTTTGGTGTCTTCAGCTCCAAAGAAAGAAGAAACCTAATTAGTGTTCAGGTTCTAAGGTGCAAGCCTCAATCCCAAAGGCAGGGCTAGTGGCTCCCAAGTCACATTTCAAGGCCAGTCAGTGTGCTCTAATTTCTTTTTCTTTGAGAAAAAAAGCTTCATGTAAAGTCCAAGAAGTTGAAGAGACATTGAGGCTTGACAGTGTCTGTAGTCCAAAACGTGTGGTCTTTTGCCACATGCTCCCAAAGTAGCCCATTGCTCTAAAGTGGAAATGAAGATGCCTCTGAAGTTCCAACCACACAGTTCTAATTTCAGAACTGCAAGTTTTCCTCTGTGGGCTCTAGCAATTCTTTATCTGCAATATCATCTTCCTGTCAGGCATGTACAAAAGGAGACTAAGCAAGATTTTTGAAGCTGAAGGGTGACTTCAGACCCATCAGGAGACAACTATAGGACATCACATTTTATAAAATAAGAATTGAGAGCTCAAAAAATCACAAGCCACTTTTGCAGAAAACTTCTCGAACTATATAAACAACAATGAGCATAGGAAGTTCTACAATTCTGCAATAATCAATCACAGAAATAGCACCTATTAAGCAGGCCACGCTAAGAAATACAGAATCAATGCAAGAGATGAAACATTTAACATACAAATCCTTCACATACCTCAAACGACCATGGGCTCTCAGAAAAAGAACCCCCCCAAGCGCATCCTTTACGTACCTTCCCTGCATTTGTTAAGTAGGCTTACAGCAGATCTTCAATATTAAATAAAGCATTGAAATCTGGGACAGGCTACAAATTTTCCCTTAAGACTAGAAAGCAGTTCAAATTTTGTAGATAGCAATTTCACCATAAAAAAATGACATCTGTCAAGTCTGTGACAGGAAAAATACAGAGGAAAAATACATTCCTTCATGTATTGGCATACTATGTACACTATTATCTTAAAATGAAACGCTGTTTACCCTCTGCTTTGAAGAATAATTTATAAAAGTATTTTACACAAGCATGAAGCGCCCCTGTTCTGGACTACTCATACAGCCATTATTCAAACCCCTTGTTTTCAGTATCTGGATTTGTTCTAGTAGGCAATAGCTATTCATGCCAATCAGCTCCTGCACTGTGAGTCTAATTCATATTTTCTTTCAGCATGGAAAAAAAACAACAAACCCTTTCCAAAAGCATCCTCCCCCAAAATCACCATTAAATAATAAATCTTAAGGCTTTTTCAAAACATTTGCCAAAATTATACTGACAATTGCTGACAGTGGCTGCTCAACAAATTTCACAGGAAGAGAATTCAGTTCATAGCTGGAACTGTCTAGCTCTTCCTTTTAACCTGCTTTGAGAAAGCCTGCTCTGTAAAGCATTACAGTTTTGAGTCTACTGCATCCACCCAATAGCATTTTTGGTTCTAATTCCATTTTGAACATGGTTTATGATTTAAGTGTCAGTTTAATGCCCTGCTTTGAGACATGTGTACAGACTAGTCTATCCTTAAAGCTTGCTAAATCTTAAGCTTCCTTTCCATTTTGTTGCAATTCTCTTTCCAAAGAGAAATATAAATATCTACAAAAATATGCACAGCTACACAAAGTAGCGCAAAAACATGCAAAGGAGTAACAAAATGCAACAACAGATGACAACATGTATTTTGGGGGATAAACCATTTAAAACCTCTTCCTCTAGTAAAACATTTCAGGATAAAAACAAACAGTTTGCCTTTTGTCTACATCATTATCTCTCCTTCCCATTTACAGGAAAGTTCTCCTTTCCCAGACTTATTTTTACTCAAAGTAAACAAGGAAAAAAATCCTCTTAAGTCACTGCATGTGGGAGGCCAAGGAATTGTAGGGGTTTGTTTTTTAAATCATAGTGTAGTTCTCAGTCCTACTTTCTGCCTTTTCTACCATGGTCTGTACTAGTGCTAAGTGGTTTTCTCAACAGTAGGTGAAAAGAGGTTTACATTAAAAAAAAAAAGTCTAGCTGCAAATATGTCACCTGTGTTTTGCTAGAAGATATGACCTTGCATTTACAGAGACACTTTGTCACATCTGTTTTGCTGCAGTTCTTATCTGCTTGCTTAACAAACAGATTTTGTTCTAGAAATTGAAGGATATTTTTGATAGGTAAGCTTTTTCCTGGTGACATAATTACAAAAACAGTCATAACTACTGAGCACATCACAATATAGTCAAGAAAAAGCAAGAGCAGATCGTCAGTGAAAGTCACAAGTCATGATACTTTTAATAAAATTTAAACACATTGTTATATTTTGCTTTTATAAGTTCTGTCTCTCCATCCCAGAGGAAAGCAAATGTCAGTTTTAATGAAATCAACCAACCCATTTAAAACCAGAAAAACAAATACCAATGATATTCAAAACACATGTTGAATGTTACTAAATCCAGCACGTATTTACTTGCCTTACATTACAAATTTTACCTTCCACTGAGAGTACAGAAACAATCTCTTGGCAGTAAACAGAGTCTTTCACCCATCCCACCAGATACTCCCTACTGACCAGAATAGAAATAGATTTTGCTCATTGTCAACAAAATTCTATTTTTCTCCCTCTTCTCCCTTAGTCACATAAACACACAAGTTATTAAGGGAGTAAGACCCCATTAATGGAGGAATATCATAGAAGTAAATTAAATAATTCTATTATTGAGTGATAAGCGGTAATTTGTCACAAAAAAAATTTGCTGTTTAAAAAGCTCATGGATAGGAAAAAGAAGAAAAGAGGATGGGACAAGATACAGGTCAAATATCCAAGTCTCACAGCAAGGCAGCACATCAGACAACACCGATCTTCCCATTTTTAAAATAGTCTTTGAAGGAATCAGTGTCAGGACTGATTTGATTATGTTTTGGAATGCAATTCTTAGATTTAGAGTTTAATTTTCATGAGGTAAGACTTATGAATTACACACAGGACACAACGGATGTCTCCATTTGGAGCAGACAGCTGGCTGAAGGCAGGCCAGGTTCTGCACACTTTGGAACACATTGTGCTGCAAATGTATCAGCCCTCAGCACTCACAGAATACAAAGAGAAAATAAGGTTAAAAGAGCCAAACACATGGGAGCACTAGTCCAGCAGATCAAAAAATATCTCTAGCAAAAAAAGAAGGCCACATTTTCTCCTGTGCTAAGTTACAGGAGGGGAGTCCTTGACCTCCAACTCTCAAACTACTCTAGCAAAGCAACACAACCTTTGGGCTGTTCCAACACACACCTCACTGATCCCTTAGAGATAATTCAGAGGGTATGAACTGGGCAGTCTGAACCACAGGAACTCTTCGAGCAAATATGCATTTATTTTGCTAGCATAAAAGGGGAAGAGGTTTCACTGACAAATAAGAGGGGGGAAATTGTACTCTAGAACAGCAAGGTGATTTCAGAAGCTAGATTCTCAGTCACTGAACTAGTTTAACATGCTTTTGGCATTCAGAAAGTAGAGGGAATTCTAGGAGGGCGGGAAAGGCAGTAACTTCATTCAGTAAAATGATTAAGTGAAAATAATACACATTTGTCAGTACAAACAATGAGATAAATGCTGTCCACCTTGTTCAGAATGCCAGTAACTGCAAGGTATTACAAAATACCATCTGTCCTCTCAAAACATCTTAACAGTAACCAGCATCTGAAAGGAAAAAAAAACCCCACATCCCAGACATACAATCCCTTAGTGTTCATCTATTTGAGGACATTCCCTTATTAGTAGAAATTTTTCATTAGAACACATCTAGAAGATGAACCCTCCTACAGACACTGTGCTGGCTGTGGAGGGTGTGACGTGTGACAGGCACTACCTACACAGCACAGTCAAAAACATTTCCTGTGATCACCCCTCAATGCAGCCAATGCAGAACTTCTGGACTTGATAAACTTACATCCCTCCCAGTCTGAACCGTCTTATAACCACAAAATAAATAAAGTAGTCTGGTAACTAGGTTTTACAGTCAATCTATAGATTTTATCTTTATTTACAGTTAAATAAGAAAGCTGCATTTGCCCAAATACCCAGCTCTCTACAGTATTAAAGCTGTTGTGCACTACAACATTCAGGTCCTTAAACGGCAAAGACACTCTGCCAAATCCAACACAACACTTGTCTTGAACTGTCATTTATAAAAGAGCGGCCAGGCAGACAGCTCTTACGTTTTCTTCATGCAGTATCCTTTGTACTTCACTGAGCTGTTAGACAACACATCAAAAGCTCAAACTCCTCATAACAGCAGTAGAAGAGAAATCCTGAGACCCTTCTCCAATTGACAGAACTAATAATTTAAAATTAGGCAGCTGAAATCATACATACAAGGGCATTCTACCACAATTTTCAGAGACCTTCTTGCCAGACAACTGAAGGTGTCAGTACATTCTGTTAATAGCACTGCAACAGCTTCTGCACTCCATGTGCACCATCGGAGAGCAGCACAGCCCAAATGCTGTCAGAAACCCACCAAAAGAGATGTGGAACAGAAAGTCCCTGGGTGTTACAAATGTCACTGCACTCTCATTTTGTGTTGGTACTGCACAAACTCAACCACGGGAGCCACAACAGCTCTTTGTAGACTGATTTGCCATGAGGTCTAACCCATCATATGCCAACCCAAAGGCAAATAAAACATACTATGCTATTCCTGAATAGTAATGATGCTTCCTATCAACTGTTGTTTATATAGTTGCTTTTTTCAAGCAGAGTTGGCTGTGTCTGTGGCATTATGCAACCCTCCAAATCCACATGCCTACTGCTCTCGGAGATCTAAAGGTAACAGAGCTTGAACCCAAAATCTCTCCTGCCCAAAGCTAGTCTTTGTCACGGCATTTTACTCAAAGCCATGAATTGTAATTCCATTTAGCTCTGTATTTTTTCATTACTAAGACCTAAGTACTTCCAACTATTAACTACATACTATAACATTACATTAAGAAAGTTAATGACTTACTATGCAGCTTATTTAGCATGAGGCAGCATTAGATGGAAAAAAACTGATAAACTGTCTCTGCAGGGTGGTGTCAATTGTTTTGGAGAGAGAAAACCAGACTGAAGGCCAAGATACCAAACCTGATGATTTGTGCCACACAGGCACTGAAGGCTGAACTATTGTCACCAATTTCTTAGATACAATAAATCAGTAAAAAAACATCTAACACCTCAGTTTAAAAGCTGATATGGACTTGTAAGACAATAATAAGGATGAACGAAGTCCTACATTCCCAGCATGTCACCTCAAACAACTGTTCATGACTTTCTATCCCTTTCTGTAGCTTCACAGGCATGCACAGGTCTCCACAGAGAAAACACTGCAAAGTCACCACTTTCAAAACTTAGCTGAAAGAGTCTGGATTCCATACCAGGTCCTCTCACTACTTTTAAGTTCACATAATTCATTCTCCCCCCATCTTAACAATGCAAGATCTCAAAGCCACACACTCATGAGCACTTAGTATTTGAAATACTGTTCTCTTAAGCAAACAAGAAGTTGCAAAACAATTCATTGGTTTCATACAGAGAGTACTTAATAACTACCTAAAAGCACCTGCAGCAAAGTACCAGTCCCTCCCCCTTTCCCCAATCCCTTACTACTTTTCCAGCATTTCTGCACACCAACGATTTTCTTTTGTACTACTACAACATCCTACTTGCATCACTCCCACACATTTGCCTGATTCCAACCCTCCTGTACAGATGAGGACCCTTTTCTAAAACCCGTTGCCACATCAAGCACAGGTACAAACGCACGCTCCAAAGGCATCCAAACCCACGCATTCCTCTCTTCTCCTCTCAGACACAGATTTTGGCACCTTTTGATTTGAATATTTCTGTCACCCCACTCTTTCCACTAATTCTGGTTATTTTGTCAGCACCCTTCCCTGTGTTTTTAGCCCTCTGACATTCTTTCAGAACCTAAACATCATAGCCATGTGAAGAAGCAAACATATGGCGGGATCTATGTTAAACCAGCCATTACACACATGGATGAATTGTCTGAGTGTCTTCAGGAAGAAACATGCAGTGTGATACCTATCTTAGGCTATTTTTCATCTTTATGAGCTGTGAAACAACCAAGCCATTGACATCTGTGATGTCTATAGGAAAAAAAACCACAAAACACGTATCATTGCAATATTTTTTTCTCATCAGTACCATATTTAAACATCTGCCAAGAGTCTTGACTTTTTATTGTCCTGCTTTTCTATCGCATTAATTCTTCCCTGTCAAAACTAGTGCAAGTTTTAAACAGTCATTTTCCACCAGTTTCCTTTAAGAATCACTAAAACCTCCAAGTGCCAAGTTTATTGCTCATCCTGTTACACTAATCTTTTACTTTCTATTAAGGGCAAACAGATTTCTGGAAAGCTGGTCAGCATACTACTCGCAGTGATTAAGGCAACCATGTTTGATACATGAGTTGCTAGCACTGATACAGTTCTAATCTAAACTCTAAGGAAGGCAGCACAGTTCTGCTTAAAAAACCACACGCACAAACCTCAAGCCACCTTCAACTGGAAAAAATGACAGCTATGTTACACCAAACAGGTTTTTTTTTCTCTAAAAAACGTGTGTATGACTGTAACAGAACAGAAGAGCGCAGTCAGAGCTCAAACAGAGCAATTAATTTCCAGGTCAGTAACTCTTGGTGTCAGACCAAACTACTGAGCACCGTCAAGCTGGCACTGAGACCATCACCACAAGCCCTCTGCCTCAGACAGAACTGAGAAAATCTACGGGCCATGGGAAACGAGGACAGAGAAGAACAGGAGGAAAAAAGAAAGAACAAAATATTTTACCTTTTTTTTAGTAAAAAGTGATGGAACAAATTAGATCATTAGTGAGACAAAAGTTTAACAATGAAAATCTGAAAACCTAACTAATGCAAGCTCTTCCACTAACCTGGACAACATCCGTGATGAAAGTAACTCCAATGAATGGAAGAAGTTATTTTACAAATACATCATTTACAAATAATTTCTCCCTTAGAGAAAATGCAAGTAGGATAATGCTGGTCGGGGCAGAAGCCGGCCAATACTTCAAATTAAAATAGTGAAACTCGATGTACTTCCCTGCTACAGCAGAACAGACATGACAGCCACGGCCGCCTCTGGTTTCCCCTGTTCGCTCTAACCCAGCACATCAAGCAGCGCCTGTGTGGGGGGACAGGCACCCTCACTGCTGCCTTTTCCAAGCGGTTTCCCCCGCCAAAAGCATTTCACGGATGCTTTCCTTCCATTTCTTTCACTTTCAAATCCTCAGCACGCAGCGGCTGCAAAGCGCTCAGGTACGGGGAAATATTTGAGAGAGACGCACGTCGGGTGTAAAAGCCTTAAAACATTTCGCAACGGGAAGGAGGAAGAAGCTGCGGATCTCTGAAGTGTCGGTCCAGGGAAAAAGGCACCGTCATTTCTCCGGGAAGTTTGGGGAGCCCTTCCCAACGGGGGCCACACGTAAGGGAATGTAGGGAACGCGCTGTTCTCTGTGCCAAGGGGTTTCGAGGGAAAAAAGCCCACAAAAAAAAACCAAAAAAACAACCAAAAGCCAAAAAACCGAAACACCCCAAACCCTCGGATACGGGTTAAAAATAAAATTTAAAAACCCATCAATAACGATCCCAGTGCAGCCTGCGGGTCTCCCCAGCCCCTGCGGGGGGAAGGACTCTCCACCCTCCCGCACCCCGGCCCTGCTCTCCTGCTTCCTCCGCGGACCCGCGGCCCGGGCAGCGCCGTCGGGACAGGGCCGAGCCGAGAGTCCGCCCGGCCCGGGGGGTGCAGGGAGGCACCTACCAGCTGCTGCCGGACCCAGCGCAGCATCCCCGGCGGCGCGGGTCGCGGCCCCCGCGGCGGGGCTCCCTCGGCAGTGCCGCGCCCTCCCTCCGCTGCCGCCGCCTCAGGCGAGCCGCCCGCCGCGGCTGCTCCCCATGGCGCGGGGCCCACGCCGAGTCAGGAGCGGCACAGCCCCGCCGGCGCCCCGAGCCGCGGCTGCCGCCGCCATCACAGCGCGGCCGCTGACACTCGGCGGCTGCGGCCGCCCCGGGAAGTGACGTGGCGGGGCGGGGAGAGGGCCCGGTGTGAGCGGAGCCGCCGTGAGGGGGGAGCTGCCGTGACCTGCCCCGGGCCTGGGCTGCCGTGCTCCGGCCGCTCCGCCGCCCTGAGGTGCGGCTTCCCGGGCACAAGAGCCGTGCGTGCGCTCGGGTGACCCTCGGGCAAAATTCCAGCTCCCCACACAGGCTCCGGCTGCAGCCCGGCAGGGCTCAGCGCCCTCAGCCAGGGCGTCAGCCTACGAGGGCCCCCTGTTCTACCCAAGGGAAGCTACTTCCCAACTCGATTGTTTTATCTTGGTTTTCTTTGCAAAAAGCGCAAAGCGTACATATGTTGGAATAAAGACTTTGAAAAGACAGCAGATAAGCACTGATTTAAAGTTAAATCTCAAGCGCACGGCGTGTGGGTCTCCCAAACCCGGGAACAGGTGCTGGAGGATCTAGTGCTCTGCTGGCAGCATTGTCATGAGCTGCTGTTTGTTAAAATCGGGTGTAGAAACGCGCTGATGCCAGGTAGTGATCTCTGAAATCTTCCACTGGAAGAAATCTTCCCACCTGGCCGCGTTCCTGTGTCACCTGCTCTGGGTGACCCTGCCTTGGCAGGGAGGCTGGGCCGGGTGATCTCCAGAGGTCCCGCCCAACCTTGACAAATCTCATTTTGCTCTGAAAACAGCTTCTGCTTCTGGGAACAAAACAGCGTTCAGCGCCAAACACTGGACACACCTATACAAGTCTGCAGCTTCTGCGCCTGTGTGACTAAGAACTAAAGGAGATTATTTTAAGCAGTAAATGCCCAAGTAAATGCCCAAAGACCTGGGCATTTGTGACCAAACACAGTTGTCACTGAAGTCAGTGACAATTTTGACACTGAATTAAAGAGAAGCGTTTCTGTGAGTGAGAAGCACTGTTCCTGCTGCTCACATTTCTTCCCAGGGAATTAGGACTTTTAGCAATGAACCATAATCATATCTGCTATAGTTTTTAGTGTTCATACAGAAATTTAGAACATAATTCAGGATTTAAGATGGATGATCTAATGTCTGAACAATGGAATCTTGTGGTGAATGCTGATGGTTTAAGCATCTGCATTTAATTAGAAAAATAACGTTTAAACAGCAGGGAATAAAACTATTTTTATCAGGCACTTAGGAAAGCTAATGTTAGGAAAACTCAGTATTAAATGCTAGGCATTATTTCAAAACATTTAAATACATCAAAGCTGAGTTTCAAACAGCTTGCACTACCCTATTCATCTAATGTGAAGTTGAAAATAACAGAGTGATTTCATAGCTATGGCATGTTGCCTGGAGAGTGGCCTTAAGCCAGAAGCTGAGCTGATACACTCAATATCTGTGCTCCTCTTTTATCATCAGATGTAGAACAGGGTCCTGACCACTACAGACTAAAATTCATATGCCATTACTCTGAAATGCAAGAATATTTGTCACTCTGTCCCTGCCAAATTCCAGTATGAGTTGCACTTTCTGCCTCTCTTTCCATGGCTTGCAGTTGTGTTACATAAAGCTGCTTGGCGCTGTCTGTTCCACATTTGCTGTAATGATACTGTTTCACCAGACAAAACTTGGAAGCAATTTGCAAGTGATTTGAGCCCTGTAGTTTGTATTTTTCACTCTAAAATGTTTGTATTTTAGTGGATGAAATATATTGCTGGATGGAGTTATTTTGCTCTGTGCAGCAAAGGCTCCGACTGCACCTTTTCAAATGTACAGAAAAATTGTACAAAAAAACCATCCTTTCCTAGCATCCTGCCTAGTAAAACTTGACACCTTTTAAATTGCTCAAAAGCCCACACTAGACACTTATGAAGTTTCATCTCACCCTTGAGAGATAAATAGTTTTCAGAAGAGAAAATTGAAGCAGAGCAGCAAAGCCAGATATTGATTAGCCAGTAACACTCCAGCACTTCTCAAATCAGAGGTCAACTGTATTAAGAATTAAGATTCCCACATCAGAGACCCCACTTTAAAATAGTGCCCTGGAGTCTCACCTGAATTCACACAGCAGGCTTATACAGAAAAAAAAGCACCTGCCGAAGGAAAAAAGTCACCTTCTGAAAGATTAGGTTTAACCTATTGCCCAGGCTCTCTTGATTAGATTCCAAGCTTTCCACTTAAGTTTATATGAGAGTAATGATTTCAGATGTTTGTTTAACAAGATGAGGATACAAATGCTGTCTGATGAAAAAATATTTACATAAACATAAAAGCACACACTTAAATGTTAGGTCCAGCAAGCTTTTATTTATGTGTGCATGAGTAATTCTTATATAATCAATGGTGCTACTTTTAGGTTTATAAAATTAAACACTGGTAACCACAGAATCACTGCCTGAATGTTCAACCATCAAACTGATGCTGGGGCTGCTGATGCTGCTCCCTGAGCTTGTTCCTTTGCGAGACACTCACACATTTCCATTAGTTTTGAATGGTGTTTTGGGGCCCTTTTCCAGCAGGAGCTGGTGAGATTCTGTCAGGCTGTATGGCTACGTCCAGTACATGATGAGAGGAGATGGAAGTGCAGCACTGATGCCAGAGGCTGAGCTGCCTGCAGCATTCCTGCCTTGGAGAACTCTTAAGTGCTTGGCATCTGAGCCCTTTCACATGCCCCATCCCCAGATGTACCAGCCCCATTGCAGGCTCCCAGGCTGCTGCTGCAATGCAGGCAAGGCATGTGGTAACAGAGGGGATGGTCTCACCTGGTGCACTGGCTTTGGGGCAGCTCAATTCTTGTGTTGCATCTAGAAAACACTTCAGTCCTTTGGGACAGGAAAACCAGCAAAGCCAAAGAGATGCAGAGTAGGGATGTAGGTTCAGATGTAGGTTTGTGTAGCAAAAACCAGTAATATTCCTTACAGTATCATTTTCCTGATGCAAAAGTCCTCTCAGTCATTACTTTGGTTTTAATTAAATATTTTGCAATTTCTCTGAGTATTTTAATCTATGCATTATTTACTTGCTAATTAGGGTTGTAATTAAAAATGTACTCTATAAAAATATCTGTTTTGTTTCTAATCCATAGAGAGAAGGGCTGCCTGAGAGACACAGGGTTTCTTCAAGGCATCTTTATTCCTCAAGCACTCACTGGCTGAAGCATCAATTATACAGAGACAATCGGTGGCTTATTTTCAGTCACAAGGCTTTTCATCTAAAGACACATGTGTATTCTTCCCTAGAGCAACCAGTCTTCAGGGAAAAAGTAAAACAGTTAGAAAATGAACTGAATATTTTTAAAGGGAAAAGTTGCGTGCAGTTTGCCTCTCATTTTTTGTGCCCTGAAAGAAATAAGATTAGATTAAATGACAGGATGCACAAGGTGACATTTCCAAGACACTTACTAGATCTCCACAATAATGCAGTATTTTTTTATTTCCTCTAACCCTTTCTTTCAGTTTTTAAAACCTCTAAGTTGACATAAAACCTCGCCCTTCCATTGTTTTGTTTTTTGTTCTTTTCACTTGAGAGCTTTGCTGAGAGTGTAGAACTTCAACTTCTACCCAACACATTAAGCTTAAGAGAGCTGGATCCAAAGTACCAGCTGAGGGGCTCCATGTGACACACAGAAGGTCAAACCTGTCAGTCCCCTGACTGACAGGCACAGAGAACTTTGCACTGCACCACACTTCACCAAAAGATGCTCTGCACTTACCTCATCCCTGGCTGTGTGGAATGGCCTGGCCTGCTAAATGCAAGTCAAGTGAGCTTACAATCAGTGCTACTCACTTTGCAAGGCCCCAGGATAACAGGGAGCTGTGGAAAACATTAAAATTCATCTTCCCTTTCAGCCTCACAGTTAACTTTTTAATTAAGTGTTGCCTGTAGACTGTAATGTTCAGCTTGTGGCTTTCTCTAAAGTGGTTTTGTTTTGTTTTTCCCTGGGGAAGCTGTTCAAGATTAGAAGAAATAGGAAAACCTGAAAAGCCATCCCTTATCTTCATGAAGCTATGATCAGGATGTATAAAATGCTAATTGTTCATGCTCTTCTGTTTGTTTGTTTGGCTTTTAAGAGAAGACATACATTTTTTTAACCCAGGGCTCATAAAATCTGGAATATTTCCAATGGCCCTGTCTTGATGGAAAGTGGAGGACTCATAATCTTGCAAAACAATGGTTTTGTTAGAAAATGTGTTCAGGTAAGTCAGTTAGTTTCTAGTATATCCTTTACAGTGACATAATTTTGCGATTCTGTATTATAAACAAGGATAACCTTTTAAAATGTGAATTTTTCTCCAGACTCTTTCTTTAATGACTTATAAAAATACACTTTTCCAACTAATTCATTCTTATTCTCATCTTTTTATAACAATGTCCTTTTCTAATTTATAAACCCTAGTGGTTATTGGCATTCATACATCACCTTATGGTTAACCTTTGTAAAAAATTGCCAGGCAGAAAACAATGCATTTCAATAAAAATCTCATAATATTCTATGCGGATTTTTTTTTTTCCTGCTTTGTAGCACCTCCGTTAAGACCACTGAGTGGATAAAGAAAGATTGAATTCTCAAGAATAAACACAAGGCCTGGTATCCAGGTCTCTTGACCCTGGTCACCTGACATTACCGTGACAGCTGTAATACAAACAGTTACACACCTAGGGATGTTACCTTGGAAAGGAGTTTGAGGTCTTTGTGGGGAAGGAACATGGGGATTCTATTTATGGTTGTACACTCTCTCTTGGTTAAATAGCTTGCTTCAAAATAGTGTAACATCTACTATATGCAATGTTCTCCGGGTAGTGGGAAGTAGCATTTCAAGCACCCTCACGTAGAACTTCAGTTTCCCATGTCTTGGAGGGCAAACTGCTGAACTGGATTGAGGTTTTCTGAGAGCACCTTCTGGTTCAAACTTTACAAGTCACATAAATCTCTGTGGGATTTAGATATGAAGTAAGCTTGTCATAACTAACATATTTTTTGTTGTCCAGGATTCAGATTTTTAGTATTTGAGTTAGCTCATATAACACCAGCTAACACGTTCCTATACTGCATTCAAATCATGAAGCAGGTATTTCTGAAGATGTTCCTTGCTGTGCTATTGGCTGGATTGTAGCCAGCTTCAATGCTGAAAACATATCTTGGATGCCTGTGGATCTTACCTGTCCCAGCAGCAAGGAGCTGTGATTATACAGGTTCCTTTTCAAGGGTCTTCCTTTCTCTCAACTCATCTAAGGGAAAAGGAAAAACAATTTAACAGAGCCTTATAATTCAGTGCTTTCCATCAATTCCCCATTATTTAAGCCTATGCCTCAATGGTAAGTGGCAGGATATTAGCCAGTATTGGTGAGTTCCTCCCTTTCTAAAGGTTGAGAGATTAAATTTGTGTCCATTGACCCCTGTACCTGCTTTATACAGGTGTCTTAAACTTCCTGTGTGGTTACTTCCTTGCACAGGCGTGTCCATGACAAAGCCCAGAGCTCCAGCTTGTCTGGGTTACACAAATGCCTCAGGAAACAAGACAGAGGCTTGGAGAGGCAAGACAGACACCTTGGGGAGGTGAAGAAAATTTCAGTGCCTCATCTAAAACTGACAGAGCCACCTTGGGTGACAAAGGACAAAACAGAAGAGTTCTGCCAACATTGTCCATGAACATAGGTTTCAGATATATCAGTGGGTAGGTGAGGGTCTCACAGATGAAGATAAAATTGCTTGTACTTGCTCAGCACTGGAGAGGCTGTTCATTAGTGCAGCTGTAAATCAATTTTTGCTAACAGAGATGCATTTTATACAGCAAAAGGGTTTTACAAAAGTATCTACCAAACAGAATAAGCTGGCAAAAACACTTCTTCCTTCCAACACAGTGTTTACCATAAAGTTTTTGGCTCTCCAGAAACTGAAAATGAATCACATCTCCAGCTGGTATTTGTGATGGGACCTGTCTTTCCACCAGCTTTCCTTTCACTACCATCCTTCCCACCCAAACCAAATGTGTTAACATGTGTGCTAATAACACCCTGCGTGCCTCTGGGCAGATCTCCCATGTAGGTGTGTCCACCAGGAATACCAGGCTGGCTCCTGACTATTGCTGACCTCCCTCCCACCAGAGCCCTGGCTGGGCTGTGCACGTCAGTCAGGCTTCCCTCACACAGACACAGCACATTGGTGTTTGGTTCACACTCATGGCTTTGAACAGCAGTCACAAAAAAGGCTTTTGGTTGGTTTTTTTTCCTCCCCTCTTTATTTTTGGTATAAGTATAGTAAAATGGGTTGATTTACACTGCTCTTGGGGAATGAGACTTTCCTGACCTTTAGCTTGGGGATTACATTCAAGATAAGTTATGTATCACATAGGAAAAGTATATATAAAGTCTAGCGACAGGTCATGGTACCACTGATCACACAACACTGTCACAATTAATTTCCAGCTAAGCTTTAAGAAAAGGCACACAGGCTCAGAGTTTCAAAAACCTGTCTACCATGTCAGTCAAGTTTCTGAAGTATCTGCAGAATAAATAAACCCATAGGAAGTGTTTAGCACTTAAGCTTTATAAATCTAAAGCTGGGTACTCAAAATTTGAGAGGGTGTGAGCATCTATTTATTATTTTTTAAAAATCCCCTCATGGCCTAGTATTCTAGAAGTAGGGTGCAACAATCTGCCATGCAGGGATAACTGGGGACTCTGCAGACAAAAAAAAATAGCTGTGAACATGACAGATGATGTTCCTACAGCCATATGAGGCAAACAAACATATGGTTGCTCTGTCTGAAGTTCCTACAATCTTTTATGTCTTCAAAGTGTAGCAAAACATTGTCTGATTAACATAATTAAAGCATTTTACAAATGATTCCTAATTATTTTTTGCAAATGCAAATGAAGATGCTGACATGAAGTTTTTTGCTGTGCATTATGAATACTGAGTTCTCATTTTACTGAGTACTGTAATCAAATTTAGAACAAATGTTATATAAGTGCATAAGTAATCCTAATCCTAATCCCTTTTCTGCTGTCTCACTTTCTCCATCTAGGCCTGCTGCAACTGTAAATCTATAAATCTCCCATATTTAGTAATTTCCTCACAGATTTTTATTTTTGTTTCCCAATCTCCTGACTTTCTGAAAGGAGACATTTTTAGTTGCTAATGGTTCTGATGGAATGAAAAGTTTGGTTTTTAGCCTTCTGCCAGTTTTCATACAGTACTGCGTTTGATCACAGCAAATGGACAGCACTGATCCTTTTGCTATAAGATATTAAGCCTCACCCTGTTGAAACAAATCTAGAGGTCTTCAAACATTTTTTACTCTGTCCTTAGTTGAATATCTGTTGTTTTCAATATTTTATTAATATCAGTAGAGGTTGGCTGAGGATATGTCAACAATGCATAATTCAAAGTAGCCAGAAGATATCAAAGAAAACTATAAACAAACTAGTTGTTAATAAATCAGTTCTAGCATTGGAACACTGAATTCCCTGTGAGCAACCTGACCCTGTTTCTGATTTTACCCTAGGATTTGTGCCACAGCTATAATCTGAAATTATTTCACTGGCTCAATGAAAAACAGCCAGGAGGGACAGCATCCAGTGCAGATTTAAATGCTGGACTCAGAAAAACAAGAGAGACTGTGCTAGTGATTGTGTTTTGTGATATATTTTCCATGTGATTCTTTGAAATTTATTTACTAATTTCACCAAAAAAATTATAAAATAATCCACATATCAATTAAACAATCTTGTAACAATTACATATTTTAAATCACTTTTATTAAACTGTATTTTTTATTTGGAATATTTCTAAGGGTACACAATAGCAAAAGATAAGTATTACAGATGAGTGGTTCACAGCATATCATTTATCCAGTTAATTTAATTTCCTTGTATTTGTCTACAAATTGCTTATAATTTTATGTAATTTATTCATTATGTGAACCGAATTTCTAAAATAACTCTGAGATTGTCCAGATGAAAAAAACAGAAGGCTTTTCATTGACTTGAGTCAGAACAATGCTGGACCACGGGAGGTTTATCCCTACTCTGTAGACCCTACGGAAGTTATTCCTTGGAAGTACACATCTGATATACTATTCCTTCTACTTTTTGTTTTCTAAAACAAAAATTATTCTTAAACAGAGAAAATTCACATTTATATAGTGATGAATGGACCCAAATATTCTCTGATTTTATTTTATTTTTTTAATATAATACTGCCCATGAATCTATTTGTTAAAATATATCTGGAAGAAAACACTAGATGATCAGCAATGGCAAGCAAAATAGTCTTCCATGTTTTTTAAGTTACTGTAGTTCCTTCTGTTCTGCTTATCCTTAGTTTTGCTTGTTCCACAAAAATATATTCAGATATTTCAGTACCACTGACAGTAGTTGGGACTTAAGCAATTGTTTTCTAGAAAATAAAATGGGCAGAAGTTTTCCAGTCCCACACACCTGCCCAACGCCTGCTAC